>NC_086445.1:57732749-58410718 GCF_028390025.1 Pseudophryne corroboree | reverse complement strand
GAGACGTATAAGGGGGGTGAATGGTGGAAGGGGCCTGGAGGTGCTGTGGGTGGTGAAGGGGTGGAGGAGTGGGAGCCACGGGTGGTGTAGGGGGTCTGGAGGCACAGCATGTGGGGGAGGGGTGGAGTGCCGCATGTGGTGGAGGGGAAGGTGCGGAGGTGTGGTGCATTGGGGAGAGGTCTGGAGGCGCTGCGGGTACTGTACATGCCATAAAAGGTAGTTGGAGGGTATGCAGTAACAGGGCCAGGACAGGGTCAGTACAGGGTTGACGGGGCCAGGACAGGGGTGACGGTGCCAGGATAGGGGTGACGGGGCCAGGACAGGGGTGACGGGGCCAGGACAGGGGTGACGGGGCCAGGACAGAAATGATAGGGACAGGATAGGGGTGACAGGGCCAGGGTAGGGGCGGCAGGACCAGGACAGGGGTGACGGGGCCAGTATAGGGTTCACAGGGCAAGCACAGGGGTGACAGGGCCAGGATAGGGGTAACAGGGCCAGCATAAGGGTGACAGGGCCAGGATAAGGGTGAAAGGGCCAGAATAAGGGTGGCAGGGCAAGGCCAGGGACATGACAGAACACAGGGCACGGGAGAGATTGGTATTAGGGACAAAACAGTGGTGACAGACAGATGTGTCTTACCGGAGTCACTGCTGCTGGCTGCTGCTGTTCCATTCCAACCTGTTGGGATCTGCTGCTGCTGGAGACTTGGCATGGCTGACTCTCTCAGGCTGGAGTCCTGCTTTCTCTGCCAGTCCGCATCCCCCCCCCCCCCCTCCTCAGTCACACACCGCAGACCTCGCGCAGCTGCCGGGCACTGTGGTAAGGTGAGACTGGAAATGACTGGTTAGCCCCCAGGAGATGCTGCGGCTGGAGGGAGGAGGGGGTCATAGCATGCACGTGGCGCGGACCTCACGGCTTCCGGGCACTGTGGTAAGGGGAGACTGGGAGTGACTGGTTAGCTCCCAGGAGACGCTGCGGCTGGAGGGAGGAGTGGGTCAGAGCCTGCAAGCAGCTCGGATTTCTGCAGCGCTACCCGCCAGCTAAAGTGTGTGAATGAGCTGGGCGCACTCCACTGCGGGTGGCAGCGCTGCAGCTAGCGGTGGGGTTGCCGGGGCTGGAGATAACAGAGGCAGTATGGAACCTGCACAGCGGCAGGTGCCTCACTAAACTGCAGCTAAGAAGCGTGGAGTGTGTCAGAAAGTGACGCTCCTCCGCACCAGAGAGACCCTGCTGAGTATGCCGATGTGGGGGGTCAAGCACACAGTGAGCCGGTGCCCGTCTGTCTGTATGACATACCCCTCACACACCCCCATACCTCCCAAATGTCCCGATTTTCGTGTGACAGTCCCATTTTTTGGGGTCTGTCCCGCTGTCCCACCCGCGGGTCGGTGTCCTGCGGTGGGGGGGGGCAGTTGGAAAGCTCCTGTACTCGCTGTTCTGCTTAGCAGAGCAGCGGTGAATAGTGGAGACAGAGGGAGAGGGGGCATCAGGGGGTACGGATTAATGGGGGGGTTCCAGCAGCAGAGCCGGATTAAGGGGGGGGGGGGGGGGGCGGGGGATACGTACCGTTGGCCCCACAGTTTTAGAGGCCCCCCCGGCTGGAGTAGCTCTGTCCCAGCTCAGAAGCTCCCCCCCCCCCCCCGTCCTGCCAGCAACAGTGGCAGCATTGTGCTACAGTCAGCACACGCTAATGCATATTGGCAGGTCTGTGGTGTTGCAGGGAGGCAGCAGTCTCCCTGCTTTCTTCTCCCTGTGCGGGTGTGTAGGGGGGAGCGACCACCTCCTCTGGATTTAGCCCTAGCTGAGGGGCCAAAATCCCTTAAAAAAAATAAAAACAAAAATCGGAATTTGCATAAGGGGGCGTGGCCGCGCGGGCCGCGATTAGGCCACGCCCCCAACCCCCAGCAGGCACAGCAATTAGATAGGGCTTCCCTGTCTCAAGTGCCCTGGGCCCCCCGGACTCATAATCAGCCCCTGGGGGCATGCCAGCAGCTCACAGAGCGCTGGGCATGCCCCCTCACTGACGAAAACGGGGACCCTCCCGTGAAGCCACGCCCCCTTTTCGCCGAGTGTTTCCCTCTTTCTGCCTGGAGAAAGCTCCTGCAGAAAGCTGAGAGGTATGCAGCCCTGTCTGTGACATGCCCAATGTCCATGCTATCTGCTTCTGCTCCTAGTCTCCTGTAGATTTGGCCAGATCTCTGTGACTCATTTGAATAACTCCGCCCACTGTTGTGACTCCGCCCAGCGTTAGCAAATGAATCACAAGGTCACAGAATAGGGCTATTATATAGGAGATATATATATATATATATATATATTTATTAAGCAGCTGCCCCTATATATATATATATATATATATATATATATATATATTTCTCTGATGTCCTAAGTGGATGCTGGGACTCCGTAAGGACCATGGGGAATAGCGGCTCCGCAGGAGACTGGGCACAACTAAAGAAAGCTTTAGGACTACCTGGTGTGCACTGGCTCCTCCCACTATGACCCTCCTCCAGACCTCAGTTAGAATCTTGTGCCCGGCTGAGCTGGATGCACACTAGGGGCTCTCCTGAGCTCCTAGAAAGAAAGTATATTTAGGTTTTTTATTTTACAGTGAGATCTGCTGGCAACAGACTCACTGCAGCGAGGGACTAAGGGGAGAAGAAGCGAACCTACCTAACAGGTGGTAGTTTGGGCTTCTTAGGCTACTGGACACCATTAGCTCCAGAGGGATCGACCGCAGGACCCGACCTTGGTGTTCGTTCCCGGAGCCGCGCCGCCGGCCCCCTTACAGAGCCAGAAGCAAGAAGTGTTCCGGAAAATCGGCGGCAGAAGACTTCTGTCTTCAACAAGGTAGCGCACAGCACGGCAGCTGTGCGCCATTGCTCCTCATGCACACCTCACACTCCGGTCACTGATGGGTGCAGGGCGCTGGGGGGGGGCGCCCTGAGGGCAATATAAGACACCTTGGCAGGCAAATCACCACAATATATAGTCCCAGGGCTATATATGTGATAAATTACCCCTGCCAGAGTCCATAAAAAAGCGGGAGAAAAGTCCGCCAAAAAAGGGGCGGGGCTATCTCCCTCAGCACACTGGCGCCATTTTTTCTTCACAGTGCAGCTGGAAGACAGCTCCCCAGGCTCTCCCCTGTAGTTTTCAGGCTCAAAGGGTTAAAAAGAGAGGGGGGGCACTAAATTTAGGCGCAATATATGTATACAAGCAGCTATTGGGGAAAAATCACTCAGTTATAGTGTTAATCCCTGCATTATATAGCGCTCTGGTGTGTGCTGGCATACTCTCTCTCTGTCTCCCCAAAGGACTTTGTGGGGTCCTGTCCTCAGTCAGAGCATTCCCTGTGTGTGTGCGGTGTGTCGGTACGGCTGTGTCGACATGTTGGATGAGGAAGGTTACGTGGAGGCGGAGCAGAGGCCGATAAATGGGATGTCGCCCCCTGTGGGGCCGACACCAGAGTGGATGGATAGGTGGAAGGTATTAACCGACAATGTCAACTCCTTACATAAAAGGCTGGATGACGTAACAGCTGTGGGACAGCCGGCTTCTCAGCACGCGCCTGCCCAGGCGTCTCAAAGGCCATCAGGGGCTCAAAAAATGCCCGTTACCTCAGATGGCAGACACAGATGTCGACACGGAGTCTGACTCCAGTGTCGACGAGGTTGAGATATATACACAATCCACTAGGAACATCCGTTACATGATCTCGGCAATGAAAAATGTGTTACACATTTCTGACATGAACCCAAGTACCACATATAAGGGGTTTTATTTTTGGGGAGAAAAAGCAGCCAGTGTTTTGTTCCCCCATCAGATGAGTGAATGAAGTGTGTAAAGAAGCGTGGGTTCCCCCGATAAGAAACTGGTAATTTCTAAAAAGTTACTGATGGCGTACCCTTTCCCGCCAGAGGATAGGTCACGTTGGGAGATATCCCCTAGGGTGGATAAGGCGCTCACACGTTTGTCAAAAAAGGTGGCACTGCCGTCTTAGGATACGGCCACCTTGAAGGAGCCTACTGATAAAAAGCAGGAGGCTATCCTGAAGTCTGTATATACACACTCAGGTTATATACTGAGACCTGCAATTGCCTTAGCATAAATAGTGCTGCTGCAGCGTGGTCTGATACCCTGTCAGATAATATTAATACCCTAGACAGGGATAATATTTTGCTAACATAGAGCATATTAAAGACGTCGTCTTATATATGAAGGATGCACAGAGGGATATTTGCCGGCTGGCATCCAGAATTAATGCAATGTCCATTCTGCCAGGAGGGTATTAGAAACCCGGCAGTGGACAGGTGATGCTGCCTTTAAAAGGCACATGGAGATTCTGCCTTATAATGGTGAGGAATTGTTTGGGGAGGGTCTCTGGGACCTCGTATCCACAGCAACAGCTGGGAAGAAAAATTTTTACCTCAGGTTTCCTCACAGCCTAAGAAAACACCGTATTTTCAGGTACAGTCCTTTCGGCTTCAGAAAAGCAAGCGGGTCAAAGGCGCTTCCTTTCTGCACAGAGGCAAGGGAAGAAGGAAAAAGCTGTACCAGACAGCCAGTTCCCAGGATCAAAAATCTTCCCCTGCTTCCTCTGAGTCCACCACATGATGCTGGGGCTCCACAGGTGGAGACAGGTGCGGTGGGGGCGCGTCTCAGGAACTTCAGGGACCAGTGGGCTTGCCCACAGGTGGATACCTAGGTTCTGCAAGTAGTATCACAGGGATACTGGCTGGAGTTCGAGGCGACTCCCCCTCGCCGTTACCTCACATCAGCCTTGCCTGCTGCCCTCGGAGAAAGGGAGGTAGTACTGGCGGCAATTCACAAGCTGTACTTCCAGCAGGTGAAATCAAGGTACCCCTCCTTCAACAAGGCCGGGGTTACTATTCCAAAATGTTGTGGTACCGAAACCAGACGGTTCGGTGAGACCCATTCTAAAATTGAAATCCTTGAACACTTATATACGAAGGTTCAAGTTCAAAATGGAATCGCTCAGGGCGATTATTGCAAGCCTGGAGAATTTCATGGTATCACTGGACATCAAGGATGCTTACCTGCATGTCCCTATTTACCCTCTTCACCAGGAGTACCTCAAAATTGTGGTACAGGATTGTCATTACCATTTCCAGACGTTGCCGTTGGTCTGTCCCCGGCACCGAGGTATTTACCAAGGTAATGGCCGTAATAATTATCCCGTACTTGGACGATCTCCTTATAAAGGCGAGGTCCAGGGAGCAGTTGTTCGTCGGAGTAGCACTATCTCGGGAAGTGCTACAACAGCACGGCTGGTTTCTGAATATTCCAAAAGTCGCAGCTGGTTCCTACGACGCGTCTACTGTTCCTGGGTATGGTTCTGGACACAGAACAGGATAAAAAGGGTTTCTCCCGGAGGAGAAGTCCAAGGAGTTGTCGTCTCTAGACAGAGACCTCCTAATACAAATACAGGTGTCGGTGCATCAATGCACGCGAGCCCTGGGAAAGATGGTAGCTTCTTACGAAGAAATTCCATTCGCCAGGTCCCATGCAAGGATCTTCCAGTGGGATCTGTGGGACACGTGGTCCGGGTCGCATCTTTAGATGCATCGGCGGATAACCCTGTCTCCAAGGGCCAGGGTGTCGCTGTTGTGGTGGCTGCAGAGTGCTCATCTTCTAGGGGGCCGCAGATTCGGCATACAGGACTGGGTCCTGGTGACCATGGATGCCAGCCTTCGAGGCTGGGGGGCAGTCACACAGGGAAGAAACTTCCAAGGCTATGGAAAAGTCAGGAGACTTCCCTACACATAAATATTCTGGAACTAAGGGCCATTTACAATGCCCTAAGTCAGGCTAGACCCCTGCTTCAACACCGGCCGGTGCTGATCCAGTCAGACAACATCACGGCGGTCGCTCATGTAAACTGACAGGGCGGCACAAGAAGCAGGATGGCGATGGCAGAATGCCACAAGGATTCTCCGATGGGCGGAAAATCATGTGTTAGCACTGTCAGCAGTGTTCCTTCCCGGAGTGGACAACTGAGAAGCAGACTTTCTCAGAAGACACGACCTCCACCCGGGAGAGTGGGGACTTCATCCAGAAGTCTTCCAAATGATTGTACACCATTGGGAAAGGCCACAGGTGGACATAATGGCGTCCCGCCTCAACAAACAGCTACAAAGATATTGCGCCAGGTCAAGGGACCCTCAGGCGATAGCTGTGGACGCTCTGGTAACACCGTGGGTGTACCAGTCGGTGTATGTGTTCCCTTCTCTGCCTCTCTTACCCAGGGTAATGAGAATAATAAGAAGGAGAGGAGTAAGAACTATACTCATTGTTCCGGGTTGACCAAGAAGAGCTTGGTACCCAGAACTCCAAGAAATGATCTCAGAGGACCCATGGCCTCTGCCGCTCAGACAGGACCTGCTGCAGCAGGGGGCCTGTCTGTTCAAAGACGTACCGCGGCTGCGTTTGACGGCCTGGCGGTTGAACGCCGGATCCTGAAGGAAAAGGGCATTCCGGAGGAAGTTATCCCTACGCTATTTAAAGCTAGGACAGAAGTGAACGCAAACCATTATCACCGCATATGGCGGAAATATGTTGCGTGCTGTGAGGCCAGGAAGGCCCCAAAGGAGAAATTTCAGCTAGGTCGATTTCTGCACTTCCTACAGTCAGAGGTGACTATGGGCCTAAAATTGGGTTCCATTAAGGTCCAGATTTCGGCTCTATCGATTTTCTTCCAAAATAGAACTGGCTTCACTGCCTGAAGTTCAGACTTTTGGTAAGGGAGTGCTGCATAGTCAGCCCCCGTTTGTGCCTCAAGTGGCACCGTGGGATCTCAACGTGGTGTTGGATTTCCTGAAGTCGCATTGGGTTGGGCCACTTAAATCCGTGGAGCTACAATGCCTCACGTGGAAAGTGGTCATGCTGTGGGCCTTGGCGTCGGCCAGGCGTGTATCAGAATTGGCGGCTTTGTCATACAAAAGCCCTTATCTGTATTTTATATGGATAAGGCGGAATTGAGGACTCGTTCCCAATTCCTTCCTAAGGTGGTATCAGTTTTCATGTGAACCAACCTGTTGTGGTGCCTGCGGCTACTTGGGACTTGGAGGATTCCAAGTTACTGGACGTAGTCAGGGCCCTGAAAAGTATATGTTTCCAGGACGGCTGGAGTCAGGAAAACTGACTCGCTATTTATCCTGTATGCACCCAACAAGCTGGGTGCTCCTGCTTCTAAGCAGACTATTGCTCGCTGGATCTGTAGCACGATTCAACTTGCACATGCTGCGGCTGGACTGCCGCACCCTAAATCTGTAAAAGCCCATTCCACGAGGAAAGTGGGCTCTTCTTGGGCAGCTGCCCGAGGGGTCTCGGCTTTACAACTTGGCCGAGCTGTTACTTAGTTGGGTTCAAACATTTTTGCAAGAGTCTACAAGTTTGATACCCTGGCTGAGGAGGACCTAGAGGTTGCTCATTCGGTGCTGCAGAGTCATCCGCACTCTCCCGCCCGTTTGGGAGCTTTGGTATAATCCCCATGGTCCTTACGGAGTCCCAGCATCCACTTAGGACGTCAGAGAAAATAAGATTTTACTCACCGGTAAATCTATTTCTCGTAGTCCGTAGTGGATGCTGGGCGCCCATCCCAAGTGCGGATTGTCTGCAATACTTGTTTATAGTTATTGCTTAACTAAAGGGTTATTGTTGAGCCATCTGTTGAGAGGCTCAGTTATATTTCATACTGTTAACTGGGTATAGTATCACGAGTTATACGGTGTGATTGGTGTGGCTGGTATGAGTCTTACCCGGGATTCAAAATCCTTCCTTATTGTGTCAGCTCTTCCAGGCACAGTATCCTAACTGAGGTCTGGAGGAGGGTCATAGTGGGAGGAGCCAGTGCACACCAGGTAGTCCTAAAGCTTTCTTTAGTTGTGCCCAGTCTCCTGCGGAGCCGCTATTCCCCATGGTCCTTACGGAGCCCAGCATCCACTACGGACTACGAGAAATAGATTTACCGGTGAGTAAAATCTTATTATATATATTTATTAAGCAGCTACCCCAGTATGCACTTGCATAACGTGACTTCATCCATCACTGGATAAAGCTTGCCATCCAAGCTACCAGGCCATCAGCCCTTCTGGCATTTGCCGGCTGGCGAGTCCAGCCGTGGCTTTGTATAATCCTGGAGTATCAGCGTCAGGTGAGAGAAATCAATGGACATAAGGTTGATTGTGTTACAAAAACAATCACTAAACCACAAGTCCACTTACTTATAATACAAGCAAGATACCCAGTGTAATAACCCTGCTGATTAGTATTTTGATTGAGAAGTGGTCACCATACCACTAGTCGGGATCCTGGGGGTCACAATGCCAACGCCAGAATCCCGACTAGTGGTGAAATACTGATGCCAGAAATCCGGCATAACAGACTTTTCTCCCTTTCATGGGTGCCCACGAGGATACGAGGAGTATTTCTTTTTTTGTAAGCGGCGCAACTAGGGGGCACAACTCTACAGGGGGCACAGTACTGGGGGCACAACTGTACTGGGGGCAATACTGCAGGGGGCACAACTCTACAGGGTGCACAGTACTGGGAGCAAAACTCTACAGGGGGCACAGTACTGGGGGCACAACTGTACTGGGGGCAATACTGCAGGGGGCACAACTCTACAGGGGGCACAGTACTGGGGGCACAACTGTTCTGGGGGCAATACTGCAGGGGGCACAACTCTACAGGGTGCACAGTACTGGGGGCACAACTCTACAGGGGGCACAACTGTACTGGGGGCAATACTACAGGGGGCACAACTCTACAGGGGGCACAGTACTGGGGGCAATACTGCAGGGGCACAACTCTACAGGGTGCACAGTACTGGGGCACAACTCAACAGGGGGCACAACTGTACTGGGGGCAATACTACAGGGGGCACAACTCTACAGGGGGCACAGTACTGGGGGCAATACTACTGTGGGCACAGGTACAGGGGGCACAGTACTGGGGGCACAACTACTGAGGGCATAACTGACCACGCCCCTTCTCCATGAAGCCACGCCACTATTTTTTTCGCCCCGGGGCGCCACAAGGTTTAGATCCGGCCCTGGGGATGAGGTCATAGGACGGAAATTTCCTGGCCTTTGCGTCGGTTGACATGTGCAGCACCATGGGTGACGCAAGGCACCTGGTGGTAACTAAGTGATCCGATGCTGCGTCTAAGGACGCAGGACAGATCCCTAGTGCAGCAGGAGACGCCTGCTTGTACTAGACACCCCCTGCTGCATTTCCATGCAGCACTATCACTGCTGCTTACAAGGAAGTGACAGCAACTCCATCCACATGTGAATGACCCCTAATATGCACATGTCAAGTCCCAAAACAATACCTGAACCAAACAGTGCCACAACAGAGCGGCAGTTTACCCTGTGCTGGCCCCGCCCCTCTACACCCGTGACGACATCACGTCTCGCCTAGGGGGTGAAACCACCAGCTCTGGGTAGTCGATCTTCAAATAAAGCTTTGAATCACAGCACAAAGATCCTTATTCATGCCGCGATTTTTCAGGCTAGTAATCACTAGTGAAGCTGCCACCCAGAAAATAATAGAGATGCCCACCGGCAGGGCCGTTTCTTGGGGCAGGCGAGCAGTGCAACCGCACTGGGCGCCCGCCGCGGCACTAACTGTGGCTCCCTGCTTCCCTCTCCTATTTCTCCCCGAGTAACCCGCTCGGGGGGCGGAGTTTCACGGAATGACGCAATTGCGTTGTTACATCACGACGCAGCCCGTCACTCCGCAAAACTCCCCCCCCCCGAGCGGAGTACAGAGGGGGATCCAAGTTAGGAAGAGGGAAAGGCCGGCACGAGGAGCGACTGGTGAGGCGGGCCAAAGAGCGGTAATCGCCTCTGTAAGTATTCTCTCTCTCTCTCAATGTGTAAAATGGGGACACCTGCCGTAATGTGTGAAATGGGGACTCTTGCCTGCCGTAGTGTGGGGATTTAATGTATCAAGGGCATTGCGGTGTGTGGCATAATATGGTGCAGGGGGCATTACTGTGTGGGGCTTAATATGGTAGAATTTTTTTTTCCTGTGGTGGTCGTGATCTGTTGGAGCAGGGTCAAAAACTGGATTGTGAGGTAGTCTTTTCAGACGAGGCCATGCCCATTTAAATGAGGCCACACCCATTTAGATGAGGCCACGCCCCCTTGCTGGGAGCGCGCGCAAGTTTTTTTTTTCTATCTAGGTGGGGGGGGGGGGGGGCACATTTTTTTATGTCATGGGGGGGTGCATTTTTAAATCTCGCACTGGGAGCCAAATTGGCTAGAAACAGCCCTGCCCACCGGGGTCATCGAAGAGCCCTCAGCAGCTGCGTACAAATATGCAGCACCGTCGCAATAACAAGGAACATCGACTCCTCAAATACTGAAGGTCTGGCCGCGGCAGTAGAGTCGCTGTCGCCATGTTTCTTTATGTACAAGTCCGCAGCTGAAGCAGATACACTCCCCGGAAACGGCTGTGACCCGCCTACACTTTTGTCGCCACTCCCGACGGTCACTTACTGTCAATCACTCTGCATTTAAAAGCTCACTGCCAGCTGCATCACAAAGTTGCATGAACATTAGGGCTCAGAGACTGCAGGAAGACAATACCCACTGGAATCAGAGCGCAGTGTATTGTTCTAGGCTCAGAAGCATTTCTGTATTAGTCTGTGAGTCACATTCACACCTCTGAGGTGGAATACTGCTTGTTTTATAAATTGCTCTTATCTGAGGTAGCTTTGCTTTTAATAACTATTTTTTTATTTTTTATTTTGCTGGTACACCACCGGAATCTATCCATCCTGATAAACAGTCAGGTTATTTATTTTACACAACGCTCGGTTTTCACACATCCCGGGGATACAGAGCGGAGATACCGCCATGGTTCCCGTGGTCTGTGCTTTTAGAAATACATTTCACACTGGAACTTGTGGTATCTGAATAAAGTAACGTAGTGTGACAGACTTCACACACCGGCTCCTTACATACAGGCCGGCTGGGAGCAATGGAATATGTATTTCACATCACAGCTTTTCTTTTGTGTGTTGTTTTCCTCTGGTATGAGGAAGAGTGTAAGTAACTTTCTATATCCAACGCCTAAACCCATTGTGAGGGCTGATGCAAATATATATGTAAATCTAATCTACATATCAATTGGAATCAGACAATACTTAAGCTGGTACACACTACAGAATTTTTGTGCAATTGTTGTACCTGTGACCACTCTATATGACCACCATGCAGGCACATATCTACCCCTTGGCCAGGATGGCACATGCCAGGGGTACTGGCTAAGCCAGGGTGGTAACTATGCTGCATGTACCAGGATGCAGCTACGGAACTCTGTGCTGTGGCCACTCTTCTGCTCCATATGGGCTATTCAGGTCCCAAGTGGTCGGTGTCTCTGTGCCCAGAGCGGACACACGGGAAGTAATCACACCAGCATCAGCCAAACAGGGAGCACATGGTACAGCAACACCTACTGCTGCCGCAGTGCGGGATGCTGCCATGACTACCCAGGGAAGTGCGGGGCCAGCGTGAGTACTCAAATGTGGGGACTGGGGGCATCATCTTCACTAGTGGCTATATCAGGTACACCAGTGGCGATACCCAACGGTAGTCCTCAGTTGCGCAGGTAACCGGCTGTCTCCATGGTGCGGCTTATAGGGTCTGCTCCATGCAGGGCAGCTTACCGGTTCTGCAATTACGGCGACTGTCATTATGTCATGTTACAGAAACAATTGGTCAGTCACCACCATGATCTGCCATCCTCCCTCTGCCATCCCCAGCCAGCTCCCATTATCTGCCACCCTCCTTCTGTCTCATCACCTCCACTATCTGCCATCCTCTGCCAGTCACCCCATTATCTGCCACCCCCTGCTATTCAACCCACTAGCTGCTATCCCTTTCCAGCTACCGCCATGAACTGCCACCTTCCCCGTGCCATCCCCAGCCGGCCCTCATTATCTGCCACCCTCCTTATCTACCAACGTTGCTAGGCACCCCACTATCTGCCACACCTTGCCAGTCACTCTATTATCTGCCACCCTTCTTCTATCCCCTGTCACCTCCTCCACTATCTGCCACCCTGTTTATACCCCACCATCTGTCAACCCCTCTATGCCCCCAAAGCCAGGGCTCACCCCTACAGCATCCCGGAGTAGGCAGCGCTGATGGTCTTCATAGTGCAGCCGGCTGCAGGAGCTCACATTCCCCTGTTACTGCACAGCACGGCGCCCTGGGGGCACTGCATCCTTATATAGGGAGACGGAGGAAGAGGAAACCCAAGTAGCTGATTGGCTGGGTTCTCTATCTCTCTCCACTTTATCTCTTTCCAAGGCTTGATAGAGCTTCTCCCCATTTTGGATCATTTTAGAAGAGTATTTGCTCCTGATGCTTCAATCAATGATGACACATTGTAAGAAGAAGACTTCAGTACAGTGTTTCCCAGCAGCAATTGTACAAAGTTACTGTTTCCTACTAGGCAAAATGTTTCCTTCTTTCTGGAGATCCTGCCAAATGTTTCGCTACTGTAGCTGGGCGCCAGCACAGGGGCATGATCACTGTAAGCCCGGACATGCAGTACTGTATAACTGAGGGCGCTGTCCAGTGTCGGACTGAGGTATGAATGGCCCACCGGGGGAATGTAATCATAGGGGGCCCATGCTTAGGGGTGTGGCCATCTACCACCAGCGTGTGGCTAACTATTATAGATTGTATGGTTTGGGCCCCATTATAAATATAGTAAATACTGTTAGTACATTCATGATAATGCACCAGATTAATAACAGCAATGCACTGTAGTGAATATACCATAGTCCTGTGCAGTATAATGTAACTTACTGTATGTATAATGTGTAATTCTAAGTCTAAACCCGGATCCCTAGAGGAGGGGGTGGGGCCTCAGGCAGTGGGGCCCACCGGGGGGTTCCTCTGTACCACTATGGGCTAGTAAAACCCTGGCACTGTCACATAATGTGTTTGGCTGAGCGCTGTAACGTCATTTTTATACATATCAGTAATACAGAGAAAACAATTATGGCAGTGACAGCTGCACTTCTAGGGCCACATAGGCAACCCCCTAATTTTCAGAGGGGCCACAAGTTACCCTTAGTCTCAGAAATGAATATACATTTAATCAAGCCCTAATATGCCAAACTATGGCTACTGCAAGATTGGCAACAGCTACGGCAGCTGTTGATGAGTTGTGCCCTGCAATGTTACTCTTTTCTCCCAAGGAACATGCCCTACCCTCCTGGCTGAGCACAGATGAGAGGAGCAAGGGCTTTGGGAGGGTAATCAGCATTACTGGTCTCTGGGGGGTCATTCCGAGTTGATTGCTAGCTGAATTTATTCGCAGCGCAGCGATCAGGCTAAAAATCGGCAGTTCTGCGCATGCATATGCAGCGCAATGCGCACGCGCGACGTATGGGCACAACGAACGATGCAGTTTCACACAGGGTCTAGCGAAGCTTTTCAGTTGCACTGCTTGTCGCAGAGTGATTGACATGAAGAGGGTGTTTCTGGGTGGCAACTGACCGTTTTCAGGGAGTGTGCGGAAAAACGCAGGCGTGTCAGGAAACACGCAGACGTGGCTGGGTGAACGCAGGGCGGGTTTGTGACGTCAAATCCAGAACTGAATAGTCTGAAGTGATCGCAAGCGCTGAGTAGGTTTTGAGCTACTCTGAAACTAGACAAAAAACATTTTGTTGCCACTCTGCGATACAACCGTTCGCACTTCTGCTAAACTAAAATACTCTCCCCAGTGGGCGGCGGCATAGCGTTTGCATGGTAGCTGAAACTAGCTAGCGAGCGAACAACTCGGAATGACCCCCTCTATCACAAATTTTGTTACGGAGCTTGGTGATGTCATATTCCCTCCTAATACCCACATGCCCCGTATACCTCCACATGCCCCTCAGACCTCCCACTTGCCACTAAATGTTTCCGCAACCCTTAAAATGCCCAACATGGCCTCTGACGGTACATGTACTTCCAAAACTCCAGTTTCTTTCCAGTGAGACCCTCACTCCCCACTGAGCTACACAGCCTACAAAGTGAGGACACCAATCAGTTGAACAAAAGTAATAAAAAAAAAAACTAAGGCCCTCATTCCGAGTTGTTCGCTCGGTAAAAATCTTCGCATCGCAGCGATTTTCCGCTTAATGCGCATGCGCAATGTCCGCACTGCGACTGCGCCAAGTAAATTTGCTATGCAGTTAGTAATTTTACTCACGGCTTTTTCATCGCTCCGGCGATCGTAATGTGATTGACAGGAAATGGGTGTTACTGGGCGGAAACAGGCCGTTTTATGGGCGTGTGGGAAAAAACGCTACCGTTTCCGGAAAAAACGCAGGAGTGGCTGGAGAAACGGAGGAGTGTCTGGGCGAACGCTGGGTGTGTTTGTGACGTCAAACCAGGAACGACAAGCACTGAACTGATCGCAGATGCCGAGTAAGTCTGGAGCTACTCAGAAACTGCTACGAGGTGTGTAATCGCAATATTGCGATTACTTCGTTCGCAATTTTAAGATGCTAAGATTCACTCCCAGTAGGCGGCGGCTTAGCGTGAGCAACTCTGCTAAAATCGCCTTGCGAGCGAACAACTCGGAATGACCTCCTAAGCACTAGAATCTCCTATATATTAGCCCAAGTCTGTGATTCTGTGCCTGGCCGTAACGCTGGGCGGAGTCACAGGGCTGGGTGGAGTCAGCAGCCTCTGCCCTGTGTCAGCACAACACTAGGGAGGCGGACACACTCACCAGGGAAAACGCCACTGGACGGACGCCCCACTGTGCCCGGTCAACATTATACATCCAGAGCCGGATTACTGGGGGGGTCACTACCCCGGGACCCCCTATCTTAAATGGCCCCTCAGCTGGAGCTCTGTCCCCATTCAGGTTGCCGGGCCAGGGGGGATCCACGCTGCCGCGGGAGGAGTGCGGGCTGTGCATGCGGCTTCCTCCTCTCGGGCAGCACGGTCGAGCAAACTCCAGCCTCCGCCGCTACCAGGAGATACGCTGCTGCCGGCGGAGGCTGGAGATTGCTCGACTGTGCTGCCCGAGAGGAGGAAGCCGCATGCACAGCCCGCACTCCGCCCCCGCCAGCGTGGATCCCTCCTGCCCCGGCAACCTGGTGTCCTCTCTCCCTGCTGCAGCGCTCCCGATGCCTGTGTGACTGGGCCAGGTGAGCCGCGTGAGCGTGGGGGGGGGGGGGGGGGGCTTGAGAGTGCTGGTGATCGCTGGGGGTGCTGGTTATCGCCGATGGGGGTTCTGCTGTTCCGCTGGGGGTAATGGTCCTCGATGGGAGGGTGCTGGTGATTGGGGGGGGGGGGGGGCGCTGAGGGTGCTGGTGATCGGCAAGGGGATGGGTGTGCTGGGGATCATGGGGGGGGTTGCTGGTGATCGGTGAGAGGGGGGGCGCTGGAGATGCTGGTGATTGGAGGGGGGGGGGCGCCGGAGGGTGGTGATCGGCGGGGGGGTGCTGGTGATCGGTCGGGGGGGGGGGGGGCGCACTGGAAGTGCTGGTGATCGGCAGGGGGGGTGCTGGTGATCGGTGTGGGGGGGCCCACTGGAGGTGCTGGTGATCGGCAGGGGGGTGCTGGTGATCGGTGGGGGGGGGGGGCACTGGAGGTGCTGGTGATCGGCAGGGGGGTGCTGGTGATCGGGGGGGGGGGGGCACTGGAGGTGCTGGTGATCGGCGGGGGGGTGCTGGTGATCGGTCGGGGGGGGGGCGCACTTGAAGTGCTGGTGATCGGCAGGGGGGGTGCTGGTGATCAGTAGGGGGTGCCCACTGGAGGTGCTGGTGATCGGCAGGGGGGGTGCTGGTGATCGGTGTGGGGGGGCCCACTGGAGGTGCTGGTGATCGGCAGGGGGGTGCTGGTGATCGGTGGGGGGGGGGCACTGGAGGTGCTGGTGATCGGCAGGGGGTTGCTGGTGATCGGTGGGGGGGGGGGCACTGGAGGTGCTGGTGATCGGCAGGGGGGTGCTGGTGATCGGTGGGGGGGCACTGGAGGTGCTGGTGATCGGCAGGGGGTTGCTGGTGATCGGTGGGGGGGGGGGGGCACTGGAGGTGCTGGTGATCGGCAGGGGGGTGCTGGTGATCGGTGGGGGGGCACTGGAGGTGCTGGTGATCGGCAGGGGGGGTGCTGGTGATCGAGGGGGGGGCCCACTGGAGGTGCTGTTGATCGGCAGGGGGGTAGCTGGTGATCTGTGGGGGGGCCCACTAGAGATGAGCGGGTTCGGTTTCTCTGAATCCGAACCCGCCAGAACTTCATGTTTTTTTTCACGGGTCCGAGCGACTCGGATCTTCCCGCCTTGCTCGGTTAACCCGAGCGCGCCCGAACGTCATCATGACGCTGTCGGATTCTCGCGAGACTCGGATTCTATATAAGGAGCCGCGCGTCGCCGCCATTTTCACACGTGCATTGAGATTGATAGGGAGAGGACGTGGCTGGCGTCCTCTCCATTTAGATTATAAGAGACTGAGAGAGATTTACTGGAGCTGACTAGGAGGAGTACTGTTACTGTAGAAGTGTAGAGACTGAGTGGAGAGAGTTTACTAGTGAGGACAGTGCAGTTTACTTTATAATCCGTTCTCTGCCTGAAAAAAGCGATACACAGCACACAGTGACTCAGTCACATACCATATCTGTGTGCACTGCTCAGGCTCAGGCCAGTGTGCTGCATCATCTATTATCTATATATAATATTATATATATATCTGTCTGACTGCTCAGCTCACACAGCTTATAATTGTGGGGGAGACTGGGGAGCACTACTGCAGTGCCAGTTATAGGTTATAGCAGGAGCCAGGAGTACATAATATATTATATAGTGAGTGACCACCAGACACACAGTGCAGTTTATTTAATATATCCGTTCTCTGCCTGAAAAAAGCGATACACACAGTGACTCAGTCAGTCACATACCATATCTGTGTGCACTGCTCAGGCTCAGGCCAGTGTGCTGCATCATCTATATATATTATATATCTGTCTGACTGCTCAGCTCACACAGCTTATAATTGTGGGGGAGACTGGGGAGCACTACTGCAGTGCCAGTTATAGGTTATAGCAGGAGCCAGGAGTACATAATATTATATTAAAATTAAACAGTGCACACTTTTGCTGCAGGAGTGCCACTGCCAGTGTGACTAGTGACCAGTGACCTGACCACCAGTATATATAATATTAGTAGTATACTATCTCTTTATCAACCAGTCTATATTAGCAGCAGACACAGTACAGTGCGGTAGTTCACGGCTGTGGCTACCTCTGTGTCGGCACTCGGCAGCCCGTCCATAATTGTATATACCACCTAACCGTGGTTTTTTTTTCTTTCTTTATACATACATACTAGTTACGAGTATACTATCTCTTTATCAACCAGTCTATATATTAGCAGCAGACACAGTACAGTGCGGTAGTTCACGGCTGTGGCTACCTCTGTGTCGGCACTCGGCAGCCCGTCCATAATTGTATATACCACCTAACCGTGGTTTTTTTTTCTTTCTTTATAGTCATACTAGTTACGAGTATACTATCTCTTTATCAACCAGTCTATATTAGCAGCAGACACAGTACAGTGCGGTAGTTCACGGCTGTGGCTACCTCTGTGTCGGCACTCGGCAGCCCGTCCATAATTGTATATACCACCTAACCGTGGTTTTTTTTTCTTTCTTTATACATACATACTAGTTACGAGTATACTATCTCTTTATCAACCAGTCTATATTAGCAGCAGACACAGTACAGTGCGGTAGTTCACGGCTGTGGCTACCTCTGTGTCGGCACTCGGCAGCCCGTCCATAATTGTATATACCACCTAACCGTGGTTTTTTTTTCTTTCTTTATACATACATACTAGTTACGAGTATACTATCTCTTTATCAACCAGTCTATATATTAGCAGCAGACACAGTACAGTGCGGTAGTTCACGGCTGTGGCTACCTCTGTGTCGGCACTCGGCAGCCCGTCCATAATTGTATATACCACCTAACCGTGGTTTTTTTTTTCTTTCTTTATACATACATACTAGTTACGAGTATACTATCTCTTTATCAACCAGTCTATATTAGCAGCAGACACAGTACAGTGCGGTAGTTCACGGCTGTGGCTACCTCTGTGTCGGCACTCGGCAGCCCGTCCATAATTGTATATACCACCTAACCGTGGTTTTTTTTTCTTTCTTTATACATACATACTAGTTACGAGTATACTATCTCTTTATCAACCAGTCTATATTAGCAGCAGACACAGTACAGTGCGGTAGTTCACGGCTGTGGCTACCTCTGTGTCGGCACTCGGCAGCCCGTCCATAATTGTATATACCACCTAACCGTGGTTTTTTTTTCTTTCTTTATACATACATACTAGTTACGAGTATACTATCTCTTTATCAACCAGTCTATATATTAGCAGCAGACACAGTACAGTGCGGTAGTTCACGGCTGTGGCTACCTCTGTGTCGGCACTCGGCAGCCCGTCCATAATTGTATATACCACCTAACCGTGGTTTTTTTTTCTTTCTTTATACATACATACTAGTTACGAGTATACTATCTCTTTATCAACCAGTCTATATTAGCAGCAGACACAGTACAGTGCGGTAGTTCACGGCTGTGGCTACCTCTGTGTCGGCACTCGGCAGCCCGTCCATAATTGTATATACCACCTAACCGTGGTTTTTTTTTCTTTCTTTATACATACATACTAGTTACGAGTATACTATCTCTTTATCAACCAGTCTATATATTAGCAGCAGACACAGTACAGTGCGGTAGTTCACGGCTGTGGCTACCTCTGTGTCGGCACTCGGCAGCCCGTCCATAATTGTATACTAGTATCCAATCCATCCATCTCCATTGTTTACCTGAGGTGCCTTTTAGTTGTGCCTATTAAAATATGGAGAACAAAAATGTTGAGGTTCCAAAATTAGGGAAAGATCAAGATCCACTTCCACCTCGTGCTGAAGCTGCTGCCACTAGTCATGGCCGAGACGATGAAATGCCAGCAACGTCGTCTGCCAAGGCCGATGCCCAATGTCATAGTACAGAGCATGTCAAATCCAAAACACCAAATATCAGTAAAAAAAGGACTCCAAAACCTAAAATAAAATTGTCGGAGGAGAAGCGTAAACTTGCCAATATGCCATTTACCACACGGAGTGGCAAGGAACGGCTGAGGCCCTGGCCTATGTTCATGGCTAGTGGTTCAGCTTCACATGAGGATGGAAGCACTCAGCCTCTCGCTAGAAAAATGAAAAGACTCAAGCTGGCAAAAGCAGCACAGCAAAGAACTGTGCATTCTTCGAAATCCCAAATCCACAAGGAGAGTCCAATTGTGTCGGTTGCGATGCCTGACCTTCCCAACACTGGACGTGAAGAGCATGCGCCTTCCACCATTTGCACGCCCCCTGCAAGTGCTGGAAGGAGCACCCGCAGTCCAGTTCCTGATAGTCAGATTGAAGATGTCAGTGTTGAAGTACACCAGGATGAGGAGGATATGGGTGTTGCTGGCGCTGGGGAGGAAATTGACCAGGAGGATTCTGATGGTGAGGTGGTTTGTTTAAGTCAGGCACCCGGGGAGACACCTGTTGTCCGTGGGAGGAATATGGCCGTTGACATGCCAGGTGAAAATACCAAAAAAATCAGCTCTTCGGTGTGGAGGTATTTCACCAGAAATGCGGACAACAGGTGTCAAGCCGTGTGTTCCCTTTGTCAAGCTGTAATAAGTAGGGGTAAGGACGTTAACCACCTCGGAACATCCTCCCTTATACGTCACCTGCAGCGCATTCATAATAAGTCAGTGACAAGTTCAAAAACTTTGGGTGACAGCGGAAGCAGTCCACTGACCAGTAAATCCCTTCCTCTTGTAACCAAGCTCACGCAAACCACCCCACCAACTCCCTCAGTGTCAATTTCCTCCTTCCCCAGGAATGCCAATAGTCCTGCAGGCCATGTCACTGGCAATTCTGACGAGTCCTCTCCTGCCTGGGATTCCTCCGATGCATCCTTGCGTGTAACGCCTACTGCTGCTGGCGCTGCTGTTGTTGCCGCTGGGAGTCGATGGTCATCCCAGAGGGGAAGTCGTAAGCCCACTTGTACTACTTCCAGTAAGCAATTGACTGTTCAACAGTCCTTTGCGAGGAAGATGAAATATCACAGCAGTCATCCTACTGCAAAGCGGATAACTGAGGCCTTGACAACTATGTTGGTGTTAGACGTGCGTCCGGTATCCGCCGTTAGTTCACAGGGAACTAGACAATTTATTGAGGCAGTGTGCCCCCGTTACCAAATACCATCTAGGTTCCACTTCTCTAGGCAGGCGATACCGAGAATGTACACGGACGTCAGAAAAAGACTCACCAGTGTCCTAAAAAATGCAGTTGTACCCAATGTCCACTTAACCACGGACATGTGGACAAGTGGAGCAGGGCAGGGTCAGGACTATATGACTGTGACAGCCCACTGGGTAGATGTATGGACTCCCGCCGCAAGAACAGCAGCGGCGGCACCAGTAGCAGCATCTCGCAAACGCCAACTCTTTCCTAGGCAGGCTACGCTTTGTATCACCGCTTTCCAGAATACGCACACAGCTGAAAACCTCTTACGGCAACTGAGGAAGATCATCGCGGAATGGCTTACCCCAATTGGACTCTCCTGTGGATTTGTGGCATCGGACAACGCCAGCAATATTGTGTGTGCATTAAATATGGGCAAATTCCAGCACGTCCCATGTTTTGCACATACCTTGAATTTGGTGGTGCAGAATTTTTTAAAAAACGACAGGGGCGTGCAAGAGATGCTGTCGGTGGCCAGAAAAATTGCGGGACACTTTCGGCGTACAGGCACCACGTACAGAAGACTGGAGCACCACCAAAAACTACTGAACCTGCCCTGCCATCATCTGAAGCAAGAAGTGGTAACGAGGTGGAATTCAACCCTCTATATGCTTCAGAGGTTGGAGGAGCAGCAAAAGGCCATTCAAGCCTATACAATTGAGCACGATATAGGAGGTGGAATGCACCTGTCTCAAGTGCAGTGGAGAATGATTTCAACGTTGTGCAAGGTTCTGATGCCCTTTGAACTTGCCACACGTGAAGTCAGTTCAGACACTGCCAGCCTGAGTCAGGTCATTCCCCTCATCAGGCTTTTGCAGAAGAAGCTGGAGGCATTGAAGAAGGAGCTAAAAGGGAGCGATTCCGCTAGGCATGTGGGACTTGTGGATGCAGCCCTTAATTCGCTTAACAAGGATTCACGGGTGGTCAATCTGTTGAAATCAGAGCACTACATTTTGGCCACCGTGCTCGATCCTAGATTTAAAGCCTACCTTGGATCTCTCTTTCCGGCAGACACAAGTCTGCTGGGGTTGAAAGACCTGCTGGTGACAAAATTGTCAAGTCAAGCGGAACGCGACCTGTCAACATCTCCTCCTTCACATTCTCCCGCAACTGGGGGTGCGAGGAAAAGGCTCAGAATTCCGAGCCCACCCGCTGGCGGTGATGCAGGGCAGTCTGGAGCGACTGCTGATTCTGACATCTGGTCCGGACTGAAGGACCTGACAACGATTACGGACATGTCGTCTACTGTCACTGCATATGATTCTCTCAACATTGATAGAATGGTGGAGGATTATATGAGTGACCGCATCCAAGTAGGCACGTCACACAGTCCGTACTTATACTGGCAGGAAAAAGAGGCAATTTGGAGGCCCTTGCACAAACTGGCTTTATTCTACCTAAGTTGCCCTCCCACAAGTGTGTACTCCGAAAGAGTGTTTAGTGCCGCCGCTCACCTTGTCAGCAATCGGCGTACGAGGTTACATCCAGAAAATGTGGAGAAGATGATGTTCATTAAAATGAATTATAATCAATTCCTCCGCGGAGACATTGACCAGCAGCAATTGCCTCCACAAAGTACACAGGGAGCTGAGATGGTGGATTCCAGTGGGGACGAATTGATAATCTGTGAGGAGGGGGATGTACACGGTGATATATCGGAGGGTGAAGATGAGGTGGACATCTTGCCTCTGTAGAGCCAGTTTGTGCAAGGAGAGATTAATTGCTTCTTTTTTGGGGGGGGTCCAAACCAACCCGTCATATCAGTCACAGTCGTGTGGCAGACCCTGTCACTGAAATGATGGGTTGGTTAAAGTGTGCATGTCCTGTTTTGTTTATACAACATAAGGGTGGGTGGGAGGGCCCAAGGACAATTCCATCTTGCACCTCTTTTTTCTTTTCTTTTTCTTTGCATCATGTGCTGATTGGGGAGGGTTTTTTGGAAGGGACATCCTGCGTGACACTGCAGTGCCACTCCTAGATGGGCCCGGTGTTTGTGTCGGCCACTAGGGTCGCTAATCTTACTCACACAGTCAGCTACCTCATTGCGCCTCTTTTTTCTTTGCGTCATGTGCTGTTTGGGGAGGGTTTTTTGGAAGGGACATCCTGCGTGACACTGCAGTGCCACTCCTAGATGGGCCCGGTGTTTGTGTCGGCCACTAGGGTCGCTAATCTTACTCACACAGCTACCTCATTGCGCCTCTTTTTTTCTTTGCGTCATGTGCTGTTTGGGGAGGGTTTTTTGGAAGGGACATCCTGCGTGACACTGCAGTGCCACTCCTAGATGGGCCCGGTGTTTGTGTCGGCCACTAGGGTCGCTAATCTTACTCACACAGCTACCTCATTGCGCCTCTTTTTTTCTTTGCGTCATGTGCTGTTTGGGGAGGGTTTTTTGGAAGGGCCATCCTGCGTGACACTGCAGTGCCACTCCTAGATGGGCCCGGTGTTTGTGTCGGCCACTAGGGTCGCTAATCTTACTCACACAGCTACCTCATTGCGCCTCTTTTTTTCTTTGCGTCATGTGCTGTTTGGGGAGGGTTTTTTGGAAGGGCCATCCTGCGTGACACTGCAGTGCCACTCCTAGATGGGCCCGGTGTTTGTGTCGGCCACTAGGGTCGCTTATCTTACTCACACAGCGACCTCGGTGCAAATTTTAGGACTAAAAATAATATTGTGAGGTGTGAGGTATTCAGAATAGACTGAAAATGAGTGTAAATTATGGTTTTTGAGGTTAATAATACTTTGGGATCAAAATGACCCCCAAATTCTATGATTTAAGCTGTTTTTTAGTGTTTTTTGAAAAAAACACCCGAATCCAAAACACACCCGAATCCGACAAAAAAAATTCGGTGAGGTTTTGCCAAAACGCGTTCGAACCCAAAACACGGCCGCGGAACCGAACCCAAAACCAAAACCCGAAAAATTTCAGGCGCTCATCTCTAGGGCCCACTGGAGGTTCTGGTGATCAGCAGGGGGGTGCTGGTGATCAGTGGGGTGGGGGGGGCACTGGAGGTGCCGGTGATCGGCAGGGGGGGTGCTGGTGATCGGTGGGGGGGGGCCCACTGGAGGTGCTGGTGATCGGTGGGGGGGTGCTGGTGATCTGTGGGGGGGCCCACTGGAGGTTCTGGTGATCAGCAGGGGGGTGCTGGTGATCAGTGGGGTGGGGGGGGCACTGGAGGTGCCGGTGATCGGCAGAGGGGGTGCTGGTGATCGGTGGGGGGGGCCCACTGGAGGTGCTGGTGATCGTGGGGGGGGTGCTGGTGATCGGTGGGGGGGCCCACACTGGAGGTGCTGGTGATCGGCAGGGGGGGTGCTGATGATCGGTGGGGGGGGGCTGGGGATCGTCGGGGGGTGGGGTGTGTGCTGGTGATCAATGGGGGTGCTGGTGATTGGGGGGCCGCTGGAGGTGCTGGTGATCAGCAGGGGGGTGCTGGTGATCGGTGGGGGGGGGGGCACTGGAGGTGCTGGTGATCGGCAGGGGGGTACTGGTGATCTGTGGGGGGGGGCACTGGAGGTGCTGGTGATCGGCAGGGGGGGTGCTGGTGGGGTGCTGGTGATTGGTGGAGGGGTGCTGGTGATCGGTGGGGCGGCACTGGAGGTGCTGGTGATCGGCAGGGGGGGTGCTGGTGATCGGTGGGGGGGCCCACTGGAGGTGCTGGTGATCGGTGGGGGGGTGCTGGTGATCGGTGGGGGGCCCACTGGAGGTGCAGGTGATTGGCAGGGGGTGCCGTTGATCGTGGGGGGTGCTGGTGACCTGGGGGTGCTGGTGATCGGCTGGGGGGTGCCGTTGATCGTGGAGGGGGTGCTGGTGATCGGGGGTGCTGGTGATCGGTGGGGGGTGCTGGTGGTCGGGGGCAGCACACAACCACCCAAACCCTATCACATACAATATCTACCCCAACCCGTAAACCACATACACCTCAAACCTCCCCCACCAAAAAAACACTATAAAACTACTATTCTACACCTTCACATTTCTCTGGAGGTTACGGGGGCGTAGCCCCTTACAACGGTGTGAAGAGCGCCCGTAGGGCGCGATGAATCACCTAGTATGTAATAGTAATTCAACAAATGAATTTAAAAGAACCTATTTCATTCTGAAAAATGTTACTGGTCAGTTGTAAAATCAAAGAATTCTCTGCCCCTAGATAAAGCACGAAACAGACATTCTGGCAAAGATTTATTAAGGCTTGGAGAGAGATTAAGGGCCTGATTTATGTGTGTAAGTAAAGCAAAAAAGCAAGCAACAGGGTAAAATCATGCCGCACTGTAGGTGGGGCAATTGTAACATGTGTAGAGAGAGTTAGACTTAGGTGTGTTATATTGTTTCTGCGTAGGGTAAATACTAGCTGCTTTATTTTTACACTACAATTTAGATTTCAATTTGAACACACTCCACCCAAATCTAACTCTCTCTGCACATGTTCCATCTGCTCCACCTGCAGTGCAGCATGGTTTTGCCCATTTGCTTGATAATTTGCTTTACTTACAAACATGAATGGCAAAAAGTGGAGAGAGATACAACAATCAGCTCCTGACAAACACAGTCTGTAACATGACAGTTATGAGCTGATTGGTTGGCACTTTATCTCTCTCCATGTTCTCTCTCCCCAAGCTTTGATAAATCTCTCCCATTATCTCCCTCTACTTTATCTTTCTCCAAGCTTTGCTAAATCTCCCCACTGCACTGTATGTTATGGAACACAAGGTGTAGTGTTTCTGTTCTACTACAACAGTGGTTTCCAAACTTTTTTGAATCACGGCGCCCTAGAGTATCAGAATTTTTTTCACGGCACCCCATGGCCAAAAATTTCTTATTGAGAAATTTAGAAATAAATATTAAATGAAGTAGATTGTGTTTATATGTCATCCTTAGGCTCAATCAGAGCCGGCCATAGGCATAGGCAAACTAGGCAATTGCCTAGGGCATTCGATATGCCTAGGGGCATCAGCAGCTTCTCCTGATTATAATGATGTGCGGCATGCCTATATTCTGTGTGTAGCATATGCAGATACAGCCACAGTCTCACACAGCATGTAGGCATGCTGCATATCATTTTAATCAGTAGAAGCTGCTTGTGCATCCTAGCCACATAGCAATGCAAATAAGATGCATTTTCATAAAAAAATGTGCCCAACGCTAGCATTGAGGCAAGATTTATGAGGACACATCTGTATCCAAGCAGAGGCAGAGGTCACAGTGTTAGTGGCAGTGTGAGTGCTGTGTGCATGTGAGTGGGTTGGTTGTGCAGTAGTGTTCGGAATATGTGTAAGAAGCATTATGTGTGTCATGTAAAAATGCATTAATAATGTGCAACATATGTGTAAGGGGCGCTATGTGTGTCATTATGTGTATAAGGGCATTAATAATGTGTGACATATGTGTAACAGGGTACTACTCTATGTGTGTCATTATGTGTATAGGGGCACTAATAATGTGCAGCAAATGTGTAGGGGACACTATGTGTGTCATTATGTGTATAAGGGCATTAATAATGTGCAGCATATGTGTAAGGGACATTATGTGTAAAAGGGCATTAATAAAGGTTGTCATAATGTGTAAGGCGCATTATGTTTATAAGGACATTAATAATGTGTCTCATATGTGTAAGGGGCATTACTCTGTGGCATTATGTGTATAAGGTGCTCTACTATGTGGCGTTGTGTATAGAAAGTGCACTACTGTGTCGTCTAATGTGAATAAAGAGCAATAAGGTGTGGTATAATGTGAATAAGGAGCAATTCAGTGTGATGTAATGTGAATAAGAGGCTCTACTGTGAGGAGTAACGTTTATAAGGTAAAGTGATACTACTGTGGGATGTAATGTGAATTATGGACACTATCGCATGATCAAATGTGAATAAAGTTACAGTACTGTGTGGCGTAATTGGAATTGGGGTTACTATTGTGTGGCCATGCCCCTTGCCAGCAAAAACACACCCCTTTTTGGGCTGTGCGCCAAATGTGCGAACTGTTCCTATTTAAAATATAGGGGGTACAAACACCAAAATAAGGACAGCTATGGCTGAGGGGTGGTGGTGCTGGGAAAGAGGTGAAAGGTCAGATGCGAACCAGCGGTGGTGCTAGGGGGCACCTGCCAAAATCTTGCCTAGGGCATCATATTGGTTAAGGCCGGCTCTGGGCTCAATTGTGTGGTGAGGAACAAGATTTTCTTCTGTTTGTCCGCATATTATATGACTGACAGCTACTAACACTAGTTTTGCCTATTATATTGACCATAAATAATTTGAATTGGTCCTGGACCACCAACCCAGGGCACCCCTGCAAGTGTCCCGAGGCACCCCAGGGAGCCACGGCACACAGTTTGGGAACCTCTGTACTACAAGGTTTAATCAAGAATAAGAATGTTTTCTGCAACAATGACAAAAAAAAAAAGTGAATACGAAAAAAAGAAATTAAACCAAGAAAGAACCACGACGCAGGAACAACATTAAATCTCACTAGATAAACGACGTCCAAATGATACAAACCATTTATAAAGCAGAATAATCACACTCAAGGGATTGGCTTATAGCGAAGAAAGTTATTTTAATATCTTACATAAAATCATTGCGTGTTCGTTTTTACGGCCAGACATCTCGTGCAGTTTTATAATGTCGTTAGGTCCCATCTGTTTCATTGTGTAGGAGACACTCTATTACCGAGTCCCAGATGGAGAGCAGGGTATAATAACACAGCACCTGAGTCATATTAGGTGGCCAGCAAGACGTAACAAGACAGTACTGCACCTGAGTCTTATTAAGTGGACCCTAATGACGCTATAAAACTGCATGAGAGCTGGAAAAATGAAAACACTCTGAGACTAATCTGGTCCTAAAACAGTGACCTCGTCGGCATTCATCAGCTGACACTGATGAAATGTCACGATGATTAGAATGTCTGCAAAACGTCCTTGGTTGCTAGTGGTAACTTACTTGCTACAGCTCCAGAGGTGTCTTCTGGGTCCGGCAGTGATGTACTGATATTACTACCCCTAACCCCTAATCCTAACCCACCCCCTATTGCCTAACTAACCGCACCCTCCCATAGCCTAACCTTAACCTCCCCCTGCAGACTATCTATAAACCCACCGCTGCTGCAGCCTAACCGTCCCGTTACTGCAGAATGACACCTCACATGTTGATATTCTGCGGATACCGACTTGATCAATGTCAGCATTGTTAAAGATCGACATTACGACTACATCCCACTACTTCAGGCATGTTCAAACTGCAGCCCACCAGCTGTTGAGAAACTACACATCCCAGCATGCCCTGACACAGCTTTAGCATTCTCTGACAGCAAAACTGTGTCAGGGTATGCTGGGATATGTAGTTTCACAACAGCTGGAGGGCCGCAGTTTGGACATGCCTGCACTACTTGAACAGCTGATTTACTTTACAAAATTATTTATTTTGTAACTTTTTTTATATTCAGCGCCTGAGCTTCATCGTGAGTTTTTATTTTTTATTTTATTATCATAAAAGGGATCAGCTACTAATCTCTTATAGTAACTTAATAAACTATCAGTGCAAAACAGGAGCGACTAATACAAAAACATTTATACAAAAACAAAAGACATATTTTGCTATTATTTGTCAAAGGAAATGTTCTGGGCGTCAGCTTAGCGCGAAGCTGGAGGATAATTGTTCTGTCCTGAATGCCCATTATGCAGTGCTACTTTACAGATTGGTGGAGCAAAGCAATTCTGAAATCCCAGCAATGATTTTCTGGCTGATGGAATAGAAATATTGTATCATAAAGTTGCTCTGGTGACAATCCTTCTGCTGTCAGGCATATATTATGGACAGTGAACTTGGAGCATGAGAATCGTTCCCGCAGGACAGATGATGTTTATGCAGAGAGCTATGGATGCACTTAACGGAGCAGTGGTGCCTGTTTTGACTGGATAGAAACAAAGTCCTCTCTTTCCCAAGATGACAGAGTAGGACGTCGAAACAGGGATGGCCATCGACCATTAATACTTATAAACTATTGATGACTAACAGTTGATGACAGATGGTTTTGCCATCAACGGAGGAGAACAAAACAACACAGAGCCCCTTCCCCCCACCGATGGGTTTTGTTTCTACTAGGTGCTGGAACATGGAGCATACAGCAGCTATGTCCCTTCCCTGGTGCACCCATTAAGCCCCACCCCCACGGTCCGATTGGCATGCAATTCAGTAAGTCACAGAGCAGGGATGACCATTGGTGGGTGAAAATATTGATGGTTTCCCTGTGAATGGTTTATGACATCAAGGTGAACCACCGATGGTAGCATCAATTGTGGCCATCAATGGTTAACCCACTGATGGCCTTCCCTTCCTTCGTCCAAGGGACAAAGCCTGGCAGGTAACAAACTGGCAGGATGAAGCCTGGCAGGTAAGATACCCACTGATGGCCATCCCTACCATCATCCAAGGGATGAAGCCTGGCAGGTAAGAAACTGGCAGGATGAAGCCTGGCAGGTAAGAAACCCACTGATGGCCATCACTACCTTCATCCAAGGTACGAAGCCTGGCAGGTAAGAAACCGTGAGATGAGCTGGAGAGAGACGCCAGTAGGCTGTCTGAGGGATGGGACCTCACAACTGGGAAGGATGGTCTTGCAGATCACCAACACAAATAGAGACAACCATCCCCCCCCAACCACCCAATGGCAATAGATTCCCCAGTGGCATACCCTTCCCAGTGGGATTGCTCCTGCCCCTCATGCAGAGTGCAGTGAAGCATGTTTCATCTTTGCACTCAGTGCACAATTGCAGTTCTGGGTAATAGTGCTCTTTGCACTTTTGTAATTGGCGCATGCACTCCACAATGCTGATTGCACGGCATACTGGTGAGCAGGATCAGCAAGTGATGTCGGAGGTCAGAGGCCACTACATCACAGCTGGGGGCTTGACGAACAGGAGGAAATGAGTTCATGCTATATTGTACAGTCTTCCTGTCCTCATGCGTTCAAGTGGGGAATGTTAAAAAGACATATATTTACTGACGAGTTTCATCTGCTGATGCAGACATCAATCTTCCATGGTATGGATTAGGAGCTTGTGTTATTCATACTGTTATTCATTCTGTTTGGAGCTCTCAAACCTGAGTTAAACATGGTGGTATCTGTTGCCAACCCCAAGAAAGACATGTGTGAGGGCTTCAAAAGACGACAAGATCCTATAGAACATCAAACATTTGAAAAAAATTTGGGAGCTAATGGAAAAACAGGGAAAATTGATGATTTGTAAATTTAACGGGAAATCAGTTAACATCACACTAGTTATATACATAGTGTTCATTCTAGCACCCTGCACCTTTCAAAACATGTGCAGTTCCTCTTTCCTGCCTGGGGTGTCGCTCTCTCCTCTGGTGCTTCTCAGCACACTCTGGTCTGTATTTCAGTGCTGAGCTACAGACCAGAGTGTTCTGAGAAGCACCAGAGCAGAGAGCGACACCCCAGGCAGGAAAGGAGAACTGCATGGATTTTGAAAGGTACAGCGTGTTAGAATGAACACTAAGCCTACATGTGTTTATAGTTTTAGCAAATAATTTACCAAACTAAGCTAAAAGATGGAACATTAATGGTGGTTAAGGGGGTGGGAGCAATGAACTATATCGATATTCCAGATAGGAAGCCCTGTCGTTCTAACCAATGAAATCTCTCTATACTAACAGATTTAAAGGTAATAGGGAACACTCCTTCCTAATGGGTGTACTACGATCTGCCGGCACTTGGGATCACGGCACCCAGCTTACTGGTGCCGGGATCCTGACCGCCGGTATACCAGCAGCGGTGAGAGCGCAAAAGAGCCACTTGCACGCCATGCTATTTATTCTCCCTCCAGGGGTGTCGTGGACGGGATCCGGTCTGAAGATCGACACTGTCTAGGTCGACGATGTTTAGGTCGACCACCACTGGTCGACACTCGACAGTCACTAGGTCGACATGGTTTCAAGGTCAACATGTTCTAGGTCGACAGGTCAACAGGTTGACATTACTTTTTCAACATTTTTTTTTACTTTTTCATACTTAACGATCCACGTGGACTACGATTGGAATGGTAATTTGCTCGCCATGCGAGGGGATACGGTGCACTAATTGGACTTCCCGGTCACTGTTATGGAGAAAACGACACAATAAAACCATGAAAAACTCTTGTGGACCTTTTGAACTGTCGACCTAGAACCCACGTAAACTTTCCAACCCTGTCGACCTAGTGCCTGTCGACCTATAGTGGTCGACTCAAACATTGTCAACCTAGAAACTGTCGATGCAATAATCCACACCCGTCGTGGACACCCCAGAGGGAAAATAGTTGTCGGTATGCTGGCTGTCGGGACTCCGGCGTCGGTATGCTGAGCGCCGGGATCCCGACAGCCGGCATATCAAGTGCCACCCCTTCCTAATATGTGTTTAGGAGGTGATGCACATTCCCTGCCCGATTTACATCTGTCCGCAGAGAGCGACTTCAGCTTTCTTGATATAAAAGTGCTGTCATTGAAAGCGACTGTGAGACGCCACCCTAGCACTACCACATAAACAATCTCCACCAGAATAGTTAAAGGTCCCAAGGGGTCTGCCTTCCCGCAGCACTAAGTTTCCACCGTCGCTACGTGCTGTCCCGCGCGTTTCATAGGCAAAACTGTGCAAAAAAAAGGGAAAAACTTATAGAAGCAAAAAATGTGCATTTATACTGAACGTACACTTCTTTCTGCTTACATAAATGTCCCCTATTGTGCTGTATTATGAAACAGCAAAGTGAGCCGCAGTAACCCAATGTCAGATCAAGCTATGTCTGTGTTATTTACATCGCCAGTGGTTACAAAAATGACAAGGTCCACATCGAGGACAGGTTGCAATTATGTAACAGCCTCGCACATCTCAGGAAAACAAAAGGAATATAATTATTAATAGCCCAGGAACCAATCATCCGCGCACCCTCTGATCTGAGGCTTGTTGTAACGCTGATTACAGAGAAACGGGAAGTTGTTCCTGGCACAGTAATTAGTCTTAAAAATAATCTTCTGGTATCAGAGGTCATCTGGTTGCGCAAAAATATCCATCTACTGTAATGTGGCAAAATCAGCAAAACGTGTCTCAGAAGTTTGAAATTAAGCAAATCACAAAGGACGGATCTGCCCTAGACTAAGACAATTAATATGATTACTTGTACAAATATTTTAAAGTTCTGTAAAAAGTAGGATCATAAAAAAAACATGAGATTGACCTGATTAAAGAAAAAAACATTTTATATATATATATATATATATATATGTATGTTATTGTCACTTTTCAGTGGTTATGTGTATCCTGATGACGGGTTGAAATAAACCCGAAACGTTGATAAGAGGACTGTGTCCAGTATTTATTGCAAGTCCAGTGAGTGCCGTCCTTGGGTCTACCTGCATGCTTTGTTCTGACACAGCACCATGGCAAGCTTTACACTTGGGACTGAAGTGAGTGCCGACCTTTGGAAATTGTAGTGTCAAGTCTGTACTGGGATTGAAGGATCTGAGTCGACTTAGTCTGTCTGAGCACCCCTTTTCCCACTTAATATTATATGTACTTCCTTACTTCATGATATCGTATCAGTCACCACTGGATTACAACTTGTCTGCATCCTTTGGATTCAGTAGTATGGTGGAGACAGTTTTTAAATGAGTTTATTTTGCACTAGTTCACTTTATTGATTGTTTTGCACGACGTTAAGGTACTTTATACGTGTTTTAACCCTGGGCACATGATGTCACAATCAACAACCTCAGATATTGATGGCTTCAATAGAGTTGTTTTACCATTAGGTGACGTACTGAGTTTTTCTGAGAGTGAGACCGAGGCTATTTGGTTCACAGAACGCTTTGAGGATGCAGAGGGAGTAAAAACTACGGATGAGGTGTATACAGCACTATTAAAAATGAGAAAAAGAGAGATCAATTTCTTAATGCAAGGGATCACACTGTCTGAGTACCAGAGAGAAAAAAAGATACCCCGTGGGTTCCGTGTGCGGAACATCCCCACAATTGGGAGGTATAATAATGAGTTTTGTCGCCGCTGGGTGGCGGTTCTTAACAAGTGTGCCTTTGATTTAATGACTTTGGTAATTGAAGAGTCGGCACGTGAGCTGTCAGAGATTAGATGTAAGATCCGTGAATATGAGTCGCTGCACTCACAATTGTTGTTGGATGACACTAAAAATGTGCTGATGGAGAAACTTACGCAGGAATTGGCAACATATAAACGTGAGTTAGTTGCCTTTAAGAAACAAAAAATTGAGAAGGTCAATAGAGACTACTCTGAGCAGCAAGTCCATGGTTGGCTAACTGGTACCTCAGGTAACAATTCTAGACCGCATCCGCAGAGGCGTTGGAGAGGTAGAGGCCAGGGAACCAATCAATCATCCAGCGAAGCACATTCATCCTCAGGTGATGACACGACCTCAGCACTAGGGGCAGTTGCTACTAAGCCCCCTTTAGTGACACGTTCCCGTGTGGGATGCGGGCGAGGAAAAGACCCACAAGGAGGGGCGGGCAATGCCGCCGGAACATCCAAAAGGGGTCGGAACAAGAAATTAATTTGGTTTTCAACTTATCATCTAGGACCTTGACTGATACTGAGATCATGGTGTTGAATAAGGGTTTGGGATTTGTGCCTATAGTCCCATTCAATGATTTACATTGGAAAATTGATCAGACGTATCTACACCGTCAGCTTAAGTTTAAAGAGTTCTTTGGTGATGGGATTGAATTACAGGGTGATGCTCAGACAGTGAAGAAATTTAAGAGAAAATCAGTGTTTGATCCAGCTTCAAGAAATACTTCTATTATGGCGTTTATGAGGGCGCTTGATTGTCAAGTTGTTGAACAATCTAAGAGACATGCACCCTGTAGGCTTAATTTAACTCCTGCTGAATATAAGGCATTGAAGAGTTTGGGGAATAACAAGGATGTGGTATTCCGTCCCACTGACAAAGGCGGAGTTATAGTGGTGCATAATGTAACCGACTACTGCGACGGAATTGAGAGGCAGTTGTCAGATAACTGTACTTATCAAAGACTGTCACATGATCCTACTAATGAATTCAAGTTAGCACTGGACACTTTATTAGATGAGGCTGTGAAAAATGCGATCATTGATGAGGAAACTTGCCATTTTCTGAAAGTAGACTGTCCTAGGGTACCGTTACTATACAATTTACCCAAGATTCATACAAATTTGGATAAGCCCCCTATCCGTCCTATAATCTCGGCAAGGGAATCAGTGTGCAGCAAAATTTCTGAGTTTTTGGACTATCATATCCAGCCGAGTGTTGAGTCACAGGGGACTTATCTTAAGGACACTACGTCTTTGCTATTAAAACTACAAGAGCTTGGGAATATTCCTGACAACACGTGGATGTGTACTTTAGATATCACTAGTCTCTATACTAACATTCCACATGGTGATGGTATTCTAGCTGTTAAGAACCTGTTGAGTGATGATGTTGAGTATAGTGGTCCTGACCTGGATTTTTTTATTTCTCTCTTAGATTTTGTATTGCATAAAAATTATTTCTATCATAACGGTGGGTATTATTTACAACTTACCGGCTGTGCGATGGGCTGTCATGTCGCACCGGCCTACGCGAATGCATACATGTTTAGGATAGAGAAGGAATGTTTTTTCAATAGGGATACGAGAGATAAGATCCTCTTTTATTCCAGGTACATTGACGATATTATTTTATTTTGGAGAGATGTTTATGAGAGCTTTGTGGATTTTATATAGTCTATCAATAGGTTTGATTGTCCTATTAAATATACATATACCTGCAGTCTGGAAAGTATCTCCTATTTGGATGTTAATATTGCATTGGAGGATGGTAAACTTACTACTTCCCTTTTTTCTAAGCCCACGGATAGGAATACTTTGTTGTCTTGTAGTAGCCATCATCCAGTGGCGATGAAGAGAAGTTTGCCTTACTCGCAGTTATTGCGTGTAAAGAGAATTACGAGTAACAAGCAGGCAACATCACGTGATCTTGACATGATGACAGTAAAATTTAGTGACAGAGGGTATCCTAAAGCATTGTTATCTGAAGATAGGAAAAAGATTGACAGGACCACTAGAGAGTCTTTGTTGAAGCAATCGGATAGGAATCAGGTCTCCGGCAAATTGCATTGGGTGAGGAGATTTAATACCTCACATGATATTGTGGAGAATTCAGTCAGGAGCCTGTGGCCAATTGTTCAGGGCGACAGGGATTCTAAAGTGTTTAGACCCTTACAGGTGATGTCGTGCCTCAAGAGGGGTAAGAACATACGAGATTGGGTAGTACACCCAGATATTACAGAGCTTATGCAATATGGCCCTCGAGTACAGATTAAGAGTGGGGGTTGCTATAAGTGTTCTGGATGCACGACATGCCGGTTTATGATTGCTAGCAAATATTTCTTCCATCCTCACAGTGGCAAAAGGTATATGATAAGATCAGCGGTTACATGCTCGACGAGTTTTGTGGTGTATATGATTAAATGTCCTTGCGGTTCCTGCTCCATAGGCAAGGCGATACGTACGTTTAAAGAGCGGATGACCTTACATAGGTCTTCGATTAGGGCAGCCCTGATGGGAAAGCCGTCTGAGCAACCTGTGGCAAGGCATTTTTTGGAAAATAATCATTCCTTGTCCAGCCTTAGGTACATTATTATAGACCATGTGCCTGATAGCCCGACAGGAGGAGATTGACATAAGAGGCTCTTACAGATTGAGGCAAAATGGATACAATTATGAGACACTGTTAAACCAAGAGGCCTTAATGATCATCTTACTTTTAACATGTATTGGTAATTAAGGGGTTATTTCATGCGTTTTGGTTCCTATATTTGGTAAACTAAGTAGAGCATTTATTGTGGCTATATATATATATATATATATATATATATCTTCAAGAAATAAGGATGCACTCACCAGACTTCTTCAAAAGTACAAAACGAGCCTTAAATGCCACCAGCACATACTCACAAGGTCATGGTCACTATTTACTTAGCAACGCTGACTATACGAATAGGTAGTGTATTACACAGAGGAAGTGACGTGGGCCGGGCAGGAAGCGCGATGCGCTTCACAGCCTGTGCGTGCGTCTCACTGGGTCTTCATGATTAGAAGCAGGAAGCGACGCGAGCCGGGCCGGAAGCTGGATGCATTCCAGGACCCCGGTGTGCGTTCCACTGGCGGACTTTAGTTGTTTTAACATGCAATAAGGTGTTATTGTGTGCTGCCTTTATGTTTTTGGGCATATGCGGAGATCTGGCTTACTCCTATTGTGCTGTGCTGTTTGTATCTTTAATCTAAGCCGTTGATATTTTTTGGAGTTAATTGGTGATTAAGGGGGTGTGACCACAGTGATGGTATATATGGCCCATGCATTTAGATCAGTGCAAGGGAGATGGCATCTGGTAATCTGGTCTTGAAAAAGGCTCTGTGGTGAGCCGAAACGTTGACCATGACCTTGTGAGTATGTGCTGGTGGCATTAAAGGCTCGTTTTGTACTTTTGAAGAAGTCTGGTGAGTGCATCCTTATTTCTTGAAGATATATTTGGGATTTTGTCTGGATTGGACTTTGCTCTGGATTTTGGCACCCCAGCTGATGTATAAAAAGGATTTGCAAGTGCGGCTTCTACATCTTCACTATGTATATATATATATATATATATATATATCTCAAAAACACAACAGTATCCTTATCTTGCGCCAAACTGGGAGCAGCACAACGAGAGAGATCCCTGTTGAAAGACCTCAGTAACGTACAAGATATAAAACAATTTCCCACATGCGCTTAAGTAAAACGTATTTACAATGGTTCTTCCAGTGTTATTTCCGTAGGTGTAAATTGTATACTGGAGAAGGTTTATATCTGGGGACCTGTAACAGACACCCCTCACCAGATAGTCACCCAAACAAGAGGCCCAAGGCCAATTAGTTAAAAAATTATTTTAATAGCATACATTTGAACAAATAGAATTTTTACATAAAGTTTATCATGTAATGTTCACAAAAAAATGTATTCTTTTAAAAATGATAATGTCAGAAAATGCAACCAATACGTTTGTTGTGTGGTATTAACTCTAGATACTCCCTCACCTTTTACAAGGTGCGAGCTCAAGAGGGAGTATCTTCACAAACTAAGTTGGAGACTTGTGACTGACAAATCCAACGCGTTTTGTCTTATCGACTTCATCAGGGGTAACACATATAAGAAACAGGCTTATTAGCCATTGGTAGATTTATATTTAGAGGATCACAACCTTAAATATAAGAATAATTGAATCTCTTATATTGACTCCTGATAGGAGATTTGTTGGTGGTTCCTCTTAGGAATGCTGGTAGTCCTAGATGGATATTTCTACAGGCTGCCTTAAAAATAATTATAAAAAACCTCCTTTATAGAGCTCCTTATGGGAACTATTGGTTGAAGTTCCCTTTATATAGGAATACTGGCAGTCATATATCGGAGTTTTGGCAAACTGACTGAATAAGAAATCCAGATCTTGTAATCAAGACTGTTTCCAATTCAGGTGTTAGCCCGTGTAAAATATAGCTCAAAAGGTATATAGCTGATTTGACAATCACAACGCAATGTAAATTCCTCAATAAATCTCACAGAATGGATCCTGAAGGATTTTGACTGTGTGTGGAAGTGACACTTCCACACACAGCCATTGCCTCTTATTCACATTACACCACACCATATTGCTCTTTATTCACATTAGACCACACAGTAGTGCCCTTTCTATACGTTACACCACACAGTAAAGCACCATATACACATAATGCCACACATTAGTAATGCATATATACACATAATACCACACAGTAAAGCCCCTTACACATTATGCCAACCTTTATTAATGCCCTATTACACATAATGTCCCTTACACATATACCGCACATTATTAGTGCACTTATGCACATAATGACACACATAATGCCCCAAACATATTTGCCGCACATTATTAATGCATTTATACACATGATACACATAATGCCCCTTACACATATGCCGAACAGTACTGCACAATCACAACAGCACTCACATGACCGTTAACACTGTGACCTCTGCCCCTAATTGGATACAGATATGTATCCTGGCGTGAGTCAGCTGGCAGCTCTGCTAACGTCGAGCGTCTTCTTTTGATAAAAAAATGTATTTTATTTGCATTACTATGTGGCTAGGATGCACAAGAAGCTTCTGCTGATTAAAATGATATGCAGCATGCCTATATTCTGTGTGCGACTGTATCTGCATACAAAATGCTACGTTACAGTGATTTCAAGGAATACACTGTAACGTAGCATTTCGTATGCAGATATAGCCGCAGTCACACACAGATTATAGACATGTTGTATATTATTTTAATCAGCAGAAGCTGCTTGTGCCCCTAGGCATACAAAATGCCCTGGGCATTTGCCTAGTTTGCATATGCCTAGGACCGGCTCTGCGCACCAGTCAATCATTACGGATTTGAAAAATGACAGTTAGGAGCTGATTGGCTGGTGGCTATCACTTTGCACTTATTACTGCTGATCACTTCTTTGTCCCTTCTCCAGACTTAAGGGGGGTACTCACGGAGCGATATTCTAAGCAATCTGACTAGATTGCTTAGAATTTAAGCATTATCGCTCCGTGTGTACCCCCTACAGCGATAGCGATGCGCAGCCCCGCGCATCGCTATCGCTGGGTAAAATGAGCGCCCCCCCCCCGTCTCCCCCCGCACGCTCAGCACATATTGCGCTGTGCTGAGCGGCAGGAGAGATGTGTGCTGAGCGGTTCGCTCAGCACACATCTCTCCCACATCGGCCCGTCTATATGGGCCTTTTGTACATCTGCTTCTATGTTCAGTAGCAAGTGTCCCTGTTAAGGGGGTACATACAGGGAGATCCGTGCTTAATTTCTAAGCAATCTGACTAGATTGCTTAGAAGTTAAGCACGGATCTCTCTGTCTGTATGGCCATAGCGATAGCGTCGCACGGTCCTGCGTGTCGCTATCGCCGGTTCTAGATTGGCCTGCATGCCGTCACAATCTAGCAGGTCGCTCACTTCACTGCTGTGTGAAGTCAGATTGCTTAGATTTCAAGCAGCGATCACTCCGTGAGTACCACCCTTAACAGATTTAATCAATCTGTCTGAATGACATTGTCTGTTTTCCAGTGCTTGGGAGGAAATGGTTGATTGCCATTTGCTCTCATACTGTACATTACCAGATTTATGTTCCCTCCCGGAAGTTCAGTCACATACCTCCAACAGCAATAAAAAATCAAACCCATTTTGTTGGGTACGGGAGACCGGCGCTGAAAATGTTGGTGGTCAAAAGACCGACAGCGGCATCCTAGAGTCCAGAATCCCGACAGTCCCTGGTAAGTATACTCACCCTAACTCTCTGTCCATGCAGCCTAACCCTAACCCTCACTGCTCCCTACCCCCCCAGTAAGTGCCTAAACCTACCTACCTAACTACATCCCATTCATGCTATATTTTTTACAGACAGGACAGTGAGAAAATGAAATATATGACGTATGTAAAATACATACCTCCCAACAGGGGCGGATCCAGAAAAAAATTACAGGGGGGGCACCATAAGGGACGTGGCTTCGTTGGAATGGGCGTGGCTTCGTTTGAATGGGCGTGGTATTGCAGGAAAAGACTACCTTATACCCCAGTTTTGCAACCTGCACGCCCAGACGTTGGCCACCACAGGAAAGAAAAATAATCCTGATTCATGCCCCTTACATTATTTGTCATTTTTCCTCCTTATAGTAATGCCCAGTATACATTATTCCACATACTGCAATGGCCCTTAGACATTATTCCACACACAATAATGCACATGACACAATATGCACACACTGTAATGCCCCCGACACATTATGCCACACACCGTAATGCCTGTGACACATTATGACAGGAATCGCAATGCCCGTTATACATTATGCTACACACTGCAATGCCCCTGATACATTATAGCACATACAATGTCTGTGACACAGTATGACACACACTGCAATGTCCGTGATACATTATACCACACACTGCAATGCCCGATACATTATAGCACATACAATGCCTGTGACACATTATGCCACACACTGCAATGACCTTGAGACATTATACCACAATGCCCGTGATATAGTATACCATACACCGTAATGCCTGTGACACATACCGCAATGCCCGTTATACCCTATGCCACACACCGCAATGCCCGTTATATATTATGCCACACTGCAATGACCCTGAGACATTATACCACATACCACAATGCCCGTGATATAGTATACCACACACCGTAATGCCTGACACATTATGACACACACCGCAATGTCCGTGATACATTATGCCACACACTGCAATGACCCTGAGACATTATACCACATATCACAATGCCAGCGATATAGTATACCATACACCGTAATGCCTGTGACACATTATGACACACACCGCAATGTCCGTGATACATTATGCCACACACCGTAATGCCCATTACACATTAAGTCCTACAGTAAGGCTTCTAATTACTTTTCAAATACCTGCTCGTTGTCAGGGGTTTCATGCACTGGGTGTCATGCTCGTTGCCAGGGGTTTCATGCTCTTGGTTCCATGCACGGTGCCAGGGGTTTTCATGCTCAGGGTGTCATGCTCGTTGCCAGGGGTTTCATGCACTGGGTGTCATGCTCGTTGCCAGGGGTTTCATGCACGGGGTGTCATGCTCGTTGCCAGGGGTTTCATGCACTGGGTGTCATGCTCGTTGCTAGGAGGTAGTCCTTGTTGCTAGGGCTGTGCTCCCAGTGCCACATATGTCCCCAGTGCCAGATATTCCCCCACGGTGCCAGGTACTCACATGCCCCCAGTGCCAAATATAGCCCCCCCCCCCCCCATGTGCCAGGTACACATATACCCCCAGTGCCAGATATTCCCCGACAGTGCCACATATGCCCCCAGTGCCAGATATCGCCCCCCCCAGTGCTATATATGCCCCCAGTGCCACATATGCCCCAGTGCCAGATATTCCCCCCCCAGTGCCACATATGCCCCCAGTGCCAGACAATGCCCCAGTGCCAGATATCCCCCCAGTGCCAGATATCCCCCCAGTGCCAGATATCCCCCCCCCCAGTGCCACATATGCCCCCAGTGCCAGATACCCCCCCAGTGCCAGATATGCCCCCAGTGCCAGATATTCCCCCCAGTGCCAGATATGTCCCCAGTGCCAGATATTCTCCCCCCCCTCCCTGCCAAATATGCCCCCAGTGCCAGATATTCCCCCCCAGTGCGCGCGTCCCCCCCCCTTCCTCCGCCGCCGCCGCTGCTCCCCCCGCTCCCCTGCTGTTAGGAGGGACACGGAGGGCACAGTGCACGCCTCCCTGTGTCCCTCCTGTGTCTCCGGCGGCCGCGGGTCACTGTAATAAAGGAAGTGCTCACGAACGGCACTTCCTTTATGAGACCCGCGGCCGCCGGAGACCCAGGAGGGACACAGGAGAGGCGCGCACTGTGCCCTCCGTGTCCCTCCTAACAGCAGGGGACGAAACGAGACCGCAGACTGACATGCGGACGCGTCCGCATGTCAGTCTGCACTAAAAATGACAGGGGGGGCACGTGCCTTGGTGCCCCCCCCCTAAATCCGCCACTGCCTCCCAACTTTTCTCCTGTAGAAGGAGGGACTTTGGAGCGGCGTAGCCAGGCCCACTGTGAAAAGGGGGTGTGGCCTCATGGAAGGGGTGTGGCTTATCAGGAGTGCAGCGATCGTGAGCCATGCCCCCGGGTTTCGTCACTGCGGGGGCATGCCCAGCGCTCTGTGAGCTGCTGGCATGCCCCCTGTCCCTCTGACTACAGTGATTAGATGCTGTGCGCGTGCAGAGCAGCGGGAGACAGAGCCTCCCAACTGCCCCCCCACCGCGGGACACTGCGGCCCGCAGGTGGGACAGAGGGACAGTTGGGAGGTGTGAAAATATACCTGGAGGGCTCCAGTAGCGTTTCCAACCTCTGCAGTTTGTCCATTTCAGCTGTAGTTGGCATGGCAGTCTTGGTGTTGTGTGTGGGGAGGACATCCCCCAGTGGCTGTTCGTTTCTGCAGACAATTTTTACCATGTCCAGAGTCGAATTCCATCTGGTTGGAATGTCTTGTATTAGCGACTCCTTATTTTGTCCATGTTGATTTTGTTGTTGTTCTAATTCTGCAGCACTTGCTGGACTGTGTTTAAAGTGGCCTACAACTTTTCTGCATTTGGCCAGGACATTGTTAAACGGACTGTTCTGCAGAGATACTGTGACAGAATACTGGAGACTGTGCGCAATGTAGGGGACGTGTTCAAAAGGGTATCCGGACTCCAGGTCGACAACAAAAAGGTCGACACACCCTAGGTCGACGCCAATTGGTCGACACACCTTAAGTCGACATGGACAAAAGGTCGACAGGAACAAGGTCGACATGGAAAAAGGTCGACATGAGTTTTTCACAATTTTTTTTCTTTTTTGGAACCTTTTCATACTTAACGATCCACGTGGACTACGATTGGAACGGTTATCTGTGCCGAGCGAAGCGAAGGCACCATGCCCGAAGCATGGCGAGCGAACACGATGCACTAATTGGGGTTCCCGGTCACTCTACGAAGAAAACGACACCCAAAAAACATAAAAAATTCATGTCGACCTTTTTCCATGTCGACCTTGTTCCTGTCGACCTTTTGTCCATGCCGACCTAAGGTGTGTCGACCAATTGGTGTCGACCTAAGGTGTGTCGACCTTTTTGTCGTCGACCTGGAGTCTCAGACCCGTTCAAAAGGCAGGTGTCTTGCAGCAGAAATCATTTTTCTTGCACTATCTGTGCTAAGTGTGCCGACTTTGGGGGTTATTCAGACCCGATCGTAGCAGCAAATTTGTTAGCAGTTGGGCAAAACCATGTACACTGCAGGGGGAGGGGGTGGTGGGGGGTGCAGATATAACATGTGCAGAGAGAGTTAGATTTGGGTAGGGTGTTTTAAAACTGAAATCTAAATTGCACTGTAAAAATAAAGTATCCAGTATTTACCCTGCACAGATACAATATAACCCCCCCTGTAACAATGTAACAATGTAACAATGTAACTCTCTCTGCACATGTTATATCTGCCCCACCTGCACTGCACATGGTTTTGCCCAACTGCTATCAAATTTGCTGCTACGATCAGGTCTGAATAACCCCCTTTATCTGAAATGTTCCACTCTTGTGTAACATGAATAAAATGTTCTGCGCACGTTTCAGCAAAATGTCTCTCTTCTGTTTTCATTACAGTCAGAGCATGTGAATGCAGCTCCCACTGTTCATCAATATAATGCACTGTAACTCTGAGGTAATTATGGTTACCCAGCGATGTCCAGTAGTCTCCAGTGAGAGCAACGTGTGGTGCATGTTGTAACGCCGTCACTTTTGTAGTCCTCTCCTTTTCATACAAGTCATGTATTCTTCTTGTGATGGTGTGTCTTGAGGGAGGCTCATACGTGCTGTCATTCGTTGCGATCCTAAGAATGTTCCTCAGACCAACATCTTCCACAACACCAATCGGCCTGCAGTTTGTAGCTATTCACTTCGCTATGTTATTTGTTAGCTTTTCTTGCTTTTGTTTATCTATACTTCTCCCATACGCTGTATCCAATGTAGTCTGCCAAAGCCAGGCCCGGCGACGGGGGGGGGTCAAAGGGGACACCTGTCCCGTGCCCCGATGTTCTGAGGGGCCCCAAGGTCCAGCGGCAGCAGCGGCATGGCATGGATTTAAACAATGACATAGATCGCTGCATTGCGCCGGCAGCGGCCCTGCCCGCTGTGTAGCTAAAACTTCCTAGTGGCAAACCCCCCATTGCCCATACTCATGTCAGCTGTCCAGCACTCCAGCGGCCAGTCCCCGTATGCACTGACGTCACGACACTGCGTCCTCCTCCCCTCCTCTCCTACCCGCCTGCCCTGTCTGCTGTGAGGAGCAGCCAAGCAAGAGCGGAACTGCGACTAGGAAGACTGCCAGCCCAACACGCAGACACACTCAGAAAGGCTGGCTGGCTGGCTGTCAGTTTGTTGTGGGGACTCGGAGCCTGGTCTGGATAGCGACGTGGTAGCTGTGTGTTGATGGTAAGTGTGCACGCTCGGTTCTCCAGGAGTTTGGGGATTTGTGTTTGGTTGCATGTCAGATCAGTGAAGAATGTCTGTGGTGGCTGGTACAGCTCAGCACAGATAGTGCAAGACTGCCTGGCCATTACAGTGAGTGTCAAATATTTTTCAATAGATTTATTGGCACAGACAGGGAGGAATGTGTGGGTGTGAGGTGAAGGGGGGGTTGGGTGAGGGGGGCCCAGCAGTAATATCAGTTTACCGGGCCCCAAGATTTCTGTTGCCAGCCCTGGCCGAAGTCTCCCTCCACTGTTTGTTTGGGTGGGTGATTTGCTGGCATCATCCGTGTGTATTGCATTTAAGTGATACTTCAGACTTGAAGTACTCCGGTGATAAGAAAATTCAACTTTGCAGTGTTTACAAATAACTTTGGTTTTATCAACTCTGACGTCTGGTAGAGATTTAAAATAAAAATGTCCATGTAAGATTTCGGTTCTTTTCTCCATTTTATCATTTCTATGAGAGAGAGAGAAAAAAATTTTTGACAGCAGATTAGGCACCCCAGCAATAAAAGGGAGGATAATAGCTCAGCAGGGAGTCCTTAATAAATGAGGAGGGTTTACGTAGAAGGCCCAAAGCTTTCAATCCCATCCACTAACTCTCCTGTTAATATACAGATGAAACGCAGATAATTAGAATATTGTGCAAAAGTTTATTTATTTCAGTAATTCAACTGAAAAGGTGAAACTAATATATTATATAGACTCATTACATGCAAAGTGAGACATATCAAGCCCTTATTTGTGAGAATTTTTAATTTAGATGATTGTGGCTTACAGCTTAAGAAACCCCCAAATCCAAAATCTCAGAAAATTAGAATATTACATAACATCAATACAAAAAAAGGATTTTAAATACAGAATTGTCGGCCCTCTGAAAAGTATAATCATGCATATGCACTCAGTACTTGGTTTGGGCCCCTTTTGCATGAATTACTGCTTCACTGCGGGGGATGCGGTCAAGATGCCACCGGCCGGAATCCCGACCGCCACAATCCCGACATATTCTCCCTCTGTGGGTGTCCACGACACCCATAGAGGGAGAATATAATAGTGTGCCGAGCGTGGCGAATGAAGCGAGGCCGAAAGGGGCTGCGTTCCGCTCGCCACCCCTGTCGGGATTGTGTGGTCGGGATTCCGGCGTTGGTATTTCGACCGCCGGGATTCCGGCCGGCGGCATTTAGTACTGATCCCCACTGCGGCGTGGCATGGATTCTATCAGCCTGTGGCACTGCTGAGGTGTCATGGAAGACCCGGATGCTTCAATAGCGGCCTTCAGCTCTTCTGCATTGTTCCGTCTCATGTCTCTCATCTTATATGTAAGCAATATCAGATCCAATGTACATAAAACCTTTGGCATCCCAGATTAGGCAACCCAGCAATAAAAGGGAGGATAATAGCTCAGCAGGGAGTCCGCAATGAACAAATTAGTGTTTATGTAGAAGGCCTTTCAATCCCATCACTACCTCTCCTGTTAATATAAGCAATATCAGCCCCAATGTACATAAGTCTGCCAAACCACTGTCACTGAATTCTATTTCCTTTCCTGCTAGAACCCCAAGTGCATGTACCCAGATGTGTGGGAGATCTGGTGTCCCCAGGCCGAGTGTCCGAGAGGGAGTCTGCCCAGTCTCCCTGAATCACAGCACAGTCTGGTGGCTGGCAGCTTCCAGGTCAAGCGGCTTCCACTGCAAGTGGGTCTGGCGGCTTGTGGATCCAGTGGCTTCCACCGCAATCAGGTATTATTATTATTATTTATTATTATCCTTTATTTATATGGCGCCACAAGGGTTCCGCAGCACCCAATTACAGAGTACATAAACAAATAATCAAACAAGAAAACAGCAACTTACAGTTGACGACAATATAGGACAAGTACAGGGTAAATAAACATAGCTACATCAGCAGATGACACTGGAATAAGTATCAGGTGGCAGAAGACTGCTGGATTTGGTGCAGTTGAAGATTATTAAAGTAAGAAAAGGGTAAGCACATGAGGGAAGAGGGCCCTGCTCGTGAGAGCTTACATTCTAACGGTATGGCAGCTGGCGGCTTCAGGGTCCAGCAGCTTCCACCGCAATCAGGTATGGCGGCTTCCCGGTCCAGCGGCTTCCACCGCAAGCGAGTCTGGCGGCTTGTGGATCCAGCGGCTTCCACCGCAAGTGGGTATGGCAGCTGGTGGCTTCCTCTTCTGGCAGCTTCCAACGGCTTCTGCATCAAGGGGGTCTGGTGACTTGCTGCTTCTGGGTCTGGCAGCTTCCGGCGACAAACAGAGCAGCAACAGCTCTGTACATGGCTCTGCAGCACACATGTAGCCCACCAGCAGCGTTAACGCGATAAAAATAATAAGGCCATTATTAAGTTACGGCGTTAATGCGATATCGCATTAACTTGCCCAGCACTAATATATACATATATATATCTCCTATATAATAGCCCAGATCTGTGACTTTGTGCCTCATTTGCTAACGCTGGGCGGAGTCACAACACTAGGCGGAGTTAGTCAAATGAGTCACAGATCTGGGCAAATCTATAGGAGACTAGGAGCAGAAGCAGATGGTATGGGCATGGCACAGGCAGGGGTGCATACCTCCCAGCTTTCTTCAGGCAGACAGGGGTGCATACCTCCCAGCTTTCTTCAGGCAGAAGGAGGGACACACGTGCAGCGAAAAGGGGGCGTGACCAACGAAAAGGGGGCGTGGCCTCTCGGTTTCGTCAGTGAGGGGTCATGCCCAGCGCTCTGTGAGCTGCTGGCATGCCCCCAAGGGCGGATTATGAGTCCGGGGGGCCCAGGGCACTTGAGACAGGGGGGCCCTATCTCATTGCTGTGCCTGCTGTGGGGTTGGGGGCGTGGCTTAATCGCGGGACGCGGGACCACGCCCCTTATGCAAATTCCGGGAATTGGTTTTTTTTTATGGGATTTTGGCCCCTCAGCTAGGGGTAGATCCAGAGGGGGTGGTCGCTCCCCCCTACACACCCGCACAGGCAGAAGAAAGCAGGGAGGCTGCTGCCTCCCTGCAACACCACAGACCTGCCAACACGCAGCAGCCTGTGCTGACTGTAGCACAATGCTGCTGCTGTTGCTGGCAGGACGGGGGAGCTTCTGAGCTGGGACAGAGCTACTCCGGGGGGGGGTCCCTAAAACTGTGGGGCCCGCGGTACGTACCCCCTGGGCCCCCCCTTAATCCGGTTCTGCTGCTGGACCCCCCCTTAATCTGTACCCCCCTGATGCCCCCTCTCCCTCTATCTCCACTAAATAGACGCTGTGCGCATGTGCACAGCGTCTATTCACCGCTGCTCTGCTTAGCAGAGCAGCGAGTACAGTAGCTTCCCAACTGCCCCCACCCACCACAGGACACTGCGGCCCGCGGGTGGGACAGCGGGACAGACCCCAAAAAATGGGACTGTCCCGCGAAAATCGGGACAGTTGGGAGGTATGGGGGTGTGTGAGCGGGTATGCCGTACAGACAGATGGGCACCGGCTCACTGTGTGCTTGACCCCCTACATCAGCATACTCAGCAGGGGCTCTCTGGTGCGGAGGAGCGTCACTTTCTGGCACACTCCACGCTTCTTAGCTGCAGTGTTGTGGGGCACCTGCCGCTGTGCAGGTTCCGTACTGCCTCTGTTATCTCCAGCTCTGGCAACCCCACCGCTAGCTGCAGCGCTGCCGCCCATAGTGAGGTGTGCCCAGCTCCTTCACACACTTTAGCTGGCGGCCAGTGCTGCAGAAGTCCACGCTGCTTGCAGGCTCCGACCCCCTCCTCCCTCCAGCCGCAGCGTCTCCTGGGGGCTAACCAGTCACTCCCAGTCTCCCCTTACCACAGTGCCCGGCAGCCGCGAGGTCTGCGCCGCGTGCATGCTATGACCCCCTCCTCCCTCCAGCCGCAGCGTCTCCTGGGGGCTAACCAGTCACTCCCAGTCTCCCCTTACCACAGTGCACGGCAGCCGCGCGAGGTCCGCGGTGTGTGACTGAGGAGTGGGGGGGGGGGGGGGGATGCGGATGGGCAGAGGAAGCAGGACTCCAGCCTGAGAGAGTCAGCCATGCCAAGTCTCCAGCAGCAGCAGATCCCAACAAGTTGGAGTGGAACGGCAGCAGCCAGCAGCAGTGACTCCGGTAAGACACATCTGTCTGTCACCACTGTTTTGTCCCTAATACCAATCTCTCCCGTGCCCTGTGTTCTGTCATGTCCCTGTCACCCCTGGCCTTGCCCTGTCACCCTTATCCTGGCCCTGTTACCCTTATCCTGGCCCTGTCACCCCTGTGCTTGCCCTGTCAACCCTATCCTGGCCCTGTCACCCCTGTCCTGGTCCTGCCGCCCCTACCCTGGCCCCGTCACCCCTATCCTGTCCCTGTCATTTCTGTCCTGGCCCCCGTCACCCCTGTCCTGGCCCCCGTCACCCCTGTCCTGGCCCCGTCATCCCTGTTCTGACCCCGTCACCGCATACCCTCCAACTACCTTTTTGGCAGTTACAGTACCCGCAGCGCCTCCAGACCCCTCCCCAATGCACCATGCCTCTGCACCTTCCCCTCCACCCCATGCGGCACTCCACCCCTCCCCCACACGCTGGGCCTCCACACCCCCTACACCACCCGCAGCTCCCACTCCCTCGCCCCTCCACCACCCACAGCACCTCCAGACCCCATCCACCATCCACCCCCCATATATGTCTCCCCCCACACCTGCCCCCCTCCACCCGCAGCATCTGCAGACACCCTCCTTCATCCGCGGTCCCCCCACCCACGGCACCCCCGCACCTGCCCCTCCACCACCTGCAGCGGCTCCAGACCCCCTTCCCCATCCGCCGCACCACCCGCACCTGCCCCTCCCCCACCTGCGGCGCCTCCGGAACCCCTACCCCACCCTCGGCACCCCTGCCCCTTCCCATCCCACAGCACCTCCGGAACCCTTCACCCATCCGCAACAGCAACATCCCCACACCTGTCCCTCCCCCACCCGTGGCACCCCTGCCCCTCCCCCACCTGCAGTGCCTCCGGACCCCTCCCCCATCTGCAGCCCCCACTCCTCTGCCCCTCCCCCACCACCTACCGACCCTTCCCCATCCGCCCCCCCCCCCGCGCATCCGCCCCCCCCCTCCGCCCGCAGCATCTACAGACACCCTCCCCCATCCGCAGTCCCCCCCGCACACGCTCCATTCTGTACATCGTGCCCTGCAGGTGCTGTTCACGCCGTTGCAAGGGGCTGCGCCTCCTTCACCATCGCACGCCCTTTCATTGTGCAATATTTAACCACTAACAAAGGAATGCAGGTAATACTCCATATAATACAAATATTGAACTCCAGAAAGGCATGCAAGGGTTAAGAGGGCGTAGCCCCTTGCGACGGTGTGAAGAGCGCCTAGTATATATGAAGCACCTAGTATATATATATATATATATATATATATATATATATATATATATATATATATATATATATAAGTAACGGAGTTTAGGCAGCACTCAAAGGACTTTCTAGGTGCTGAAAGAAAACCGGCACTACAGCCTACTTGTCATCAACGTTTCAGTTTTATTTCAAAAACTTTCGTCAGGATACAGAACAATACAAACCACATACCTTATATAGAAAATACACCCACAGTGTTAGGCTCATGGTCCCGGGGCCGTGGCTGCAGTGGATGACGTCACACAACGTGCGACGGGTGCCGCGTTTGCACCGGATCCCGGCAGCCGTTGCCTAGAAACCAATGAATAAACTAATTAACCCATATAACCCGTAAATGATGTACAGTGAGAATTATTCCATGACTGAGTTAATTACTGATCATCGTGAGATCACTACAGACTGCTTGACCATACAAGGACATATTAATTAGCAATAGTAGAACTGCTATACAGCAGAAATTGAGAACATAACCCATAAACCCAATTAGGAAAAAACAACAAATGGATAAAGAAGCACAATGCTAATTACTTTAAGTGAAACACCAATGTAGCAATATGCATCAAACCATATTATTACAAATAAAGCATACAGAATAGATCGCATTAAGGCACCACTTGAAAAAATGAAACAAGACCTTAAGGCGTGTTAGGGTGCAGGCAGCGCCACGAGAATACACCGGTCCACATACCTAATTTCAAGCTTCATTCTGCTCCAAATCGGAGTAGCATACCACAGCTTAATTAAACACTTAAAGCATTATAAAAAACAATTCCATGAAATATATTCGTTAAGTCCGGCTGGAGCCACAGTATTCAGTTTGTGGATCCAGCGTGTTTCCAGACGTAAAAGTTGCTTATTTCTATCTCCCCCTCTGATATTAGCCGGAACATGATCAATGATCTTGTACTTAAGTGTAGAGAGATTGTGCTGGAAGATTTTAAAATGTCTTGCCACAGGTTGGTCCTGATTGCCACCATCCAATGCTTGTCTGATGGCCATCCTATGTGTGGCCATTCTTTCTTTGAACATGCAGCTGGTTTTGCCCACATAGAATAAACCACAAGGGCATCTGATGTAGTAGACAACGAATCTACTGCTGCAGGTTACAATATGTTTAATGGGAATACGGACACCAGTGTGTGGGTGACAAAAGTCTTTTCCAGATTCCATATAGCTGCAGGTTATGCAGCCAGTGCATTTGTAGCAACCTGGCTTGCGTGTTAAGAAATGGGGCTGTCCAGTAGGGATAATGCCAGTAATATCATTTCTGACTAGCAAGATGATTCTAGGTATGGCTAGTGCTTTCTTTTTGGCTTGCTGTAAGTCTTCATATTTATACCCACGTTGTAAGAATTGTATGATCATAGTATCGATATCAATCACAGTTTTTTCACGGGAAAGCACTAGCCATACCTAGAAACAAGCTTCTCATACCCACAGAACCAAAGCATACACTACACAATAAACAGGTGTTTGTGCAAGAGTATCATCCGTCCAGTAATATTATCACGCACAAAGCTAAAAAACTTTGGCCGATTGTAGCCTTAGATCCAGACCTAAATTTTGCCAAAAAATCTCGTATCCTTCCCAGCTTTACCAGGAACAAGAACTTGAAGGACTTGCTAGTCAGAAATGATATTACTGGCATTATCCCTACTGGACAGCCCCATTTCTTAACACGCAAGCCAGGTTGCTACAAATGCACTGGCTGCATAACCTGCAGCTATATGGAATCTGGAAAAGACTTTTGTCACCCACACACTGGTGTCCGTATTCCCATTAAACATATTGTAACCTGCAGCAGTAGATTCGTTGTCTACTACATCAGATGCCCTTGTGGTTTATTCTATGTGGGCAAAACCAGCTGCATGTTCAAAGAAAGAATGGCCACACATAGGATGGCCATCAGACAAGCATTGGATGGTGGCAATCAGGACCAACCTGTGGCAAGACATTTTAAAATCTTCCAGCACAATCTCTCTACACTTAAGTACAAGATCATTGATCATGTTCCGGCTAATATCAGAGGGGGAGATAGAAATAAGCAACTTTTACGTCTGGAAACACGCTGGATCCACAAACTGAATACTGTGGCTCCAGCCGGACTTAACGAATATATTTCATGGAATTGTTTTTTATAATGCTTTAAGTGTTTAATTAAGCTGTGGTATGCTACTCCGATTTGGAGCAGAATGAAGCTTGTAATTAGGTATGTGGACCGGTGTATTCTTGTGGCGCTGCCTGCACCCTAACACGCCTTAAGGTCTTGTTTCATTTCTCTAACGTCCTAGTGGATGCTGGGAACTCCGTAAGGACCATGGGGAATAGCGGCTCCGCAGGAGACAGGGCACATCTAAAGAAAGCTTTAGGATCACCTGGTGTGCACTGGCTCCTCCCCCTATGACCCTCCTCCAAGCCTCAGTTAGATTTTCTGTGCCCGACGAGAAGGGTGCACACTAGGGGCTCTCCTGAGCTCTTTGTGAAAGTTTTAGTTTAGGTTTATTATTTTCAGTGAGACCTGCTGGCAACAGGCTCACTGCATCGAGGGACTAAGGGGAGAAGAAGCGAACTCACCTGCGTGCAGAGTGGATTGGGCTTCTTAGGCTACTGGACATTAGCTCCAGAGGGACGATCACAGGTTCAGCCTGGATGGGTCACCGGAGCCGCGCCGCCGGCCCCCTTACAGAGCCAGAAGAGCGAAGAGGTCCGGAAAAATCGGCGGCAGAAGACTTTCCTGTCTTCAGATAAAGGTAGGCGCACAGCACCGCAGCTGTGCGCCATTGCTCTCAGCACACTTCACACTCCGGTCACTGAGGGTGCAGGGTGCTGGGGGGGCAGCGCCCTGAGACGCAATAAATCGATAGAAAACCTTTTATGGCTAAAATAAATGCATCACATATAACTCCTGGGCTATATGGATGCATTTAACCCCTGCCAAAACATACAAGAAAACGGATGATAAGGACGCCGAGAAAGGGGCGGAGCCTATCTCCTCAGCACACTGGCGCCATTTTCCCTCACAGCTCAGTTGGAGGGAAGCTCCCTGGCTCTCCCCTGCAGTCACTACACTACAGAAAGGGGTTAAAAAAGAGAGGGGGGCACAAATTAGGCGCAGTATAAACAATACAGCAGCTATAAAGGGAAAAACACTTATATAAGGTTATCCCTGTATATATATAGCGCTCTGGTGTGTGCTGGCAAACTCTCCCTCTGTCTCCCCAAAGGGCTAGTGGGGTCCTGTCCTCTATCAGAGCATTCCCTGTGTGTGTGCTGTGTGTCGGTACGTTTGTGTCGACATGTATGAGGAGAAAAATGATGAGGAGACGGAGTAGAGTGTCTGTAATAGTGTTGTCACCCCCTGGGGGGTCGACACCTGAGTGGATGTACTGTTGAAATTGCGTGACAGTGTCAGCTTTGTATAAAAGACAGTGGTTGACATGAGACAGCCGGCTACTCAGCTTGTGCATGTCCAGACGTCTCATACAGGGGCTCTAAAGCGCCCGTTACCTCAGATGCCGACACGGATACTGACTCCTGTGTCGACGGTGAAGAGACAACCGTGATTTCCAATAGGGCCACACATTGCATGATTGAGGCAATGGAAAAAGTTTACACTCTTCTGATAATATAAATACCACCAAAAAAAAAGGGGTATTATGTTTGGTGAGGAAAAACTTCCTGTAGTTTTCCTGAATCTGAGAAATAAAATGAGGTGTGTGATGATGCGTGGGTTTCCCCCCGATAACAATTGATAATTTCTAAAAAGTTATTGGCAGTATACCTTTTCCCGCCAGAGGTTAGGGTGCGTTGGGAAACACCCCCTAGGGGGGATAAGGCGCTCACACGCTTGTAAGAACAAGGGCTCTACCCTCTCTGGAGATGGCCGCCCTTAGGGATCCTGCTGATAGAAAGCAGGAGGGTATCCTAAAATGTATTTACACACATACTGGTGTTATACTGCGACCAGCAATCGCCTCAGCCTGGATGTGCAGTGCTGGGTTGGCGTGGTCGGATTCCCTGACTGGAAATTTGATATCCTAGATAAGGACAGTATATTATTGCCTATAGAGCAATTAAAAGATGCATTTCTATATATGCATGATGCACAGCGGAATATTTGCCGACTGGCATCAAGTATAAGTGCGTTGTCCAATTATACCAGTAAAGTGGTCAGGTGATGCGGATTCCAAACGGCATTTGGAAGTATTGCCTTAACAAAAAAGGGGATGTACCCCAGGTCGCCTCTCAAAATAAGACGCCGTATTATCAGGCGCAGTCCTGGTTGGCAAGCGGACAAAAGGGTTCCTCTTTTCTGCTCGTGACAGAGGGAGAGGAAAATGGCTGCAGAGATCAGCCAGTTCCAAGGAACAGAAACTCTTTTCCGCCTCTGCCAAGCCCTCAGTATGACGCTAGGGCTTTACAAGTTCAGGCACGGTGGGGTCCCGTTCTCAATGAATTTCAGTGCGCAGTGGGCTCACTCGCAAGTAGACCCCTGGATCCTTCAGGTAATATTTCAGGGGTACAAATTGGAATTCGAGACGTATCCCCCTCGCCGTTTCCAAAGGTCTGTTTTACCGACGTCTCCCGCTGACAGGGAGGCAGTTTTGGAAACCATTCACAAGCTGTATTCCCAGCAGGTGATAATCAAGATACCCCTCCTGCAACAGGGAACGGGGTATTATTCCACACTATTGTGGTACCGAAGCCAGACGGCTCGGTGAGACCGATTTTAAAATCTAAAATCTAAAATCTTTGAACACTTGCATACAGAGGTTCAAATTCAAAATTGAGTCACTCAGAGCAGTGATTGCAAACCTGGAAGAAGGGGACTACATGATGTCTCGGGACATCAAGGATGCTTACCTTCATGTCAAAATTTACCCTTCTCACCAAGGGTATTTCAGGTTATGGTACAGAACTGTCACTATCAGTTCGGACGCTGCAGTAGGGATGGTCCACGGCACCCCGGGTCTTTACCAAGGTAATGGCCGAAATGATATCCCTTCGAAGGAAGGAAATTTTAGTTATCCCTTACTTGGACGATTCCCTGATAAGGGTAAGATCCAGGGAACACTTGGAAGTCGGTGTAGCACTATCTCAGGTAGTGTTGCGGCAGCACGATTGGATTCTCAATATTCCAAAATCGCAGCTGGTTCCGACGACTTGTCTTCTGTTCCTAGGGATGATCCTTGACACAGTCCAGAAAGAAGGTGTTTCTCCCGGAGGAGAAAGCCAGGGAGTTATCCGAGCTAGTCAGGAACCTCCTAAAACCGAACCAAGTCTCAGTGCATCAATGCACAAGGGTTCTGGGTAAAAATGGTGGCTTCCTACGAAGCAATCCCATTCGGCAGATTCCACGCAAGACTTTCCAGTGGAACCTACTGGACAAATGGTCCGGGTCGCATCTTCAGATGCTTCAGCGGATAACGCTGTCACCGGGGACAAGGGTATCCCTCCTGTGGTGGTTGCAGAGTGCTCATCTTCTAGAGGGCCGCAGATTCGGCATTCGGGACTGGGTCCTGGTGGCCACGGATGCCAGCCTGCGAGGCTGGGGAGCAGTCACACAGGGAAGGAATTTCCAGGGCTTATGGTCAAGCCTGGAGACATCTCTTCATATAAACATTCTGGAACTAAGGGCCATTTACAATGCCCTAAGTCAAGCGAAACCCCTGCTTCAGGGTCAGGCGGTATTGATCCAATCGGACAACATCACGTCAGTCGCCCACGTAAACAGACAGGGCGGCACGGGAAGCAGGGGGGCAATGGCAGAAGCTGCAAGGATTCTTCGCTGGGCGGAAGATCATGTGATAGCACTGTCAGCAGTGTTCATTCCGGGAGTGGACAACTGGGAAGCAGACTTCCTCAGCAGACACGATCTACACCCGGGAGAGTGGGGACTTCATCCAGAAGTCTTCCACATGATTGTGAACCGTTGGGAAAAACCAAAGGTGGATATGATGGCGTCCCGCCTCAACAAAAAACTGGACAGGTATTGCGCCAGGTCAAGAGACCCTCAGGCAATAGCTGTGGACGCTCTGGTAACACCGTGGGTGTTCCAGTCAGTGTATGTGTTCCCTCCTCTGCCTCTCATACCAAAAGTACTGAGAATTATACGGCAAAGGGGAGTAAGAACGATACTCGTGGCTCCGGATTGGCCAAGAAGAACTTGGTATCCGGAACTTCAAGAGATGCTCACGGACGAACCGTGGCCTCTACCTCTAAGAAAGGACCTGCTCCAGCAGGGGCCTTGTTTGTTCCAAGACTTACCGCGGCTGCGTTTGACGGCTTGGTGGTTGAACGCCGGATCCTGAAGGAAAAAGGCATTCCAGATGAAGTCATCCCTACCCTGGTCAAGGCCAGGAAGGACGTAACCGCAAAACATTATCACCGCATTTGGCGAAAATATGTTGCGTGGTGGGAGGCCAAGAAGGCCCCTACAGAGGAATTTCAACTGGGTCGTTTCCTCCATTTCCTGCAAACAGGACTGTCTATGGGCCTAAAATTAGGGTCCATTAAGGTTCAATTTTCGGCCCTGTCGATTTTCTTCCAAAAGGAACTGGCTTCAGTGCCTGAAGTTCAGACATTTGTAAAAGGGGTACTGCATATACAGCCTCCTTTTGTGCCTCCAGTGGCACCTTGGGATCTCAATGTTGTGTTGAGTTTCCTAAAGTCACATTGGTTTGAACCACTCACCACTGTGGACTTAAAATATCTCACATGGAAGGTGACGATGCTGTTAGCCCTGGCTTCAGCCAGGCGTGTGTCAGAATTGGCGGCTTTATCATATAAAAGCCCTTATTTAATATTTCATTCTGACAGGGCAGAATTGAGGACTTGTCCTCAATTTCTACCTAAGGTGGTTTCTGCATTTCACATGAAGCAACCTATTGTGGTACCTGCGGCTACTAAGGACTTGGAGGATTCCAAGTTGCTTGACGTGGTCAGGGCCCTGTAAATATATGTTTCCAGGACGGCTGGAGTCAGAAAATCTGACTCGCTGTTTATCCTGTATGCACCCAACAAACTGGGTGCTCCTGCTTCTAAGCAGACGATTGCTCGTTGGATTTGTAGTACAATTCAGCTTGCACATTCTGTGGCAGGCCTGCCACAGCCAAAAATCTTAAAATGCCCACTCCACAAGGAAGGTGGGCTCATCTTGGGCAGCTGCCCGAGGGGTCTCGGCTTTACAACTTTGCCGAGCAGTTACTTGGTCAGGAGCAAATACGTTTGTAAAATTCTACAAATTTGATACCCTGGCTGAGGAGGACCTGGAGTTCTCTCATTCGGTGCTGCAGAGTCATCCGCACTCTCCCGCCCGTTTGGGAGCTTTGGTATAATCCCCATGGTCCTTACGGAGTTCCCAGCATCCACTAGGACGTTAGAGAAAATAAGAATTTACTTACCGATAATTCTATTTCTCGTAGTCCGTAGTGGATGCTGGGCGCCCGTCCCAAGTGCGGACTGTCTACAATACTTGTATATAGTTATTGTTAACTAAAAGGGTTATGGTTGAGCCATCTGTTGAGAGGCTCTGTTATGTTCATACTGTTAACTGGGTATAATATCACGAGTTATACGGTGTGATTGGTGTGGCTGGTATGAGTCTTACCCGGGATTCAAAATCCTTCCTTATTGTGTACGCTCGTCCGGGCACAGTATCCTAACTGAGGCTTGGAGGAGGGTCATAGGGGGAGGAGCCAGTGCACACCAGGTGATCCTAAAGCTTTCTTTAGATGTGCCCTGTCTCCTGCGGAGCCGCTATTCCCCATGGTCCTTACGGAGTTCCCAGCATCCACTACGGACTACGAGAAATAGAATTATCGGTAAGTAAATTCTTATTTTTTTCAAGTGGTGCCTTAATGCGATCTATTCTGTATGCTTTATTTGTAATAATATGGTTTGATGCATATTGCTACATTGGTGTTTCACTTAAAGTAATTAGCATTGTGCTTCTTTATCCATTTGTTGTTTTTTCCTAATTGGGTTTATGGGTTATGTTCTCAATTTCTGCTGTATAGCAGTTCTACTATTGCTAATTAATATGTCCTTGTATGGTCAAGCAGTCTGTAGTGATCTCACCATGATCAGTAATATTTAACTCAGTCATGGAATAATTCTCACTGTACATCATTTACGGGTTATATGGGTTAATTAGTTTATTCATTGGTTTCTAGGCAACGGCTGCCGGGATCCGGTGCAAACGCGGCACCCGTCGCACGTTGTGTGACGTCATCCACTGCAGCCACGGCCCCGGGACCATGAGCCTAACACTGTGGGTGTATTTTCTATATAAGGTATGTGGTTTGTATTGTTCTGTATCCTGACGAAAGTTTTTGAAATAAAACTGAAACGTTGATAAGTAGGCTGTAGTGCCGGTTTTCTTTCAGCACCTAGAAAGTCCTTTGAGTGCCGCCTAAACTCCGTTACTTATACATTCCACTATCAGTGGTAAGGAGGGCACCAAGGCGATTCCTGACTTGTTAGACGGAGTGCCAGCCAACGCAACGACTCTATATATATATATATATATAATTTTTTTTTTCTCTAACGTCCTAGTGGATGCTGAGGACTCCGTCAGGACCATGGGGATTAGCGGCTCCGCAGGAGACAGGGCACAAAAATAAAGCTTTAGGATCAGGTGGTGTGCACTGGCTCCTCCCCCTATGACCCTCCTCCAAGCCTCAGTTAGGTTTTTGTGCCCGTCCGAGCAGGGTGCAATCTAGGTGGCTCTCCTAAAGAGCTGCTTAGAAAAAGTTTTTAGGTTTTTTATTTTACAGTGAGTCCTGCTGGCAACAGGCTCACTGCAACGAGGGACTTAGGGGAGAAGAAGTGAACTCACCTGCGTGCAGGATGGATTGGCTTCTTAGGCTACTGGACACCATTAGCTCCAGAGGGATCGAACACAGGCCCAGCCATGGAGTCCGGTCCCGGAGCCGCGCCGCCGACCCCCTTGCAGATGCCGAAAAGCGAAGAGGTCCAGAAACCGGCGGCAGAAGACTTTTCAGTCTTCATGAGGTAGCGCACAGCACTGCAGCTGTGCGCCATTGTTGTCACACACTTCACACCAGCGGTCACGGAGGGTGCAGGGCGCTGCAGGGGGCGCCCTGGGCAGCAATGAGAATACCTTATTCTGGCTAAAAAATACATCACATATAGCCCCTGGGGCTATATGGATGTATTTAACCCCTGCCAGGTCTCTCAAACTCCGGAGAAGAGCCCGCCGAAATAGGGGGCGGGGCCTATCTCCTCAGCACACAGCGCCATTTTCCTGCTCAGCTCCGCTGCGAGGAAGGCTCCCAGGACTCTCCCCTGCACTGCACTTCAGAAACAGGGTAAAACAGAGAGGGGGGGGCACTTTTTTTTGGCGTTTTTGATATATATTAAGCTGCTATAAGGGAGACAACACTTCTATAGGGTTGTTCCTATATATTTATAGCGCTTGGGTGTGTGCTGGCAAACTCTCCCTCTGTCTCCCCAAAGGGCTAGTGGGGTCCTGTCTTCGATAAGAGCATTCCCTGTGTGTCTGCTGTGTGTCGGTACGTGTGTGTCGACATGTATGAGGACGATGTTGGTGTGGAGGCGGAGCAATTGCCGGTAATGGTGATGTCACCCCCTAGGGAGTCGACACCGGAATGGATGGCTTTGTTTATGGAATTACGTGATAATGTCAGCACATTACAAAAATCAGTTGACGACATGAGACGGCCGGAAAACCAGTTAGTACCTGTACAGGCGTCTCAGACACCGTCAGGGGCTGTAAAACGCCCTTTACCTCAGTCGGTCGACACAGACCCAGACACGGACACCGAATCTAGTGTCGACGGTGAAGAAACAAACGTATTTTCCAGTAGGGCCACACGTTATATGATCACGGCAATGAAGGAGGCTTTGCATATCCCTGATACTGCATGTACCACAAAAAGGGGTATTATGTGGGGTCTGAAAAAACTACCTATAGGTTTTCCTGAATCAGACGAATTGAATGAAGTGTGTGATGAAGCGTGGGTTAACCCCGATAGAAAACTGCTAATTTCAAAGAAGTTATTGGCATTATATCCTTTCCCGCCAGAGGTTAGGGCGCGCTGGGAAACACCCCCTAGGGTGGATAAGGCGCTCACACGCTTATCAAAACAAGTGGCGTTACCGTCTCCAGAAACGGCCGCCCTCAAGGATCCAGCGGATAGGAGGCTGGAAACTACCCTGAAAAGTATATACACTCATACTGGTGTTATACTGCGACCAGCCATCGCCTCTGCATGGATGTGCAGTGCTGGGGTGGTTTGGTCGGATTCCCTGACTGAAAATATTGATACCCTAGATAGGGACAGTATTTTATTGACTTTAGAGCAAATAAAGGATGCTTTTCTTTATATGCGAGATGCTCAGAGGGATATTTGCACTCTGGCATCGAGAGTAAGTGCGATGTCCATATCTGCCAGAAGAAGTTTATGGACGCGACAATGGTCAGGTGATGCGGATTCCAAACGGCATATGGAAGTATTGCCGTATAAGGGGGAGGAATTATTTGGGGTCGGTCTATCGGATTTGGTGGCCACGGCAACAGCCGGGAAATCCACCTTTTTACCTCAGGTCCCCTCCCAACAGAAAAAGACACCGTCTTTTCAGCCGCAGTCCTTTCGTTCCTATAGGAACAAGCGGGCGAAAGGACAGTCATATTTGCCCCGAGGCAAAGGAAAGGGTAAGAGAGTGCACCAAGCAGCTTCTTCCCACGAGCAGAAGCCCCCCCCCGGCTTCTGCAAAGCCCTCAGCATGACGTTGGGGCTTTACAAGCGGACTCAGGGGCGGTGGGGGGTCGACTCAAGAATTTCAGCGCACAGTGGGCTCACTCACAGGTGGACCCCTGGATCCTGCAGATAGTATCTCAGGGTTACAGGTTGGAATTCGAGAAGTCTCCCCCTCGCCGGTTCCTAAAGTCTGCTCTGCCAACATCTCCCTCAGACAGGGCGACGGTATTGGAAGCCATTCACAAGCTGTATTCTCAGCAGGTGATAGTCAAGGTACCCCTCCTACAACAGGGAAAGGGGTATTATTCCACACTATTTGTGGTACCGAAGCCGGACGGCTCGGTAAGACCTATTCTAAATCTGAAATCTTTGAACCTGTACATACAAAAATTCAAGTTCAAGATGGAGTCACTCAGAGCAGTGATAGCGAATCTGGAAGAAGGGGACTTTATGGTGTCCCTGGACATCAAGGATGCTTACCTGCATGTCCCAATTTGCCCTTCACATCAAGGGTACCTCAGGTTCGTGGTGCAAAACTGTCATTATCAGTTTCAGACGCTGCCGTTTGGATTGTCCACGGCACCTCGGGTCTTTACCAAGGTAATGGCCGAAATGATGTTTCTTCTGCGAAGAAAAGGCGTATTAATTATCCCTTACTTGGACGATCTCCTGATAAGGGCAAGGTCCAGGGAACAGCTAGAGGACGTAGTAGCACTAACCCAAATAGTGCTGCAACAGCACGGGTGGATTCTGAATTTTCCAAAATCTCAATTGACCCCGACGACACGTCTGCTGTTCCTGGGAATGATTCTGGACACGGTTCAGAAAAAGGTGTTTCTTCCGGAGGAGAAAGCCAGGGAGTTATCCGAACTTGTCAGGAACCTCCTAAAACCAGGAAAAGTGTCTGTGCATCAATGCACAAGAGTCCTGGGAAAGATGGTGGCTTCTTACGAAGCGATTCCATTCGGCAGATTCCACGCACGAACTTTTCAGTGGGATCTGCTGGACAAATGGTCCGGATCACATCTGCAGATGCATCAGCGGATAACCTTATCGCCACGGACAAGGGTGTCTCTTCTGTGGTGGTTGCAGAGTGCTCATCTGTTAGAGGGCCGCAGATTCGGCATACAGGACTGGGTCCTGGTGACCACGGATGCCAGTCTGAGAGGCTGGGGAGCGGTCACACAGGGAAGAAACTTCCAGGGAGTATGGTCAAGCCTGGAGATGTCTCTTCACATAAATATACTGGAGCTAAGAGCGATTTACAATGCTCTAAGCCTGGCAAAACCCCTGCTTCAGGGTCAGCCGGTGTTGATCCAGTCGGACAACATCACGGCAGTCGCCCACGTAAACAGACAGGGCGGCACAAGAAGCAGGAGAGCAATGGCAGAAGCTGCAAGGATTCTTCGCTGGGCGGAAGATCATGTGATAGCACTGTCAGCAGTGTTCATTCCGGGAGTGGACAACTGGGAAGCAGACTTCCTCAGCAGACACGATCTACACCCGGGAGAGTGGGGACTTCATCCAGAAGTCTTCCACAGGATTGTGAACCATTGGGAAAAACCAAAAGGTGGACATGATGGCGTCTCGCCTCAACAAAAAACTGGACAGGTATTGCGCCAGGTCAAGAGACCCTCAGGCAATAGCTGTGGACGCTCTGGTAACACCGTGGGTGTTCCAGTCAGTGTATGTGTTTCCTCCTCTGCCTCTCATACCAAAAGTACTGAGAATTATACGGCAAAGGGGAGTAAGAACGATACTCGTGGCTCCGGATTGGCCAAGAAGAACTTGGTACCCGGAACTTCAGGAGATGCTCACGGAAGATCCGTGGCCTCTACCTCTAAGACGGGACCTGCTTCAGCAGGGACCGTGTCTATTCCAAGACTTACCGCGGCTGCGTTTGACGGCATGGCAGTTGAACGCCGAATTCTAAGGGAAAAAGGCATTCCGGAAGAGGTCATTCCTACACTGGTAAAAGCCAGGAAGGAGGTGACTGCACAACATTATCACCGCATTTGGAGAAAATATGTTGCGTGGTGTGAGGCCAGGAAGGCCCCCACGGAGGAATTTCAATTGGGTCGATTCCTACATTTCCTGCAAACAGGATTGTCTATGGGCCTCAAATTGGGGTCCATTAAGGTTCAAATTTCGGCCCTGTCGATTTTCTTCCAGAAAGAATTGGCTTCAGTTCCTGAAGTCCAGACTTTTGTAAAAGGAGTACTACATATACAGCCCCCGGTTGTGCCCCCAGTGGCTCCGTGGGACCTTAATGTAGTTTTGGATTTTCTCAAATCCCATTGGTTTGAGCCACTCAAATCGGCGGATTTGAAATATCTTACATGGAAAGTAACCATGCTACTGGCCCTGGCTTCAGCCAGGAGAGTGTCAGAATTGGCGGCTTTATCCTATAAAAGCCCATATCTGATTTTCCATTCGGACAGGGCAGAACTGCGGACGCGTCCGCATTTTCTGCCTAAGGTGGTGTCAGCGTTTCACCTGAACCAGCCTATTGTGGTGCCTGCGGCTACTAGCGAATTGGAGGATTCCAAGTTGCTGGACGTTGTCAGGGCATTGAAAATATATATTTCAAGGACGGCTGGAGTCAGAAAATCTGACTCGCTGTTTATACTGTATGCACCCAACAAGCTGGGTGCTCTTGCTTCTAAGCAGACAATTGCTCGTTGGATTTCTAGCACAATTCAACTTGCACATTCTGTGGCAGGCCTGCCACAGCCTAAATCTGTCAAGGCCCATTCCACAAGGAAGGTGGGCTCATCCTGGGCGGCTGCCCGAGGGGTCTCGGCATTACAACTCTGCCGAGCAGCTACGTGGTCGGGGGAGAACACGTTTGTAAAATTCTACAAATTTGATACCCTGGCTAAAGAGGACCTGGAGTTCTCTCATTCGGTGCTGCAGAGTCATCCGCACTCTCCCGCCCGTTTGGGAGCTTTGGTATAATCCCCATGGTCCTGACGGAGTCCCCAGCATCCACTAGGACGCTAGAGAAAATAAGATTTTACTTACCGATAAATCTATTTCTCGTAGTCCGTAGTGGATGCTGGGCGCCCATCCCAAGTGCGGATTGTCTGCAATACTTGTACATAGTTATTGTTACAAAAAAATCGGGTTGTTATTGTTGTGAGCCGTCTGTTCAGAGGCTCCTACGTTTGTCATACTGTTAACTGGGTTCAGATCACAAGTTGTACGGTGTGATTGGTGTGGCTGGTATGAGTCTTACCCGGGATTCAAAATCCTTCCTTATTGTGTACGCTCGTCCGGGCACAGTATCCTAACTGAGGCTTGGAGGAGGGTCATAGGGGGGAGGAGCCAGTGCACACCACCTGATCCTAAAGCTTTATTTTTGTGCCCTGTCTCCTGTGGAGCCGCTAATCCCCATGGTCCTGACGGAGTCCCCAGCATCCACTACGGACTACGAGAAATAGATTTATCGGTAAGTAAAATCTTATTATACACTGCTCAAAAAAATAAAGGGAACACTAAAATAACACATCCTAGATCTGAATGAATTAAATATTCTTATTAAATACTTTGTTCTTTACATAGTTGAATGTGCTGACAACAAAATCACACAAAAATTATTAATGGAAATCAAATTTATTAACCCATGGAGGTCTGGATTTGAAGTCACCCTCAAAATTAAAGTGGAAAAACACACTACAGGCTGATCCAACTTTGATGTAATGTCCTTAAAACAAGTCAAAATAAGGCTCAGTAGTGTGTGTGGCCTCCACGTGCCTGTATGACCTCCCTACAATGCCTGGGCATGCTCCTGATGAGGTGGCGGATGGTTTCCTGAGGGATCTCCTCCCAGACCTGGACTAAAGCATCCGCCAACTCCTGGACAGTCTGTGGTGCAACGTAGCGTTGGTGGATGGAGCGAGACATGATGTCCCAGATGTGCTCAATTGGATTCAGGTCTGGGGAACGGGCGGGCCAGTCCATAGCATCAATGCCTTCGTCTTGCAGGAACTGCTGACACACTCCAGCCACATGAGGTCTAGCACTGTCTTGCATTAGGAGGAACCCAGGGCCAACCGCACCAGCATATGGTCTCACAAGGGGTCTGAGGATCTCATCTCGGTACCTAATGGCAGTCAGGCTACCTCTGGCGAGCACATGGAGGGCTGTGCGGCCCCCCAAAGAAATGCCACCCCACACCATTACTGACCCACTGCCAAACCGGTCATGCTGGAGGATGTTGCAGGCAGCAGAACGTTCTCCTTGGCGTCTCCAGACTCTGTCACGTCTGTCACATGTGCTCTGTGAGAACCTGCTTTTATCTGTGAAGAGCACAGGGCGCCAGTGACGAATTTGCCAATCTTGGTGTTCTGCACGGTGTTAGGATGTAAGCACAACCCCCACCTGTGGATGTCGGGCCCTCATACCACCCTCATGGAGTCTGTTTCTGATCGTTTGAGTAGACACATGCACATTTGTGGCTTGCTGGAGGTCATTTTGCAGGGCTCTGGCAGTGCTCCTCCTGTTCCTCCTTGCACAAAGGCGGAGGTAGCGGTCCTACTGCTGGGTTGTTGCCCTCCTACGGTCTCCTCCGCGTCTCCTGATGTACTGGCCTGTCTCCTGGTAGCGCCTCCATGCTCTGGACACTACGCTGACAGACAAAGCAAACCTTCTTGCCACAGCTCGCATTAATGTGCCATCCTGGATGAGCTGCACTACCTGAGCCACTTGTGTGGGTTGTAGGGAGGTCATACAGGCACGTGGAGGCCACACACACTACTGAGCCTCATTTTGACTTGTTTTAAGGACATTACATCAAAGTTGGATCAGCCTGTAGTGTGTTTTTCCACTTTAATTTTGAGGGTGACTCCAAACCCAGACCTCCATGGGTTAATAAATTTGATTTCCATTGATAATTTCTGTGTGATTTTGTTATCAGCTCATTCAACTATGTAAAGAACAAAGTATTTAATAAGAATATTGCATTCATTCAGATCTAGGATGTGTTATTTTAGTGTTCCCTTTATTTTTTTGAGCAGTATATATATATATATATATATATATATATATATATATATATATATATATATATATATATATATATATATATATATATATATATATATATACACACATCCAATTAGTAGGCACTCCAAGTCTCCAATCAGGTTAACTGCCGCGGTACACAGCTCACAGGTAAATGTAGACGGGGCAGACAGCGGCACTCATGATGGACTTATACAGAAAACAAGACACCCAGGTCTAGCAGCAACGTTTTGGATTTTACTCCGTCCTCAGGGTAGAGGTTTCAGCAAGAACAAACAAACAGTGTACATACCTATACCTTCAAGAAAGACAGTGTGTCCATCTGCATCTCTCAGCGCCGCTGGGGCCGCCCGCACTTCCGGTTTCCAGATTCCAGATTCCAGTGACTCCAGCACGCAGCACTACGATCCCGGCAGCGTTAGCACGGCAACCCGCTACAACAGCGGCGGTGAGCGCTAGAGGACAAAATACATAAATATAAACACAGTGTGAAAAAATAACATCACCTTAGGACAGGCATGTCCAAACTGCGGCCCTCCAGCTGTCAGAGAATGCTAAAGCTGTGTCAGGGCATGCTGGGATGTGTAGTTTCACAACAGCTGGAGGGCCGCAGTTTGGACATGCCTGCCTTAGATGACAGAATGGGCACATCATTACAGGCATTATATATGGGTGTCTTGTTTCTTGTATAAGTCCGTCTTGAGTGCCGCTGTCTGCCCTATATATACACAGTATATATATATATATATATATATATATATATATATATATATATATATATATTTTTTTTTTAACAAAAAGTAACCTTTTTTCTGCGCTATACCTCTAGTCTCAGACCACTAAGAAATACCTTCTGTCAGATGAGGTATAAAGAGTAGATATGAAAAGGAAAAATAAGATTTTACTTACCGATAAATCTATTTCTCGTAGTCCGTAGTGAATGCTGGGACTCCGTAAGGACCATGGGGAATAGCGGCTCCGCAGGAGACAGGGCACAAGAATAAAAGCTTTAGGATCAGGTGGTGTGCACTGGCTCCTCCCCCTATGACCCTCCTCCAAGCCTCAGTTAGGATACTGTGCCCGGACGAGCGTACATAATAAGGAAGGATATTGAATCCCGGGTAAGACTCATACCAGCCACACCAATCACACCGTACAACTTGTGATCTGAACCCAGTTAACAGTATGATAACAACGAAGGAGCCTCTGAAAAGATGGCTCACAACAACAATAACCCGATTTAGTTAACAATAACTATGTACAAGTATTGCAGACAATCCGCACTTGGGATGGGCGCCCAGCATCCACTACGGACTACGAGAAATAGATTTATCGGTAAGTAAAATCTTATTTTCTCTGACGTCCTAGTGGATGCTGGGACTCCGTAAGGACCATGGGGATTATACCAAAGCTCCCAAACGGGCGGGAGAGTGCGGATGACTCTGCAGCACCGAATGAGAGAACTCCAGGTCCTCCTCAGCCAGGGTATCAAATTTGTAGAATTTAGCAAACGTGTTTGCCCCTGACCAAGTAGCTGCTCTGCAAAGTTGTAAAGCCGAGACCCCTCGGGCAGCCGCCCAAGATGAGCCCACTTTCCTTGTGGAATGGGCTTTCACAGATTTTGGCTGTGGCAGGCCTGCCACAGAATGTGCAAGCTGAATTGTACTACAAATCCAACGAGCAATAGTCTGCTTAGAAGCAGGAGCACCCAGCTTGTTGGGTGCATACAGGATAAACAGCGAGTCAGACTTTCTGACTCCCGCCGTCCTGGAAACATATATTTTCAGGGCCCTGACAACGTCAAGTAACTTGGAGTCCTCCAAGTCCCTAGTAGCCGCAGGCACCACAATAGGTTGGTTCATGTGAAGGGCAGAAACCACCTTAGGGAGAAATTGAGGACGAGTCCTCAATTCTGCCCTGTCAGAATGAAAAATTAAGTAAGGGCTTTTATATGATAAAGCCGCCAATTCTGACACACGCCTGGCTGAAGCCAGGGCTAACAGCATCGTCACCTTCCATGTGAGATATTTTAAGTCCACAGTGGTGAGTGGTTCAAACCAATGTGACTTAAGGAACCTCAAAACAACATTGAGATCCCAAGGTGCCACTGGAGGCACAAAAGGAGGTTGTATATGCAGTACCCCTTTTACAAATGTCTGAACTTCAGGTACTGAAGCCAGTTCTTTCTGGAAGAAAATCGACAGGGCCGAAATTTGAACCTTAATGGACCCTAATTTTAGGCCCATAGACAGTCCTGTTTGCAGGAAATGGAGGAAACGACCCAGTTGAAATTCCTCTGTAGGGGCCTTCTTGGCCTCACACCACGCAACATATTTTCGCCAAATGCGGTGATAATGTTTTGCGGTTACATCCTTCCTGGCTTTGACCAGGGTAGGGATGACTTCATCTGGAATGCCTTTTTCCTTCAGGATCCGGCGTTCAACCGCCATGCCGTCAAACGCAGCCGCGGTAAGTCTTGGAACAGACAAGGCCCCTGTTGGAGCAGGTCCTTTCTTAGAGGTAGAGGCCACGGGTCTTCCGTGAGCATCTCTTGAAGTTCCGGGTACCAAGTCCTTCTTGGCCAATCCGGAACCACGAGTATCGTTCTTACTCCTCTCCTTCTTATGATTCTCAGTACTTTTGGTATGAGAGGCAGAGGAGGGAACACATACACTGACTGGTACACCCACGGTGTCACCAGAGCGTCCACCGCTATTGCCTGAGGGTCCCTTGACCTGGCGCAATATCTGTCTAGTTTTTTGTTTAGACGTGACGCCATCATGTCCACCTTTGGTTTTTCCCAACGGTTTACAATCAGGTGGAAGACTTCTGGGTGAAGTCCCCACTCTCCCGGGTGAAGGTCGTGTCTGCTGAGGAAGTCTGCTTCCCAGTTGTCCACTCCCGGAATGAACACTGCTGACAGAGCTATCACATGATTTTCCGCCCAGCGAAGAATCCTTGCAGCTTCTGCCATTGCCCTCCTGCTTCTCGTGCCGCCCTGTCTGTTTACGTGGGCGACTGACGTGATGTTGTCCGATTGGATCAATACCGCCTGACCCTGAAGCAGGGGTTTCGCTTGACTTAGGGCATTGTAAATGGCCCTTAGTTCCAGAATGTTTATATGAAGAGATGTTTCCATGCTTGACCACAAGCCCTGGAAATTTTTTTTTTCCCTGTGTGACTGCCCCCCAGCCTCTCAGGCTGGCGTCCGTGGTCACCAGGACCCAATCCTGAATGCCAAATCTGCGGCCCTCTAGTAGATGAGCACTCTGCAGCCACCACAGAAGAGACACCCTTGTCCTTGTCGACAGGGTTATCCGCTGATGCATCTGAAGATGCGATCCGGACCATTTGTCCAGTAGATCCCACTGAAACGTTCTTGCATGGAATCTTCCGAATGGAATCGCTTCGTAAGAAGCCACCATTTTTCCCAGGACCCTCGTGCACTGATGCACTGACACCTGGCCTGGTTTTAGGAGGTTCCTGACTAGCTCGGATAACTCCCTGGCCTTCTCCTCCGGGAGAAACACCTTTTTTTTGGACTGTGTCCAGAATCATTCCTAGGAACAGTAGACGTGTCGTTGGAATCAGCTGCGATTTTGGAATATTTAGGATCCACCCGTGCTGACGTAACACTACCTGAGATAGTGCTACTCCGACTTCTAACTGTTCCCTGGACCTTGCCCTTATCAGGAGATCGTCCAAGTAAGGGATAATTAAAACGCCTTTTCTTCGAAGAAGAATCATTTCGGCCATTACCTTGGTAAAGACCCGAGGTGCCGTGGACAACCCAAACGGCAGCGTCTGAAACTGATAATGACAGTTTTGTACTACAAACCTGAGGTACCCTTGGTGAGACGGGTAGATTGGGACGTGGAGATAAGCATCCTTGATGTCCAGAGACACCATATAGTCCCCTTCTTCCAGGTTTGCTATCACCGCTCTGAGTGATTCCATCTTGAATTTGAACCTCTTTATGTAAGTGTTCAGGGATTTTAGATTTAAAATTGGTCTCACCGAGCCGTCCGGCTTCGGTACCACAAACAGCGTGGAATAATACCCCTTTCCCTGTTGTAGGAGGGGTACCTTGATTATCACCTGCTGGGAATACAGCTTGTGAATGGCTTCCAAAACTGCCTCCCTGTCGGAGGGAGACTTTGGTAGAGCAGACTTCAGGAACCGGCGAGGGGGAAACGCCTCGAATTCCAGTTTGTACCCCTGCGATACCACCTGTAGAATCCAGGGGTCCACTTGCGAGTGAGCCCACTGCGCGTTGAAATTCTTGAGACGGGCCCCCACCATGTCTGAGTCTGCTTGTAAAGCCCCAGCGTCATGCTGAAGACTTGGCAGAAGCAGGGGAGGGCTTCTGCTCCTGGGAAGCGGCTGCATGGTGCAGTCTTTTTCCCCTTCCTCTGCCCCGGGGCAGGAAAGAATGGCCTTTAGCTCGCTTGTACTTATGGGAACGAAAGGACTGAGTTTGAAAAGACGGTGTCTTTTTCTGCTGATGTGAAGTGACCTGGGGTAAAAAGGTGGATTTTCCAGCCGTTGCCGTGGCCACCAGGTCCGATAGACCAGCCCCAAATAACTCCTCCCCTTTATACGGCAATACTTCCATATGTCGTTTGGAATCCGCATCGCCTGACCACTGTCGCGTCCATAACGCTCTTCTGGCAGAAATGGACATAGCACTTACTCTTGATGCCAGGGTGCAAATATCCCTCTGTGCATCACGCATATATAGTAATGCATCCTTCAAATGCTCTATAGTTAACAGTATATTGTCCCTATCCAGGGTATCAATATTTTCAGTCAGGGAATCCGACCACGCGACGCCAGCACTGCACATCCAGGCTGAAGCGATTGCTGGTCGCAGTATAACACCAGTATGTGTGTATATACTTTTAAGAATATTTTCCAGCCTTCTATCTGCTGGTTCTTTGAGGGTGGCCATATCAGGAGACGGTAACGCTACTTGTTTAGATAAACGTGTGAGCGCCTTATCTACCCTAGGGGGTGTTTCCCAACGTGTCCTAACCTCTAACGGGAAAGGATATAGTGCCAATAATTTTTTAGAAATTAGCAGTTTTTTGTCGGGGGAAACCCACGCTTTATCACACACCTCATTTAACTCATCTGACTCAGGGAAAACTATTGGTAGTTTTTTCACACCCCACATAATACCCTTCTTTGTGGTACTTGTAGTGTCAGAAATGTTCAAAGCTTCCTTCATTGCCGTGATCATGTAACGTGTGGCCCTACTGGACATTACGTTTGTCTCCTCACCGTCGACACTAGACTCAGTATCTGTGTCTGGGTCTGTGTCGACCCACTGAGGTAACGGGCGTTTTAGGGCCCCTGACGGTGTCTGAGACGCCTGGACAGGCACTAATTGATTTGCCGGCTGTCTCATGTCATCAACCGTTCTTTGCAAAGTGCTGACATTATCACTTAATTCTTTAAATACGATCATCCAGTCAGGTGTCGACTCCCTAGGGGGTGACATCACTAACCCAGGCAATTGCTCCGCCTCCACATCATTTTCCTCCTCATACATGTCGACACACACGTACCGACACACAGCACACACACCGGGAATGCTCTGATAGAGGACAGGACCCCACAAGCCCTTTGGAGAGACAGAGGGAGAGTCTGCCAGCACACACCAAGCGCTATATATATATACAGGGATAACCTTATATAAGTGTTATTCCCTTATAGCTGCTGTTTATATAGTTTTTAGCTGCCAATAGTGCCCCCCCTTCTCTTTTTTACCCTGATTCAGTAGCAAGTCTGCAGGGGAGAGTCAGGGAGCCGTCCTTCCAGCGGAGCTGTGAGGGAAAATGGCGCTTGTGTGCTGAGGAGATAGGCTCCGCCCCTTCACAACGTCCTTATCTCCCGCTTTTTCTGTTAAAAATGGCAGGGGTTAAAATACATCCATATAGCCCCAGAGCTATATGTGATGTATTCTTTAGCCAATCTAAGGTATATCATGTTATATTGCGTCTCAGGGCGCTCCCCCCCAGCGCCCTGCACCCTCAGTGACCGGAGTGTGAAGTGTGCTGAGAGCAATGGCGCACAGCTGCGGTGCTGTGCGCTACCTTAGTCTGAAGACAGGATCGTCTTCTGCCGCCGATTTCACCGGACCTCTTCGCTCTTCTGGCTCTGTAAGGGGGCCGGCGGCGCGGCTCCGGGACCCATCCAGGCTGAACCTGTGATCGTCCCTCTGGAGCTAATGTCCAGTAGCCTAAGAAAGCCGATCCACTCTGCACGCAGGTGAGTCCGTTTCTTCTCCCCTTAGTCCCACGATGCAGTGAGCCTGTTGCCAGCAGGACTCACTGAAAATAAAAAAACTAAAATATACTTTTATTCTAAGCAGCTCAGGAGAGCCACCTAGCCTGCACCCTTCTCGTTCGGGCACAAAAATCTAACTGAGGCTTGGAGGAGGGTCATAGGGGGAGGAGCCAGTGCACACCACCTGATCCTAAAGCTTTTATTCTTGTGCCCTGTCTCCTGCGGAGCCGCTATTCCCCATGGTCCTTACGGAGTCCCAGCATCCACTAGGACGTCAGAGAAAGGTTCTAGTGGGAGCCAATACGCCTTTAGAATAACTATGTTTAAAAGTTTTTATTCATACACAAATGGACGACATTTACAACTTAAATATTCGTCTTTGGTACAAATTACTAAAAATTCAGTAAAATGATATAACAATCTTATATAAACACATGTTTCAGTTGATGTGAGGATTTTACAATCAGGTGATCACAATCAGATCTTTGTGGTGAAGGCTTTATGAATCCGAAATCGCGAAACCCAACGCGTTTCGTCCGTTAGGACTTCATCAGGGGTTAACAATCTAAATAGTTACAGAGGGAAATACATAAATCACTTAATCTTCATAACTAATTCCAAATCAATATAAAATTATCATAATGAATACTATGCTGAAATCAAGTATAGATGGACATACATACCAGTTCTTATAATAGATTGGATTACCACTGGTTATGACTGGTTAGGGTTCTCAATGTTACATCCAATTACAAGTATGTTTTCAATTAATATGGTATCTGAAATATTACCATTATAATAATCAAAAAAACATTCTACCTATATATACAACATAGAACAAAAAACAAAGAACAAATAAGAGGGAAGATAGAATCAAAAGGTGTGGACCTTGTGACAGGATTCAACAGATTTGTCAAGTATATTAAATTCTCATTAGTAATATATGGGATATATAGTATGTAATGTGAACCTATCACTCTTAGCATTGCTTCTATTCAAATAGTAGGAATATATATAAGGAGGTTATAATAATGGCACCTAATCAAGGGTTCATAATAAAAAGTATATATAATTCACCATAACCAAACATAAGTATATATAATGTAATTCAATAAGCAATACATACCTAAATAGATTACATCATAACAGAAAATGACAATTTAGGTTGAAGTTAGGTGATGTTATATTCCCTAAAGGGATAAGGGCAAAACATTTCTTTACCACTCAAGTGTAATATACAGATGTTATTTAGAAGAAATATTGTTGTGTCCATCTTATAGACCACTATTATAACAAAGATGGTACCAACAGTATTCTTTACAATTTGAGTTCAACAAACAATCAATACATTCTGCTCACTTATATATAGGAGACCATACTGATGTCGGTTTATTTGGACAGTTCTTTATCCTTCTAATTGATATTAATTCTGTAGGGAATTCCATTATATTAGGCTTATTATATACTAATTAATGAAAGACAATTGCTAATTAATCAATACCATATAAATATAGAAAGCATTAACTATCATTGTGAAGCTGAATAGAAGCACAGTGTTGTAGATGACCCTTTTTACTGATATTGCTGTGATTCATCTCTATCACATAACTCTTTAACCATCAGGAACTAGAGCTTAAATATTGACATCATGTGGCACTTAATTTAGTTAATCCATTTCTTACCTAATCTCATCAGGGATAATGGAACCCTACAGTCCACCTCGGCTTCAATAAGTATCACCAAAAAGGACTTTAATAAATTACCAATCCTGAACAGTACTGCTCCCTATAATTAAGGAATCAGTGATTTAAAATTAAGATTTAAAAACGGATTATATTAATAGCACAAGTAAGTGGTTAATCCACATAGTAGGCTCCATTCTTTGATTAGCAAGATCAAGGAGACTTTCATCACAATAATCAAAAAGAATAGTAACCAAACAAATTTTAAACTTACTTCTTACTGGGACATGCACCACCTCACAGGATCACAACCACAAATGAGAGGCAGTGTGGGGCATCCTTTTATACCTCCCTGAATATTACATCACTTCCTGTTAGCCTCAAAGGACCAATTTTTAGTTTAATAATAGATTTATATATCCAACATTACAATGAATGTACCTCATTAGTTATTTTATTTATATTTTTATTTTTATTTAAGAACACTGCCACCTGTTCTTAAAAAAGAGGAAACAATTTGAACGCTTTATGCGTTCCATTACCGGCGCCGCGTGCGTGTCATCGCACTTCCGGTTCCGGCGGAAGTGCGTCAACTTGCGTGTCACGGCATCCCGATACGTGTCACGGCCCCGCACTTCCGGTTCCGGCGGAAGTGCGTCAGCGAATGCTTCTTGCCGTGAAACACTAGGAAAATCTATGTGATGCAAAGATACAAATATCAATTACTAAGGCTGATAACAATTCCTTCATGGGTCTAGCCATAATGTGTACTGTAATTATAGTTAATCGCTATTACACCAATTGGTTTTAAAAATAAATTAAATTAAGTGCTAACTACTCCAATTTTTCAATTAATCAATTAGACTGAAATTAGTGATAATATAGGTGAATATTGATGTAATGGATTGATTTAAATTACTCATATATGCTATAGAAAAAATCTCATAACATTATTATTATCTAAAAGTGAAAATTTATAGTGAGTGACATATATTCATAGTGTTTTACTAATATTTATCACTTAATGTATATATTATTATTTAATTATTTAATAGAAAAAAACTCATATTTTTACTATAAGTGACTATATTCAGTGTCATAAAAAAATTTTTTATATATAATTTTATAATTTTGTTTTGTGGTAAAAATAAGATTTTACTCACCGGTAAATCTATTTCTCGTAGTCCGTAGCTGATGCTGGGGACTCCGTAAGGACCATGGGGAATAGCGGCTCCGCAGGAGACTGGGCACAGCTAAGAAAGAATTAGGACTACCTGGTGTGCACTGGCTCCTCCCACCATGACCCTCCTCCAGACTTCAGTAAGGATACTGTGCCCGGAAGAGCTGACACAATAAGGAAAGGATTTTGAATCCCGGGTAAGACTCATACCAGCCACACCAATCACACCGTATAACTCGTGATATTATACCCAGTTAACAGTATGAACATAACAGAGCCTCTCAACAGATGGCTCAACCATAACCCTTTTAGTTAACAATAACTATATACAAGTATTGTAGACAGTCCGCACTTGGGACGGGCGCCCAGCATCCACTCCGGACTACGAGAAATAGATTTACCGGTGAGTAAAATCTTATTTTCTCTAACGTCCTAGTGGATGCTGGGGACTCCGTAAGGACCATGGGGATTATACCAAAGCTCACAAACGGGCGGGAGAGTGCGGATGACTCTGCAGCACCGAATGAGAGAACTCAAGGTCCTCCTCAGCCAGGGTATCAAATTTGTAGAATTTTGCAAACGTGTTTGCCCCTGACCAAGTAGCAGCTCGGCAAAGTTGTAAAGCCGAGACCCCTCGGGCAGCCGCCCAAGAAGAGCCCACTTTCCTCGTGGAATGGGCTTTTACAGATTTAGGCTGCGGCAGGCCAGCCACAGAATGCGCAAGCTGAATTGTGCTACAAATCCAGCGAGCAATACTCTGCTTTGAAGCAGGAGCACCCATCTTGTTTGGTGCATACAGGATAAATAGCGAGTCAGTCTTCCTGACTCCAGCCGTCCTGGAAACATAAATTTTCAAGGCCCTGACTACGTCCAGTAACTTGGAGTCCTCCAAGTCCCTAGTAGCCGCAGGCACCACGATAGGTTGGTTCAAGTGAAAAGCTGATACCACCTTAGGAAGATACTGGGGACTAGCCCTCAATTCTGCCCTATCCATATGGAAAATCAAATAGGGGCTTTTGCATGACAAAGCCGCCAATTCTGCCACCCGCCTTGCCGAAGCCAAGGCCAAAAGCATGACCACTTTCCACGTGAGATATTTTAAATCCACGGTTTTGAGTGGCTCAAACCAATGTGACTTTAGGAAACCCAACACCACGTTGAGGTCCCACGGTGCCACTGGAGGCACAAAAGGAGGCTGAATATGCAGCACTCCCTTGACAAATGTCTGAACTTCAGGCAGTGAAGCCAGTTCCATTTTGGAAGAAAATCGATAGAGCCGAAATCTGGACCTTAATGGAACCCAATTGTAGGCCCATAGTCACCTCTGACTGTAGGAAGTGCAGAAATCGACCTAGCTGAAATTTCTCCTCTGGGGCCTTCCTGGCCTCACAGTACGCAACATATTTCCGCCATATGCGGTGATAATGGTTAGCGTTCACTTCTTTCCTAGCTTTAAATAGCGTAGGGATAACTTCCTCCAGAATTCCGTTTTCCTTCAGGATCCGGCGTTCAACCGCCATGCCGTCAACGCAGCCGCGGTACGTCTTGAAACAGACAGGCCCCCTGCTGCAGCAGGTCCTGTCTGAGCGGCAGAGGCCATAGGTCCTCTGAGATCATTTCTTGGAGTTCTGGTTACCAAGCTCTTCTTGGCCAACCCGGAACAATGAGTATAGTTCTTACTCCTCTCCTTCTTATTATTCTCATTACCCTGGGTAAGAGAAGCAAAGAAGGGAACACATACACCGACTGGTACACCCACGGTGTTACCAGAGCGTCCACAGCTATCGCCTGAGGGTCCTTGACCTGGCGCAATATCTTTGTAACTTTTAGTTGAGGCGGGACGCCATCATGTCCACCTGTGGCCGTTCCCAAAGGTGTACAATCATTTGGAAGACTTCTGGATGAAGTCCCCACTCTCCCGGGTGGAGGTCGTGTCTTCTGAGAAAGTCTGCTTCTCAGTTGTCCACTCCAGGAATGAACACTGCTGACAGTCCTAACACATGATTTTCCGCCCATCGGAGAATCCTTGTGGCTTCTGCCATCGCCATCCTGCTTCTTGTGCCGCCCTGTCGTGTACATGAGCGACCGCCGTGATGTTGTCTGACTGGATCAGCACCGGCCGGTGTTGAAGCAGGGGTATAACCTGACTTAGGGCATTGTAAATGGCCCTTAGTTCCAGAATATTTATGTGTAGGGAAGTCTCCTGACTTTTCCATAGCCTTGGGAGTTTCTTCCCTGTGTGACTGCCCCCCAGCCTCGAAGGCTGGCATCCGTGGTCACCAGGACCCAGTCCTGTATGCCGAATCTGTGGCCCCCTAGAAGATGAGTACTCTGCAGCCACCACAACAATGACACCCTGGCCCTTGGAGACAGGGTTATCCGCCGATGCATCTGAAGATGCGACCCGGACCACATGTCCAACAGATCCCACTGGAAAATCCTTGAATGGGACCTGGCGAATGGAATTTCTTCGTAAGAAGCTACCATCCTTCCCAGGGCTCGCGTGCATTGATGCACCGACACCTGTATACGTATTAGGAGGTCTCTGTCTAGAGACGACAACTCCTTGGACTTCTCCTCCGGGAGAAACCCTTTTTATCCTGTTCTGTGTCCAGAACCATACTCAGGAACAGTAGACGCGTCGTAGGAACCAGCTGCGACTTTGGAATATTCAGAATTCAGCCGTGCTGTTGTAGCACTTCCCGAGATAGTGCTACTCCGCCGAACAACTGCTCCCTGGACCTCGCCTTTATAAGGAGATCGTCCAAGTACGGGATAATTATTTCGTCCATTACCTTGGTAAATACCTCGGTGCCGGGGACAGACCAACGGCAACGTCTGGAATTGGTAATGACAATCCTGTACCACAATTTTGAGGTACTCCTGGTGAAAAGGGTAAATAGGGACATGCAGGTAAGCATCCTTGATGTCCAGTGATACCCTCCAGGCTTGCAATAATCGCCCTGAGCGATTCCATTTCGAACTTGAACCTTCGTATATAAGTGTTCAAGGCTTTCAATTTTAGAATGGGTCTCACCGAACCGTCTGGTTTCGGTACCACAACATTTTGGAATAGTAACCCCGGCCTTGTTGGAGGAGGGGTACCTAGATTTCACCTGCTGGAAGTGCAGCTTGTGAATTGCCGCCAGTACTACCTTTCTCCGAGGGCAGCAGGCAAGGCTGAGGTGAGGTACCGGCGAGGGGGAGTCGCCTTGAACTCCAGCCTGTATCTCTGTGATACTATTTGCAGAACCTAGGGATCCACCTGTGGGCAAACCCACTGGTCCCTGAAGTTCCCGAGACGCGCCCCTACCGCACCTGTCTCCACCTGTGGAGCCCCAACGTCAAGCGGTGGACTCAGAGGAAGCGGGGGAAGATTTTTGATCCTGGGAACTGGCTGCTGGTGCAGCTTTTTCCTTCTTCCCTTGTCTCTGTGCAGAAAGGAAGCGCCTTTGACCCGCTTGCTTTTCTGAAGCCGAAAGGACTGTACCTGAAAATACGGTGCTTTCTTAGGCTGTGAGGAAACCTGAGGTAAAAAAAAATTTCTTCCCAGCTGTTGCTGTGGATACGAGGTCCCAGAGACCATCCCCAACAATTCCTCACCCTTATAAGGCAGAATCTCCATGTGCCTTTTATAGGCAGCATCACCTGTCCACTGCCGGGTTTCTAATACCCTCCTGGCAGAATGGACATTGCATTAATTCTGGATGCCAGCCGGCAAATATCCCTCTGTGCATCCTTTATATATAAGACAACGTCTTTAATATGCTCTATGTTAGCAAACTATTTTCCCTGTCTTAGAGTATTAATATTATCTGACAGGGTATCAGACCACGCTGCAGCAGCACTATTTATGCTGAGGCGATTGCAGGTCTCAGTATATAACCTGAGTGTGTATATACAGACTTCAGGATAGTCTCCTGCTTTTTATCAGCAGGCTCCTTCAAGGTGGCCGTATCCTAAGACGGCAGTGCCACCTTTTTTGACAAACGTGTGAGCGCCTTATCCACCCTAAGGGATATCTCCCAACGTGACCTATCCTCTGGCGGGAAAGGGTACGCCATCAGTAACTTTTTAGAAATTACCAGTTTCTTATTGGGGGAACCCACGCTACTTTACACACTTCATTCATTCATCTGATGGGGGAACAAAACACTGGCTGCTTTTTCTCCCCAAAAATAAAACCCCTTTTATGTGGTACTTGGGTTCATGTCAGAAATGCGTAACACATTTTTTATTGCCGAGATCATGTAACGGATGTTCCTAGTGGATTGTGTATATGTCTCAATCTCGTCGACACTGGAGTCAGACTCCGTGTCGACATCTGTGTCTGCCATCTGAGGTAACGGGCGCTTTTTTTGAGCCCCTGATGGCCTTTGAGACGCCTGGGCAGGCGCGGGCTGAGAAGCTGGCTGTCCCACAGCTGTTTTACGTCATCCAGCCTTGTAAGGAGTTGACATTGTCGTTTAATACCTTCCACCTATCCATCCACTCTGGTGTCGGCCCCACAGGGGACGACATCCCATTTATCGGCCTCTGCTTTACCTCCACGTAACCTTCCTCATCCCACATGTCGACACAGCCGTACCGACACACAGCACACACACAGGGAATGCTCTGACTGAGGACAGGACCCCACAAAGTCCTTTGGGGAGACAGAGAGAGAGTATGCCAGCACACACCAGAGCGCTATATAATGCAGGGATTAACACTATAACTGAGTGATTTTCCCCCCAATAGCTGCATGTATAAACAATATTGCACCTAAATTTAGTGCCCCCCTCTCTTTTTAACCCTTTGAGCCTGAAAACTACAGGGGAGAGCCTGGGGAGCTGTCTTCCAGCTGCACTGTGAAGAGAAAATGGCGCCAGTGTGTCTGAGGGAGATAGCTCCGCCCCTTTTTCGCGGACTTTTCTACCGCTTTTTTATGGATTCTGGCAGGGGTATTTATCACATATATAGCCTCTGGGGCTATATATTGTGATATATTTGCCAGCCAAGGTGTATTTATTGCTTCTCAGGGCGCCCCCCCCCCCCCCAGCGCCCTGCACCCTCAGTGACTGGAGTGTGAAGTCAGTGCCGTAACTAGACATTTTAGCGCTGTGTGCAAGAAATAGCATCAGCGCGCCCCCCCCCCCCCAATATTTAAAACAGGGCCAGCGCACATCGTAGGCGCGCGCCAAAACTATAGGGGCATGGCTTCTAGGGGAAGAGGTGTGATCACAAAATAATACCAGTTCATACTACGCTGCACAGTAGTCTCCAGTACTCAAATTACACTGCACAGTAGCGCCACTTACACACTTTACACCAGATCGAGTCCCATTTCACACATTACTCCAGGTAGAGAAATATAAAATAACATTCTTGTTTCAAACATCACTCACCACCCCAAGCTCTGTGACTGACGGCAGGTGGGGAAAAGGTCACCGGAGGTCACTGGGCTGCTGCTGCTGCACTGTGAGCTGGAATGCCTCCTCCTCAAACCCCTATGTCATCATGTCTCTCCCTAGAGACACTGCAGGGGGGCGGAGCATCAGATCCAGGAGAAAGGTGGCGCTGTTATACAGAGGGAGCGAGAAGGAATGAGGGAGTGTTATACAGAGGGAGAGACAAGGAAGAGAGTGTTATACGGAGGGAGCGTGGAGGAAGGAGAGAGTGTTATACAGAGGGTGCGTGGAGGAAGGAGAGGGTGTTATACAGACGGAGAGAGGCGGAAGAAGAGGTGTTATACAGAGAAGGAAACGAGAAAGGAGAGAGTGTTATACGAAGGGAGCGTGGAGGAAGGAGAGAGTGTTATACAGAGGGAGAGAAGAGGAAGAAGAGAGTGTTATACAGAGGGAAAGAAGAGGAAGAAGAGGGTGTTATAAAGAGGGAGAGAAGACAAAGGAGAGTGTTATACAGAGGGAGAGACGAGGAAGAGAGTGTTATACGGAGGGAGCGCTGAGGAAGGAGAGTGTTATACGGAGGGAGCGCGGAAAGGGTGTTATACAGAGGGAGAGAGGAGGAAGGAGAGAGAGTGTTATACAGAGGGAGAGAAGAGGAAGGAGAGAGTGTTATACAAAGGTAGAGAGAAGGAAGGAGAGGGTGTTATACAGAGGGAGCGAGGAGGAAGGAGAGTGTGTTAAACAGAGGTAGAGAGAAGGAAGGAGAGGGTGTTATACAGATGGAACGAGGAGGAAGGAGAGGGTGTTATACAGGGGGAGAGATAAGATAGGGGAAGTGTTATACAGGGTAAGAGATAAGGTAGGGGAGAGTTATACAGGGGGAGAGATAAGGTGGGGGAGAGTGTTATATCGCTGGAGAGATTTTATGGGGAGAGTGTTATACAGGCGGAGAGATACGATAGGGGAGATTATACAGGGGGGAGATAAGATAGCGGAGAGTGTTATACAAGAAGGTGAGAGATAAGGTAGGGGATAGTGTTATATAGGGTGAGAGATAAGGTAGGGGAGCGTGTTATACAGGTGGAGAGATAAGGTAGGGGAGAGTGTTATACAGGGGGAGAGATTAGGTAGGGGAGAGTGTTATACAGGGGGAGAGATACGATAGGGGAGATTATACAGGGGGGAGATAAGATAGCGGAGAGTGTTATACAAGAAGGTGAGAGATAAGGTAGGGGATAGTGTTATATAGGGTGAGAGATAAGGTAGGGGAGCGTGTTATACAGGTGGAGAGATAAGGTAGGGGAGAGTGTTATACAGGGGGAGAGATTAGGTAGGGGAGAGTGTTATACAGGGGGAGAGATACGATAGGGGAGGATAGATAAGGTAGGGGAGAGTTACACAGGGGGAGAGATAAGGTAGGGGGAGTGTTACACAGGTGGAGAGATAAGGTAGGGGGGGAGAGTTACACACGGGGAGAGATAAGTAGGGGAAGTGTTACACGGGGGGAGATATAAGGTAGGGGGAGTGTTACACAGGCGGAAAGATAAGGTGGGGGGAGAGTTACACAGGGGGAGAGATAAGGTAAGGGGGAGTTACACAGGGAGAGAGATAAGGTAGGGGAATTGTTACACAGGGGGAGCGATAAGGTAGGGCAGAGTTACACAGGGGGAGCGATAAGGTAGGGGAGAGATAAGATAGGGGGAGAGTTACACAGGGTGAGAGATAAGATAGGGGTAGAGTTACACAAGGGGAGAAATAAGGTAGGGGGAGTGTCGCACGGGGAGAGATAAGGTAGGGGAAGAGTTACACAGGGGGAGTGATAACGTAGGGCAGAGTGACACAGGGGGAGAGATAAGGTAGGGGGAGAGTTACACAGGGAGAGATCAGATAGAGGGGAGAGATAAGATAGGGGGGAGAGTTACACAGGGTGAGAGATAAGATGGGGGGAGAGTTACACAGGGTGAGAGATAAGATAGGGGGGAGAGTTACACAGGGTGAGAGATAAGATGGGGGGAGAGTTACACAGGGTGAGAGATAAGATAGGGGGGAGAGTTACACAGGGTGAGAGATAAGGTAGGGGGAGAGTTACACAGGGGGAGAGATAAGGTAGGGGGGAGAGTTAAACAGGGGGAGAGATAAGGTAGAGGGGAGAGTGTTACACAGGGGGAGAGATAAGATAGGGGGGAGAGTTAAAGTAGGGATGATAATTACACAGGGGGGAGTTACACAGGGGGAGAGATAAGGTGGGGGAGAGGGTTACATATGGGGAGAGAAGGTAGTGGGGAGAGTTACACACGGGGAGAGATAAGGTAGGGGAAGTGTTACACAGGGGGAGAGAAAAGGTAGGGGGAGAGTTACACAGGGGGGAGAGATAAGGTGGGGTGAGAATTACACAGGGGGAGAGATAAGGTGGGGGGGAGGGTTACACATGGGGAGAGATAAGGTAGTGGGGAGAGTTACACACGGGGAGAGATAAGATAGGGGAGAGTTGCACAGGGGGAGAAATAAGATAGGGGGAGAGTTACACAGGGGGAGAGATAAGGTAGGGGGTCGAGTTACACAGGGGGAGAGATAAGGTAGAGGGGAGAGTGTTACACAGGGGGAGAGATAAGATAAGGAGGAGAGTTACACAGGGGGAGATACGGTAGGGGTGAGAATTACACAGGGGGGATTGACACAGGGGGAGAGATAAGGTGGGGGGGAGGGTTAAACATGGGGAGAGATAAGGTAGTGGGAAGAGTTACACACGGGGGAGAGATAAGGTAGGGGAAGTGTTATACAGGGGGAGAGATAAGATAGGGGGAGAGTTACGCAGGGGGGAAAATAAGGTAGGGGGAGAGTTACACAGGGGGAGAGATAAGGTAGGGGGTCGAGTTACACAGGAGGAGAGATAAGGTAGAAGGGAGAGTGTTACACAGGGGGAGAGTTACACAGGGGGAGAGATAAGGTAGGGGGGAGAGTTACACAGGGGGAGAGATAAGGTAGGGGGAGAATAACACAGGGGGAGAGAAGGTGGGGGGGAGGGTTACACATGGGGAGAGATAAGGTAGTGGGGAGAGTTACACACGGGGAGAGATAAGGTAATGGGGAGAGTTACACACGGGGAGAGATAAGGTAGGGGAAGTGTTACACAGGGGGAGAGATAAGATAGGGGGGAGAGATAAGGTAGGGGGGGGGAGTTGCACAGTGGGAGAGATGAGGTAGGGGGGAGAATAACACAGGGGGGGGGGAGTTACACAGGGGGAGAGATAAGGTGGGGGGAGAGTTACACACGGGGAGAGATAAGGTAGTGGGGAGAGTTACACACGGGGAGAGATAAGGTAGGGGAAGTGTTACACAGGGGGAGAGATAAGATAGGGGGGAGAGTTACACACGGGGAGAGATAAGGTAGTGGGGAGAGTTACACACGGGGAGAGATAAGGTAGGGGAAGTGTTACACAGAGGGAGAGATAAGATAGGGGGGAGAGTTACACAGGGGGAGAGATAAAGTAGGGGGGAGAGTTACACAGGAGGAGAGATAAGGTAGAGGGGAGAGTGTTACACAGGGGGAGAGATAAGAAAGATAAGAGAGAGGGGAGAGTGTTATACATAGGTAGAGATGAAGGAGAGAGCTGGAAGAGAGTGACAGAATTACACACTTCATGTCACCTCTGCTCCTCCGGAGTGTGGGTCTTCTGTCTTTAACCAACGTCTGCCTGAGCTTGGCTCCGCCCCCTGACAGCCTGAGAGCTCAGTCAGCTCCCAGCAGCAAGGGCTGTCTTCTCAGTCTCCTCTCCTGCAGTGCTTCGCTGTGGGGCCGGCAACAGTAAGAGCGCGGGGGCAGCATCCCATGCCGCACCCACTCTGGCTGAGTGATGAAACAGGAAATAAACTACAGCTTCCTGCAGCAAGGGCTGCTGGGAGCTGTAGTTTATTTCCTGTTTCTTCACTCGTGCGGAGCTGCGGTGCGGTGGGCGCCTCCTGGGTCCTGGTAGATTCATTCTTACTAAGCGGCCGTGCGGGTGGTGATGCCAGATGGTGCGCCTACAGTGCATATGCGCTGTGGGCAAGGCACCATCGGCACACACCTAGTTACGGCCCTGTGTGAAGTGTGTATGAGGAGCAATGGCGCACAGCTGCAGTGCTGTGCGCTACCTTGGTGAAGACTGATGTCTTCTGCCGCCGATTTTCCGGATTTCTTCTTGCTTCTGGCTCTGTAAGGGGGCCGGCGGCGCGGCTCCGGGACCGAACACCAATGGCCGGTTCCATGCGGTCGATCCCTCTGGAGCTAATGGTGTCCAGTAGCCTAAGAAGCCCAAGCTACCACCAGTTAGGTAGGTTCGCTTCTTCTCCCCTTAGTCCCTCGCTGCAGTGAGTCTGTTGCCAGCAGATCTCACTGTAAAATAAAAAACCTAACATATACTTTCTTTCTAGGAGCTCAGGAGAGCCCCTAGTGTGCATCCAGCTCGGCTGGGCACAGGATTCTAACTGAAGTCTGGAGGAGGGTCATGGTGGGAGGAGCCAGTGCACACCAGGCAGTCCTAATTCTTTCTTAGCTGTGCCCAGTCTCCTGCGGAGCCACTATTCCCCATGGTCCTTACGGAGTCCCCAGCATCCACTAGGACGTTAGAGAAATGGAACTTATCTCAACGAACCTCATCTTTAAGTTCCAATAATTAACTAACCCAGTATGAGGCATAAATTGTGCCGTATGTTTAATTAATTCAACAGTAATCAATAGATGTCGTTAGAAACCCATAAATAATATTTTAGCCCACAAGGTTATGTAATGCGAACCGACATCAACATGGATTCCCATTTACAAAAAATGGACAAAAATCACCCCATAATATGCCTCATAAAGGCTATATATTATCTTTCATGGATATATCAGCAGTTTTAAACATTCCATAGTCACACCAATGATATATGACTATTTTCGCCTTACATGCTACACATTGATTAGATTACCCCAATGATATATATATTTCTATTCCTAACCAAATACAGTTATTACTAGCAAAACTACTAGATCAAACAGTTGGACCCTATTTTTTCTTATGCTGATTTTATTCCAATGAAATTACAAAAATCAGTCTAGAAAAAAGATTAATGCTAAGGTATTTTCCATATTATTTTCGTGCTTCGATAAAGCTTATACCACTATAAAAATGACACGATATCGATGTCTTCATTAAGGCCTCCAGGAGTAAGGGTATTCAAAGAATAAATCCAAAAAGTCTCCTGCTTAGATAAGGTCAGATCTCTACTTTTTCCTCTAGGATCTAGTGGAATATGTTCAAGGATGGTAAAAGAGAAATTCTCCTTAGTCACAGCTGAATTGAGTTTATCGATGAAATGCTTAGGGAGACTATGAGAAGTCAGTTTATTTTTCACGTTCCTCATATGTTCCTGTATTCTGATTTTAATCATTCTCTTGGTCTTGCCTATGTATGATAGGCCACAACTGCAAGTGATCCTATAGATGTCATATTCTGTATTACAATTCACAAGGTGTCCTAATTTATACCATTTTCCTGTTTCCATTTAAATACTAATGGATTTTCGTTCCATAAATTTACAGCAAATACACCTTGAACATGGATAGCAACCCTTCGTAGGTATAATAGAATCTGGGCCACTCTTATATTGGACCAAATCAGGCAATCTGCTGGGTGCTATCATATTCTTCAAATTGATGGATTTTTGGAAGACTAAATTTGGTTTCTTAGGTAACATGGGGCCCAAAATTGGGTCCTTCAAGAGTAAGCCCCAATGGCGCTCTAGGACTTTTCTGATGGAATGATTCTCACGATTAAACTGTGTGATAAAGGGTCTTACTTGTTGTTGTACCTGTTCGATCTTATTCTTAGGGAGTAACAACTTATCTCTTTCCTGTAAGGATGCTTTTATTCTAGCTTCTGAGATCATGTCAGGGGTATAACCCCTTTCTTCAAATCTCTTTTGGATGACTGCTGCCTGATTCCAATAATCATCAATGCTGGTACAGTTCCGTCTTAAACGGAGAAATTGAGCGTACGGAACGTTATTTTTCCATGCTGGAAAATGGCAACTTGTTTGCGGGATATAGCTATTAGCATCAACTTCTTTAAAATATGTTTTCGTCTTGATTTTCTCTCCCTCCGTTCCCGTCAAAGTGAGATCAAGGTAATCAATCTCTATAGGATCAGTTTGATGGGTGAATTTCAGATTTAAATCATTGATCTGGATGGAATTCATAAAATCATCAATACTGGCTTTATCTCCTTTCCATATGAAAAGAAGATCGTCAATATATCTTCGGTAGAAGATAATGTTTTCATGAAATTCTAAACCATAAACAAAGGTATCTTCCCATTCCTTCATGAAAAGGTTGGCGTACGATGGGGCAAATTTAGTCCCCATCGCCGTACCCTGTTTTTGTAGGTAGAACTTATGATTGAATTCAAAAAAGTTATGGTTCAGAATGAATGTTATGCCATCCAACAGGAACAATATATCCTTCTGAGATAGTCCAGGATCATTTGCTAAAACTGCTCTAATTGCCTCTATACCTTTGGAATGAGGGATAGAGGAATATAGCGCTTGGACATCCAGAGTAAGCCACTGATATTCTTTAATCCAAATGAATGAATCTAATTCTTGGAGCACACTTGTGGAGTCTTTAAGGTATGAGTCCATTTTGGTCACATAAGGTTGCAGTCGAATATCGATATAGTGCGACAAGTTGGAAGTTAATGAGTTCACTCCTGCTACTATAGGTCTTCCTGGCGGGCTTGTACTACTCTTATGTATCTTTGGTATGTGATAGAAATTCGGCACTATAGGATGTTTCACGTCTAGGTAATCGAACTCGTCCTTGCAGATTAAATCGTCCTTTAATGCTCTCCTCAACAGGTTGGTCAGTTCCTCTTGATATGTTTTAGTCGGGTTACCCGGTAGTTCAATATATGTCTGTCCTTCTAATAATATGCTAGAAGCTTCATTCAGATAAGCTTCTCTTGTTTGGAGGACCAAAGCTCCTCCTTTATCGGCCCCTTTAATCACTATACTTTTATCTTTCTTTAGGGACTTCATGGCTCCTTTTTCTTGAGGGTTTAAATTGTTACCGTATTTAGAACTTCTTGGTTTCATTTTCCTAAAGTCCTCTTTAACGCACTCATAAAACATATCCAAACTACTATCCTTAGACTCTACAGGGTAATACTTGGATGGTAATTTAACCAATGGAGGTTTCTCTTTAGCGGAGCTTTCAATTGGGGGATTTTTGAGGAAATGTCTACAGATGGTTAATTTCCGAACATATTTATTAAGGTCTATAAATAGATTAAATTTGTTTACATGCAAGTCCGGCACAAATTTCAAGCCTTTTTCTAATAGGGAGTTTTCCGCTGCTGATAACTGTCTCTTTGCGATATTGACAACCCCAGATGGGACTTCTCTTGTTGGAACAATGCTTTTCGTTTTTTCGGGCTTCTCTCTGCCCCCTCTACTTCCTCGTTTTCTCCATTGTGTCCTCTCTTTACACCCTGTGGGGAGTCCAATCTGGTATGAAGTTCCTCTTTTTGTTGTTGTATGCGAGGGAATCTGTGTCCTCGTCTTTCTTCTAAAAAATGACCTCTAGACTGTCTAACAGGAGTGGGGGATCTATCGGTATTAAATCTACTCCTATAGGAAAAATTATCTTGGTCAAATCTATCACGAAATGAAACATATCGATTTCTTTGGCCACCCTGATACGGGGGATATCTATTCCTTCGGCCACCCCATTCTTCTCTCCGATTATGATGGGGGGATTGATAATTTCTTCTGGGCCTAATATAGGATTGTTGACCTCCATAATTCCCTTGATACTGTCTATAGTCTCCCTGATATTTCCTTTCTCTTCGTGAATAATTCATCGAAGGTGCCTGAGTCCTTTCTTCCATCCTCCCTTCATTAATAGGTAAATGATGTATCTGGCCAGATATATAGTCATTTCTGTCACGTAAAAATTTCTTTTGTTTACGTGATATAATTTCTTCTTCAGTAGTGTCTAATTTATGGTGCAAATCCACAACGTCACGTTTAAACTCCTCGCTATCATCAAATTTGATGGATTGTAATTCAATTTTCTTTATCTCTTCCTCAATAAGACCTAATTCCCTCTTCCTTTCAGAAATGATTAAACCAATAAGTTTATTGGAACAATCATCCAAGATCTTATTCCAATTGTTAATAAAACTCTCATTCCCTCCTCCTATAGTAGGGGTCTTATGCAACCTTAACCCTCTTGGGATCCTTCCTACTTCAAGGTATTTCTCCAATGTAACTATATCATACCAAATATTAAGTTCCTTTACTGCTAATTTTTCTACCAAATTTAGGTAGCCATAATAGTCATCTTCATCGGATTGAAACACTTGTTCTTCCTCCTCAAAGATATTTTTAGCTTTTAACGATCTTTTTGATCTATCATTAAAAATCTGCATTTTTTGGTAAGAGCTGCAATCTAAAGGTTTACTGACAGAAACAATAAACTTTAAAACAAAAAGTAACCTTTTTTCTGCGCTATACCTCTAGTCTCAAACCACTAAGAAATACCTTCTGTCAGATGAGGTATAAAGAGTAGATATGAAAAGAAAAGGTTCTAGTGGGAGCCAATACGCCTTTAGAATAACTATGTTTAAAAGTTTTTATTCATACACAAATGGACAACATTTACAACTTAAACATTCGTCTTTGGTACAAATTACTAAAAATTCAGTAAAATTATATAACAATCTTATATAAACACATGTTTCAGTTGATGTGAGGATTTTACAATCAGGTGATCACAATCAGAATTTTAAAGAGATATATCTCCAACCAGATCTTTGTGGTGAAGGCTTTATGAATCCGAAATCGCGAAACCCAACGCGTTTCGTCCGTTAGGACTTCATCAGGGGTTAACAATCTAAATAGTTACAGATAAACCGACATCAGTATGGTCTCCTATATATAAGTGAGTAGAATGTATTGATTGTTTGTTGAACTCAAATTGTAAAGAATACTGTTGGTACCATCTTTGTTATAATAGTGGTCTATAAGATGGACACAACAATATTTCTTCTAAATAACATCTGTATATTACACTTGAGTGGTAAAGAAATGTTTTGCCCTTATCCCTTTAGGGAATATAACATCACCTAACTTCAACCTAAATTGTCATTTTCTGTTATGATGAAATCTATTTAGGTATGCATTGCTCATTGAATTACATTATATATACTTATGTTTGGTTATGGTGAATTATATATACTTTTTATTATGAACCCTTGATTAGGTGCCATTATTATAACCTCCTTATATATATTCCTACTATTTGAATAGAAGCAATGCTAAGAGTGATAGGTTCACATTACATACTATATATCCCATATATTACTAATGAGAATTTAATATACTTGACAAATCTGTTGAATCCTGTCACAAGGTCCACACCTTTTGATTCTCTCTTCCCTCTTATTTGTTCTTTGTTTTTTGTTCTATGTTGTATATATAGGTAGAATGTTTTTTTTATTATTATAATGGTAATATTTCAGATACCATATTAATTGAAAACATACTTGTAATTGGATGTAACATTGAGAACCCTAACTAGTCATAACCAGTGGTAATCCAATCTATTATAAGAACTGGTATGTATGTCCATCTATACTTGATTTCAGCATAGTATTCATTATGATAATTTTATATTGATTTGGAATTAGTTATGAAGATTAAGTGATTTATGTATTTCCCTCTGTAACTATTTAGATTGTTAACCCCTGATGAAGTCCTAACGGACGAAACGCGTTGGGTTTCGCGATTTCGGATTCATAAAGCCTTCACCACAAAGATCTGGTTGGAGATATATCTCTTTAAAATTCTGATTGTGATCACCTGATTGTAAAATCCTCACATCAACTGAAACATGTGTTTATATAAGATTGTTATATCATTTTACTGAATTTTTAGTAATTTGTACCAAAGACGAATGTTTAAGTTGTAAATGTCGTCCATTTGTGTATGAATAAAAACTTTTAAACATAGTTATTCTAAAGGCGTATTGGCTCCCACTAGAACCTTTTCCTTTTCATATATATATATATATATATATATATATAAACTATTTGCATTGCAGCTCTACATTGGCAATTGTGTTTTCTAAAATGACAGATGATAATGCAAATAAAACCAGTAGGATTATTGTCAGTTTTGGTCATAAATCTGGTTGCAGGATGACCTCTTCCACCTGCACAGGAAGCCTTTGTTCATGGAGAAAGTGGCCAGGGGGCTGGTTCCAAGGCCAGCGAGAAGACTTTTGTGCCTCGGTAAAACACATCCTGATTTCCAGCGTCCTACGGCTGCATGTGCATAGTGGGCATATATGCACTGATAATCTCCAGGCTGTGGTATATGTGACCATGACGACCAATAGGAAGCTATTGGTATTCTCAGTCACCCCACTCAAACCACAGTCAGACTCTAAAGGGGCTGCTGCACAGAGGGAAGTACTTTTTGCCTGCCTACTTGGCGCCCTGAGCTTGCTGAATGCGTGATCGGCAGATTAAGGAGACTAAAGGCTTGATAGAGGTGGACGCAGTGCCGACATTTGCTATTTTTTTTGTACTGCGCATGCTTCACTGCCGCACTGCGCATGCTTGGACGTTGTTTAGCGATGACGCATAACGAATGACAGTTATCATCTGTTGAAGGTAACAGGTTTGGATTCAAAAAGCTCAGACGTGTCACCACCGTTTCAGGGGCGTGTCTGAGCTTATGACTGTGAATTCGTACAAACTTTTAAAGTCCCTATGTCAGAATAGTCAGGTCTACTATTGGTAATGTTATTTACAAAATAAAGTAACCGTAGACTTTGTTTCACAGCTGTCATCATCTTCATCAGTGTGCTCTTGCATAAGCCCCATTGTAGAGTATCAATTCCATCAACAAGCCTTCTCACAAGCGTAGGCCTATGCCTCGAGTAGCCCGGCTATACCGCTCCAGGTGCAAGTGGAGATGCCATTGAGTTGCATATGACTCAGCATTGCCTGTAGAAACTCAGGTTTGACCATTGCAAGAACACGCAAGATCCACCTGCAAAACTGACTTCCATTTTACTCTGCATTGTCCTCATTATGCAAAACGAGTATCTTTTACTAAAAGACGCCAAACCTGTCTGTGAAATACATGCAGTATGTGTTTTTGAGAGTTGGGCTCTGTATTGTCACCAGTGTCCATAACAGGTACTACATGATACAAAAGGAAATATATATATATCCCGACGACGGGGCTGCGACCCCAAAACGTAGATCATGTGTAGTTGACAAATAAAAGTCTTTGCACTTTATTTCACTTAATTCAAGACTCGGAGTGCCGCCCATTTCTGTTCCTGTATATTTCTGTGCAGCAACCAGGAGGGAAGGCACCATGAGCAAATTACTGTTCTTCAAAGGGCAAACGAGTGCCGGGTCATTTTGGACTATATATATATATATATATATATATTATTTATTTTTATATATATATATATATATATATATATATTATGTATAAATGTAGTAAGGATTATTATCTGTTTAGAGGTATGTATAAAGGTTTCAATCATGATAAGAGGCTAATATACCAGCAACACAATGTAATATATTGTTGTTATACCCAGGACTCAAATCCATCACCTTTCACATTGACGTCAAACACCTTACTCATTGAGCTAATTGAGGGTTATCACACTGCGGCAGACATAAAAAGCTGTCACACACAGGATGAATTTCTCTTTACCAAAGACAGCTCAATGAAAACAAAAATAAATTCTGTCTGAGTGCTACCTAGCACAGAAGACATCATCTCTGCCGACGGCAGTGGTGGTTTCTGGGTCCCGGAGTTGTCACATGGAGCAGTCCCAGCGAGTCATTTGATGGTCCAGCTCCCCAATGAGTACATTCTCCCTATCTCTAACCCCTACCTCCAACAGTCTAACCCTAACCCTAACTCCCCCCTCCGTAGCCCAACCCTTAGCTCCCCCTAGTGCCTAACCCTAACTCCCCACAACCTAATCCTACCCTCCCTCTAGTGCCTAACCCTCAATCCTGCAGCCTAACCCTAATGTTGACATTCTGAGAATGTCTGCATTCGACATGTCGGCATTACAGATGTCATCATTATGAATGTCAACCTTATGACTGCATCCCAATTTGAACGGCAAAATAATAGTTTGGGTCATAAAACAGCGCTATTTTGGCCGACAACTATACTGAACACGCTAAGAAATTCTTAGAATACAGAAGTCATCTCGAGGTTCTATGTCCTAGAGAAAAATGACACTACAGACATATTAGCACATTATTAAGTCTGTAGATGCTGGAATGTAATATTTAGCCATCATGCTCAAGGACAGGGAATAGCGCTTTAAAGACGTGATCTTTATGTCCCTGGACATAGAAAGCCTTTCAGAAAGTCTCTCTCTTAAGTACAGATATTCCATCATAAATCTTCATTTTCTATACAACAATCCAAATCTTCCGTAGTCGCATTTGTAATAATTGTTATGAGATTTGCCAGCTTAGAGTACTGAGGGCAGATGGTAAGAAATGCTTACAGCAGCCAGCAGACCTATAAATTGATTTTCTGACTTGGAAACAGATTCTGTTTTTTTCCCCCCCCTCCTTTTTTCATTATTATAAAAATAGTTTCTTCAAGGCTCCAGGGAACTTGCACTTCACACGATGAAGGAATATGAAGCTCGGCGCTCTCTTCTACACAGCAATGTAAAAATAGATCCGTTTCAAGAGAAAAGTAATATTAAACTACATTGAATCGTATCTGCAGCAGTCCCTGCAAAGACCTAGCATGGAACGCAAAGTTTCATAGTACGACTCGGACTAGCTTATCTTTATTCATAGCAAACTGATTTATTGATGCAAAAAGTCAGGTTTTGGGTATTATTATGAACGTCAGCAGATATCAATGACTGAGTATGTAAGACAGCAGTAGATCAAGGCTACAGAGTTTAGCGCCTATTCATCATCAGGGCGAGCTGCGTCAGTGAATACTTAACTACCGGAGTCATTCAGTATCGCTTCTGTGTGGGGACAGGAAGGAGTGGGGCTGCAGGAAATAACGCCACCAGAAGATGGCATTATTTTCTCGTAAGCAAACACCAAAAACGTTTAGTTTTTGGAGCTTGCTAAATACTAATAATGGGCAAACACCATCCGTAGGATACAATTCCTAAACACCAGGTACAGTATATTTTTTCGGGATCCTGGTTTCCTGGTTTGCACTACTACACCCATGAGATTATTATATACTGGGACTGATACTCCCTAATTTTTATATACTAATAAAAATTTATATTAAAAAGTTTGTAGAATTTTCCGCAAACAACAGTAAAGAACGTTAAGTGGTAAGTGGTATATATAACATTGTTACATGTTTTATTGTAAGTGTTTATATTGTGATAACTTTTAGGGGCCTACTCATTATTACTTAAGGGCCCATTACTAGCGTTTCCGTATGTTCTATGTAACGGCCCATTTATTATTAGGGGTCCGATAGCTGCGTCTGATATTCAGTAAACCCTAAAAACTAAAGGTTTTCAGAGTTTGCCTGTGAGAACAAACGTCATCTTCAGATGATCCCCAGAGCTTTGCTCCTTCTTATGGTACTGGGGTCGCATAGGGGAATCTACCACCTTCTCACTGTGTGCCTGGCGGCGGTGCGCGTGCATGACCTCAGGTAACCATACTTCCCAACATTGGTGGTTTGTGGAGCGGAACCCTGAGCGCATCAAAGGTGCACCTGCGACCACAAATGGGGTGGAGCTTCATGGCACCCCCATTTTCGTCACTGTGGGGGGGTGCCCAGCACTCCCTGAGATGCTGGGCTGCCCCAGGCTCCCCTGGCACTGTGAATAGATTCTGTGCCCATGCGCCAGGGTTTGTGAAGTCATATTCACAAGTTCTTCCTTTTTGGCGGACAATATATACTGCTAGTGCAATATATACGTCAGGACAACCATCAGGATCTTAGACTGCATTTTTGTGAAATTGCCATGTATTGCTAAATACTAATAATGGGCGAACACCATCCGTAGGATACAATTCCTAAACACCAGGTACAGTATATTTTTTCGGGATCCTGGTTTCCTGGTTTGCACTACTACACCCATGAGATTATTATATACTGGGACTGATACTCCCTAATTTTTATATACTAATACAAATTTATATTAAAAAGTTTGTAGAATTTTCCGCAAACAACAGTAAAGAACGTTAAGTGGTAAGTGGTATATATAACATTGTTACATGTTTTATTGTAAGTGTTTATATTGTGATAACTTTTAGGGGCCTACTCATTATTACTTAAGGGCCCATTACTAGCGTTTCCGTATGTTCTATGTAACGGCCCATTTATTATTAGGGGTCCGATAGCTGCGTCTGATATTCAGTAAACCCTAAAAACTAAAGGTTTTCAGAGTTTGCCTGTGAGAACAAACGTCATCTTCAGATGATCCCCAGAGCTTTGCTCCTTCTTATGGTACTGGGGTCGCATAGGGGAATCTACCACCTTCTCACTGTGTGCCTGGCGGCGGTGCGCGTGCATGACCTCAGGTAACCATACTTCCCAACATTGGTGGTTTGTGGAGCGGAACCCTGAGCGCATCAAAGGTGCACCTGCGACCACAAATGGGGTGGAGCTTCATGGCACCCCCATTTTCGTCACTGTGGGGGTGTGCCCAGCACTCCCTGAGATGCTGGGCTGCCCCAGGCTCCCCTGGCACTGTGAATAGATTCTGTGCCCATGCGCCAGGGTTTGTGAAGTCATATTCACAAGTTCTTCCTTTTTGGCGGACAATATATACTGCTAGTGCAATATATATGTCAGGACAACCATCAGGATCTTAGACTGCATTTTTGTGAAATTGCCATGTGTATCCTGCATAGCAGACTTAAACTATATAGCTGAGACACATGATAAAGAGCCACATAGGCCTGGGGCTACAAATGTTCAAGAACCTATACTGAGAAGGGGAGGAGCTGTGACCAGTGCTGTGTGGGTGTGGCCATAGCCATGTGGGTGTGGCCTCCCCCTACACTATCAGCTCCACTGTCTTCCTAAATACATAAAAAGAGAAAGATTGCAGCATTTTTTTAGAAAACAATAAATACAATTTTCATACTACCCATGCCACCCTTCCCCCCTCAATATCAACAGTGAACCAACATCCCTGAATACTCGCCTCCTGTGGCAACACGTGGGGGCCCAGGGCCAGGGCCGTCTTAACAGCAGTGTAGGCCCCTGGGCACAGCAATGCACTGGGCCCCTACCCATCCCCCAGCGGTAGGGGTGGGGGGTGCTATCAGCAGCAGCTTTGATGTCCCGCAGGCGGTAGGGGGTGTTCTATCTTCCGCTCAGCATGTAGGACCTGGAGCAGTAATTTCTGCTAATAGTAATTACTCCTTTACTGCACAGATGGGGCTAAACTGTAGAAGGGGCATTGAGCTGAATGAAGGGGCCCTGGTACATGACTTCCAGGGTGGTAGGGGGTGTTTAATACGTAGGGGAGGAGTGGATTGTGGAGTGGGCTTAATATTTATCATTTTCCAGTGGGAGGGCAGCTTGCTTGACTGCAGATATCTCAAGTTCCTGAAAATATATTTCATAGATTTGAATGGGATAAACAATTAGAGAGTCCCACCTTTCAGGAGGTACAGGGGACTTAGGTATCAGAGCTCAGGAGCCAGAGCAATTCACCAACGAAAATTAAACTGCATATTAGGCGTGTGGAGCTGGTGCAGGGACCAGCTGCTGGAAGGCTGATATCTCTGGTTCTGGGCATAGTAGGGACAAGCTGACAGTGTCCACCAAAAGGGGAGAGTCCCAGCTTTAGGATTATACCCTCAGAAAAACTCTTAGACAGAACCCGAGATATCTGGCTGGAAAGAGCAATTACCAGGCTTGGATGGGGACCACTGCCTTCAAGTCAGATATCTCCGGTTCCCCAGGGCCGATTTTCAAAAATCTGGTACCCCTGGAAAGAGTGGACCCTCAGCTATCAGCCTAGGGCCCTTATACTCCTGGGGCCCTTGGGCAAGAGCCCATTGAGCCCATACGAAAAGACGGCCCTGCCCAGGGCCGGCCGCCCCTGACATCCCCCATCCGGCCCTGGACATAGCATAGTCCCCACCTGTTGAATAGTCCTTAAATAGTGTGGGGTAAATAATATTGTCATTGTTTCAATTTAAAACCTAGTTGTAAATGATTTGTGTCTTCTGTAAGAGCCACCTAATGAGAGTCAGGGAGATGTCAGTAATAATCGCTGTTCCTGCAGTTACTATCTCTGGAAAGTGCTTTTATAGTAGCACGGTGCTGGCAGCTGCGGCAATGCATAGATTTGTAAAATGCAACATGTTTACCCATATACCAAAAAGTAACAAATATGCTGTTCTACTCCCACGTCTGTAGAGATGGGTTTAATAGTATCCAGCTGGCAATATAAAAAAAATATGCAGATAATGAATGACATGTTATTAAAAAAATAAACACAGAATGGCCTTTTTAGTCTTTATATCTCAGTTTAAAGGGAAATATGATCTTAAAGGAGCACACACACATATTATTGGTACAGAAGTGAGCCTGAAACAGACGTCCCATCTCAGTTCACACATCTAGAATAAGCACGGAAACCGGGCATAGTGCCGGAGTAATGCAAAGGAATGTATATACCAAGTTTATAGAGACAGGCGCTAAAATGTGGTGCTCTTCTCAGAAGCTATATAATGGGAGATAGTCAGTCTTTCTGGCGAAGAGGTTGTGGAAAAAGGGGAAAACAGCGATGACAATTGAAATGATTAAAACAATATACTAAATATACATTAAAAACATATGTAAATACTCCTTGTTATTGGGCAACAGGTATGGGAATATAAAAGTCCAATTGATTGAAAAGTGACTGCTTATAAAGTGCCTGAGACTGTGTCCTTAAATAGGAGTGGACAGTTCACAAGAAGGTACAGGTAAGTGCGCAGATATCCATAGATTATGGTATTACCAGCCTTGTGTTCCTCAAGGACGGGTCCGTAGCGATGGTTCCTAGTAGTAGCAGGATTCCACGCAATTGTGACGGTATCCCTGGTCCACAGTACGGCTTCCTGCAGCTTGTAAATAGGTACCTGGATGATTTATTGTCCAGGCAAATGGAGCAAAGGTCTCACAAATCTCTTTCAGGTATGGCGTTTGCAGTCCCTTCTGACGCGTTCCGCTGCTCCAGGCAGCTTTGTCAAAGGTGTGTGTGGATTGTAATGTTCCTCTTTATATATGATATTGATAACCTTGCCCTCACCCCATTGGGTACTTACTAATTAAACAATCAACTTAATAAACAATATAAGTATTTCTATAATAGTTCAGAAACAAAGTAAAGGCTGAAATATAAACAAGGAGTCATTAGAGCTGTTTGGATAGCGCTTTAAAAGTTTTTATTTTCACCTCAACAGATAATTGCGCTGGGCACGTGACCGGGATTTCTCAGTTGTAAACACTCTGTAAAGACTAATTCAATCTATTGGTTGGCCTCCGTCACATGATGTTGTTTACCAACTACTTCCATGTGACGTGAGGCTTTACTCGCGACCGCATGACCACCTATGATGTTCCAGACAAAGCGGTCACGTGACCGCTCCCGATCACTTGACCAATCCGGATGTGTGTCCGCGCTAACTCCCGGCTCACGGCAATAGTGCCGGAGCAAAGCTCCCTGGGGCCCTGAGATGGCCCTTCCCCTCCCCTGAGCCAGTGACATCATGTGAGAGGGCTGGGCCATCGGCAGGAGATACTGTAGAGTAGGGATGGCCATCGTTCATTGATGATTCAAAATCATCAATGGTTTATGGCCGATGTAGAATAGTTTTTCCTTCGATGGTTCCCTGCCATCGATGATACACATCCACCAAATATTTTTTTTTGTCAAGGTGCCGGGACACTGAGCTTAGTACCGCCCATGAGGCTCCTGTGAAGCTCCGCCCCATGCTCTCATTGGACCACAGCCTAATGCAGTGGGTGAACATCAGTGGGTGAAACCATCGATGGTTTCATTGCAGATGGTTTCACACCATCGAAGTTACATATCAATGGTTTCACACCATCAAAGTTACATATCAATGGTACCATCGATGGGTAACCCACAGATGGTGATCCCTAGTGTAGAGCTACTGGACGCTCCAAGTTGCACTGCAGCAGAGCTACTAGTATTGCCCCTAGCAGCCACGGTGACGACCCCCCAGGGTCCCTGCTCCCTGAGTGAAGGTACCGCTCGCACACCCTTCCCTGCGGCCCTGGTCAGGATACATGCCGCAAGATAGATCTGCTCCATGCGTCCACATGGTAACCATCTACTTGCCGCCCAGAAATGCCCATTTCACAGATGGAGAGATGCGGTCACGCACGGATGTGTCTGTTTTTAGACTTTTCCAACTCAGATTCAGGCCCATCCTATCATACATGACAGACACTTCCATATCTGTGGGGCTGATTTATCAAAACCTGGAGAATGAAAAAGTGGAGAGAAATAAAGTACCAAGCAATTAGCTTCTAACTGTCATTTTTCAAACACAACCTGTAACATAACATAAACTGATTGGTTCGTACTTTAACTCTCTCCGCAAATTCTCTCTCCAATATTTGATAAACCTGCCCCTTTTTCTTCAACTGCTGATTTCGGGCAGGAGCCCTATTTCACCTTTTAGGAGCTATTCCCGTAAATTGTGATGTCGTACCCTGCAAAATCTGTTACTCTTTAATGTTCTAAATTGGGGTCGCTCTCACTGTACTGTGGACAAATATCGGCCCTCATTCCGAGTTGATCGCTCGCAAGGCGAATTTAGCAGAGTTGCTCACGCTAAGCCTACGCCTACTGGGAGTGTATCTTAGCTTCTTAAAATTGCGACCGATGTATTCGCAATATTGCGATTACAAACTACTTAGCAGTTTCAGAGTAGCTTCAGACTTACTCAGCATCTGCGATCAGTTCAGTGCTTGTCGTTCCTGGTTTGACGTCACAAACACACCCAGCGTTCGCCCAGACACTCCCCCGTTTCCCTGGCCACTCCTGCGTTTTTTCCGGAAACGGTAGCGTTTTTTCCCGCACGCCCATAAAACGGCCTGTTTCCGCCCAGTAACACCCATTTCCTGTCAATCACATTACGATCGCTGGAGCGATGAAAAAGCCGTGAGTAAAAATACTATCTCCATTGTAAAATTACTTGGCGCAGTCGCAATGCGATTATTGCGCATGCGTACTAAGCGGAATTTCACTGCGATGCGATGAAAAATACCGAGCGAACGACTCGGAATGAGGGCCATCGTCAGGTATGACTGCAATCGTCTGTCTGTGCTTATACCTAATAAAACGTAATTGTATAAATTAGGGCCATTGAACAAAAATGGAGATTTTTATATTAGTTTGTTGTGCTTTACATAAATAATGGTATGTACTATTAAATGGGGCCTTGGCAATTTTTTTAATTGTGCTGTTCACTGGTTTATTATAAAAGTATTTGGAATTTTGAAATTTAAAGACATCTACATATTTGTAAATTCAGTTAATGAGGCGATTTAGATAAATGACAGTTAGAAGCTGATTGGTTGGTACTTTATCGCCGTGAAATTTATCACTTTCCAAGGCTTGATAAATCTGGGCCATAAAACGTAAATAGCGCCAGCATCCCCAGCAGTGATTTTAAAAACACAGTCATGAAACAAAATGAGGGGCCCTAATGGTCTAAGAGGCAAGATGGCGCTACTCCAGACTACGCACGACAGGATATAGCAAAATGATCTGTCAGTAATTTCCGCCGTTGTAGCTTCTCATCTCACTTTACTGGTCAGATCTGCATTTCGCAGCAAACCTTTCCCCATCACATGAGACTTGCTTGTGCCAGTCTATAAAATGAAAGGTTCATTTATTAGTGCTCCTGAGGCAGACAAGAGAAGTGTGATCTGTGGGTCAGACACCATTTTAGGTGTCAAGATGTCTCTTGGGAGTCACATGACCTTTCTCATCATGGTCGCCTGAGATAATCAGCCATTCTCTATGAATTGCTGTTCCCGTCAATGTCACCTTGGCTGGAAAATAAGAATTGTATAGGATAACAATATACAGATAGTGGAGGACAGTATTACACAGGAAATAGATTGTGTTGCCATAGTAACCAGTTGGATTTCTTATGGCCATTTTCTAGTGCCGTTCAGAAAATGAAAGCTGGTGGAGAAGGTCAAGGCTTGTGTCGCCCCCCCACTGAGATAAATGAGAGAATGACTCCTGCCAAGTGTCCCACTTTTGGTGGGATTATCATGTATATTGTGGGACTTTTCCAACATCCCGCGATCAGAGTGTTCATCCCGATTTGCGATGGGTTGGGAGGTGTTGCCCAGCCACACGTTGTGGAGGGAAGTGTCTCCATGTTGTGTGTCATCTAATAAACATTTTCTGAATCCCCCTCCCCCAATGCCCACTGGTATAAGTGAGGGAGGGGAAAGTACATGAGGGGAGAGGGCCAGCTTCCCATCACTGGCCAAAATACATGCTACCATCAGAACTTGCTGGTGTAAAATAATTATTGGAAGCAATAAACAATAAACCTGATGAACCACGCCCATTATGAGGCAGCATTAGTTAGCAATAAGGAAACTGTCAGGATACAAGCTTCCATGCACAGAAACCTAGACTGATCTATGGAAAGATCACATGATGATGTGGAACACCCCTCAGCAGTCACTGGGTACAGCACAAGAGCTACAATAGTAATAAAAAGAATCCCCTGAATGCCAACAGAACATGCTATTATTCATTATTTGGTGCACAAAAGAGACACAGTCATGGGCATGGCAGTCACAGTGTACCTGAGGGCAGGGCTGTGCGGTGGACACTCCACCCAAGCCACCCTTTTCCAGGAACTGCAGCAGGGGCAGTGAGGAGCAGAGCAGCCGACAGGGCAGCCAGGTTTCAATGACAATGAGTGCCTGCTGCCCAGCATGAAAGGCGATTTAAAAGTAAGGTTAGGGTTTCTGTCCAATGGGGTGGGATGGCAGCCTGGGTCCCACACGGGGGAGTATTGGTGGGTGGTCTATGTCCCGTGTAGGCTGGGGGTGTGGAGTTGTTGGTGAGAGGTTTATGTCCCTCAAGGGGTATAGGGTGTGGATGGCGATGGTAAGTGGTCTAGGTCCCGTAGAACACTTACCCTGGAAACAGCGCACGCCTATAGGTAAAAGGCTGGAGGCTCTTACATGTGTCTTTCCTCATCTTCCCATCTTTGTCCCTTCTTTCCCCGTACCCTTGTGTCTCTCTCTCTCTCTCTCTTCCTTTCTCTCTCTCTTTCTTCTCTGTTTCCCCTTAACCCTCCTCCCCCTAGACTCTCTCTGTTTCATCTCTGTCCCCTCCTCATTTCCCCATCTTTAATTCTCTCATCCTGTATAGCGGGACACGTTTTGGGGCTGCTAGCTCCAGGGTTTGGCAGCACTCAGGAAGCAGTCCTGGCCATCAAAACAGCACCTGCTAGGGTAGGGTTGGTCATTTACAAATAAGGGTAATTTGTCTTGCCATCCATGGAGGTGGTCCGCTAATTCCCATCAGAGGCAGACATCTAAAAAGTTCCAAGTATCAAAAAGAACGTAAAAAAGGAACTACAAAAAGAGGCGATGGGCAGGTGCCCAGCAGTTGTGTCTCCGCACAGGCAGACGCTGGTAGAGTCAGGTTCTTTACGTAAGAGCTTTATTGAAATCAGTCATTAGCCTCCGGGTCGGCCTGGGCCATATAGGTGTCCCGCTCGAGGTATTCCTCCCCCCGACTGTCTGTCAGGCAGCCAGTGAGAGCAGTGAGGGGAAGGGGGGTTGGCTGCTAGACAGACACAGTAGATTATAGAGTAGTAGATGTAATTAGTGTGTTGCAGCATTTGGTATGGTTTAGGGGTTCCATGGTTCTTAATCAATACAGGGCATGATAGCGGTGTAGCAGTACCAGGGAGTGGCTTGTGGGAAGGGAACCTTCACAATTTTGCCGTGGGGCTTAGAAACTTCCATCTACAGCCCTGATATTCCTCTGTTTCTAGCATGTGCTGAAGCAGAAAACATTTGCTTGGAAATAGATGTAACAGCTGTGGATAATCACAGTTTCCATAAAAAATACCGTTCATTTATCCACTTTAATCAATGTACTGCGTACCTCACGTCCCTTCTCTCTGCTGCTTTGCTATTTGTATTACACATTATTGTGGTGTCATTATATCCTCTGACCATCATTTATATCATCATCCCACCATAAAGTTTATTCTTTTGATCTTTCTGCTATTTTTATATTATTCCATTGTTGCTATCTGAGGATCCCACCCCCGCTCATTATCCATTGATGTTTTTGTTTCCTGCTTGTTGACTTGTCTGCTTTGGAGTATTTACAGTACTTATACTGTAGACACTGTATAGTCATTAATATTCCGGACCTGATCGCAGCAGCAAAATTGTTCTCCAGTGGGCAAAACCATGGGGCCGATACAGACCTGATCCCGAGGCTGCGTTATCTCATCCACTCCCCCTGTAGGTGCAACAATCACTGCCTACTGATCAGGTTTGAATTACCCCCTATGTGCACTGCAGGGAGGGCAGATATAACATGTTCAGAGAGAGTTAGATTTGGGTGGGGTGTGTTCAAACTTAAATCTAAATTGAAGTGTTTACCCTGCACAGAAATAAAATAATCCACTGAAATCTACATTTTTCTGCCCGTTATATCTGCCCTCCCTGCAGTGCACACAGGGGGTCATTCTGACCTGATTACTCACTGCAGTTCATCGCAGCGTAGCAATCAGGTCGTTGCCTAGCGATCGCCTCTGCCTGATTCACAGGCAGAGGCGGTCGCTGGGCGGGAGGGGACAGCACGGTGGCATGGCCGGACTGTGCGGGGGGCAGGCCGCAGCGGCTGTGTGACGTCACACGCAGCCGCTACGACTCAGGCAGCGACGAGCAGCTCCCAGCCAGCACGCAGGAGCTGCACTGGTAGGGAGCTACTCCTGAAGTACAAAAGCATCGTCTCTGTGCGATGCTTTTGTACTTCTGTGGGGGAGACGGGGCGGACTAGCCCTGTGCCGGGCGTCCCCACGCATGTCTGTTTATGTGATCGTAGCTCTGCTAAATTTAGCACAGCTACGATCAACTCTGAATCACCCCCATGGTTTTGCCCATTAGAGAACTATTTTGCTGCTGCGATCAGGTCTGAATTAGGTATATTGTCTTATGACACATTTAAAATATTTAACACTAAAGTTTTTCTAGCCGATGTTGCAAAAACTCTGAATGTGTCTAACTCTGTAAACTATACAAGGAGCACACTGGTATCTGTCCATTGTTTGGCGTGATTCAGCCTGAATACTAATTACCCTGAACTGCAATCTGCGGCTTTGTGATGGAATAACTTATTACTACAATATGTTTATAAGAAAACAAGGCACGGTGTGGAAGAAGCTGATAACATGTAAGTAATATGAAGAACTCCCTAAGCCACTTAATGGCGAATTAAAGCAGCCAGGACAACAGTAAACTGCTTTTAGGGGGTAAATCTTAAAGTGAGAATCGGTGCGAATGAACTCTCCCCGAGTGTGACCCATTACAGGATGCCGCCTGCACTACTACATTCCAGCCTCCCGTCGTCGCTGTAATACTTGCGGCCGACGGTTGTTTTATATTTTATACACATAGGAGAGATTTCAACACATCTCGTTTTGGGCTCTGTTTAATAACATGGTACAAAAATGAAGGGGGTAATTCAGATCTGATCATAGATGTGCTAAATTCAGCACATCTACGATCAGTTTCTCAGACATGTGGGGGGACGCCCAGCACACGGCTTGTCCGCCCCGCATGTCTGGCCCTCCCCCTCCCCGTAAGGGTGCAAAAGCATCGCGCAGCGGCAATGCTTTTGCACCCGCTGAGTAGCTCCCGGCTGGCAGGCCGCTACTCACCGAATCCCGGGTCGCATCGGCTGTGTGTGAGGTCACGCAGCCGCCACAACGTTCCGGACATGCCTCCGTTGTCCAGACCGTGCCCCGCCAACGGTGTTCTAACGCCGTTGGCACGCCCTTTCCCGCCCTGAGATGCTTTTAGCATCTCACTGGGCTCCTGGCATGCGCACTCCCCACTGGAGTCCCAGGCCCTTATATAGAGGGTGGTCCACCGCTGGCTCCTACCGCCAATACCTGGAGAGCTGTACCAGGCTGTGCAACAGCAGCGGGCTGATGCCCAGGAAGGACTAGTTAAAAGTAGGCTTCCTTGTGCATCAGCTCTCTGAGAAACATTTATGCAGGTCCACATTACTACACCTGCATGTAATGTCACAATGTGTGACATCACATAGGGGTGGAGTGGTGCCGTAAAGACTTTTTCTCTATCGTCCTAGTGGATGCTGGGGTTCCTGAAAGGACCATGGGGAACAGCGGCTCCGCAGGAGACAGGGCACAAAAAGTAAAGCTTTAGGATCAGGTGGTGTGCACTGGCTCCTCCCCCTATGACCCTCCTCCAAGCCTCAGTTAGTTAGATTTTTGTGCCCGGCCGAGAAGGGTGCAATCTAGGTGGCTCTCCTAAAGAGCTGCTTAGAAAAGTTTAGCTTAGGTTTTTTATTTTACAGTGAGTCCTGCTGGCAACAGGATCACTGCAACGAGGGACTTAGGGGAGAAGAAGTGAACTCACCTGCGTGCAGGATGGATTGGCTTCTTTGGCTACTGGACATTAGCTCCAGAGGGACGATCACAGGTACAGCCTGGATGGTCACCGGAGCCTCGCCGCCGGCCCCCTTGCAGATGCTGAAACAAGAAGAAGGTCCAGAATCGGCGGCATGAAGACTCCTCAGTCTTCTTAAGGTAGCGCACAGCACTGCAGCTGTGCGCCATTTCCTCTCAGCACACTTCACACGGCAGTCACTGAGGGTGCAGGGCGCTGGGAGGGGGGCGCCCTGGGAGGCAATGAAAACCTATTTTTGGCTAAAAATACCTCACATATAGCCTCCGGGGGCTATATGGAGATATTTAACCCCTGCCAGAATCCGTTAAGAGCGGGAGACGAGGCCGCCGAAAAAGGGGCGGGGCCTATCTCCTCAGCACACAGCGCCATTTTCCCTCACAGAAAGGCTGGAGGGAAGGCTCCCAGGCTCTCCCCTGCACTGCACTACAGAAACAGGGTTAAAACAGAGAGGGGGGGCACTAATTTGGCGTTAAAAATATATAAAAAAGATGCTATAAGGGAAAACACTTATATAAGGTTGTCCCTATATAATTATAGCGTTTTTGGTGTGTGCTGGCAAACTCTCCCTCTGTCTCTCCAAAGGGCTAGTAGGTCCTGTCCTCTATCAGAGCATTCCCTGTGTGTGTGCTGTGTGTCGGTACGTGTGTGTCGACATGTATGAGGACGATGTTGGTGAGGAGGCGGAGCAATTGCCTGTAATGGTGATGTCACTCTCTAGGGAGTCGACACCGGAATGGATGGCTTATTTAGGGAATTACGTGATAATGTCAACACGCGGCAAGGTCGGTTGACGACATGAGACGGCCGACAAACAATTAGTACCGGTCCAGACGTCTCAAAAACACCGTCAGGGGTTTTAAAACGCCCGTTTACTTTAGTCGGTCGACACAGACACAGACAGGGACACTGAATCCAGTGTCGACGGTGAATAAACAAACGTATTCCTTATTAGGGCCACACGTTAAGGGCAATGAAGGAGGTGTTACATATTTCTGATACTACAAGTACCACAAAAGAGGGTATTATGTGGGATGTGAAAAAACTACCGTAGTTTTTCCTGAATCAGATAAATTAAATGAAGTGTGTGATGATGCGTGGGTTCCCCCCGATAGAAAATATGGGCGGTATACCCTTTCCCGCCAGAAGTTAGGGCGCGTTGGGAAACACCCCTTAGGGTGGATAAGGCGCTCACACGCTTATCAGAACAAGTGGCGGTACCGTCTATAGATAGGGCCGTCCTCAAGGAGCCAGCTGACAGGAGGCTGGAAAATATCATAAAAAATATATACACACATACTGGTGTTATACTGCGACCAGCGATCGCCTCAGCCTGGATGTGCAGAGCTGGGGTGGCTTGGTCGGATTCCCTGACTAAAAATATTGATACCCTTGACAGGGACAGTATTTTATTGACTATAGAGCATTTAAAGGATGCATTTCTATATATGCGAGATGCACAGAGGGATATTTGCACTCTGGCATCAAGAGTAAGTGCGATGTCCATATCTGCCAGAAGATGTTTATGGACACGACAGTGGTCAGGTGATGCAGATTCCAAACGGCACAAAGGTGTATTGCCGTATAAAGGAAGAGGAGTTATTTGGGGTCGGTCCATCGGACCTGGTGGCCACGGCAACTGCTGGAAAATCCACCGTTTTTACCCTAAGTCACATCTCTGCAGAAAAAGACACCGTCTTTTCAGCTTCAGTCCTTTCGTCCCTATAAGAGTCATATCTGCCCAGGGATAGAGGAAAGGGAAGAAGACTGCAGCAGGCAGCCCATTCCCAGGAACAGAAGCGTTCCACCGCTTCTGACAAGCTCTCAGCATGACGCTGAGACCGTACAGGACCCCTGGATCCTACAAGTAGTATCCCAGGGGTACAGATTGGAATGTCGAGACGTTTCCCCTGCGCAGGCTCCTGAAGTCTGCTTTACCAAGGTCTCCCTCCGACAAGGAGGCAGTATGGGAAAAAATTCACGAGCTGTATTCCCAGCAGGTGATAATTAAATTACCCCTCCTACAACAAGAAAAGGGGTATTATTCCACACTATATTGTGGTACTGAAGCCAGAAGGCTAGGTGAGACCTATTCTAAATCTAAAAAAATTTGAACACTTACAAAGGTTCAAATCAAGATGGAGTCACTCAAAGCAGTGATAACGAACCGGGAAGAAAGGGACTATATGGTGTCCCGAGACATCAGGGATGCTTACCTCCATGTCCCAAATTTGCCCTTATCACTAAGGGTACCTCAGGTTCGTGGTACAGAACTGTCACTATCAGTTTCAGACGCTGCCGTTTGGATTGTCCACGGCACCCCGGGTCTTTACCAAGGTAATGGCCGAAATGATGGTTCTTCTTCGAAGAAAAGGCGTCTTAATTATCCCTTACTTGGACGATCTCCTGATAAGGGCAAAGTCCAGGGAACAGTTGGAGGTCGGAGTAGCACTATCTCGGATACTGTTACAACAGCAGGGGTGGATTCTAAATATTCCAAAATCGCAGCTGATCCCGACAACAAGTCTCCTGTGCTTAGGGATGATTCTGGACACAGTCCAGAAAAAGGTGTTTCTCCCGAAAGAGAAAGCCAGGGAGTTATCCGAGCTAGTCAGGAACCTCCTAAAATCAGTGCATCATTGCACAAGGGCCATGGTAAAAAAATGGTGACTTCCTTCGAAGCAATTCCAGTCGGCAGATTTCATGCAAGAACTTTTCAGTGGGATCTGCTGGACAAATGGGCCGGATCGCATCTTCAGATGCATCAGCGGATAACCCTATATCCAAGGACAAGGGTGTCTCTCCTGTGGTGGTTACAGAGTGCTCATCTTCTAGAGGGCCGCAGATTCGGCATTCAGTTTTGGATGTTGGTGACCACGGAGGCCAGCCCGAGAGGCTGGGGAGCAGTCACACAAGGAAAAAATTTCCAGGGAGTGTGATCAAGTCTGGAGACTTTTCTCCACATAAATATAGCTAAGGGTAAATTTATAATGCTCTAAGCTTAGCAAGACCTCTGCTTCAAGGTCAGCCGGTATTGATCCAGTGGGATAAAACATCACGGCAGTCGCCCACGTAAATAGACAGGGCGGCACAAGAAGCAGGAGGGCAGTGGCAAAAACTGCAAGGACTTTTCGCTGGGCGGAAAATCATGTGATAGCACTGTCAGCAGTGTTTCATTCCGGGAATGGAAACTGGGAAGCAGACTTCCTCAGTAGGCACGACCTCCACCCGGCAGAGTGGGAACTTCATGGGGAAGTTTTCCACATGATTGTAAACCGTTGGGAATTACCAAAGGTGGACATGATGGCGTCCCGTCTGAACAAAAAACGGGACAGGTATTGCGCCAGGTTAAGAGACCCTCAGGCAATAGCTGTGGACGTTCTGGTAACACCGTGGGTGTACCAGTCGGTGTATGTGTTCCATCCTCTTCTTTTCATACCTAAGGTACTGAGAATTATAAGACGTAGAGGAGTAAGAACTATACTCATGGCTCCGGATTGGCCAAGAAGGACTTGGTACCCGGAACTTCAAGAGATGCTCACAGAGGACTTATGGCCTCTGCCGCTAAGAAGGGACTTGTTTCAGCAAGTACCATGTCTGTTCCAAGACTTACCGCAGCTGCGTTTGACGGCATGGCGGTGGAACGCCGGATCCTAAGGGAAAAGGCATTCAGGAAGAGGTCATTCCTACCCTGGTCAAAGCCAGAAAGGAGGTGACCGCACAACATTATCACCACATGTGGCGAAAATATGTTGCGTGGTGTGAGGCCAGGAAGGCCCCACGAAGAAATTTCAACTCGGTCGATTCCTGCATTTCCTGCAAACAGGAGTGTCTATGGGCCTCAAATTGGGGTCCATTAAGGTTCAAATTTCGGCCCTGTCGATTTTTCTTCCAGAAAGAATTGGCTTCAGTTCCTGAAGTCCAGAAGTTTGTCAAGGGAGTATTGCATATACAACCCCCTTTTGTGCCTCCAGTGGCACTGTGGGATCTCAACGTAGTTCTGGGATTCCTCAAAACACATTGGTTTAAAACCAGTCAAATCTGTGGATTTGAAGCATTTCACATGAAAAGTGAACATGCTCTTGGACCTGGCCTGGACCAGGCGAGTGTCAAATTGGTGGTTTTTTTCTCAAAAAAGCCCATATCTGTTTGTCCATTCGGACAGGGCAGAGCTGCGGACTCGTCCCCAGTTCTCTCCCTAAGGTGGTGTCAGTGTTTCACCTGAACCAGCTTATTGTGGTGTCTTGCGCCTACTAGGGACTTGGAGGACTCCAAGTTGCTAGATGTGGTCAGGGCCCTGAAAATATAGGTTCCAGGACGGCTGGAGTCAGGAAAACTGACTTGCTGTTATCCTGTATGCACCCAACAAACTGGGTGCTCTTGCTTCTAAGCAGACTTTTGCTAGTTGGATGTGTAATACAATTCAGCTTGCACATTCTGTGGCAGGCCTGCCACAGCCAAAATATGTAAATGCCCATTCCACAAGGAAGGTGGGCTCATCTTGGGCGGCTGCCCGAGGGGTCTCGGCTTTACAACTTTGCCGAGCGGCTATTTAGTCAGGGGCAAACACGTTTGTAAAATCCTACAAATTTGATAACCTGGCTAAGGAGGACCTGGAGTTCTCTCATTCGGTGCTGCAGAGTCATCCGCACTCTCCCGCCCGTTTGGGAGCTTTGGTATAATCCCCATGGTCCTTTCAGGAACCCCAGCATCCACTAGGACGATAGAGAAAATAAGAATTTACTTACCGATAATTCTATTTCTCGGAGTCCGTAGTGGATGCTGGGCGCCCATCCCAAGTGCGGATTATCTGCAATACTTGTACATAGTTACAAAAATCGGGTTATTATTGTTGTGAGCCATCTTTCAGAGGCTCCGCTGTTATCATACTGTTAACTGGGTTCAGATCACAGGTTGTACAGTGTGATTGGTGTGGCTGGTATGAGTCTTACCCGGGATTCATAAATCCTTCCTTATTGTGTACGCTCGTCCGGGCACAGTATCCTAACTGAGGCTTGGAGGAGGGTCATAGGGGGAGGAGCCAGTGCACACCACCTGATCCTAAAGCTTTACTTTTTGTGCCCTGTCTCCTGCGGAGCCGCTGTTCCCCATGGTCCTTTCAGGAACCCCAGCATCCACTACGGACTCCGAGAAATAGAATTATCGGTAAGTAAATTCTTATTTTTTTTTTGGGGGGGGGGGGGGGGGAGGGGGGGTATCCTGTCTGTTTTGTCAATCCCGGGCCCCACAATTTCTGATGGCAGCCCTGCATATAACTGTGGCATCAGTATCAATAACGTGTTAGGCTAATGGAGGCAACAAGAGCAAATGTTTTTGCAAATGAATGATGCAGCGCATAGGCGAATCCTGGCTACATTCAATACAACTTATCTGACAGGATGAGGGAACATCAGTCACCATCACACTTCTGAGAGATCTAGGAGTAAATTTACTAAGGTGGGCGGTTTTTGGAACTGGTTATGTTGCCCATAGCAACCAATCTGATTGGTTGCTTTGGGCAACATCACCAGTTCTAAAAAAAACTCCCACTTTAGTAAATTAACCCCCTACAGGTCAAGTGTTGTGTAAATGTATTACCTGGCCTGCAGCCATGTCTAATAGCATTTGGTCAACTGGATGCCGGTCTAAACCATTCTGTTGGGCTCTGCCTTAGCTATGATGCCTACACGATAAAGCCTTACTGCAATGTAATAGAAGCAGCTACTCATATAAAAGCACAGACTTCAGAATCCTGACAATACTTTGACGTTCATTGCATTAGACATCTCCAGCCCAATCCATTCTTCTATGTTGTTGTTTTTTTAATACGGACCCTGGAGAAAATGTAATGATGATATTTTGTGTCTCTGGGACGCAATGGCTGCAATTACCCATATCGCAGTTGGTGTCCTTAGACTCATTAAACAGCTCTTTGTATTATGTTTGTGCATTCCTGTCTATGATGGCCTCTGGGAATTTTTAGGAGTACATGCAATCTCTAACACCGTCCCAAACCACAAGTGTAAGCTCCCCGGGATACATCTCATTGGTAATGAGTTTAATCTATTCCTATGAGCTGAGCGGCTGAGACCAGATGAGCCCCTCTGCGATCACACTTATGCCCATATCGCAGCCAATATATGGATATATAGATTAGCGGCGGTACTAGAGTCCGTGCAGAGGGCGCAGAGGCTATGGGGCCGCAGGGTACCCTCACTCAGAATAGCACAGCAGGGGCTTCCAGGAGGCACGTGTCCATGCAACACCTCCCCTCCCTCAACCAAACTCTGCCCATGGCAAGGACCTATAATACTCAGACTGTATATTGTGCTGTGCCCCTACTGCTGATATAACAGTCCTTGGGCCTGATCTGCTAGATCCCTGGTAGCTCTGTCACAGTTGCAGATTTGTCCCAATTGCAGAATGACAATGACTGTGTCAGTCAGGACTGTCTGACATGAATGGGACGTATGCTTTAAGTATGCAAAAGAACACTGCCGCCAGATGCTCTAAAGCAGGCCTGGCCAACCTGTGGCTCTCCAGCAGTTGAGAAACTACAAATCCCATCATGCCCTGCCACAGTATTACCTTTAGGTCCTGCTAAACTGCAGCAGTGCATGCTGGGATGTGTAGTTTCATAACATCTGGAGAGCCACAGGTTGGCCAGGCCTGCTCTAAAGCATGGGTCTTCAACCTGCGGCCCTCCAGTTGCTGTGGAACTACATATCCCAGCATGTCCTGCCTTTATTTTAGCATACCTTAATAGCAAAACTGTGGCAGGGCATGCTGGGATGTGTAGTTCCACAGCAGCTGGAGGGCCGCAGGTTCAAGACCCATGCTCTGAAGTATCTGAGAACGCAGCCGCTTACACTGGAACTCCTCCGACTCTCCCATAACATGCGTATGAGATGGCCTTCCTTTGCATTCACCTCATGCCGCCTCCCAGGCCTCGCCTAGGCACCGCCCTTAGTTTTGCCATGCAAATTTCTAACGCTAGCAGTCCTGTGAGCAACATCACAGCGGTGCGCACGTGCAGGGTAATGCATGCGCCATAGGGCTTTCCAGGATATTATGCGCAGAAGCAAATAATCGTACAACTGCGCGGCACGCACCTCTGACTGGAGCCCTGTGACTTGTTTTCCACCGTAAGGATCAGAAAAGTGTAAAATGATATTTGTAAATGAGCTCGTCAATTGCAGGAATGGAATGAAATAAATAAATTAAGACCAATCGTGTATAATGACTGATAAACTCAGATTTGCTGGGCAATTCAATTAGGTGTGATGACGATGATGGAGAGCGAACATCAGCAGACGTTACTTCAGACCAGGCATTCCCAACCAGAACCATAATAGCCTGGTTTGCAGCTCAGTGGAAAAGGGTTAATATGGGTTTGGTGCCCCGGGAAACCAACCTGGCTAGCTTGTACGGTTCCGGGAAGGACCCAGCTCCTGTTTATAGTATGGGGAGATCCACAGCAGGGACACTGCTTCCTGCAGCACTAACACTGATCTGGGGGCGGGGCCAGTGACATCAGGGGGCAGAGCCAGAGTATCTACTACTGCGCTACTGCATCCGTGCGCTGTGTAAATGGCTCCGACCCGGGAATAATCCAGGTCAGATCACCCCGATGGAGCCGTGGGCCTAATTCATGATTGTACGCAATGCTGATGTTTTTGTAACTGAACGATTATCAGCAGACGGGGCATGTGCTGCGATGACACTGACATTTTATTTGCAGGGTGATTGACAGGAAGAGACCATTTGGTGGAGTGATTTAGAAAGATTTTGCCGGCGTTCCAATGCAGCTGCGATATCGCAATTCACCCCTAATTGAATTGTAAACCAACGTAAAACAGTTAGAGATGTGCACTTGAAATTTTTCGGGTTTTGTGTTTTGGTTTTGGGTTCGGTTCCGCGGTCGTGTTTTGGGTTCGACCGCGTTTTGGCAAAACCTCACCGAATTTTTTTTGTCGGATTCGGGTGTGTTTTGGATTCGGGTGTTTTTTTCAAAAAACACTCAAAAACAGCTTAAATCATAGAATTTGGGGGTCATTTTGATCCCAAAGTATTATTAACCTCAAAAACCATAATTTCCACTCATTTTCAGTCTATTCTGAATACCTCACACCTCACAATATTATTTTTAGTCCTAAAATTTGCACCGAGGTCGCTGGATGACTAAGCTAAGCGACCCTAGTGGCCGACACAAACACCTGGCCCATCTAGGAGTGGCACTGCAGTGTCACGCAGGATGGCCCTTCCAAAAAACACTCCCCAAACAGCACATGACGCAAAGAAAAAAAGAGGCGCAATGAGGTAGCTGTGTGAGTAAGCTAAGCGACCCTAGTGGCCGACACAAACACCGGGCCCATCTAGGAGTGGCACTGCAGTGTCACGCAGGATGGCCCTTCCAAAAAACACTCCCCAAACAGCACATGACGCAAAGAAAAAAAGAGGCGCAATGAGGTAGCTGTGTGAGTAAGATAAGCGACCCTAGTGGCCGACACAAACACCGGGCCCATCTAGGAGTGGCACTGCAGTGTCACGCAGGATGGCCCTTCCAAAAAACACTCCCCAAACAGCACATGATGCAAAGAAAAAAAGAGGCGCAATGAGGTAGCTGTGTGAGTAAGATAAGCGACCCTAGTGGCCGACACAAACACCTGGCCCATCTAGGAGTGGCACTGCAGTGTCACGCAGGATGGCCCTTCCAAAAAACACTCCCCAAACAGCACATGACGCAAAGAAAAAAAGAGGCGCAATGAGGTAGCTGTGTGAGTAAGATAAGCGACCCTAGTGGCCGACACAAACACCGGGCCCATCTAGGAGTGGCACTGCAGTGTCACGCAGGATGGCCCTTCCAAAAAACACTCCCCAAACAGCACATGACGCAAAGAAAAAAAGAGGCGCAATGAGGTAGCTGTGTGAGTAAGATAAGCGACCCTAGTGGCCGACACAAACACCGGGCCCATCTAGGAGTGGCACTGCAGTGTCACGCAGGATGGCCCTTCCAAAAAACACTCCCCAAACAGCACATGACGCAAATAAAAATGAAAGAAAAAAGAGGTGCAAGATGGAATTGGCCTTGGGCCCTCCCACCCACCCTTATGTTGTATAAACAGGACATGCACACTTTAACCAACCGATCATTTCAGTGACAGGGTCTGCCACACGACTGTGACTGAAATGACGGGTTGGTTTGGACCCCCACCAAAAAAGAAGCAATTAATCTCTCCTTGCACAAACTGGCTCTACAGAGGCAAGATGTCCACCTCATCATCATCCTCCGATATATCACCGTGTACATCCCCCTCCTCACAGATTATCAATTCGTCCCCACTGGAATCCACCATCTCAGCTCCCTGTGTACTTTGTGGAGGCAATTGCTGCTGGTCAATGTCTCCACGGAGGAATTGATTATAATGCATTTTAATGAACATCATCTTCTCCACATTTTCTGGAAGTAACCTCGTACGCCGATTGCTGACAAGGTGAGCGGCGGCACTAAACACTCTTTCGGAGTACACACTTGTGGGAGGGCAACTTAGGTAGAATAAAGCCAGTTTGTGCAAGGGCCTCCAAATTGCCTCTTTTTCCTGCCAGTATAAGTACGGACTGTGTGACGTGCCTACTTGGATGCGGTCACTCATATAATCCTCCACCATTCTTTCAATGGGGAGAGAATCATATGCAGTGACAGTAGACGACATGTCCGTAATCGTTGACAGGTCCTTCAGTCCGGACCAGATGTCAGCATCAGCAGTCGCTCCAGACTGCCCTGCATCACCGCCAGCGGGTGGGCTCGGAATTCTGAGCCTTTTCCTCGCACCCCCAGTTGCGGGAGAATGTGAAGGAGGAGATGTTGACAGGTCGCGTTCCGCTTGACTTGACAATTTTCTCACCAGCAGGTCTTTGAACCCCAGCAGACTTGTGTCTGCCGGAAAGAGAGATCCAAGGTAGGTTTTAAATCTAGGATCGAGCACGGTGGCCAAAATGTAGTGCTCTGATTTCAACAGATTGACCACCCGTGAATCCTTGTTAAGCGAATTAAGGGCTCCATCCACAAGTCCCACATGCCTAGCGGAATCGCTCCGTGTTAGCTCCTCCTTCAATGTCTCCAGCTTCTTCTGCAAAAGCCTGATGAGGGGAATGACCTGACTCAGGCTGGCAGTGTCTGAACTGACTTCACATGTGGCAAGTTCAAAGGGCAGCAGAACCTTGCACAACGTTGAAATCATTCTCCACTGCGCTTGAGACAGGTGCATTCCACCTCCTATATCGTGCTGAATTGTATAGGCTTGAATGGCCTTTTGTTGCTCCTCCAACCTCTGAAGCATATATAGGGTTGAATTCCACCTCGTTACCACTTCTTGCTTCAGATGATGGCAGGGCAGGTTCAGGCGTTTTTGGTGTTGCTCCAGTCTTCTGTACGTGGTGCCTGTACGCCGAAAGTGTCCCGCAATTCTTCTGGCCACCGACAGCATCTCTTGCACGCCCCTGTCGTTTTTTAAAAAATTCTGCACCACCAAATTCAAGGTATGTGCAAAACATGGGACGTGCTGGAATTTGCCCAGATTTAATGCACACACAATATTGCTGGCGTTGTCCGATGCCACAAATCCACAGGAGAGTCCAATTGGGGTAAGCCATTCCGCGATGATCTTCCTCAGTTGCCGTAAGAGGTTTTCAGCTGTGTGCGTATTCTGGAAACCGGTGATACAAAGCGTAGCCTGCCTAGAAAAGAGTTGGCGTTTGCGAGATGCTGCTACTGGTGCCGCCGCTGCTGTTCTTGCGGCGGGAGTCCATACATCTACCCAGTGGGCTGTCACAGTCATATAGTCCTGACCCTGCCCTGCTCCACTTGGCCACATGTCCGTGGTTAAGTGGACATTGGGTACAGCTGCATTTTTTAGGACACTGGTGACTCTTTTTCTGAGGTCTGTGTACATTTTCGGTATCGCCTGCCTAGAGAAATGGAACCTAGATGGTATTTGGTACCGGGGACACAGTACCTCCAACAAGTCTCTAGTTGGCTCTGCAGTAATGATGGATACCGGAACCACGTTTCTCACCACCCAGGATGCCAAGGCCTCAGTTATCCGCTTTGCAGCAGGATGACTGCTGTGATATTTCATCTTCCTCGCAAAGGACTGTTGGACAGTCAATTGCTTGGTGGAAGTAGTAAAAGTGGTCTTACGATTTCCCCTCTGGGATGACCATCGACTCCCAGCAGCAACAACAGCAGCGCCAGCAGCAGTAGGCGTTACACGCAAGGATGCATCGGAGGAATCCCAGGCAGGAGAGGAATCGTCAGAATTGCCAGTGACATGGCCTGCAGGACTATTGGCATTCCTGGGGAAGGAGGAAATTGACACTGAGGGAGTTGGTGGGGTGGTTTGCATGAGCTTGGTTACAAGAGGAAGGGATTTACTGGTCAGTGGACTGCTTCCGCTGTCGCCCAAAGTTTTTGAACTTGTCACTGACTTATTATGAATGCGCTGCAGGTGACGTATAAGGGAGGATGTTCCGAGGTGGTTAACGTCCTTACCCCTACTTATTACAGCTTGACAAAGGCAACACACGGCTTGACAAATGTTGTCCGCATTTCTGTTGAAATACTTCCACACCGAAGAGCTGATTTTTTTGGTATTTTCACCAGGCATGTCAACGGCCATATTCCTCCCACGGACAACAGGTGTCTCCCCGGGTGCCTGACTTAAACAAACCACCTCACCATCAGAATCCTCCTTGTCAATTTCCTCCCCAGCGCCAGCAACACCCATATCCTCCTCATCCTGGTGTACTTCAACACTGACATCTTCAATCTGACTATCAGGAACTGGACTGCGGGTGCTCCTTCCAGCACTTGCAGGGGGCGTGCAAATGGTGGAAGGCGCATGCTCTTCACGTCCAGTGTTGGGAAGGTCAGGCATCGCAACCGACACAATTGGACTATCCTTGTGGATTTGGGATTTCGAAGAACGCACAGTTCTTTGCGGTGCTTTTGCCAGCTTGAGTCTTTTCATTTTTCTAGCGAGAGGCTGAGTGCTTCCATCCTCATGTGAAGCTGAACCACTAGCCATGAACATAGGCCAGGGCCTCAGCCGTTCCTTGCCACTCCGTGTGGTAAATGGCATATTGGCAAGTTTACGCTTCTCCTCCGACAATTTTATTTTAGATTTTGGAGTCCTTTTTTTACTGATATTTGGTGTTTTGGATTTTACATGCTCTGTACTATGACGTTGTGCATCGGCCTTGGCAGACGACGTTGCTGGCATTTCATCGTCTCGGCCATGACTAGTGGCAGCAGCTTCAGCACGAGGTGGAAGTGGATCTTGATCTTTCCCTAATTTTGGAACCTCAACATTTTTGTTCTCCATATTTTAATAGGCACAACTAAAAGGCACCTCAGGTAAACAATGGAGATGGATGGATACTAGTATACTTATGGATGGACGAGCGACTGCCGACACAGAGGTAGCTACAGCCGTGGACTACCGTACTGTGTCTGCTGCTAATATAGACTGGATGATAATGAGATGAAATCAATATATATATATATATAATATCACACTAGTACTGCAGCCGGACAGGTAGATATATTTATTATGTAATGACTGATGACGGACCTGCTGGACACTGTCAGCTCAGCAGCACCGCAGACTGCTACAGTAAGCTACTATAGTAGTATGTATAAAGAAGAAAGGAAAAAAAAAACCACGGGTAGGTGGTATACAATTATGGATGGACGAGCGACTGCCGACACAGAGGTAGCTACAGCCGTGGACTACCGTACTGTGTCTGCTGCTAATATAGACTGGATGAAAATGAGATGAAATCAATATATATATATATATAATATCACACTAGTACTGTAGCCGGACAGGTATATATATTTATTATGTAATGACTGATGACGGACCTGCTGGACACTGTCAGCTCAGCAGCACCGCAGACTGCTACAGTAAGCTACTATAGTAGTATGTATAAAGAGGAAAGAAAAGAAAAAACCACGGGTAGGTGGTATACAATTATGGATGGACGAGCGACTGCCGACACAGAGGTAGCTACAGCCGTGGACTACCGTACTGTGTCTGCTGCTAATATAGACTGGATGATAATGAGATGAAATCAATATATATATATATATATATATATATATATATAATATCACACTAGTACTGCAGCCGGACAGGTAGATATATTTATTATGTAATGACTGATGACGGACCTGCTGGACACTGTCAGCTCAGCAGCACCGCAGACTGCTACAGTAAGCTACTATAGTAGTATGTATAAAGAAGAAAGGAAAAAAAAAACCACGGTAGGTGGTATACAATTATGGATGGACGAGCGACTGCCGACACAGAGGTAGCTACAGCCGTGGACTACCGTACTGTGTCTGCTGCTAATATAGACTGGATGATAATGAGATGAAATCAATATATATATATATATATATAATATCACACTAGTACTGCAGCCGGACAGGTAGATATATTTATTATGTAATGACTGATGACGGACCTGCTGGACACTGTCAGCTCAGCAGCACCGCAGACTGCTACAGTAAGCTACTATAGTAGTATGTATAAAGAAGAAAGAAAAAAAAAACCACGGGTAGGTGGTATATAATTATGGATGGACGAGCGACTGCCGACACAGAGGTAGCTACAGCCGTGGACTACCGTACTGTGTCTGCTGCTAATATAGACTGGATGATAATGAGATGAAATCAATATATATATATATAATATCACACTAGTACTGCAGCCGGACAGGTATATATATTTATTATGTAATGACTGATGACGGACCTGCTGGACACTGTCAGCTCAGCAGCACCGCAGACTGCTACAGTAAGCTACTATAGTAGTATGTATAAAGAAGGAAAAAAAAAACCACGGGTAGGTGGTATACAATTATGGATGGACGAGCGACTGCCGACACAGAGGTAGCTACAGCCGTGGACTACCGTACTGTGTCTGCTGCTAATATAGACTGGATGATAATGAGATGAAATCAATATATATATATATAATATCACACTAGTACTGCAGCCGGACAGGTAGATATATTTATTATGTAATGACTGATGACGGACCTGCTGGACACTGTCAGCTCAGCAGCACCGCAGACTGCTACAGTAAGCTACTATAGTAGTATGTATAAAGAAGAAAGAAAAAAAAAAACCACGGGTAGGTGGTATACAATTATGGATAGACGAGCGACTGCCGACACAGAGGTAGCTACAGCCGTGGACTACCGTACTGTGTCTGCTGCTAATATAGACTGGATGATAATGAGATGAAATCAATATATATATATATAATATCACACTAGTACTGCAGCCGGACAGGTATATATATTTATTATGTAATGACTGATGACGGACCTGCTGGACACTGTCAGCTCAGCAGCACCGCAGACTGCTACAGTAAGCTACTATAGTAGTATGTATAAAGAAGAAAGAAAAGAAAAAAACCACGGGTAGGTGGTATACAATTATGGATGGACGAGCGACTGCCGACACAGAGGTAGCTACAGCCGTGGACTACCGTACTGTGTCTGCTGCTAATATAGACTGGATGATAATGAGATGAAATCAATATATATATATATATAATATCACTAGTACTGCAGCCGGACAGGTATATATATTTATTATGTAATGACTGATGACGGACCTGCTGGACACTGTCAGCTCAGCAGCACCGCAGACTGCTACAGTAAGCTACTATAGTAGTATGTATAAAGAAGAAGAAAGAAAAAAAAAACGGGTAGGTGGTATACAATATTATATATATATTATATACAATTATATATATATATATTATATATATTAAACTGGTGGTGATTATTAAACTGGTGGTCAGGTCACTGGTCACACTATCAGCAACTTGCAAGTAGTACTCCTAAGCAGACAATCACAATATATATTATACTGGTGGTCAGTGTGGTCACAATGGCAGTGTGGCACTCTGGCAGCAAAAGTGTGCACTGTACGTTATATGTACTCCTGAGTCCTGCTCTCAGACTCTAACTGCTCCCCACTGTCAGTGTCTCCCCCACAAGTCAGATATACATTATACAGTCACACTATCTATCTATCTATCTATCTATCTATCTATCTATCTATCTATCTATCTATCTATCTATCTATCTATCACTTCAGCAAGTAGTAGTACTCCTCCTAATGCTCCCCAAAATTACTACTGTGTCTCTCTCTACTCTAGTATCACTCTCTTCTCTATAAACGGAGAGGACGCCAGCCACGTCCTCTCCCTATGAATCTCAATGCACGTGTGAAAATGGCGGCGACGCGCGGCTCCTTATATAGAATCCGAGTCTCGCGATAGAATCCGAGCCTCGCGAGAATCCGACAGCGGGATGATGACGTTCGGGCGCGCTCGGGTTAACCGAGCAAGGCGGGAAGATCCGAGTCGCTCGACCCCGTGTAAAAAAAAATGAAGTTCGGGCGGGTTCGGATTCCGAGGAACCGAACCCGCTCATCTCTAAAAACAGTGTGATGTATTTAAGGACTGCAGATAAGGATAAAAGTTTACGTTACATTGATAGCTGCGCTTTCTCCTTACAGAAGACGGTAGCCCTGTTCTCTGGCCCGTCCTAGTGGGGAAGACTGGACACTTTTCCGCATTATCACATATCTGCAGCCAAATTACAGCCTATAACTGTACACTGGAGCCAAAGTCTTCCACCGCACGCACTACAGCACACGGGAGTCTCCTGGGCGATCTAGGTTCAACGTAATTAGTCTTTCTTTGTTCCAGTTTGGGCAAAGTCATTTATTAAATCTTGGCTTGTCAGAGGGAACAGATTGTAGGCTAGACTGAGAGCTACATATCAAGCAAAGGATAAACACAGCGACTAAGGCATGAAACATGAAATAATGCTGATGACGCTTACAAAGCGTATTACTATTAGGTTATTGTACGTATGGGATATTATTATATTACTGTAATTACGCAAAACTATTATGAATTAAACTTTGCAAGGTTTTTTAACAAAATAAAAATAATGTAGGAAAACACTGATAGGAAATAACTAATGGGCCTGAGTCACCGCAGCCAGATTAAGGGGGACATTTACTAAGCAGTGATAAGAGCGGAGAAGTGAGCCAGTGGAGAAGTTGCCCATGGCAACCAATCAGCACTGACGTAACATCGATAATTTGCATAGTATAAAATTTAGAGATGAGCGGGTTCGGTTCCTCGGAAACCGAACCCGCCCGAACTTCAGTTTTTTTTACACGGGTCCGAGCGACTCGGATCTTCCCGCCTTGCTCGGTTAACCCGAGCGCGCCCGAACGTCATCATCCCGCTGTCGGATTCTCGCGAGGCTCGGATTCTATCGCGAGACTCGGATTCTATATAAGGAGCCGCGCATCGCCGCCATTTTCACACGTGCATTGAGATTGATAGGGAGAGGACGTGGCTGGCGTCCTCTCCGTTTATAGAGAGTGAGACTACTAGAGTAGAGAGAGACACAGTATTATTTACTTTAGTAATTTTGGGGAGCATTAGGAGGAGTACTACTACTTGCTGAAGTGATAGTGTGACTGTATATCTGACTTGTGGGGGAGACAGTGGGGAGCAGTTAGAGTCTGAGAGCAGGAGTACATATTTTAACGTACAGTGCACACTTTTGCTGGCACTCTGCTGCCAGAGTGCCACACTGCCATTGTGACCACACTGACCACCAGTATATATTGTGATTGTCTGCTTACGAGTACTACTTGCAAGTTGCTGATAGTGTGACCAGTGACCTGACCACCAGTTTAATTAATCACCACCAGTTTAATATATATATATATATATATATATATATATATAATTGTATATAATATATATATAATTGTATATGTATACCACCTACCCGTGTTTTTTTTTCTTTTCTTCTTGATACATACTACTATAGTAGCTTACTGTAGCAGTCTCCGGTGCTGCTGAGCTGACAGTGTCCAGCAGGTCCGTCATCAGTCATTACATAATAAATATATATACCTGTCCGGCTGCAGTACTAGTGATATTATATATATATATATATATATATATATTAATTTCATCTCATTATCATCCAGTCTATATTAGCAGCAGACACAGTACGGTAGTCCACGGCTGTAGCTACCTCTGTGTCGGCAGTCGCTGGTCCATCCATAATTGTATACCACCTACCCGTGGTTTTTTTTTTCTCTTTCTTCTTGATACATACTACTATAGTAGCTTACTGTAGCAGTCTGCGGTGCTGCTGAACTGACAGTGTCCAGCAGGTCCGTCATCAGTCATTACATAATAAATATATATACCTGTCCGGCTGCAGTACTAGTGATATTATATATATATATATATATATATATATATTAATTTCATCTCATTATCATCCAGTCTATATTAGCAGCAGACACAGTACGGTAGTCCACGGCTGTAGCTACCTCTGTGTCGGCAGTCGCTGGTCCATCCATAATTGTATACCACCTACCCGTGGTTTTTTTTTTCTCTTTCTTCTTGATACATACTACTATAGTAGCTTACTGTAGCAGTCTGCGGTGCTGCTGAGCTGACAGTGTCCAGCAGGTCCGTCATCAGTCATTACATAATAAATATATATACCTGTCCGGCTGCAGTACTAGTGATATTATATATATATATATATATATTAATTTCATCTCATTATCATTCAGTTTATATTAGCAGCAGACACAGTATGGTAGTCCACGGCTGTAGCTACCTCTGTGTCGGCAGTCGCTGGTCCATCCATAATTGTATTCCCCCTACCCGTGGTTTTTTTTTTTCTCTTTCTTCTTGATACATACTACTATAGTAGCTTACTGTAGCAGTCTGCGGTGCTGCTGAGCTGACAGTGTCCAGCAGGTCCGTCATCAGTCATTACATAATAAATATATATACCTGTCCGGCTGCAGTACTAGTGATATTATATATATATATATATATATATATATATATTAATTTCATCTCATTATCATCCAGTCTATATTAGCAGCAGACACAGTACGGTAGTCCACGGCTGTAGCTACCTCTGTGTCGGCAGTCGCTGGTCCATCCATAATTGTATACCACCTACCCGTGGTTTTTTTTTTTTCTCTTTCTTCTTGATACATACTACTATAGTAGCTTACTGTAGCAGTCTGCGGTGCTGCTGAACTGACAGTGTCCAGCAGGTCCGTCATCAGTCATTACATAATAAATATATATACCTGTCCGGCTGCAGTACTAGTGATATTATATATATATATATATATTAATTTCATCTCATTATCATCCAGTCTATATTAGCAGCAGACACAGTACGGTAGTCCACGGCTGTAGCTACCTCTGTGTCGGCAGTCGCTGGTCCATCCATAATTGTATACCACCTACCCGTGGTTTTTTTTTTCTCTTTCTTCTTGATACATACTACTATAGTAGCTTACTGTAGCAGTCTGCGGTGCTGCTGAGCTGACAGTGTCCAGCAGGTCCGTCATCAGTCATTACATAATAAATATATATACCTGTCCGGCTGCAGTACTAGTGATATTATATATATATATATATATTCATTTCATCTCATTATCATTCAGTCTATATTAGCAGCAGACACAGTACGGTAGTCCACAGCTGTAGCTACCTCTGTGTCGGCAGTCGCTGGTCCATCCATAATTGTATTCCACCTACCCGTGGTTTTTTTTTTTCTCTTTCTTCTTGATACATACTACTATAGTAGCTTACTGTAGCAGTCTGCGGTGCTGCTGAGCTGACAGTGTCCAGCAGGTCCGTCATCAGTCATTACATAATAAATATATATACCTGTCCGGCTGCAGTACTAGTGATATTATATATATATATATATATATATATTAATTTCATCTCATTATCATCCAGTCTATATTAGCAGCAGACACAGTACGGTAGTCCACGGCTGTAGCTACCTCTGTGTCGGCAGTCGCTGGTCCATCCATAAGTATACTAGTATCCATCCATCTCCATTGTTTACCTGAGGTGCCTTTTAGTTGTGCCTATTAAAATATGGAGAACAAAAATGTTGAGGTTCCAAAATTAGGGAAAGATCAAGATCCACTTCCACCTCGTGCTGAAGCTGCTGCCACTAGTCATGGCCGAGACGATGAAATGCCAGCAACGTCGTCTGCCAAGGCCGATGCCCAATGTCATAGTACAGAGCATGTAAAATCCAAAACACCAAATATCAGTAAAAAAAGGACTCCAAAATCTAAAATAAAATTGTCGTCGGAGAAGCGTAAACTTGCCAATATGCCATTTACCACACGAAGTGGCAAGGAACGGCTGAGGCCCTGGCCTATGTTCATGGCTAGTGGTTCAGCTTCACATGAGGATGGAAGCACTCAGCCTCTCGCTAGAAAAATGAAAAGACTCAAGCTGGCAAAAGCACCGCAAAGAACTGTGCGTTCTTCGAAATCCCAAATCCACAAGGAGAGTCCAATTGTGTCGGTTGCGATGCCTGACCTTCCCAACACTGGACGTGAAGAGCATGCGCCTTCCACCATTTGCACGCCCCCTGCAAGTGCTGGAAGGAGCACCCGCAGTCCAGTTCCTGATAGTCAGATTGAAGATGTCAGTGTTGAAGTACACCAGGATGAGGAGGATATGGGTGTTGCTGGCGCTGGGGAGGAAATTGACAAGGAGGATTCTGATGGTGAGGTGGTTTGTTTAAGTCAGGCACCCGGGGAGACACCTGTTGTCCGTGGGAGGAATATGGCCGTTGACATGCCTGGTGAAAATACCAAAAAAATCAGCTCTTCGGTGTGGAAGTATTTCAACAGAAATGCGGACAACATTTGTCAAGCCGTGTGTTGCCTTTGTCAAGCTGTAATAAGTAGGGGTAAGGACGTTAACCACCTCGGAACATCCTCCCTTATACGTCACCTGCAGCGCATTCATAATAAGTCAGTGACAAGTTCAAAAACTTTGGGCGACAGCGGAAGCAGTCCACTGACCAGTAAATCCCTTCCTCTTGTAACCAAGCTCACGCAAACCACCCCACCAACTCCCTCAGTGTCAATTTCCTCCTTCCCCAGGAATGCCAATAGTCCTGCAGGCCATGTCACTGGCAATTCTGACGAGTCCTCTCCTGCCTGGGATTCCTCCGATGCATCCTTGCGTGTAACGCCTACTGCTGCTGGCGCTGCTGTTGTTGCTGCTGGGAGTCGATGGTCATCCCAGAGGGGAAGTCGTAAGCCCACTTTTACTACTTCCACCAAGCAATTGACTGTCCAACAGTCCTTTGCGAGGAAGATGAAATATCACAGCAGTCATCCTGTTGCAAAGCGGATAACTGAGGCCTTGACAACTATGTTGGTGTTAGACGTGCGTCCGGTATCCGCCGTTAGTTCACAGGGAACTAGACAATTTCTTGAGGTAGTGTGTCCCCGTTACCAAATACCATCTAGGTTCCACTTCTCTAGGCAGGCGATACCGAGAATGTACACTGACGTCAGAAAAAGACTCACCAGTGTCCTAAAAAATGCAGTTGTACCCAATGTCCACTTAACCACGGACATGTGGACAAGTGGAGCAGGGCAGGGTCAGGACTATATGACTGTGACAGCCCACTGGGTAGATGTATGGACTCCCGCCGCAAGAACAGCAGCGGCGGCACCAGTAGCAGCATCTCGCAAACGCCAACTCTTTCCTAGGCAGGCTACGCTTTGTATCACCGGTTTCCAGAATACGCACACAGCTGAAAACCTCTTACGGCAACTGAGGAAGATCATCGCGGAATGGCTTACCCCAATTGGACTCTCCTGTGGATTTGTGGCATCGGACAACGCCAGAAATATTGTGTGTGCATTAAATCTGGGCAAATTCCAGCACGTCCCATGTTTTGCACATACCTTGAATTTGGTGGTGCAGAATTTTTTTAAAAACGACAGGGGCATGCAAGAGATGCTGTCGGTGGCCAGAAGAATTGCGGGACACTTTCGGCGTACAGGCACCACGTACAGAAGACTGGAGCACCACCAAAAACGCCTGAACCTGCCCTGCCATCATCTGAAGCAAGAAGTGCTAACGAGGTGGAATTCAACCCTATATATGCTTCAGAGGTTGGAGGAGCAGCAAAAGGCCATTCAAGCCTATACAATTGAGCACGATATAGGAGGTGGAATGTACCTGTCTCAAGCGCAGTGGAGAATGATTTCAACGTTGTGCAAGGTTCTGCAACCTTTTGAACTTGCCACACGTGAAGTCAGTTCAGACACTGCCAGCCTGAGTCAGGTCATTCCCCTCATCAGGCTTTTGCAGAAGAAGCTGGAGGCATTGAAGGAGGAGCTAAAAGGGAGCGATTCCGCTAGGCATGTGGGACTTGTGGATGGAGCCCTTAATTCGCTTAACAAGGATTCACGGGTGGTCAATCTGTTGAAATCAGAGCACTACATTTTGGCCACCGTGCTCGATCCTAGATTTAAAACCTACCTTGGATCTCTCTTTCCGGCAGACACAAGTCTGCTGGGGTTCAAAGACCTGCTGGTGACAAAATTGTCAAGTCAAGCGGAACGCGACCTGTCAACATCTCCTCCTTCACATTCTCCCGCAACTGGGGGTGCGAGGAAAAGGCTCAGAATTCCGAGCCCACCCGCTGGCGGTGATGCAGGGCAGTCTGGAGCGACTGCTGATGCTGACATCTGGTCCGGACTGAAGGACCTGACAACGATTACGGACATGTCGTCTACTGTCACTGCATATGATTCTCTCCCCATTGAAAGAATGGTGGAGGATTATATGAGTGACCGCATCCAAGTAGGCACGTCAGACAGTCCGTACTTATACTGGCAGGAAAAAGAGGCAATTTGGAGGCCCTTGCACAAACTGGCTTTATTCTACCTAAGTTGCCCTCCCACAAGTGTGTACTCCGAAAGAGTGTTTAGTGCCGCCGCTCACCTTGTCAGCAATCGGCGTACGAGGTTACTTCCAGAAAATGTGGAGAAGATGATGTTCATTAAAATGAATTATAATCAATTCCTCCGTGGAGACATTGACCAGCAGCAATTGCCTCCACAAAGTACACAGGGAGCTGAGATGGTGGATTCCAGTGGGGACGAATTGATAATCTGTGAGGAGCGTGATGTACACGGTGATATATCGGAGGATGATGATGAGGTGGACATCTTGCCTCTGTAGAGCCAGTTTGTGCAAGGAGAGATTAATTGCTTCTTTTTCGGTGGGGGTCCAAACCAACCCGTCATTTCAGTCACAGTCGTGTGGCAGACCCTGTCACTGAAATGATGGGTTGGTTAAAGTGTGCATGTCCTGTTTATACAACATAAGGGTGGGTGGGAGGGCCCAAGGACAATTCCATCTTGCACCTCTTTTTTCTTTCATTTTTATTTGCGTCATGTGCTGTTTGGGGAGTGTTTTTTGGAAGGGCCATCCTGCGTGACACTGCAGTGCCACTCCTAGATGGGCCAGGTGTTTGTGTCGGCCACTAGGGTCGCTTATCTTACTCACACAGCTACCTCATTGCGCCTCTTTTTTTCTTCTTTGCGTCATGTGCTGTTTGGGGAGTGTTTTTTGGAAGGGCCATCCTGCGTGACACTGCAGTGCCACTCCTAGATGGGCCAGGTGTTTGTGTCGGCCACTAGGGTCGCTTTGCTTACTCACACAGCTACCTCATTGCGCCTCTTTTTTTCTTCTTTGCGTCATGTGCTGTTTGGGGAGTGTTTTTTGGAAGGGCCATCCTGCGTGACACTGCAGTGCCACTCCTAGATGGGCCAGGTGTTTGTGTCGGCCACTAGGGTCGCTTATCTTACTCAGACAGCTACCTCATTGCGCCTCTTTTTTTCTTCTTTGCGTCATGTGCTGTTTGGGGAGTGTTTTTTGGAAGGGCAATCCTGCGTGACACTGCAGTGCCACTCCTAGATGGGCCAGGTGTTTGTGTCGGCCACTAGGGTCGCTTAGCTTACTCACACAGCTACCTCATTGCGCCTCTTTTTTTCTTTGCGTCATGTGCTGTTTGGGGAGTGTTTTTTGGAAGGGCCATCCTGCGTGACACTGCAGTGCCACTCCTAGATGGGCCAGGTGTTTGTGTCAGCCACTAGGGTCGCTTATCTTACTCACACAGCTACCTCATTGCGCCTCTTTTTTTCTTCTTTGCGTCATGTGCTGTTTGGGGAGTGTTTTTTGGAAGGGCCATCCTGCGTGACACTGCAGTGCCACTCCTAGATGGGCCAGGTGTTTGTGTCGGCCACTAGGGTCGCTTAGCTTAGTCATCCAGCGACCTCGGTGCAAATTTTAGGACTAAAAATAATATTGTGAGGTGTGAGGTATTCAGAATAGACTGAAAATGAGTGGAAATTATGGTTTTTGAGGTTAATAATACTTTGGGATCAAAATGACCCCCAAATTCTATGATTTAAGCTGTTTTTTAGTGTTTTTTGAAAAAAAAACACCCGAATCCAAAACACACCCGAATCCGACAAAAAAAATTCGGTGAGGTTTTGCCAAAACGCGGTCGAACCCAAAACACGGCCGCGGAACCGAACCCAAAACCAAAACACAAAACCCGAAAAATTTCAAGTGCACATCTCTAATAAAATTATACAGAGCTGCTGATTGGTTGATGGGGCAACTTCTCCAATGGCTCACTTCTCCGCTCTTATCACTGCTTAGTAAATGTCCCCCTTACTAACTTATGCTAATGTAGGTAACCATCCATCCTTATGTGCATTCATCGTACATACATCTCAAACAGGAGTCCCATCTCCGTCTGTCAACGGCATTGCCGTGATACTCCCGCAACCCCCAGTGACTCACATTTAATGACAGAGCGGTTGGGACACGCATGGAGTGCACCGCCTGCTTTCATACTGGTCGTAATGGAAATACATGCTGCAGCACTGCCATTGGTTACTGTGGGGCGTGCGCAGTCTGCTGATAATCGTAGCCCGATAGCTGCAGTTTTTTCAAATACAGATGGAAAGGTTATTTGTGTTTTTCACTCATATGCTGTAGATATAAATACAAAGCTCCATACAGTCTTTGTACAGGTATAGATCGGGACCTCCTCCCTTTGTGTCTGCACTTACTTGAAAAGTGAAGCCGGGTACACACGGGACGATCTAGCCAACTATTTTGGCTAGATAGGTTGTTGAACGATAATATTGTTCTGTGTGTACAGGCTAGCTCGTTCACTAGGCGCGCGCCCGCGGGTATACAACAAAATCGCTGATAGACTGTGCAGCAAGGTCAATTTTGGCTAGATTGTTCATGATCGTTCACTGTCTACACAGTGTGTATGAACGATGAACAATTATGGCTAGATGATGTCATCTAGCCACTAAGAAAATAGCCATTTAGGGGGAGTGGTCCGGTCGTTGGGGGGGGGGTCCGCGGAGATCACGCTGCGGGCCGGGAAGCGATGAGTAGCACCCGGGCAGCACGCTAAATGACCCCCTTAATCCCCTGCTGTATTGTTCTCTCTGTATTGTATTGCAGCTGAGAACAATAGATGAAAGGCTTATGCTAATAAGCCTTGGTGCACCTAGGCACAGCAGAGAAGCCTAGATGAGCAGGGCTCCATCTGTAGGCAAGATCTTTGAAAGACTGAAAGACTTGGCTAGATCTTTCCATGTGTACACTTTAGATCATTGTGTCAGGAGCAGGGAGCTGAAAGTGAAAGATTTTATCTTTCGGTCTTTCAATCTTTCGGTCTTTCCGTGTGTACCCAGCTTTAGTATCAGTCTTTGTTGTTCTTCTCACATATAGAAGTTAAAAGGATAAATAGAAAAAGGACACATTAATTTTTTTATTTTATAAGATATTAAATCCAACAATGGTGCTGAATTTATGACATATAGGAAACATATACACATACTTGCCTACTCTCCCGGAATGGCCGGGAGGCTCCCGAAAATCGGGTGACCCTCCCGGCCCCCCGGAAGCACAGGCAAGTCTCCCGGAATCAGGGGTCCCCCTGCCCGTCCGCCCACTTAGTGTGTAAAGTGGGCGGTCCGGGCAGTTGATGACGCGATTCTTGCTGAATCGCGTCATCATAGCCACGCCCCCTGCAGTGTAATGCCGGGGATCGCAGCATTACAGAGCGGGGGCGTGGCTTAAATGATGTGCATTGAAACTCCGCCCCTGCCCCGCCCCTGCTCCACCCCCATCCCGCCTCCGGTCCACCTCCTCCCCACCTCCCCTGCCCCCTTGCTGAGCCGACCTGGCTGCTCTCTCCCGCAGAGAGCAGCCAGAATGTCGGCAAGTATGCATATACAAATGCCATGCTGGGGCAGTGCCAGGCCGCTTACCGATAGTAATCAGAAGCAAATCCGGTCCGATCTATCCCAGGGGTTCGTGTGCAGAGATCACCTGTCACAAATTCTCAGGAATATAATGGATGTGGTGCTGCCATCTAGGAATGGTGCTACCAGGAACAGAGGCGTGGAGTGTAACGCATCAGGGAGTAAGCAGGTCAAGGCCCCTCTGTCAGGGTTCCTAGAGTGTATCTACCGATATTGATCATGTCCAGGCAATGAATATAGATGTCTATGGGGTTTCTGTACTTACACAGCCTGTAACATGGCAGTTAGGAGCTGATTGGCTGCTACTCACTGGCGTATTTATAATGGGTGCAGCGTGTGCGGCCCACACTGCACATACTGCACCCATTTTTTAAATGCTCACCTCTCTGGAGTCCCCCGCCGGCACCAGCATCTGTAAGAAAATGATCAGTAAATGGCGCGGGGGACATTTTTACAGAGTTTGCACATGCGCAAAAAGGAAATCTCTGGGAAAATGGCCGTCAAGCCATTTTCCCGGAGATCTGCGCATGCGCACTAGACTCTGGGACAGCGCTAGGGTCCCCTAGTGACCCTAGAGCCCAGAGTCTACAGCGCTGCTAACTAGAGTGGAGGGGGCCCAGACGGAGTCTACTGTCAAAGTCAGAAAAATATCACGATGCACACTGCCATATTTGCACCTCATATGTGTCCCTGCTGCGCATGCGTGCGCTCTCCCGTGCGTGCGCATACTCGCTGTTGCGGGCACCCGCAGGCGCACGGTATGCGCATTTACGGTAGAGATTGTATGCGTCTAGCGGGCGACTCTTTCGTTATATATTTTTACCATATAATGTACTTTGTAGATTATGGTCCCTTTGATAGAATCTGAAAGTTTGGTTAATGTAGAATGTTCATGGACGGAGAAATCCCTCTTTGTTTGATACGAAGGGTCAGACAGGAGTAATACAGTGGTGTTTAGTATCCATCGGAAGAGTATTTAATTAGCAATATTCCGGTGTTGGTTTGAAGTGAATTAATCGCTCGTGCGAATAGTTATGGACATAAGAAGTTTATGTCCATTTACTATTATTTGCACTTACTTATCCATGCGGCGGGAAACCTAGTTTCCCACCCACCTGAGCAGTTGGAAATTGTCACAGCCCACCTGTATGAATCAACCTATGACCTTTTGTTATAATGCGAGGAGGAATTCCTGTGTCCAATGAACAATGAGATTGTAGGGACCATTGAATCGTATTGTGTGTGGGGCATAAATAGACAAGCCGATCACATCCAGCTCTCACTCTTCAACGGTTCTCATTGCTGATAATCGGGAGCTGGATGTCCAGAGGCGCATGCGATCGTTCCCCTTTGTGCGTAAGTTTTTCTCCGCAATCATATTGTATTTCTTGTTATTGTGGGCCATTTCTCTCTCTCTCTCTTCTCCCCTTTCTCTCTTAATTTTCCTGCAAACGTAATTGTATTATATTGTATTTCCTGTGTAGTTATCTGGTTAGTTAGTCTATGTTATATTGTAGTGTGTGACTTGTATTGTATTATTCTTTTTTGCAAGTAATAACATTCATATAAGGCATTAGACCCTAAGCACGGTATCTGTGTATTTCTTATAGTGTTAAGTATTTTCAGAGCGTCGGTGACGCTCGAACAGCTTTTAAGATAATAAGGTTACACTGTGTTGCATCTACACCCTATCTCTACACTAGGGTCTTACTGCATATTACATTGTTTATGGTTTAGATATAAAGGTTTAACATTGTGAGCGTCTGCGCCGCTGGTGATCTCCTCGTGGTCCCGAGCGGCCGCTACGCTATAGCGAACCATTACGTTAGTCAGCAGCCAATAGCGTGCCTGCCTGTGATCTCTTGGCCGTGAGCGAACGTGACGCTTGAGCGTCTCGACCACGGCTAAGCGATTGTTACGCAACGTGCGTACCCTTACGGTACTCCATACGTGAATAGCGTACAGTGTTCTTAGACCTCATAAAGGGTGTTATATAAGATAAATATTTAGCTTTATCAATTGGCGGCTCGTCCTGTCCTTCACATATCTCTGCTAGGTAATTTCAGCAGACATTATCCATCAGCAAAGGGCGGGAGATCATATTCTTCGCAGTGCTGACGGGATAAGCGTCTGCTTCGCTTAGTAAAGGGTGCTGAGGGAATCCGGAACCGGAGGTAAGAACAACACGCTAGTGTCTTTTAAAACTGTTTTTTTTTTCTATCTTGCGTACGCACACACGCATATCTGCATTTCTTTTTCGTGTATTTTCATATATCACTCTCCTGTTTGCCATTTTAAATTGATAAAACGTGCTAAGAGAGATTTGTCGCTATTTCATAGTTAAAGTGTAAAAGTAATGCATTAAGGGATAAAGTGTAAAGCACACACGCAGCTCTACCTAAAGGTACAAGGAGAGATTGGTGTGGGGTTCAGTAGAGGATCGAGGATCATCTACATTGATAAACGTGTACATTGTGTTACGGTGGACATTGGTTTTGTGTACACGTGTCTCTAACAAAGGGCTGAGACTCGCGTACGCAAAGGCCGACGCACGCAGCGTAAATTACGCAACGGAGCGTCTGGGTACGCCCACGTAACTCAAGTCACACGATAGTGTTGATTTTTAACAAGCGAAAAGGTGGCAAGGCGATAAATAGCGCAACAGGCGATAAGTAGCGCAACAGGCGATAAGTAGCGCAACAGGCGATAAATAGCGCAAGTTTATTTTAGTATTCGAAATTTAAATTAACAGATCCTTCTCCAAATTTACAACACATCTGGTCTAAAGAAAATTTCTGCGCAGAAATAGAAATAGAAACAAAAGTGTATATGTGGTGAGTGAGTGTTTGTTTTTACAATTTTGGGGATTGAACCACAGAAATCATAGAGTTCTCGTGAAGGTACATACGTGTAAGTGACACACGTGGTGGCTAGGGAGGCATCTCTGGTTAAACATAAAATTTGAGCATTAGAGTGTAGCGGACCAGGAGGTATAGCAGACCAGGAGGTCAGACCAGGAGGTCGTATAACAGACCAGGAGGTCTAGGTACAAAGAAGTCCGCTATAGAGACAAGGCACAACACCAAGAAGGGTTGGTGCAACACCCATATAGGCCATAAAGCTCAGGCTGAAGGAATTCGCAGCTGCTGAATGTCGATTCCACTGGTCGCTCCGTACATAAGATTAGTTGCTTATGTACTGAACGATTGTACCGCACGTAATTGTGTGCATTAGTTAGTAACCTGACCAGTACCATTTGTGTACAAACCCGGTCATAAACGCTATTTGTACATTCTAACGTGATTTGTGTAATTTTTTATTTTTTCAAAAAGGGAAGTTCGCTGGTCACTCAGGAATTATCCGACAACCCCACCTTTACTGGAAAGGGTTAATGCTCTTCGGATCACACTCACATGTTCCAGTAAACGAAGGTTAATAGGGGCCCTGGGTCGAGTACGCCAGCACTATATCAGTGTGTGGGCATATTGGTCGGCGTGGGCGAGTGAGTGAGGTGCTCGGTAAACTTCACCGTCAACCTATCTTTGAATATTTTGGTTTTTTGTAAGGGTTCGCTGAAGACCCTGATATAAAGGTCAGAGGTAGAGCAAGCAACACCTGCAAATTATGGGGGCCAGTTGTTCAGGAAGGGGGCGATCAACCTCGGTTCGGGTTGATTCTGTAAACCGACCAGTCGGGTCGGCAGGGTATGTAATGTGTGAAAAATACGGAAGACACACAGAAATTTTATGTGATGAATGGGAGAAAATGACTGTACATGACGGGGAGAAATTCCCAAGAGTAGGCAGCTTCAGCCCAGAAGTGTTGCAAAATTTAAGGAGAAGGATATGTCTCATTAAATCAGCAAAGAGACGAATCAAACATTATGATTATTTGCAGTTATGGCAACAGGAGGGTGAAATACAGAGAGGATTGGCTCAGGCGGCGGGATCTGGCCCTATCAGGAAACTGATAGCCACGGCCCCACCGCCACCATACATATCAGGAGAGAAATTGGTTGCGGAGAATGACGCATCAGGGGGTAACAAACAGGCACTTAGCAACTGTATAAATGTTAAGGATAATGTTAATAAGTTAACCAATGCAAGTATTAACCCGTGCAAGTTGTACCCTGTTTTGAACTTTCCCCAGGAGTGTGATCAAGAGGACGAATCGGCAACAATATCGGCGCTCTCTCTAGCAGCCACTATATCAGAAACGACAGTAGGCACGGCCCAACCCATAAGATTAGTAACAAAGCCCCCTACCGGAGGGACAGGTGAGGTCGTATCAACGGGTAAGTACGGCACCATACACTATGCTGAAACCATTTCACCACAGACTGTAGAATCTACACAGAATGATGTTGTTAAACTTGCTCCCGTGAGGGTAATAGCAGTCCCAAATGGGAAAACGGACACTACAGGAGTCACTCCTATCAGGAACATTGCCATGTACAGCCCGTTTTCCCGAATGGAATTAAGGACCATAGTGTCTGAATTCCCTGATCCTAGAAAAGACTTAGTTGCTAGCCAAAAATACATCAGAGACCTAGGAAACACTTTAGAGCCCAATAACAAAGATTGGCAGATATTGCTGGTCCTTTGAAAAAGCTGCAGGCTCTGCAGCGAAACGCGTTAGGCATTTCAGATCACCTACTATTGGGAAGCTTCATGAGACATATCCGGACCTTTAGTGGACTACTACTACCAGATGATCAGATGATCCATTCCAGCACATTGATGACACCGCAATTACCAACTCAGCAGTGAGGAATCCGCAACCTGGTGAGGACTAAGGACTCCAAAGATCCCATCCATATAAAGGGACGTTATTCAGAGGACTCCTTTCCTCCAGCGGTAATTATTGTGGTAACTATCACCAACAGAACTGTGCCACCAGTTCCAATGTTTATTCTGATCCAATCATCTGACGTCCACACTAATTAAGGAACAGACATACACAAAATAGCTCCCCGGTGATCTGTATATTGATTTTATTATCATTTACCAATTTTATATTGCTTCGGCAATGCTGTGCACTTTTAATCATCCATGTTAATAAATAATTTGGTACCTTTTCTTTTCAGTCCATTCATCTCCATTTGTTCCTAGTGATATATATCGTTGTGTTGAATTCACATCTAATTTTTTGATTCTAGCGCTGCTATTTTGTTTGTTATTTGTTGTTTCTTTAATCGCAGGATTGACTAGTCTTGCTTGTGTGGCAGCTGCTCAAAATTAGCACAGCAGCCCTTCTTGCGCCTGATTTAACCCCGGTTAAACTCCCCCTTTTAGATATTGCTGAGGGCTTGTTTACCCTCCAATGTCGACGCAGCTCAATTTTTAGCTGACTGTGGATTGGATCAGGATGTACCTCTTACAGATGTGTACAACAAAGATAACGTAAAAAGAATAAGTTTACAGTTAAAAGAGTATTTTCCAGCTGTAGCCAAATGGAATAGAATTTTTTCCATTAAACAAAAAGAGTCAGAAACAGCTGCTGATTATTTTCACCGGGCATTATTAGAAATGGCAAAGTACACTGGCATAGAGGACATTAGGACCAATGCAAAGCAAACCATCAAGAAGTAGCAGTATCTGTGCTAATGGATGGTTTAAAAGAGGCATTAAAGACCAAGGTACAGACCACACAACCATGTTGGCGAGGTCTGTCGGTGGCTACTTTGAGAGAGGCTGCTATTGATCACGACCGGAATATCACCAGACACAGGGAGTCACAAGGTGATAAGTTAATGTCAGTAAGTATACAGGCCCTGACCACAAAACAGCCTGTGTTTATATCACCAAACCCTGTGGGTAAGCCAAATGTGGTAACATGTTATTTTTGTAACAAACAGGGACACATAGCACGAGACTGTAGAGCGAAAAATTCGCAAAGATCATACCAACCCCCTAGACAACGACACGACACACGACATTGGGAGCAAGGTCCGCAGAGACGGAGTTATGAGCCACATACAGGGGAAACAAAAAGATACCCCCCGAACAGAGACTGGCACGCCTCTGGTAGTTCCCAGCTAACTCCCTCACAAGTAGTTGCTGCCAGCGGGATTCAGGGAGGTCACCATACCCAATAGGGGTGTGGCCATACCTGTAATCTCCAGCCAGTAAAATTGATTGCAAGTCTTGGAAGTGACATTTTTTTGGAAAAAGGGACACAAGGTCCAAACAGACACTGCACAGGCGAAAGGATGAAATTTTAAGGAGATACTAATTTTGTAACCAACCAATTCAGGAAAATTCACAAAAAAGGCCACAAGGCCATTGCAAGAGTCAAACGAGGTTGGAGGTGCGCCACTAAGCTATTTTATAGTATTTTTTGGGGTGGGGGTTCTTAGTGTGAGCCACTAGTGGGCCCTCCACTAAAAAAGTGCTTATTGTGTGGCGCACTCTTTTATGAAATGATTATTGAATATTAAAAATTCATAAATCTTTATTTCATTCTTTTAAAAAAATATATCACAAAAAACAGGTATTTTGTCCAATCTGATTGCCTTAGAGTGCAGAAAGGAAAATATGTGTTTAAATAAAAGTATAAATACTTAATGCACAATAATGTATGATATAGTAAACTTATATCTAAACCGATATAAGAAAAAAGACTATTGTTATATTGAAGTTGATAAAGCAACCGTGAGATATTTTGTAAACTTAATCAGTGCCTTTAGGCTACTGTTTGGCTCATATGAGACACTTATTGTTAATACAATAATCCCTGTGTGGTAGTTATTTCTGTGCTCTTAATTAGAGGGATATCTTTACGCACCCATATATATATTTAGTTGGTCCGCAAATGATTACCAGAGATATTACTACCAGGAAAAAATAGGGGGAGGGAAAGGAGATAGGAGAGACACCGAAAACTACTGTGCTGGTTTTTGTAACATATATGCACCCTTTGCATCAATCCACTTGTTCAGGACTGTAGCAACAGTGTTAATGTAGTTTGATACAAATTATACATCCACAGTTTAGCAGCAGATGATTTGACACCCAGTGCCAGAGAGCAGATAATTGTTACACTGTCTCAGGTACTATTTATGTGTCCAGAATGAAAAAGACCTTAATTGTTGCTGGTCTAACCCGTCTAGGACTCCTTTTTCAGGTACAGATGCTATCATAGCATTAAATCACACAAGTATCATAATACAATATACCCATTGATTTGCTCTATTGAAAGCTGGGTATGAAAAGGTAAATTAGCAGATTGAAGTTATATACATCCGTATTATGATATTTTATAGCCAAGGTACAGGTAAGAGTAAAAAGTAGCCCCAGGTGTGTGAAAACAGATTCCCTTTCTGCTTTTGTCCCATGTGTCCAAATTGGGCAGTGAATGGGAACAATGAGAGTAGGGAAGAGCCGTCCACCTGGGACTGAAAAGATAGAATAGTGCGGGCTGCTTCTACTGTCTACGTTTGATATCCCCCTCCCCTGTTGCATAGGAACATTGCAGGGGGGCTGATAGACACCAACCCGTAGATGAGAGGGCAGCCCTGAGTACCTGGTATTTAGCCTGTAGGGAATCCTGTTGGAGGGTGTGTGATCCGTCAGTAAAACCAGCTGAAGGGAAATTGCTGGAGTGTCTATCAGCCCCCCTGCAATGTTCCTATGCAACAGGGGAGGGGGATATCAAACGTAGACAGTAGAAGCAGCCCGCACTATTCTATCTTTTCAGTCCCAGGTGGACGGCTCTTCCCTACTCTCATTGTTCCCATTCACTGCCCAATTTGGACACATGGGACAAAAGCAGAAAGGGAATCTGTTTTCACACACCTGGGGCTACTTTTTACTCTTACCTGTACCTTGGCTATAAAATATCATAATACGGATGTATATAACTTCAATCTGCTAATTTACCTTTTCATACCCAGCTTTCAATAGAGCAAATCAATGGGTATATTGTATTATGATACTTGTGTGATTTAATGCTATGATAGCATCTGTACCTGAAAAAGGAGTCCTAGACGGGTTAGACCAGCAACAATTAAGGTCTTTTTCATTCTGGACACATAAATAGTACCTGAGACAGTGTAACAATTATCTGCTCTCTGGCACTGGGTGTCAAATCATCTGCTGCTAAACTGTGGATGTATAATTTGTATCAAACTACATTAACACTGTTGCTACAGTCCTGAACAAGTGGATTGATGCAAAGGGTGCATATATGTTACAAAAACCAGCACAGTAGTTTTCGGTGTCTCTCCTATCTCCTTTCCCTCCCCCTATTTTTTCCTGGTAGTAATATCTCTGGTAATCATTTGCGGACCAACTAAATATATATATGGGTGCGTAAAGATATCCCTCTAATTAAGAGCACAGAAATAACTACCACACAGGGATTATTGTATTAACAATAAGTGTCTCATATGAGCCAAACAGTAGCCTAAAGGCACTGATTAAGTTTACAAAATATCTCACGGTTGCTTTATCAACTTCAATATAACAATAGTCTTTTTTCTTATATCGGTTTAGATATAAGTTTACTATATCATACATTATTGTGCATTAAGTATTTATACTTTTATTTAAACACATATTTTCCTTTCTGCACTCTAAGGCAATCAGATTGGACAAAATACCTGTTTTTTGTGATATATTTTTTTTAAATAATGAAATAAAGATTTATGAATTTTTAATATTCAATAATCATTTCATAAAAGAGTGCGCCACACAATAAGCACTTTTTTAGTGGAGGGCCCACTAGTGGCTCACACTAAGAACCCCCACCCCAAAAAAGTCTTGGAAGTGAACCAGAAATTGCAATTGATGTAGCTGGTAAAACATTAAACTTTCTTGTAGATACGGGGGCGGCCAAATCAGTGATAAATTCGACAGTGGGCATGAGAACCACTGGTAAGACAATTCCAGCCATAGGAGTAACGGGAGTAGTCCAGCACTACCCTGTTAGCAAACCAGCCGAGATTACAATAGGGCCTTTACATACCAAGCATTCCTTTTTGCTGGCTGCATCGGCACCGACTAATCTCCTGGGAAGAGACTTATTGTGTAAAATGGGGTGCGTCATTTATTGTACTCCTGAAGGTGTATTCTTGGACATACCTGAGAATCACGCTCAGGAAGTGCGAGACATGTTAGACTCCCCATCAAAATGAATGTCACATACCATTATGACAAATAGGACTCCATCCCAAGTAGAAGAAATGACATCCCAGATACCAGAGTCACTTTGGACTAAAGATGGACAGGACACTGGATTAATGGCAAACGTAGCTCCGGTAGTTGTACAAGTAAAAGATGGTAGGATAGCTCCAAAAATCCCACAGTACCCTCTGAAGCCAGAGGTGGAGTTAGGAGTGTATCCCGTAATAGAGTGCTTGCTACAACAGGGCATTCTGGTAAGAACGTCCAGCACTGCCAATAGTCCCATCTTCCCTGTGAAAAAGAGTGGGGGGATGGGGTTACCGGCTAGTGCAGGATCTAAGGGGGATTAACAAAATAGTTGAGAGTCAGTTCCCCGTAGTGCCAAATCCAGCTGTCATCCTTATGCAAATCCCTCCCACTGCGAAATTTTTCACTGTTATTGACCTCTGCTCCGCTTTCTTTTCGGTACCTCTGCACCCTGACAGCCAATACTTGTTTGCATTCACATACAGAGGAGTCCAATACACATGGACTCGATTACCACAAGGTTTCATAGACAGTCCAAGTATATTTTCCCAGGCTTTGCATGATTGTTTACAGTCTTTCCAACCAGAGAGTGGATCAGTATTAATACAGTACGTGGATGATCTACTACTGTGTTCTGATTCAGTGGAAGCATCCCTGAAGGATACGAAACAGCTCCTGTTTCATCTTTTAGACACAGGACACAAGGTTTCCAAAGACAAGTTGCAATTATGCCAAACTAAGGTAAAATATTTGGGACACTGTCTAACATAGGGGTGGGCAACATGCGGCCCGCGGGCCGGATGCGGCCCGCGAACCGATTCTGCCTGGCCCGCTGTCCCATACCACTGTGCAATGACAAGCGGCCCGGCTGAGCCGCTTGTCATTGCGCTACGAAGCTCCGAGATGCGGCGCCGCTGAGGAAATACCCGGTCTGCTGACCGGGATTTCCTCTGTGACATCAGGCGCTGGGCGGCATAGGGGGCGGAGCCACGGCAAGAGAGTGCAGAGGGCAGCGGGTAGCAGCAGCGGCTCTGCGCAGCGCAGCGGATCTGGCAGAGAAGGCGGTGGATAATCTGGGCAGCAGATCTTCCACAGTGAAATAAAAACATCAAAAGTAAAGCTGCTATATGGGTCCGGGGGGGGGGGGGGGGGGGGGCGGGGGGATGGGGGGGGGGGTTCAGGGAAAGGGGGGTAGAGACTGCTGTACAGGTTCAGGGGAGGGGGTGAAGGGGGGTAGTGACTGCTATATGGGTTCAGGGGTGGGGGAAGGGGGGTAGAGACTACTATATAGGTTTAAGGGAGAGGGGAGGTTTGAGACTGCTATGTGGGTTCAGGGAAGCGGGTGGGGGGAGCTAGTAACCAGCTGTGAATACGATTGATAACAGCATTACACAGGATGCTGTTTGTTTGTTTGTTTGTTTTCAGCAGTTTTTTATTTTTATTTTTTTTATTACTGGATGTGTTTTTTAAGCCCAGTACCCACGGGCCGATTTGGGAGAGATGTGTGCTGAGCGAACCGCTCAGCACACATCTCTCCTGCCGCTCAGCACAGCGCGATCTGTGCTGAGCGTGCGGGGGGAGACGGGGGGGCGCTCACTTCACCCAGCGGGTGAAGTGAGCGACCCGCTAGATTGGCCTGCATGCAGGCCAATCTAGCAGCAGCGATAGCGATGTGCGGGGCCCCGCATAGCTATCGCTGAGGGGGCTACACACGGAGCGATCATGCCGATATTCTAAGCAATCTAGTCAGATTGCTTAGAATATCGCTCCGTGAGTACCCCCCTTTAGACATTTGTATTTTGCCTGTAAAAAACTACGTATGCGGTGTAATGTATATTGTGGTGTGTGTGTTTTTTTATATATATATATATATATATATATAACTATATATATATAACTATGGGCCTAATTCAGACCTGATCGCTAGGGTGTGATTTTTGCACTGCTACGATCAGGTAGTCGCCGCCTACAGGGGGAGGGGGTAATCGCTGTGCAGGGGAGCGATCGCATGTGCAGGAGAGCTGCAGAAATAGAAGTTTGTGCAGTCTCTGCACAGCCCAGGACTTACTCTTCCAGTGCGATGATCGGGGCCGGAGCTGACGTCAGAAACCCTCCCTCCAAACGCCTGGTCCCTCCTGCATTTTTCCGTGCACTCCTCTAAACCGGTCAGTTGCCACCCACAAACGGCCTCTTACTGTCAATCACCTTGCGATCACCTGTGCGATCGCTTTGTTCGCACCATCCCATCACTGCCTGACGATCCCCAGCGCGGCGGACCGATGTGCCTGCGCACTGCAATGCATGCGCAGTTCAGACCCGATCACCCGCTGTGCAAAAATACACAGCAGCGACCGGGTCTAAATTGGGCCCTATAACGGGTCTTATTTTGCAGCAACTGCTGACTAAGGGGCTGATTCAGACCTGATCACTGTGCTGCAAATTTTGCTGTCCTGCGTTCGGGTAGTTGCCGCCCCCAGGAGGAGTGTAAATTCACCCGTGCAAGTGTACGATCGTATGTGTACACAGAGCTGCAAAAATCTACTTTGTGCAGTCTCTGCGCAGCCCAGGACTTATTCCTACAAATATTTGTTATTCATATTAGTCCCCACCCTTGTGTGTGGCCCTCGAACATTCACTGGAAGTGTTAAGCGGCCCCCCAGCTGAAATAATTGCCCACCCCTGGTCTAACACAAGGACTGAGACACCTGACCGCTGATAGAATTCAAGCAATTAGAGACATGACTCTGCCACAAACCCAGCAACAGATCAGAACATTTTTAGGAATGTGTGGGTATTGCCGTAACTGGATCCCAGGGTTTTCCATTCTGGCGTTACCTTTGCAGGAGATGGTCTCCTCAAACAAACCTGATCGGATTTCGCATACAGACGAGTCCGAGATGGCATTTGAGAGACTTAAACAGTGCCTAACGCAGGCACCAGCATTAGGTATGCCAGACTATGGGAAACCCTTTTAGCTGTACGGAACAGAAAGTGCTGGTTGCGCAGCAGGCGTCTTAACCCAAAAGCACGGTGATGCCAGCAGGCCAGTAGCATACTACAGCGCTCAGCTAGATACGGTAGCGCGATCCCTCCCCACATGCTTGCGAAGCGTTGCTGCGATAGCATTGCTAGTAACGAAAAGCGAAGATGTAGTGCTAGGTCACAACCTCACAATTCATACACCACATGCAGTGTCAGCCTTGCTAAATTCTGCCCAAACCAGGCACGTCTCATCAGCGCGGTTTACAAGATGGGAATTGGCACTAATGGCCCCCGTAAACATCACCATAAGGAGATGCAGTGCATTAAATCCTGCAACATATCTCCCAGGTGTGCCTGGACAGGCACAAAGGGTGGAGGATGAGAGTGGTGGGGAAGGAGGATTTAATACAAAGGAGGACACACATGATTGTATGGAATATTTGACCCAAAATTTTAACGCAAGGCCTGACATCAGTGACAACCCACTGGAAGATGTAGATCTAACTTTCTACACGGACGGTAGTTGTCACAGACAGTCAGACTCGGGAGACTTGTGTACTGGATACGCAGTCGTAGATGACCAAGGCACCATAGAAGCAGAACCGCTAGGCCCACCTTACTCAGCCCAGGTTGCTGAACTGGTCGCCCTAACCAGAGCATGTGAATTGGCTAAGGGCAAATCAGCCAATATCTACACCGACTCTAGATACGCATTCGGGGTAGTCCATGATTTCAGAGCCCTATGGCGCCTCAGAAATTTCATGACGGCAGCTGGTACACCGGTAGCGCATGCAGCTCACATCAAAAGGCTTCTAACAGCGATACAGGAACCCGACAGAGTGGCTGTTATCAAGTGTAAAGCACACACATATAGTCAAGATCCAGTATCACTTGGTAACAGCCGAGCAGACGAAGCTGCTAAGTTAGCAGCCGGTACCCCCAGACAGACAGACACCACACAACTGATGGTATTTAATACCATCAACACACAGAAGTTGTGTGAAATGCAAAATTTGTGTTCCACACAGGAAAAGGCAGTCTGGAAGGCAAAGGGATATGGCCAGGAGTCCTCAGGACTCTGGACGGATGGACATGGTAAACCGGTGGCCCCCAGAGCATATCTTCCATGTTTAGCTGAGGCAGCTCACGGGCTGACTCATCTGGGCAAGGAAGGAATGTGCAAGTTGGTAAGAGCATATTGGTGCACCCCAGGATTCTCATCTCATGCAGGTAAGAGAGCAATGTCATGCCTTACATGCTTGAGAAAGAATATCGGAAAGGCAATACCAACAGAACCATCTCATATCCTACCTACAGGCGGTCCTTTTCAGGTAATACAGATTGACTTTATTCAATTACCCCCTTGTCGAAATTTGAAATATGTACTTGTTTGTATAGATGTTTTTTCAAATTGGGTCGAAGCATTTCCTGCGGCCACAAATACCGCTATGTTTACTGCTAAGAAAATTGTGCAGGAATTTGTATGTAGATATGGTATCCCTAGAATTATCGAAAGTGATAGGGGTACCCATTTTACAGGTGATGTCTTTCAAGGAATGTGTAAGTTGATGGGAATTGATAGCAAGCTGCACACTCCATACCGTCCACAGGCGAGTGCGAAGGTGGAAAGAGTGAACAGCACTATTAAAAATAAACTGAGCAAAGTTATGGCAGAGACAGGATTGACATGGCCAGAAGCTTTACCCATTGTACTGTACAGCATCAGAACCACTCCCAGGTCCCCTCTTAATCTGTCTCCCTTTGAAATCTTGTTTGGTCGACAACCGCATGTTATGATTAACCCTCAGGATGATTTGAAGTGTAACAATGAAGTGACTGTAAAATACTTGATTAACATGAGTAAACAGCTAAGGAATCAAAATGATAATTTGAAGTTGGTGATTCCTGATTTACCAGATAGTAATTGTCATGACATTGAACCTGGGGATTATGTAATGATACGGAATTTTCTACGCTCAGGTTGCCTTATTGACAGATGGGAAGGACCATACCAAGTCTTATTGACTAGCACTACAGCATTGAAAGTTGCAGAGAGAGAGACTTGGGTTCATTCGTCCCATTGTAAGAAGTTTGCTGATCCAGAGAGGTCCCGTGATAAGGAACAGACGGTAGAGGAAGTTGTATCACTGGAGTGTCTGTTCCAGGAGGACTGAGGCGGCACCTGAGCATTGAAAATCACAAGATCAAAAGCAGTTGTCGATTCCCTGTTCCCTTTTATTGTTTTTCTCCACTTCCCATCCCCTCTCCCTCAATTATTTTTTCCCCCTTCTCATTCTTCTCCGTTTCCTCCTATAAGATGGACTTGCCCCAAGAGACTGTGATCCGGATTTTCCTGTTGACCATGATGTTGACCAGAGCAGTCTGTTCCGGCGAGAGTACCATGGAGGTCGAGAAAGGTTCTGGAATGGGTTCTGATGACAAAGATGGAGGCGTAGTTTTCCAAGAGCAACTTAACCAACAAGTAAAGGCGAGTATCAGAAAACGATCCGATAACATAGACCATAGAAGGAATTGTGAAGGATTGTTAGCTGAAGAAAACTGTATCTGTAGGCTCTGTGACAATGTAGTTGAGGATGGGTGCATTAAGAAATGCCAATCCAGTTTTAATATCCACATGGACCGGCACCCCTTGAGTGACTATCACTCCTTAGTGGGTAGTGTGTTAAATCAGACAGATTGTTGGGTATGCTCTCAAGTACCTCAAGGTCATAGCAAATCAGGACTAGTACCATTTCCTTTAACGATAGGGGAGGTACTTGAGCTAAAGGGTGGGAGACCGGTGGACAGGAGGTTTAATATCTCCAGTCCTCCTAGTTTGAAGCTCCACCAATATCATGTGGATAGATCCCTAATATGTTTTAACATCTCCAATCCCCGAAAGCCGGGAAATTGGGAAGTGTCATGGAGTAACCAAACCATGACCTTTTCATAAAGAGCAGATAGAATGCCGACAGATACAGAGCTTATACGCCACATAGCCAGTAGAGAAAAATCTTTCCGGTATAGGTATACCCTAGGAAGTAGGATTACGAGAGTTGGAGAGGTATCACCAGGATACTGCGCACATATCGTACAAACTGATACGTGTACTAAACAGATGGGAGCATTAGGGTTAGGAGATTTCACATGGAAGATGTGTAATATGGTTATGTCCTACTCCGTCCCATATGTTCTCCCCGATGATGCATATTTCATATGCGGGAGGAAGGCGTATAAGTGGCTTGCCCCAAACTCTGAAGGATTGTGTTATATTGGAAAAGTACTGCCTGAGGTAATGACTGTATCACATGCCAAAATGAAAGATATTCACCGTGTTGCCCAAGCTCCTTATACTCACACCCACTACGAGCACGTAGTTAAACGGCACCTGATAGAAAGAACAGAGCATCCGGCCTCTGACATGATCCATGAATCCACCGGGATTCAGTTTCTAATCGCGTTAGACATCACTCGCACCGCCAGAGGAGTGTTGAATTATAAATACATATCTGCGCTTGCAAATTTGTTAGACAATATCACAGAAATGTATGATGACACGTTTAGGTATACTGGAAGAGAACTTCAAGCTTATAAAACAGAACTGGTCCAGCATAGAATGGTTCTCAATTATCTCACAGCAGTGACAGGCGGATATTGCGTCACACTGGCAACGCAGTACGGCATGAAATGCTGCACATATATTACGAATAGCACCGAGGACCCGGTCGAGGTCATAGACCAAAAGATGGACGATATTCTCCAATTGAAGTGGGAATTTCGCAGGAGACACAATCTCACTCTTGCTGCTGTAGGTAATAAGCTGACTGGTTGGGTGTCATGGTTGAACCCGCGAAATTGGTTCTCTGGTTTAGGAGAATGGGCTCAAGGAGTCATAATGGATGTTGGGAAGTTTCTTCTATGTATCTTAGGTGTTGTCATATCCATTGGCTTGATATTTAGATGCGGTCAGGCTTTAATGAAGTGCAAACGAAGTACCAGGGTGATGAGTTTAAGGAGTGAGGAAATTGTAATTCCAATGGATTTGATTTATGACCCAAATGTAGAAACAATGATGTGATGAAAATGCGATTTCTACGGTCCGTTTCTTTCACCTGTTTTTCTGGTTTTTCCAAGGTAAAAAGACCCACTTTTGACGAGGAATTTGATGATCCTGTATACAGACAACTGATGGATTAAAGAAGAAGTTTTGACAACCTAATACACAGATATTTGATGAACAATGCCATAGACCCCCAGTTTCCCTAGAAATTTTAAAATTACGCTAGCCCAACACTTTTGTAAGCCTATGGACATTGACCAAGCTTTTTGCCCACACGCCTTTTGGCAAAAGCACAAAGAAGACTGCAATCAACAGACTCCGAACAAGACTTCAACCGACAAATGTTCATTAACCTGACATAGAATACCACTGCATTTACCATAATTATGTCTTTTCTTCATCTCTACAACCTTCAGGTAATTACACACATAGTCGATAGGGAATACAGGCACAAATATCAGCAATCACATATTCCCCCATTCATGTATCATCAACTAAAATGTGCTCCCCATTTTGTTGCAACCAAAATCCGAAAAGAGCTCGGTAAAGTTTGACAGCCCATCCACAGACCCGTACCACGGGATAAGAAGGAATTCAAATGTATACTTCGCAATACCTCGAAGCTTGATTTAAAACACGTACGGCACGATGATACATGACCCCCAAACACGGATTCATACACACATGCTTCTGCTATCTCACTAGGTCATGCCCTCTTCACACCTTCTCCTCTCTCCTCCCTTACCCAACCATGGAAATGTATTAACCCCTGACATATATTTTTCTCGTTTTGAAATGTTTTAGGAAGTGGCAGTTATTGTTGACTGCCAAAGGGTGGACTGTCAAAGTCAGAAAAATATCACGATGCACACTGCCATATTTGCACCTCATATGTGTCCCTGCTGCGCATGCGTGCGCTCTCCCGTGCGTGCGCATACTCGCTGTTGCGGGCACCCGCAGGCGCACGGTATGCGCATTTACGGTAGAGATTGTATGCGTCTAGCGGGCGACTCTTTCGTTATATATTTTTACCATATAATGTACTTTGTAGATTATGGTCCCTTTGATAGAATCTGAAAGTTTGGTTAATGTAGAATGTTCATGGACGGAGAAACCCCTCTTTGTTTGATACGAAGGGTCAGACAGGAGTAATACAGTGGTGTTTAGTATCCATCGGAAGAGTATTTAATTAGCAATATTCCGGTGTTGGTTTGAAGCGAATTAATCGCTCGTGCGAATAGTTATGGACATAAGAAGTTTATGTCCATTTACTATTATTTGCACTTACTTATCCATGCGGCGGGAAACCTAGTTTCCCACCCACCTGAGCAGTTGGAAATTGTCACAGCCCACCTGTATGAATCAACCTATGACCTTTTGTTATAATGCGAGGAGGAATTCCTGTGTCCAATGAACAATGAGATTGTAGGGACCATTGAATCGTATTGTGTGTGGGGCATAAATAGACAAGCCGATCACATCCAGCTCTCACTCTTCAACGGTTCTCATTGCTGATAATCGGGAGCTGGATGTCCAGAGGCGCATGCGATCGTTCCCCTTTGTGCGTAAGTTTTTCTCCGCAATCATATTGTATTTCTTGTTATTGTGGGCCATTTCTCTCTCTCTCTCTTCTCCCCTTTCTCTCTTAATTTTCCTGCAAACATAATTGTATTATATTGTATTTCATGTGTAGTTATCTGGTTAGTTAGTCTATGTTATATTGTAGTGTGTGACTTGTATTGTATTGTTCTTTTTTGCAAGTAATAACATTCATATAAGGCGTTAGACCCTAAGCACGGTATCTGTGTATTTCTTATAGTGTTAAGTATTTTCAGAGCGTCGGTGACGCTCGAACAGCTTTTAAGATAATAAGGTTACACTGTGTTGCATCTACACCCTATCTCTACACTAGGGTCTTACTGCATATTACATTGTTTATGGTTTAGATATAAAGGTTTAACATTGTGAGCGTCTGCGCCGCTGGTGATCTCCTCGTGGTCCCGAGCGGCCGCTACGCTATAGCGAACCATTACGTTAGTCAGCAGCCAATAGCGTGCCTGCCTGTGATCTCTTGGCCGTGAGCGAACGTGACGCTTGAGCGTCTCGACCACGGCTAAGCGATTGTTACGCAACGTGCGTACCCTTACGGTACTCCATACGTGAATAGCGTACAGTGTTCTTAGACCTCATAAAGGGTGTTATATAAGATAAATATTTAGCTTTATCACTACACACAGGCCTCCTCCTCTCTAGAAGCGCCCCTGCTGCTACTTTATCTCTCTGCACTTTATCTCTCTCCAAGGCTTAGCAAATAGATTCTATAGAACCCATAGAATTTGACAGCAGATAAGAACCACTAAGCCCATCTATTCTGCCTTAAACACATGTACACGCACACACTTACACACTAGGGGGCCCTACACACTGGTCGACCCGCCGCCGAGCTGCCCGACGGCGGATACGGCCGACGAGCGACCCGGCGGCGGGGGGGCAGTGACGGGGGGGAGTGAAGTTTCTTCACTCCCCCCGTCACGCGGCTCCATAGAACTGCAGGCAAATATGGACGAGATCGTCCATATTGGCCTGCATGCACAGCCGACGGGGAACCAGCGATGAACGAGCGCGGGACCGCGCATCGTTCATCGCTGGAGCCTCCACACTGAAAGATATGAACGAGTTCTCGTTCATTTATGAACGAGATCGTTCATATCTTTCAAAAAATCGGCCAGTGTGTAGGGCCTATAAGGTTTTTAGGAGGGTTTTGTTGTTGGGAGCCAATTAACCTACCAGTATATTTCTGGATTGTGGAAGCGCCATGGGTCCTGTTGGAGAAAGAGCGCTGTATAAATAAAATTATTAATAATAATAATATTATTATTATTATTGTTATAACGGAGCATCCGGAGGAAACCCATGCAAGCACGGGGAGAATATACAGAGTCCACACAGTTAGGCCCATGGTGGGAATGGAACCCATGGTACTGCATACCTCCAAACGGTCCTGATTTTCTCGGGACAGTCCTGTTTTTTAGGACTGTCCCGCTGTTGCCTCCAGTGGATGTTGGGAGGTATGGTACTGTGATGCAGTAATGCTAACCATTACACCATCCATACGTATGATCCCTCTCCAGTGGGTTGCAGGAGATCCCGCTGTGCATTGCAACATTTTCCGCATTGTGCAGCTGGAAAACCGCACATGCTCAGTAGCCGCAAGGGGGCCGTAGGTGGAAGTAAAGTAATTGCATATGTCTGTGCCGTTTTCCCTATGCACAGAGCCAGAGTCTGCTCAGGAACATGCTGGTGGTAGAGGTGGGACCGCCTCCGCTGTTAAACCGCCCCTGAGAAAGGGCTGACCTACCTTTGGGTCTGTATAAATAGCACACCTGTACTCTCGCTGTCTTAGTTCAGAAGTTGCTGGTCCCTGCTTGTCTGATCCAGGATCTTGCCAGTGAGTAGATATGGAAATCTCTGCAGACCTTGTCGTTTTGTGCCGATTGTCTGCCAGTGATCCAGAGTAACGGTGACCAGTGTTGTCTAGTAGAGGCCCGTGGGATTGATTATATTTTGCAATATAAAATAAAGGTGACTTTGTGTCTTTCCAGCTGTCTCACTCTCAGCCTAAGTGATTTCAAACCCCCATGGTACCTACCATGTGCCCTCCGCTGGGGTATAAGGCTGCTTCGGGCACACCAGCTAGCTTGGTTGGTTACCCATAATCCTCTTATCCTGACCAGACATCAGCGACGCAGTCTGTACAGCAATCCCTTTTGTCCACTGACGTTTTATTTTATTTTATTTTTAGATTACCTCATTGAACAGGACCCAAAACATTTTAGGTTGTCCTTTAAATGAACCTGCTGTCAGGGTGGAGGGAGTTTTACACGCTCCTTTCTGAATAATATATGTCCGTATTCACATGCACATCACAGAGTACCACGTCTATCATCTCTCAGGGAGAGAAGGTACATTTCGGGCCCGATGCACCAATAACAAGCCCCACATGAGGTAGGAAATGATTTAATCTGAAAATATTTTTGCAAACATATTCTCGCTAAAAGGAAAAAAACAAAAAAACATATGCCATTACTTTCTAAAAACCATTATAAAACATAATACAGCATAAACAAGAAATAAGAGAACAGCCGCGCTCAGAGCCTTGCAGACGACAAATGAGATTGCTTCAGGCCGGGAGGAAAGGAGTCTTTATTCTCTGGAAGCCTCAGGGGGCGAGTGCTGAATTCCCCCATGCAGTACTTTTATCCTTATACTTATATTAACAGTGACAGCAAGCACTCCAGGCTGCTAGTATCCCGGCACTTATTTTAGGATTATTAGCTACCAAAACATTTACGATCTGCTTAGACAGCAGTAGCAGGGTATGAAAGGACGGTATTTTGTTTGCAGCAGTTTTCCAGTACATTGCAGATCTGTCCCGCGCATTCACATCTACCAAACACAAACAGAGAGGATTCTGGGGCCATGTAGGTCACGTCAACCTCTATTTTTGTCTCAGCAATGTTATGGTTTGCAGTAGGTCTAGAAAGAGCATAAGGGCGGGATGTACTATGCATCGCATCATGGATGCGATACATCCTGACACTTATTGGGTACATACCGCTGTTAATAATGCCGGTATGTGCCTTTAAATCGCAAAAGACAGCTCTCCCAGTAAGGGTTAACTTAGGACCTGGGAGTCCTTCTTTGACGCGCGCTGCAGAGGACACTGGGAATGATCCGATTAGATACGTCACAGAGGAAATGTAAAAATAAGCCCATAGGCTTCTATGGGCAAAGCCACCATCATTTTCAGTGTTTTGGCTACATATTCAGGTTTAGTACATCCCGCCTTAAATGAGGTTTGAACTAAGAAAAATATGCTACAACATCTGTCTAGAATGCAATTTTGCACTTTGGCAAACCCCTGTTACACCGAATGGGACCAAATTTAAATTATGCGGATGCAGTTAAGCTAAGAGAACCAGGATCCAAAGCATCCCATACTCGGCACTCACCACTCACCCATGCGCAGTCAGCAGACCACATATGCATACTTACCTACTTCCTGGCTGCTCTCTCCGGGAGAGAGCAGCCAGGTCGGCTCAGCAGAGGGGCGGGGCAGGACAATGACGAGAAGAGGGGGCGGGGTGGAGGCGGTTTGGGGCGTGGTTACAGCAGGATGTCATTTAAGCCATGCCCCCGCTCTGAAATGCCACTATTACCGGCATTATACTGCAGGGGGCGAGGCTATGATGATGAGATTCAACAAGAATCGCGTCATCGACTGACCGGACCGCGTCCACTTTACTCACAAAGTGCGTGGCCGGGCAGGGGGTAATTTAAGAATAAATAGACTTGCCTGCTATTCTGGGGGGCCGGGAGGGCCACCCGGTTTTTGTGAGCCTCCCGGCCATTCCGGGAGCGTAGGCAAGTATGCACATGCACAGTCAGTAACGTGCCGGCCCCCGGGAAATGAAAGTAAAGTGACTGCTAAAGCCATCACTTTACTTTTACACATCGCACGGACGGGCTCCTATCAGAGCTCCTGTCCCTGCATATTGTAATACATGCTGATAGCATAGGCGTTTCTATAATAGGTGCACACGGGCCACTAGGTCCAGGGGGGGGACACCGCACACACCGCACCCACACAGTATACTTACCCCTCCAGAGTCCAACAGCGTCTACAGTGTGGGCACATATCATTTGGGAAATGGCTGCCACGGCCATTTCCGAGTGATTTCGCATGCACACTGGAGGTGTCCCCGTGAACAAGGCATGGGCGCCTTGTTCCCGGAGACCTGCACATGCGCAGTAGGCTCTGGCTTTATGCCAGAGTCTACTAGCTGCCGGAGAGGAGGGGGCCCGCAGCAGAGACTGCACGCGGGTCCCCTCCTCTCTTTAAAAGCCGCTGCTGGAGGTATTTAATTTCTTATTGCCGTGAGTAGGGGCTATAAGAAATTATAATTGCCAGGTCAAAACCCTAATAATTAATAAATGGGCCCCCTGGAGTTGGGAGGGTTTGTGAGTCTTGGCTCAATTCTTTGGCGTAGTGGTAAAATAAAGCTGCCTCCAGTATACGTGGGCTACATGCAAATGAAACAAATAATATACCCATACGCAAATCAAAAAAATAATCAGATTGTAGCATTTGCTCTGCAACATGGTGAATCCAGGCATTCATTTGCTGTTTTTTAACATGTCCTCCTGAGTAAGGCCCATTTTGGGGCCCATTTATCAAGGATTACATATTGAATGCGATGTGGGCGTGATCTTACCGCCCAGGAACGTATTGCAGTATGTGATCCCTTCGGGTGAATGTATCACCCATCACCCACAGGGACAGGGTCTCTGAAAGTAAATGTGCAATGTGCTCTGCGGGCGTTCGGGGGTCCTGCGCATGCATGCAGTGTACCGGGGCCCAGGATTTCTCTTGGCAGCCCTGCATGCGCGGTCATACGTAATTGCGATGCACTGGGGCATTCCCGGCCAAGGGTTCTTGGGTACCCAGCCGGATCTACTTTCCACGATACATAGCCCATAGGCTTTGCATTCCCAATATTGATACATCGGGCAGCATCGCATCCCCCATAGAAGCCTATTGGGGATGTGGCTGCTGGCGGAAATGGAGGGATCACAGTAGGTATCGGAGATACCTGCTGTGATCCCTTCTTCTTACATGTAGGTGATACTTATTATATGGGGCTAACCACCGAAAACGAGTGCTAAATGGGCCCCTAAATGCTTAGCAGTGGTGAAGTTGTACACTTAAATGTCCACTAGGTGGTGCACTTTCTCAGAAAACTTTGTATTTTTGTTTATTTAATTTTGTTTGTGAAATTACACCAGCAGAGAAGAGCAATATGTTTCAAATGTTCCACAGAATAATCGCCTCCTTGTCCATCTCTGGGGTAAATTTACTAACATTCGTAATTTTCCGTTTGAAGTCAAAGTTCAATCACGAATGACATCGAAAGTGTAAATATGCAACTTTTTGAATCGATTACGACTAATTTACTAAGCTGCCGTATTCTGCATTTTCGGTTTTTCCGATGTCGATGTCATTCGTTTTTTTAGGCAGTGTTTTACGTGAGTGACTTGTAAAACACTGCCGACTTTAATACAATGAATCTCGGCCGGATCTGAGAGATCCATGCTGGGCTTCATTGTGCACCTTGTAAAAAAAAAAAAAAATGTTTAAACTTTAAAAAAAAATTGGGTGGGGTCCCCCCTCCTAAGCCAAACCAGCCTCGGGCTCTTTGAGCCGGTCCTGGTTGCAAAAATATGGGGGAAAAATTGACAGGGGTTCCCCCATATTTAAACAACCAGCACCGGGCTCTGTGCCTGGCCCTGGTTCCAAAAATACGGGGGACAAAAAGCGTAGGGGTCCCCCGTATTTTTGAAACCAGCACCGGGCTCCACTAGCTGGACAGATAATGCCACAGCCGGGGGTCACTTTTATACAGCGCCTGCGGCCGTGGCATTAAATACCCAACTAGTCACCCCTGGCCGGGGTACCCTGGAGGAGTGGGAACCCCTTCAATCAAGGGGTCCCCCCCCCTCCAGCCACCCAAGTGCCAGGGGTGAAGCCCGAGGCTGTCCCCCCCATCCAATGGGCTGCGGATGGGGGGCTGATAGCCTTTGTTGAAAGTTATGAATATTGTTTTTAGTAGCAGTACTACAAGCCCCAGCAAGCCTCCCCCGCAAGCTGGTACTTGGAGAACCACAAGTACCAGCATGCGGCGGAAAACCGGGCCCGCTGGTACCTGTAGTACTACTACTAAAAAAATACCCCAATAAAGACATTACACACACACCTTGAAAGTATAACTTTAATGCATACATACACACCACCATATACACATACTTACCTTATGTTCACACGAGGGTCGGTCCTCTTCTCCATGTAGAATCCATGGTGTACCTGTTGAAAAAATTCTACTCACCAAATCCAGTGTAGAGGGCTCCTCGGGTAATCCATTTGTAATCCACGTACTTGTAAAAATAAAAAAACGGACACCCGACCACGAACTGAAAAGGGCCCCATGTTTTCACATGGGACCCCTTTCCCCGAATGCCAGAAACCCCCTCTGACTTATGTCTAAGAGGGTTTCTTCAGCCAATCAGGGAGCGCCACGTTGTGGCACCCTCCTGATCGGCTGTGTGCTCCTGTACTGTCTGACAGGCGGCACACGGCAGTGTTACAATGTAGCGCCTATGCGCTCCATTGTAACCAATGGTGGGAACTTTGTGGTCAGCGGGTGACCGAAAGTAACCTCACCGCTGACCACAAAGTTCCCTTTTTACACATAACGGCAGACAGCGTGCCGTTGTTACACATAGCGGCAGACAGCGTACACTTTTTACACATTATGGCAGACAGCATCCCCCTTTTTACACATAACGGCAGACAGCGTGCCCTTTTTACACATAACGGCAGACAGCGTGCCGTTGTTACACATAGCGGCAGACAGCGTACACTTTTTACACATAACGGCAGACAGCGTGCCCTTGTTAAACATAGCGGCAGACAGCGTACACTTTTTACACATAACGGCAGACAGCGTGTCCTTTTTACACATAACGGCAGACAGCGTCCCCTTTTTACACATTACGGCAGACAGCGTGCCCTTGTTACACATTACGGCAGACAGCATCCCCCTTTTTACACATTACGGCAGGCAGATTCACCCTTTTTACATATTGCGGCAGACAGCGTCCCCTTTTTACACATCACGGCAAACAGATTCCCCCTTTTTACACATCACATCAGGCAGATTCCCCCCATTTTACACATCACATCAGGCAGATTCCCCCTTTTTACACATTGCGGCAAAGATTCCCCCTTTTTACTAGTGATGAGCGGGTTCGGTTTCTCGGAAACCGAACCCCCCCGAACTTCAGCCTTTTTACACGGGTCCGAGGCAGACTCGGATCTTCCCGCCTTGCTCGGTTAACCCGAGCGCGCCCGAACGTCATCATCCCGCTGTCGGATTCTCGCGAGGCTCGGATTCTATCGCGAGACTCGGATTCTATATAAGGAGCCGCGCGTCGCCGCCATTTTCACACGTGCATTGAGATTGATAGGGAGAGGACGTGGCTGGCGTCCTCTCCGTTTAGACTAGAGTACTAGAGACACTTGATTTACTAATTTTGGGGAGCATATTAGGAGTACTACTTGCTGATAGTGTGACCAGTGACCACCAGTTTAATTAATCCGTTCTCTGCCTGAAAAAAAACGATACACAGTGTGACACAGTCACATACCATATCTGTGCTCAGCCTCAGTGTGCTGCATCATATGTAATACTGTATATCTGACTGTGCTGAGTGCTCACTGCTCACACAGCTTAATTGTGGGGGAGACTGGGGAGCAGTTATAGCAGGAGTACATATTTTAAGTACAGTGCACACTTTTGCTGCCAGAGTGCCACTGCCAGTGTGACTGACCAGTGACCACTGACCACCAGTATATTGTGATTGTCTGCTGACCACCAGTATATTGTGATTGTCTGCCTGAAAAAGTTAAACACTCGTCGTGTGGTGTTTTTATAAACGCATTCTGCTGACAGTGTCCAGCAGGTCCGTCATTATATAATATATACCTGTCCGGCTGCAGTAGTGATATATATATATTTTATATCTCATTATCATCCAGTCTATATTAGCAGCAGACGCAGTACGGTAGTCCACGGCTGTAGCTACCTCTGTGTCGGCAGTCGCTCGTCCATCCATAATTGTATACCACCTACCCGTGGTGTTTTTTTTTTTCTATCTTCTTGATACTAGTAGCTTACTTTAGGAGTCTGCAGTGCTGAGCTGACAGTGTCCAGCAGGTCCGTCATTATATAATATATACCTGTCCGGCTGCAGTAGTGATATATATATATTTTTTATCTCATTATCATCCAGTCTATATTAGCAGCAGACGCAGTACGGTAGTCCACGGCTGTAGCTACCTCTGTGTCGGCAGTCGCTCGTCATCCATAAGTATACTAGTATCCATCCATCTCCATTGTTTACCTGAGGTACCTTTTAGTTGTGCCTATTAAAATATGGAGAACAAAAATGTTGAGGTTCCAAAAATAGGGAAAGATCAAGATCCACTTCCACCTCGTGCTGAAGCTGCTGCCACTAGTCATGGCCGAGACGATGAAATGCCATCAACGTCGTCTGCCAAGGCCGATGCCCAATGTCATAGTACAGAGCATGTAAAATCCAAAACACCAAATATCAGTAAAAAAAGGACTCAAAAATCTAAAATAAAATTGTCGGAGGAGAAGCGTAAACTTGCCAATATGCCATTTACCACACGGAGTGGCAAGGAACGGCTGAGGCCCTGGCCTATGTTCATGGCTAGTGGTTCAGCTTCACATGAGGATGGAAGCACTCAGCCTCTCGCTAGAAAAATGAAAAGACTCAAGCTGGCAAAAGCACAGCAAAGAACTGTGCGTTCTTCGAAATCCCAAATCCACAAGGAGAGTCCAATTGTGTCGGTTGCGATGCCTGACCTTCCCAACACTGGACGTGAAGAGCATGCGCCTTCCACCATTTGCACGCCCCCTGCAAGTGCTGGAAGGAGCACCCGCAGTCCAGTTCCTGATAGTCAGATTGAAGATGTCAGTGTTGAAGTACACCAGGATGAGGAGGATATGGGTGTTGCTGGCGCTGGGGAGGAAATTGACAAGGAGGATTCTGATGGTGAGGTGGTTTGTTTAAGTCAGGCACCCGGGGAGACACCTGTTGTCCGTGGGAGGAATATGGCCATTGACATGCCTGGTGAAAATACCAAAAAAATCAGCTCTTCGGTGTGGAAGTATTTCAACAGAAATGCGGACAACATTTGTCAAGCCGTGCGTTGCCTTTGTCAAGCTGTAATAAGTAGGGGTAAGGACGTTAACCACCTCGGAACATCCTCCCTTATACGTCACCTGCAGCGCATTCATCATAAGTCAGTGACAAGTTCAAAAACTTTGGGCGACAGCGGAAGCAGTCCACTGACCAGTAAATCCCTTCCTCTTGTAACCAAGCTCACGCAAACCACCCCACCAACTCCCTCAGTGTCAATTTCCTCCTTCCCCAGGAATGCCAATAGTCCTGCAGGCCATGTCACTGGCAATTCTGACGAGTCCTCTCCTGCCTGGGATTCCTCCGATGCATCCTTACGTGTAACGCCTACTGCTGCTGGCGCTGCTGTTGTTGCTGCTGGGAGTCGATGGTCATCCCAGAGGGGAAGTCGTACTCGTAAGACCACTTTTACTACTTCCACCAAGCAATTGACTGTCCAACAGTCCTTTGCGAGGAAGATGAAATATCACAGCAGTCATCCTGCTGCAAAGCGGATAACTGAGGCCTTGGCATCCTGGGCGGTGAGAAACGTGGTTCCGGTATCCATCATTACTGCAGAGGCAACTAGAGACTTGTTGGAGGTACAGTGTCCCCGGTACCAAATACCATCTAGGTTCCATTTCTCTAGGCAGGCGATACCGAAAATGTACACAGACCTCAGAAAAAGACTCACCAGTGTCCTAAAAAATGCAGTTGTACCCAATGTCCACTTAACCACGGACATGTGGACAAGTGGAGCAGGGCAGGCTCAGGACTATATGACTGTGACAGCCCACTGGGTAGATGTATGGACTCCCGCCGCAAGAACAGCAGCGGCGGCACCAGTAGCAGCATCTCGCAAACGCCAACTCTTTCCTAGGCAGGCTACGCTTTGTATCACCGCTTTCCAGAATACGCACACAGCTAAAAACCTCTTACGGCAACTGAGGAAGATCATCGCAGAATGGCTTACCCCAATTGGACTCTCCTGTGGATTTGTGGCATCGGACAACGCCAGCAATATTGTGTGTGCATTAAATATGGGCAAATTCCAGCACGTCCCATGTTTTGCACATACCTTGAATTTGGTGGTGCAGAATTATTTAAAAAACGAGAGGGGCATGCAAGAGATGCTGTCGGTGGCCAGAAGAATTGCGGGACACTTTCGGCATACAGGCACCACGTACAGAAGACTGGAAAACCACCAAAAACGCCTGAACCTGCCCTGCCATCATCTGAAGCAAGAAGTGGTAACGAGGTGGAATTCAACCCTCTATATGCTTCAGAGGTTGGAGGAGCAGCAAAAGGCCATTCAAGCCTATACAACTGACCACGATATAGGAGGTGGAATGCACCTGTCTCAAGCGCAGTAGAGAATGATTTCAACGTTGTGCAAGGTTCTGCAACCTTTTGAACTTGCCACACGTGAAGTCAGTTCAGACACTGCCAGCCTGAGTCAGGTCATTCCCCTCATCAGGCTTTTGCAGAAGAAGCTGGAGACATTGAAGGAGGAGCTAACACAGAGCGATTCCGCTAGGCATGTGGGACTTGTGGATGGAGCCCTTAATTCGCTTAACAAGGATTCACGGGTGGTCAATCTGTTGAAATCAGAGCACTACATTTTGGCCACCGTGCTCGATCCTAGATTTAAAACCTACCTTGGATCTCTCTTTCCGGCAGACACAAGTCTGCTGGGGTTCAAAGAACTGCTGGTGACAAAATTGTCAAGTCAAGCGGAACGCGACCTGTCAACATCTCCTCCTTCACATTCTCCCGCAACTGGGGGTGCGAGGAAAAGGCTCAGAATTCCGAGCCCACCCGCTGGCGGTGATGCAGGGCAGTCTGGAGCGACTGCTGATGCAGGGCAGTCTGGAGCGACTGCTGATGCTGACATCTGGTCCGGACTGAAGGACCTGACAACGATTACGGACATGTCGTCTACTGTCACTGCATATGATTCTCTCCCCATTGAAAGAATGGATTATATGAGTGACCGCATCCAAGTAGGCACGTCAGACAGTCCGTACTTATACTGGCAGGAAAAAGAGGCAATTTGGAGGCCCTTGCACAAACTGGCTTTATTTTACCTAAGTTGCCCTCCCACAAGTGTGTACTCCGAAAGAGTGTTTAGTGCCGCCGCTCACCTTGTCAGCAATCGGCGTACGAGGTTACATCCAGAAAATGTGGAGAAGATGATGTTCATTAAAATGAATTATAATCAATTCCTCCGTGGAGACATTGACCAGCAGCAATTGCCTCCACAAAGTACACAGGGAGCTGAGATGGTGGATTCCAGTGGGGACGAATTGATAATCTGTGAGGAGGGGGATGTACACGGTGATATATCGGAGGATGATGATGAGGTGGACATCTTGCCTCTGTAGAGCCAGTTTGTGCAAGGAGAGATTAATTGCTTCTTTTTTGGTGGGGGTCCAAACCAACCCGTCATTTCAGTCACAGTCGTGTGGCAGACCCTGTCACTGAAATGATGGGTTGGTTAAAGTGTGCATGTCCTGTTTATACAACATAAGGGTGGGTGGGAGGGCCCAAGGACAATTCCATCTTGCACCTCTTTTTTCTTTAATTTTTCTTTGCGTCATGTGCTGTTTGGGGAGTAGTTTTTTGAAGGGCCAGCCTGCGTGACACTGCAGTGCCACTCCTAGATGGGCCAGGTGTTTGTGTCGGCCACTTGGGTCGCTTAGCTTACTCACACAGCTACCTCATTGCGCCTCTTTTTTTCTTTGCGTCATGTGCTGTTTGGGGAGTAGTTTTTTGAAGGGCCAGCCTGCGTGACACTGCAGTGCCACTCCTAGATGGGCCAGGTGTTTGTGTCGGCCACTAGGGTCGCTTAGCTTACTCACACAGCTACCTCATTGCGCCTCTTTTTTTCTTTGCGTCATGTGCTGTTTGGGGAGTAGTTTTTTGAAGGGCCAGCCTGCGTGACACTGCAGTGCCACTCCTAGATGGGCCAGGTGTTTGTGTCGGCCACTTGGGTCGCTTAGCTTACTCACACAGCTACCTCATTGCGCCTCTTTTTTTCTTTGCGTCATGTGCTGTTTGGGGAGTAGTTTTTTGAAGGGCCAGCCTGCGTGACACTGCAGTGCCACTCCTAGATGGGCCAGGTGTTTGTGTCGGCCACTAGGGTCGCTTAGCTTACTCACACAGCTACCTCATTGCGCCTCTTTTTTTCTTTGCGTCATGTGCTGTTTGGGGAGTAGTTTTTTGAAGGGCCAGCCTGCGTGACACTGCAGTGCCACTCCTAGATGGGCCAGGTGTTTGTGTCGGCCACTTGGGTCGCTTAGCTTACTCACACAGCTACCTCATTGCGCCTCTTTTTTTCTTTGCGTCATGTGCTGTTTGGGGAGTAGTTTTTTGAAGGGCCAGCCTGCGTGACACTGCAGTGCCACTCCTAGATGGGCCAGGTGTTTGTGTCGGCCACTAGGGTCGCTTAGCTTACTCACACAGCTACCTCATTGCGCCTCTTTTTTTCTTTGCGTCATGTGCTGTTTGGGGAGTAGTTTTTTGAAGGGCCAGCCTGCGTGACACTGCAGTGCCACTCCTAGATGGGCCAGGTGTTTGTGTCGGCCACTAGGGTCGCTTAGCTTACTCACACAGCTACCTCATTGCTCCTCTATTTTTCTTTGCGTCATGTGCTGTTTGGGGAGTAGTTTTTTGAAGGGCCAGCCTGCGTGACACTGCAGTGCCACTCCTAGATGGGCCAGGTGTTTGTGTCGGCCACTTGGGTCGCTTGGCTTAGCCATCCAGTGACCTCGGTGCAAATTTTAGGACTAAAAATAATATTGTGAGGTGTGAGGTGTTCAGAATAGACTGAAAATGAGTGGAAATTATGGTTATTGAGGTTAATAATACTTTGGGATCAAAATGACCCCCAAATTCTATGATTTAAGCTGTTTTTGAGGGTTTTTTGAAAAAAACACCCGAATCCAAAACACACCCGAATCCGACAAAAAAAATTCGGTGAGGTTTTGCCAAAACGCGTTTGAACCCAAAACACGGCCGCGGAACCGAACCCAAAACCAAAACACAAAACCCGAAAAATTTCCGGCGCTCATCACTACTTTTTACACATTAGGGCAGGCAGATTCCCCCTTTTTACACATTGCAGCAAAGATTACAGTGCCACTCCTAGATGGGCCAGGTGTTTGTGTCGGCCACTAGGGTCGCTTAGCTTACTCACACAGCTACCTCATTGCGCCTCTTTTTTTCTTTGCGTCATGTGCTGTTTGGGGAGTAGTTTTTTGAAGGGCCAGCCTGCGTGACACTGCAGTGCCACTCCTAGATGGGCCAGGTGTTTGTGTCGGCCACTAGGGTCGCTTAGCTTACTCACACAGCTACCTCATTGCTCCTCTATTTTTCTTTGCGTCATGTGCTGTTTGGGGAGTAGTTTTTTGAAGGGCCAGCCTGCGTGACACTGCAGTGCCACTCCTAGATGGGCCAGGTGTTTGTGTCGGCCACTTGGGTCGCTTGGCTTAGCCATCCAGTGACCTCGGTGCAAATTTTAGGACTAAAAATAATATTGTGAGGTGTGAGGTGTTCAGAATAGACTGAAAATGAGTGGAAATTATGGTTATTGAGGTTAATAATACTTTGGGATCAAAATGACCCCCAAATTCTATGATTTAAGCTGTTTTTGAGGGTTTTTTGAAAAAAACACCCGAATCCAAAACACACCCGAATCCGACAAAAAAAATTCGGTGAGGTTTTGCCAAAACGCGTTTGAACCCAAAACACGGCCGCGGAACCGAACCCAAAACCAAAACACAAAACCCGAAAAATTTCCGGCGCTCATCACTACTTTTTACACATTAGGGCAGGCAGATTCCCCCTTTTTACACATTGCAGCAAAGATTCCCCCTTTTTACACATTACGGCAGGCAGATTCCCCCTTTTTACACATTGCGGCAGGCAGATTCCCCCTTTTTACACATTGCGTCAGGCAGGTTCCCCCTTTTTACACATTGCGGCAAGCAGATTCCCCCTTTTTACACATTGCGGCAGACAATGGAAAGAAAGAAAGAAAAAGAAAGAAAGAAAGAAAGAAAGAAAGAAAGAAAGAAAGAAAGAAAGAAAGAAAGAAAGAATGAATTATATTTACCCTCTCCGCTGGCTCAGGCTTCTTGGTGCAGCTTCTGGTCACGATTCCCGGGCAGGAGAGAAGGAGGAGGAGGGAAGTGGAGGAGGGAGCCGCAGCAGCGCTGTGTTATTGGTGGAGGCGCTGCTGCTGCTGCCCCTCTGCTTCACTATAGGCTGTTCTCGGAAGACAGCCTATAGTGAAGCAGAGGGACAGCAGCAGCAGTGCCTCAACCAGTAGTAAAGCGCTGCTGCGGCTCCCTCCTCCACCTCCCTCCTCCTCCTTCTCCCCCGTACCGCTGCGCTCCTCTCCTCTCTGTCCGGGCGGCTGTATGCTGCGGGAAGCGGTTGCCCGCAGCACACAGCGGCATGTAATGAGTCAGTTTGACTCATTACATGCATTGGGCCCCTGGACAGTGGCGGGCCCCAGTGCAACGTACTGGTTGCACTGGCGGTAGTTCCGCCTCTGTACTACAGGTACTTGGAACCCCTGTGGAATTTCTAGTACTGCCCGGTAACATAATTTGCCCAAAATTCCATCATCTACCTCTAGCTGCAAATATATATATATATATATATATATACACTGCTCAAAAAAATAAAGGGAACACTTAAACAACACAATGTAACTCCAAGTCAATCACACTTCTGTGAAATCAAACTGTCCACTTAGGAAGCAACACTGATTGACATTCAATTTCACATGCTGGTGTGCAAATGGAATAGACAACAGGTGGGAATTATAGGCAATTAGCAAGACACCCCCAATAAAGGAGTTGTTCTGCAGGTGGTGACCACAGACCACTTCTCAACTCCTATGCTTTCTGGCTGATGTTTTGTTCACTTTTGAAAGCTGGCGGTGCTTTCACTCTAGTGGTAGCTTGAGACGGAGTCTACAACCCACACAAGTGGCTCAGGTAGTGCAGCTCATCCAGGAAGGCACATCAATGCGAGCTGTGGCAAGAAGGTTTGCTGTGTCTGTCAGCGTAGTGTCCAGAGCATGGAGGCGCTACCAGGAGACAGGCCAGTACATCAGGAGACATGGAGAAGGCCGTAGGAGGGCAACAACCCAGCAGCAGGACCGCTACCTCCGCCTTTATGCAAGGAGGAACAGGAGGAGCACTGCCAGAGCCCTGCAAAATGACCTCCAGCAAGCCACAAATGTGCATGTGTCTACTCAAACGATCTGAAACAGACTCCATGAGGGTGGTATGAGGGCCCGACGTCTACAGGTGGGGGTTGTGCTTACAGACCAACACCGTGCAGGACGTTTGGCATTTGCCAGAGAACACCAAGATTGGCAAATTCGCCGCTGGTGCCCGGTGCTCTCCACAGATGAAAGCAAGTTCTCACTGAGCACATGTGACAGACGAGTCTGGAGATGCCAAGGAGAACGTTCTGCTGCCTGCAACATCCTCCAGCATGACCGGTTTGGCAGTGGGTCAGTAATGGTGTGGGGTGGCATTTCTTTGGGGGGCCGCACAGCCCTCCATGTGCTCGCCAGAGGTAGCCTGACTGCCATTAGGTACCGAGATGAGATCCTCAGACCCCTTGTGAGACCATATGCTGGTGCGGTTGGCCCTGGGTTCCTCCTAATGCAAGGCAATGCTAGACCTCATGTGGCTGGAGTGTGTCAGCAGTTCCTGCATCACAAAGGCATTGATGCTATGGACTAGCCCGCCCGTTCCCAAGACCTGAATCCAATTGAGCACATCTGGGACATCATGTCTCGCTCCATCCACCAACGCTACGTTGCACCACAGACTGTCCAGGAGTTGGCGGATGCTTTAGTCCAGGTCTGGGAGGAGATCCCTCAGGAAACCATCCGCCACCTCATCAGGAGCATGCCCAGGCATTGTAGGGAGGTCATACAGGCACGTGGAGGCCACACACACTACTGAGCCTTATTTTGACTTGTTTTAAGGACATTACATCAAAGTTGGATCAGCCTGTAGTGTGTTTTTCCACTTTAATTTTGAGTGTGACTCCAAATCCAGACCTCCATGGGTTAATAAATTTGATTTCCATTGATAATTTTTGTGTGATTATGTTGTCAGCACATTCAACTATGTAAAGAACAAAGTATTTAACAAAGAATATTTAATTCATTCAGATCTAGGATGTGTTGTTAAGTGTTCCCTTTATTTTTTTGATCAGTGTATATATATGCATCTACAATCTTCAGCTGGTTTTGGGTTCACACAGAGAGAACCTCACAAGCAATTAGAGATGAGCGGGTTCGGTTCCTCGGAAACCGAACCCGCCCGAACTTCATGTTTTTTTACACGGGTCCGAGCGACTCGGATCTTCCCGCCTTGCTCGGTTAACCCGAGCGCGCCCGAACGTCATCATCCAGCTGTCGGATTCTCGCGAGGCTCGGATTCTATCGCGAGACTCGGATTCTATATAAGGAGCCGCGCGTCGCCGCCATTTTCACACGTGCATTGAGATTCATAGGGAGAGGACGTGGCTGGCGTCCTCTCCGTTTAGAGAAGAGAGTGAGACACAGTAGTAGTAATTTTGGGGAGCATTATTAGGAGGAGTACTACTATACTACTACTACTTGCTGAAGTGATATAGATTAGATAGTGTGACTGTATTAATTATCTGACTTGTGGGGGAGACACTGACAGTGGGGAGCAGTTAGAGTCTGAGAGCAGGACTCAGGAGTACATATAACGTACAGTGCACACTTTTGCTGCCAGAGTCAGTGCCACACTGCCATTGTGACCACACTGACCACCAGACCAGTATAATATATTTAGTGATTGTCTGCTTAGGAGTACTACTTGCAACTGCAAGTTGCTGATAGTGTGACCAGTGACCTGACCACCAGTTTAATAATCAATCACCACCACCAGTTTAATATATATATATATATATATATATATATATAATTGTATATAATATATATATATATATAATATTGTATACCACCTACCCGTGTTTTTTTTTTTTTTCATTCTTCTTTATACATACTACTATAGTAGCTTACTGTAGCAGTCTGCGGTGCTGCTGAGCTGACAGTGTCCAGCAGGTCCGTCATCAGTCATTACATAATAAATATATATACATGTCCGGCTGCAGTACTAGTGATATTATATATACATATATATTGATTTCATCTCATTATCATCCAGTCTATATTAGCAGCAGACACAGTACGTTAGTCCACGGCTGTAGCTACCTCTGTGTCGGCACTCGGCAGTCCATCCATAATTGTATACCACCTCCCCGTGGTTTTTTTTTTTCTTTCTTCTTTGTACATACTACTATAGTATAGTAGCTTACTGTAGCAGTCTGCGGTGCTGCTGAGCTGACAGTGTCCAGCAGGTCCGTCATCAGTCATTACATAATAAATATATATATACCTGTCCGGCTGCAGTACTAGTGATACTATATATACATATATATTGATTTCATCTCATTATCATCCAGTCTATATTAGCAGCAGACACAGTACGTTAGTCCATGGCTGTAGCTACCTCTGTGTCGGCACTCGGCAGTCCATCCATAATTGTATACTACCTCCCCGTGTTTTTTTTTTTTTCTTTCTTCTTTGTACATACTACTATAGGATAGTAGCTTACTGTAGCAGTCTGCGGTGCTGCTGAGCTGACAGTGTCCAGCAGGTCCGTCATCAGTCATTACATAATAAATATACATACCTGTCCGGCTGCAGTACTAGTGATATTATATTGATTTCATCTCATTATCATCCAGTCTATATTAGCAGCAGACACAGTACGTTAGTCCACGGCTGTAGCTACCTCTGTGTCGGCACTCGGCAGTCCATCCATAATTGTATACCACCTCCCCGTGGTTTTTTTTTTTCTTTCTTCTTTGTACATACTACTATAGTATAGTAGCTTACTGTAGCAGTCTGCGGTGCTGCTGAGCTGACAGTGTCCAGCAGGTCCGTCATCAGTCATTACATAATAAATATATATACCTGTCCGGCTGCAGTACTAGTGATACTATATATACATATATATTGATTTCATCTCATTATCATCCAGTCTATATTAGCAGCAGACACAGTACGTTAGTCCACGGCTGTAGCTACCTCTGTGTCGGCACTCGGCAGTCCATCCATAATTGTATACCACCTCCCCGTGGTTTTTTTTTTTTCTTTCTTCTTTGTACATACTACTAGAGTATAGTAGCTTACTGTAGCAGTCTGCGGTGCTGCTGAGCTGACAGTGTCCAGCAGGTCCGTCATCAGTCATTACATAATAAATATATATACCTGTCCGGCTGCAGTACTAGTGATACTATATATACATATATATTGATTTCATCTCATTATCATCCAGTCTATATTAGCAGCAGACACAGTACGTTAGTCCACGGCTGTAGCTACCTCTGTGTCGGCACTCGGCAGTCCATCCATAATTGTATACCACCTCCCCGTGGTTTTTTTTTTTCTTTCTTCTTTGTACATACTACTATAGTATAGTAGCTTACTGTAGCAGTCTGCGGTGCTGCTGAGCTGACAGTGTCCAGCAGGTCCGTCATCAGTCATTACATAATAAATATATATACCTGTCCGGCTGCAGTACTAGTGATATTATATATACATATATATTGATTTCATCTCATTATCATCCAGTCTATATTAGCAGCAGACACAGTACGTTAGTCCACGGCTGTAGCTACCTCTGTGTCGGCACTCGGCAGTCCATCCATAATTGTATACCACCTCCCCGTGGTTTTTTTTTTTTCTTTCTTCTTTGTACATACTACTATAGTATAGTAGCTTACTGTAGCAGTCTGCGGTGCTGCTGAGCTGACAGTGTCCAGCAGGTCCGTCATCAGTCATTACATAATAAATATATATACCTGTCCGGCTGCAGTACTAGTGATACTATATATACATATATATTGATTTCATCTCATTATCATCCAGTCTATATTAGCAGCAGACACAGTACGTTAGTCCACGGCTGTAGCTACCTCTGTGTCGGCACTCGGCAGTCCATCCATAATTGTATACCACCTCCCCGTGGTTTTTTTTTTCTTTCTTCTTTGTACATACTACTATAGTATAGTAGCTTACTGTAGCAGTCTGCGGTGCTGCTGAGCTGACAGTGTCCAGCAGGTCCGTCATCAGTCATTACATAATAAATATACATACCTGTCCGGCTGCAGTACTAGTGATATTATATTGATTTCATCTCATTATCATCCAGTCTATATTAGCAGCAGACACAGTACGGTAGTCCACGGCTGTAGCTACCTCTGTGTCGGCACTCGGCAGTCCATCCATAAGTATACTAGTATCCATCCATCTCCATTGTTTACCTGAGGTGCCTTTTAGTTGTGCCTATTAAAATATGGAGAACAAAAATGTTGAGGTTCCAAAATTAGTGAAAGATCAAGATCCACTTCCACCTCGTGCTGAAGCTGCTGCCACTAGTCATGGCCGAGACGATGAAATGCCAGCAACGTCGTCTGCCAAGGCCGATGCCCAATGTCATAGTACAGAGCATGTAAAATCCAAAACACCAAATATCAGTAAAAAAAGGACTCCAAAATCTAAAATCAAATTGTCGGAGGAGAAGCGTAAACTTGCCAATATGCCATTTACCACACGGAGTGGCAAGGAACGGCTGAGGCCCTGGCCTATGTTCATGGCTAGTGGTTCAGCTTCACATGAGGATGGAAGCACTCAGCCTCTCGCTAGAAAAATGAAAAGACTCAAGCTGGCAAAAGCACCGCAAAGAACTGTGCGTTCTTCGAAATCCCAAATCCACAAGGAGAGTCCAACTCCAATTGTGTCGGTTGCGATGCCTGACCTTCCCAACACTGGACGTGAAGAGCATGCGCCTTCCACCATTTGCACGCCCCCTGCAAGTGCTGGAAGGAGCACCCGCAGTCCAGTTCCTGATAGTCAGATTGAAGATGTCAGTGTTGAAGTACACCAGGATGAGGAGGATATGGGTGTTGCTGGCGCTGGGGAGGAAATTGACCAGGAGGATTCTGATGGTGAGGTGGTTTGTTTAAGTCAGGCACCCGGGGAGACACCTGTTGTCCGTGGGAGGAATAGGGCCATTGACATGCCTGGTCAAAATACCAAAAAAATCAGCTCTTCGGTGTGGAAGTATTTCACCAGAAATGCGGACAACATTTGTCAAGCCGTGTGTTGCCTTTGTCAAGCTGTAATAAGTAGGGGTAAGGACGTTAACCACCTCGGAACATCCTCCCTTATACGTCACCTGCAGCGCATTCATAATAAGTCAGTGACAAGTTCAAAAACTTTGGGTGACAGCGGAAGCAGTCCACTGACCAGTAAATCCCTTCCTCTTGTAACCAAGCTCACGCAAACCACCCCACCAACTCCCTCAGTGTCAATTTCCTCCTTCCCGAGGAATGCCAATAGTCCTGCAGGCCATGTCACTGGCAATTCTGACGATTCCTCTCCTGCCTGGGATTCCTCCGATGCATCCTTGCGTGTAACGCCTACTGCTGCTGGCGCTGCTGTTGTTGCTGCTGGGAGTCGATGGTCATCCCAGAGGGGAAGTCGTAAGCCCACTTGTACTACTTCCAGTAAGCAATTGACTGTCCAACAGTCCTTTGCGAGGAAGATGAAATATCACAGCAGTCATCCTGCTGCAAAGCGGATAACTGAGGCCTTGACAACTATGTGCCACTCCTAGATGGGCCCGGTGTTTGTGTCGGCCACTAGGGTCGCTTAGCTTACTCACACAGCTACCTCATTGCGCCTCTTTTTTTCTTTGCGTCATGTGCTGTTTGGGGAGGGTTTTTTGGAAGGGCCATCCTGCGTGCCACTGCAGTGCCACTCCTAGATGGGCCCGGTGTTTGTGTCGGCCACTAGGGTCGCTTAGCTTACTCACACAGCTACCTCATTGCGCCTCTTTTTTTCTTTGCGTCATGTGCTGTTTGGGGAGGGGTTTTTGGAAGGGCCATCCTGCGTGCCACTGCAGTGCCACTCCTAGATGGGCCCGGTGTTTGTGTCGGCCACTAGGGTCGCTTAGCTTACTCACACAGCTACCTCATTGCGCCTCTTTTTTTCTTTGCGTCATGTGCTGTTTGGGGAGGGTTTTTTGGAAGGGCCATCCTGCGTGCCACTGCAGTGCCACTCCTAGATGGGCCCGGTGTTTGTGTCGGCCACTTGGGTCGCTTAGCTTACTCACACAGCTACCTCATTGCGCCTCTTTTTTTCTTTGCGTCATGTGCTGTTTGGGGAGGGTTTTTTGGAAGGGCCATCCTGCGTGCCACTGCAGTGCCACTCCTAGATGGGCCCGGTGTTTGTGTCGGCCACTAGGGTCGCTTAGCTTACTCACACAGCTACCTCATTGCGCCTCTTTTTTTCTTTGCGTCATGTGCTGTTTGGGGAGGGTTTTTTGGAAGGGACATCCTGCGTGACACTGCAGTGCCACTCCTAGATGGGCCCGGTGTTTGTGTCGGCCACTAGGGTCGCTTAGCTTACTCACACAGCTACCTCATTGCGCCTCTTTTTTTCTTTGCGTCATGTGCTGTTTGGGGAGGGTTTTTTGGAAGGGACATCCTGCGTGACACTGCAGTGCCACTCCTAGATGGGCCCGGTGTTTGTGTCGGCCACTAGGGTCGCTTAGCTTACTCACACAGCTACCTCATTGCGCCTCTTTTTTTCTTTGCGTCATGTGCTGTTTGGGGAGGGTTTTTTGGAAGGGACATCCTGCGTGACACTGCAGTGCCACTCCTAGATGGGCCCGGTGTTTGTGTCGGCCACTAGGGTCGCTTAGCTTACTCACACAGCTACCTCATTGCGCCTCTTTTTTTCTTTGCGTCATGTGCTGTTTGGGGAGGGTTTTTTGGAAGGGACATCCTGCGTGACACTGCAGTGCCACTCCTAGATGGGCCCGGTGTTTGTGTCGGCCACTAGGGTCGCTTAGCTTACTCACACAGCTACCTCATTGCGCCTCTTTTTTTCTTTGCGTCATGTGCTGTTTGGGGAGGGTTTTTTGGAAGGGCCATCCTGCGTGCCACTGCAGTGCCACTCCTAGATGGGCCCGGTGTTTGTGTCGGCCACTAGGGTCGCTTATCTTACTCACACAGCTAACTCATTGCGCCTCTTTTTTTCTTTGCGTCATGTGCTGTTTGGGGAGGGTTTTTTGGAAGGGACATCCTGCGTGACACTGCAGTGCCACTCCTAGATGGGCCAGGTGTTTGTGTCGGCCACTAGGGTCGCTTAGCTTAGTCATCCAGCGACCTCGGTGCAAATTTTAGGACTAAAAATAATATTGTGAGGTGTGAGGTATTCAGAATAGACTGAAAATGAGTGGAAATTATGGTTTTTGAGGTTAATAATACTTTGGGATCAAAATGACCCCCAAATTCTATGATTTAAGCTGTTTTTTAGGGTTTTTTGAAAAAAACACCCGAATCCAAAACACACCCGAATCCGACAAAAAAAATTCGGTGAGGTTTTGCCAAAACGCGTTCGAACCCAAAACACGGCCGCGGAACCGAACCCAAAACCAAAACACAAAACCCGAAAAATTTCCGGTGCTCATCACTACAAGCAATAGGCAATAGTCTTGAAAGTTTGCAAAATACAGGTAGCCTTCACCTTGTATTTATGTTTGTAGGATATGTTATCATGCTTTTACCAAAATGATTAAATTGATTGAAATGGTAAATGTTCAGGGATGTGGTCTGATTATCGACAGTCACAAAGTTGACGACCATAAGGGTGTTAGCATATCTAAGGCAGCTTGTCGACATATGTAATGTGTTGGCTTTACAACAGCAGATTAATGCAGAATAATGCTACATTCTGGCGGCCACAAAGGTGCTGTCACCATACTGAGATGAACAGACTTTATGCAACTCATTATCAAACCACAGATGTGTAAATGAGCAGCATGAAAACCAATCACTGCACAGGTTTATCATTTATAATCTACCAGGGAATTCATCACACCCTACGGGCACTCTTCACACCGTTGTGAGGGGCTACGCCCCCTTAACCCTTGCACGCTCTAGTGGCGTGCAATAGTTGTTTTATCTGGAGTATTACCTCCAATCATAATTGTGTGAGTGGTTAAATATTGCACGGACAAAGGGCATGCGATGGTTAAGGGGTCGTAGCCCGTTGCAATGGCGTGAACAGCGCACGCAGGGCCTGATGAATCACCTAGTAAGTGCTGTGGTTGGGAGAGTGGTGGGTGTGGGGGACACGCGGATGGGGGAGGGGGGCCGGGGGGGCTGCGGGGGGTGGAGGGGTGGTTGTGGGGTTGGTGCGGGTGGGGGAGGGTCTGGTACAGTGGTGGGGTCTGGAGCCACCGCAGGGGCGGGGGTGCCATGGGTGGGGTGGGTGCAGGGTTGCTGCGGGTGTGGGAGGGGGTCTGGAGCCACTGTGGGTGGTGGAGGGGGGGGGGATGTGGGTGCCACGGATGGGGTCCGAAGGTACTGCGAGTGAGGGAGGTGCAGGCAGGGCCGGTGCAAGGTTTCTCAGCACCCTAGGCAAATCTTCAGAGCACCCTGCCCCCTTTCCCCCCAATATCCAGCCTCTCCAGAGAAAAAGTGTGGAGGTTCCACAGCCACCGCTTGATAAATGTGAGTTAGTGCAGCACTAAAGAATATTTTCCTCACATAGGGTATTCAAAAAGCTACAAAGAAATATCGGGAATGAAAAACTAAAGTTTTTCATGATTGTTTACAGATGTTTCTCTGATATATTTTTTTTTGGGGGTATCCAATTTGGTCACCCCCAAAAAAAAATTCTACTGAAAACACAGAGGTTCAGTGAAACCTGTGTGTTTTCGCTAGAAACAGACCCGTTTTTGGATGAAAACTGGGCTGTTTTGTGGGATTCGGTTTCGCCTGCCTGAGGAGGCAGGTGAAACAAAATCCCTGATAAACTGCTGCTCATGTCGGCTTATTGGGGCTAACTGAATAGCTCCCGGCGACACAATTGAATACTGGTTATAGAATTTAACAGCAGATAAGAACCATATAGCCCATCCAATCTGCTATTTAGGGTTAGGGGCTAGAGTATTAGGGTTAGGTTAGAGGTTTAGGGTCAGGGTATTAGGGTTAGTTTGGGGTATTGGGTTAGGGTATTAGGGATAGGATATTAGGGCTGGTTTATCAGTTTTGGTTAAGGTATTACGGTTAAGGGTTATGATTAGGGAGAGGTTTGGAGATATATATAGTCTATTGTCGTAATGCCCAGGTGCCATCCGTAATAAGGAAGATAAAGGAGTAACAGACAGTGGCCCTCAGGGTATTGTGTTGTAGAAAAATTATATTCAAACAAGTTGCATCAAATCGCCAATATTTCGGGGTTCATAGCCCCTTTGTCGAGGTGTGTGGGCACCCTGAGTGCTGCTACACCTATATATATATATATATATATATATATATATATATATATACACACACACAAATTTAGGACAGCATCATCAGGGGTGGTTGTTCCCTGAAAAGAAGGAGGTTGGATCAATTGTGTAAAATCAAGTCCATATTAGACATACCAGGATCACAGGGTTTTGACAAAAATGTATTACTGTTATTTCAATATGTTGCATGGATTAGGGATTACCGCTCCAGTTTTTATTTAATCCCCATGGAATAGCAGTGTGTTGTTGCTGGAAAGCAGATATTTCAGCGTGTGAGTATTGTAATGTACTGTAATGTATCCACACTGTAGTGCAAGTGCTCTGGCAGGCTTGCTGTGTGAGTCAGACCTGGCTAGGATTGCTGTGGTGGCCGGATTGTTGACATGGTGGCGCCGCCGGCACAGTGAGGGAAAGCAGCGAACTGCCAGGTCACCAGAATGAGCCCATACAGCATCCCGGGTGAAGGTGCCGCCCACCGCCAACTCCTCCAGCACCTACATAGACGACTTGTGGATCAGGCATGGGGAGAGAATCTTCTCGCCAGTCACCGGGGCGGGCAAAAGGGCAATGCAGGATGGGGAGGCGGGGACAGGCTATGGACACACTGCCCTGCTCCGGCTCACCAGATCCGACACCAGGTGAACGGAGCAGGCGCCTCACAACCCAGGGAGCGGGCGCCTCACATCCCACATCGCTGCGCATATCCTGTAACATCCTTCATTTTTTTGTTGCGTTCTGCACCGCCCTGTAAGTGCCGGCGTCCATAGGCAACTGCCTAAAGCTGCCTAGTGGTGGCGCCGGCCCTGGGTGCAGGTAATGCTTCTCCTCCTGGAAGCAGCTAAACTGCTGTCCTCCCTTTGGCAGTGGCTCTCCCGGAGACTCACACAGCAGCCAGTCACTATTGTTAGCGCCAGTGGCAGAACTACCGCCAGTGCAAGCTGTGCCTTGCACTGGGGCCCGCCCCTGTCAAGGGGCCCAAAGCAGCGCGGCATGTAATGAGTCAAACTGACTCATTACATGCCGCTGTGTGCTGCGGGCCACCGCCGCCCGTAGCACACAGCCGCCCGCCGAGGGAGGAGTGCAGCGGCCACGGGGGGAACGAGGAGGAGGAGGGAGGTGGAGGAGGGAACCGCAGCAGGGCTGTGTAGTTGGTGGAGGGGCTGCTGCTGCTGTCCCTCTCCTTCACCATAGGCTGTCCGCTGCTGTGAATGCTGGGAAGTGCATCTTTCTTTCTTTCTTTCTTTCTTTCTTTCTATATATTCTGTCTGTCTGCCTTAATGTGTAAAAAGGGGGACGCTGTCTGCCATTATGTGTAAAAAGGGGGACGCTGTCTGCCGTAATGTGTAAAAAGGGGGACTCTTTCTGCCGTAATGTGTAAAAAGGGGGACGCTGTCTGCCGTTATTTGTAAAAAAGGGGACGCTTTCTGCCGTAATGTGTAAAAAGGGGGACGCTGTCTGCCGTAATGTGTAAAAAGGGGGACGCTGTCTGCTGTAATGTGTAAAAAGGGGACGCTGTCTGCCGTAAGGTGTAAAAAGGCGGACGCTGTCTGCCATTATTTGTAAAAAGGGGACGCTGTCTGCCAGAATGTGTAAACACGGGATGCTGTCTGCCGTAATGTGTAAAAAGGGGGACGCTGTCTGCCGTAATGTGTAAAAAGGGGACGCTGTCTGCCGTAATGTGTAAATAAGGGGACGCTGTCTGCCGTAATGTGTAAAAAAGGGGACTCTGTCTGCCGTAATGTGTAAAAAGGGGACGCTGTCTGCCGTAATGTGTAAAAAGGGGAATCTGTCTGCCGTAATGTGTAAAAAGGGTACGCTGTCTGCCGTAATGTGTAAAAACGGGATGCTGTCTGCCGTAATTTGTAAAAAGGGGACGCTGTCTGCCGTAATGTGTAAAAGTGGCTCTACCTGGTGTAGTGGTGCTACTGTGCGGCGTAATTTGAATAATGGAGACTACTGTGCACTGTTATATAAACCGGTATTATTTTGTGGCCACACCCCTTCCCCACGACGCCATGCCCCTATATTTTTTGCATGCACCTGCGGCGCGCACTGCCCGTGTTTTACATAGAGGGGGTGGCTCCGATGCCGTTTCTTGCACACAGCGCTAAAATGTCTAGTTACGGCACTGCTGCTAGGTATCCATTTCTCTGGCCCTGAGCAGGTCCCCCTCACCAGATCCTCTCCAGGGTGAGGGGGTGGACTTGGATGGGATGGGGGGGGGGGGGGGGGCAAAGCATTTTCTCGCACCTAGGCCCACCGCTCACTAGTGGGTTAGCACCAGTGTTCCAATGCACCGCATTACAGGGAAGAAAATGCACTCAATAAACTACAGTTCCCAGCAGCCCTCAGCCCCTGACTGCTTCGGCTCTAAGTGTTGCTGGGAGCTGTAGTTTATTTAGTGCGTATACTTCCCTGTAATGCGGCACCATGGGACACCAGTGCTAACAATAGTGACTGGCTGGCAGAACTGACTGACTCGCTGAATCAATGTAAAAGGTGAGAGTGCTGTGTAGTGTCAGCGTCCAGTCATTACCCTCCATGATATCACCCACTCTATCCGTTACATTAGCCATCTCGTGGCTTCCAGGCCGGCCAGGTGCTGTGTTGCGGAGTCAGGGCCTCTGGGAATCTGTGCGCAGCTGTGGCTGGGAGGCACATCAGTGACATCACACGCAGAGGAGGCTCCGGGGCTTAGAGAGTATGCGGCGCTGGGAGGGCTATGAAAGCCTTCCGCTGCGCCGCTTTCATACACATCTATGCCGGTGGCCGCAGCAGCTTTTGTTCCACCTGCGCCACTGCTAGGGAGTGGGGATTGTTGATGCCGGAGGGGGCAGGCGGACTGGCAGCAGGACATAGGGAGTCATTCCGACCTGATCGTAGCTGTGCTAAATTTAGCACAGCTACGATCACTTACACTGACATGCGGGGGGACGCCCAGCACAGGGCTAGTCTGCCCCGCATCTCAGGCCGGCCCCCCCTTCCCACACAAGTACAAAAGCATCGCACAGCGGCGATGCTTTTGTACTTGAAGAGTAACTCCCAGCCAGCGCAGTTCCTGCGGCTGGCTGGGAGTTACTTATCGCTGCTCGGGTCACAGCGGCTGCATTTGACGTCACACAGCCGCTGTGGCCCGCCCACCTCACGGTCCAGCCACGCCTGCATTGGCCGGACCGCGGCCACAAAACGTCGAGCAAATGCCGCCGTATCGCCCCCTCCCGCCTTTGCCTGTCAATCAGACAGAGATGATCGCTAGGCAACGACAGCCGTCGGCTGTCAGACATGTGTCAGCGCACTGCGGTGCCGGCGCATGTGCAGTTCTGACCTGATTGCGGCACTGCGATGAACTGCAACGAGCGATCAGGTCAGAATGACCCCCATAGGACGCTGCAGTAAAAGGATTCTTTTCCCCCTATCTACAGCGCAGAGACTTGCTGCAGATGCAGTGGCATATCCTCCAGCTATAGCTTTTTGGCAGGTACAGTACCATTTTGTTATGGTCTGTACCATACTTGCCGACTTTCTGGCTGCTCTCTCCGGGAGAGAGGAGCCAGGTCGGCTCAAGAGGGGGGCGGGCAGTGATGGGGCGTGCAGAGGGGGGCGTGCAGAGGGGGTGGGCCAGAGGTGTGATGGGGCGTGGCGGAGGCGGGATGGGGGCGTGGTTGCGGGATCGCGTCACGTAAGCCACGCCCCCCGCTGTGTAATGCCGCTATTACCGGCATTATACAGCAGGGGGCGTGGCTATGATGACGCGATTCAACAAGAATCGCGTCATCGCCTGCCCGGACCGCCCACTTTACTCGCTAAGTGGGCGGCCGGGCAGTGGGGAACCCCTGAAATCGGGAGACTTGCCTGTTCTTCCGGGGGGCCGGGAGGGTCACCCGATTTTCGGGAGCCTCCCGGCCATTCCGGGAGAGTAGGCAAGTCTGGTCTGTACCGATGTTTGGCTCTACAAATTTGAGTGATGTTTCTGTGTAAATGGTTGCAGGGTATGTTGCTGCAGATGCAGGGGGCCTATTTTGGGGTGTGGGGCTGGAGCTGCAGCTCCATCAGTCCCATTGCTAATCCTGCTCTGAGAACACACAGCAGCCAAAGGACAGAGCCTCCCATTGGATGTAACCTGTGTGGGAGGGCGTTTCTCGCCCAATCAGCTGTGGATTGGGTGTGATAGACCTGCCACTAACCCAATGAGAGCTCCTAGCCACGCCCAGCGTTAGCCACACAGTCACAGAGTGACAGATCTGGGTAATTATATAGGAGATGGTGCTATTTCATTACTACATTGTAGTCTGTGCCCCATAAACTGTCAGTATACACCTATAAGATACATGGGGGTAAATTTACTAAGATTCGTATTTTCCCGTTTCAGGTCAAAGTTCAATCACGAATGACATCGAAAGTGTAAAACTGCAACTTTTTGAATTTGTTACGATGGATTTACTAAGCTGTCGTATTCGGGTTTTTCTTTTCTTCCGATGTCGATGTCATTCGTGTTTTTTTTGTGTTTTTTACGGCAGTGATTAGCAAAACACTGCCGACTTTTTTACAATTAATCTCGGCCGGATCTGTGTGATCCGTGCTGGGGTTCTATTTTTTTTTTTTTTTTAATTAAACACTGTAAAATTTAAAAAAAAAATTGCGTGGGGTCCCCCCTCCTAAGCATAACCAGCCTCGGGCTCTTTGAGCCGATCCTGGTTGCAGAAATATGGGGAAAAAAATGACAGGGGTTCCCCCATATTTAAGCAACCAGCATCGGGCTCTGCGCCTGGTCCTGGTCCCAAAAATACGGGGGACAAAAAGAGTAGGGGTCCCCCGTATTTTTAAAACCAGCACCGGGCTCCACTAGCTGGACAGATAATGCCACAGCCGGGGGTCACTTTTATATAGTGCCCTGCGGCCGTGGCATCAAAAATCCAACTAGTCACTCCTGGCCGGGGTACCCTGGGGGAGTGGGGACCCCTTCAATCAAGGGGCCCCCCCCCAGCCACCCAAGGGCCAGGGGTGAAGCCCGAGGCTGTCCCCCCCCCATCCAATGGGCTGCGGATGGGGAGGCTGATAGCCTTTGTTGTAAAAGAAAAGATATTGTTTTTAGTAGCAGTACTACAAGGCCCAGCAAGCCTCCCCCGCATGCTGGTACTTGGAGAACCACAAGTACCAGCATGCGACGGAAAAACGGGCCCGCTGGTACCTGTAGTACTACTACTAAAAAAATACCCAAAAAAAGACAAGACACACACACCGTGAAAGTATAATTTTATTACATACATACACACATACATACATACTTACCTTAAGTTCCCACGCAGGTCGGTCCTCTTCTCCAGTAGAATCCAAGGGGTACCTGTTGAAGAAATTATACTCACGAGATCCAGGGGTCCAGGCTCCTCGGGAAATCCAGGGGTAATCCACGTACTTGAAAAAAAAAAAAAAAACGGTGTCCCGACCACGAACTGAAAGGGGACCCATGTTTGCACATGGGTCACCTTTCCACGAATGCCAGAAACCCACTTTGACTTCTGTCTAAGTGGGTTTCTTCAGCCAATCAGGGAGCGCCACGTTGTAGCACTCTCCTGATCAGCTGTGTGCTCCTGTCCTCACTGACAGGCAGCACACGGCAGTGTTACAATGTAGCGCCTATGCGCTCCATTGTAACCAATGCTGGGAACTTTCTTGCTCAGCGGTGACGTCACTTTAGGTCAACCGCAGAGCAGAAAGTTCCCATCATTGGTTACAATGTAGCGCATAGGCGCTACATTGTAACACTGCCGTGTGCTGCCTGTCAGTGAGGACAGGAGCACACAGCTGATCAGGAGAGTGCTACAACGTGGCGCTCCCTGATTGGCTGAAGAAACCCACTTAGACAGAAGTCAAAGTGGGTTTCTGGCATTCGTGGAAAGGTGACCCATGTGCAAACATGGGTCCCCTTTCAGTTCGTGGTCGGGACACCGTTTTTTTTTTTTTTTTCAAGTACGTGGATTACCCCTGGATTTCCCGAGGAGCCTGGACCCCTGGATCTCGTGAGTATAATTTCTTCAACAGGTACCCCTTGGATTCTACTGGAGAAGAGGACCGACCTGCGTGGGAACTTAAGGTAAGTATGTATGTATGTATGTGTGTATGTATGTAATAAAATTATACTTTCACGGTGTGTGTGTCTTGTCTTTTTTTGGGTATTTTTTTAGTAGTAGTACTACAGGTACCAGCGGGCCCGTTTTTCCGTCGCATGCTGGTACTTGTGGTTCTCCAAGTACCAGCATGCGGGGGAGGCTTGCTGGGCCTTGTAGTACTGCTACTAAAAACAATATCTTTTCTTTTACAACAAAGGCTATCAGCCTCCCCATCCGCAGCCCATTGGATGGGGGGGGGACAGCCTCGGGCTTCACCCCTGGCCCTTGGGTGGCTGGGGGGGGGGGACCCCTTGATTGAAGGGGTCCCCACTCCCCCAGGGTACCCCGGCCAGGAGTGACTAGTTGGATTTTTGATGCCACGGCCGCAGGGCACTATATAAAAGTGACCCCCGGCTGTGGCATTATCTGTCCAGCTAGTGGAGCCCGGTGCTGGTTTTAAAAATACGGGGGACCCCTACTCTTTTTGTCCCCCGTATTTTTGGGACCAGGACCAGACGCAGAGCCCGATGCTGGTTGCTTAAATATGGGGGAACCCCTGTCATTTTTCCCCCCATATTTCTGCAACCAGGATCGGCTCAAAGAGCCCGAGGCTGGTTATGCTTAGGAGGGGGGACCCCACGCAATTTTTTTAGAAAAAATAAGCACTTTCCCACCCCTTCCCACTGATATACATGCACGGATCTCATGGATCCGTGCATGCCTATCCAATCGCGAATAAAAAAAAAAGGTCTGTTTTTTTTTAGCACTTTTTTACGAGTTGTAATTTTTCACGGCAGTGTTTGTTTGTTTTTTGCTTTGCACTTCTTAGTAAATGACCGAGATTCATACTTAAACAGCCGCGTTTTGACCGATGGTGTATTCATTCGTAATTTTTTACTTGGACTTGCAAAAAATTACGAATGCCCTCATCTCTGCCGTGATTAGTGTTTAGTAAATTACCGAGATGACACTTTGATGAAAAAACGGCATCTCGTCAAAATCGGGAGCTTAGTAAATTTCCCCCATGGACAGTATATACTGGCCAGGGTAGAACGACGCTTTTGCAATCCTTCGTTACCACTGATTGCAGGCTGCTCTTATCTGGATTAGGCATTATTAATCTCTATGCAGAGGTATACATAATAGTGTCCAATCAACATGGGAAGTTTATCGCTGCAACAAGCTGCATTATCATGGATGCGGCATATATATATATATGTATATATATATATATATATATATATATATATATTCTAACCAACACTGTAAAAGCAAATTATTATTATTATTATTATTATTATTATTATTACACGCTTATTGCAAACACCCAGGCAGCCTGCCTGCAAACATGAACCACTATTCCCAGCAGCATGCTCCACTACAACTGTTTCCTCCCTTTGGCTGGATTATTGCACTTGTGCTAAAGAAAACTACAATTCCCATGATGCACTGCGCCGGACCGGAAGTCAGGCAAGGGGGAAGCAGAGAGCCACAGTGTGTGTGTGTGATACACTGTAACTGTCAGACAGAGGAGATGAGGGGCATCTGTGTCATCTCCCGGCTGCTGCTGTCCCCCAAACACTGTGTCAGGCTGGCGTGTGTCGCCTCCTGCAGGAGAGGTAAGGGCACAGCCCTGGGTGCGGGTCTTGGGAAAGTTGCAAGAATTTTACAAGAGTTAGCAGATAGAGATGTATAAGATAGGATACATATATATATATATATATATATATATATATATAGCTAGAGAGATATATAGATATATATAGAGAGATATATAGATATATAGAGAGATATAGATAGATATAGATATATACTACCCATCCTGGTTATGTGCTGAAGTCTCCAGTGCTTACAGATTGTTCCCCAGATGCCAGATGTGTAGCTTTAGATAGAAGGACTCTTAATGGTTCCTGCAAATATATGCCTACTAGTTGTGCAAGAGCACCCATGTAGTATGTTTCTATTGCACCCGTGTAGTATGTTACTTTGTGCTTTGCTGCTTGAAGGCATTGGGTGTGGCGTGTAATCTCCTGATTTATGTACAATATAAAGCTGCTATGTTCTTTTCCCAAAACAGGTCCACCCGTGGCAGGTAGGTGGCCGGCTATCAGAGAGATCACTGACTAGCAGTAATGAGAGAAAAAAAGTTTTCATTTGTCAGTAAGACTAAAGGAGAGGTCAGTAAAACGGTATCCGGACACTAGGTCGACACCTATGGGTCGACAGGGAATAGGTCGACACTGCCATAAGGTCGACTTTTTTTGAGCTTTTGCATACTTTACGATCCACGTGGACAACAATTGGGAACGGTACCGCTGCGCTCGGCACCTTACCCGAAGCATGGGGACGCGGTGCCCTTATTGGGGTTCCCTGTCACGTTACGAAGAAAACTACACCAAAAAAACATAAAAAATTCATGTCGACCTTTTTCCATGTTTATCTTGTTCATGTCGACCTAATGGCCATGTTGAACCATTACCTGTGTCGACCCTGAGTCCCATACCCAAGTAAAACAACGTACCACCCCCAGGATAGTGGTAACACATAGAGAAGGTGTAACAGTGAGGACACATCTGTACGAGGAGCACTTGCCTCCTTAGTGTTAATAAGGACGTTCAGAGAATAATGACATACTGCAGCCGTTCTGTCAGACAATACAAGGCTGCTCCTATCATTGTTTTCATATAAACAGAAACATCCTGACATGTTTCGGCTCTATGTGGCTGTTCATTTCTTATTTTGTCTAGAAATTCTGCATTCAGGGTCGCATGCTTTGTTGGATGGAATTTGCATTTGAATCGCAAGCATATGGCGCACCCCCTCCAAGAAGGTGCATTTTGCTAAGCTTGTTGCGCTGATTGTATACACAAGATGTGTGCAGTTCAGTAATATATGCGTCTGGGTTACACCAGCAGAGAGCAGTAGTATATGCGCCTGGGTTACACCAGGAGAGAGCAGTAGTATATGTGCCTGGGTTACACCAGGAGAGAACAGTAGTATATGTGCCTGGGTTACACCAGGAGAGAACAGTAGTATATGTGCCTGGGTTACTCCAGGAGAGAGCAGTAGTATATGTGCCTGGGTTACACCAGGAGAGAGCAGTAGTATATGTGCCTGGGTTACACCAGGAGAGAGCAGTAGTATATGTGCCTGGGTTACACCAGGAGAGAGCAGTAGTATATGTGCCTGGGTTACACCAGCAGAGAGCAGTAGTATATGTGCCTGGGTTACACCAGCAGAGAGCAGTAGTATATGTGCCTGGGTTACACCAGCAGAGAGCAGTAGTATATGTGCCTGGGTTACACCAGCAGAGAGCAGTAGTATATGTGCCTGGGTTACACCAGCAGAGAGCAGTAGTATATGTGCCTGGGTTACACCAGCAGAGAGCAGTAGTATATGTGCCTGGGTTACACCAGGAGAGAACAATAGGGGATCAGTACGATATCCCGCTGGACGTGATCCCGGAGGTCGAAATACCGACACCGGAATTCAGACCAGCACAATCTCGACAGGGGTGGCAAGCGGAACGCAGCCCCTTGCGGGCTCGCTGCGCTCGGCACACTATTTTATTCTCCCTCTATGGGTGTTGTGGACACCCACGGAGGGAGAATATGTCGGGGTTGTGCCGGTCGGGATTCCGGTGTCGGTATTTCGACCGGCGGGATCTTGACCGCATCCCAACAGTAGTATATGCGCCTGGGTTACACCAGGACAGAGCAGTAGTATATGCACCTGGGGGATGCGGTTAAATTACCGTCTGCCAGGTGCCAGGATACCGACGCCGAAATCCCGACAGTCTGGTATATGCCGACGGTTGGAATCCTGACCCAAGCGCGGTATTCCCACTCGAGTGGTGGTCCACGCCACCACCCGAGGGGGAATATAAAAGTGTGGTGACTGAAGGTTGTCACCGGGCTTGAATCGTGGTGAGCGGACATGCTGCGCTCGCTGCCGCGAATCTGGCTGTCGGTCATACCGATCCCGCACCTGGGTTACACCAAGAGAGAACAATAGTATACATGCCTGGGTTACACCGGGAGAGAGCAGTAGTATATGTGCCTGGGTTACACCGGGAGAGAGCAGTAGTATATGTGCCTGGGTTACACCGGGAGAGAGCAGTAGTATATGTGCCTGGGTTACACCAGGAGAGAGCAGTAGTATATACTCCTGGGTTACACCAGGAGAGAGCAGTAGTATACACGCCTGGGTTACACCAGGAGAGAGCAGTAGTATACACGCCTGGGTTACACCAGGAGAGAGCAGTAGTATATGTGCCTGGGTTACATCGGGAGAGAGCAGTAGTATATGTGCCTGGGTTACTCCAGGAGAGAGCAGTAGTATATACTCCTGGGTTACACCAGGAGAGAGCAGTAGTATATGTGCCTGGGTTACTCCAGGAGAGAGCAGTAGTATATGTGCCTGGGTTACACCAGGAGAGAGCAGTAGTATATGTGCCTGGGTTACACCAGGAGAGAGCAATAGTATATGTGCCTGGGTTACGCCAGGAGAGAACAGTAGTATATGTGCCTGGGTTACACCAGGAGAGAGCAGTAGTATATGTGCCTGGGTTACACCAGGAGAGAGCAGTAGTATATGTGCCTGGGTTACACCAGGAGAGAGCAGTAGTATATGTGCCTGGGTTACGCCAGGAGAGAGCAGTAGTATATGTGCCTGGGTTACACCAGGAGAGAGCAGTAGTATATACTCCTGGGTTACACCAGGAGAGAGCAGTAGTATACACGCCTGGGTTACACCAGGAGAGAGCAGTAGTATATGTGCCTGGGTTACATCGGGAGAGAGCAGTAGTATATGTGCCTGGGTTACTCCAGGAGAGAGCAGTAGTATATGTGCCTGGGTTACACCAGGAGAGAGCAGTAGTATATGTGCCTGGGTTACACCAGGAGAGAGCAGTAGTATATGTGCCTGGGTTACGCCAGGAGAGAACAGTAGTATATGTGTCTGGGTTACACCAGGAGAGAGCAGTAGTATATACTCCTGGGTTACACCAAGAGAGAACAGTAGTATATGTGCCTGGGTTACGCCAGGAGAGAACAGTAGTATATGTGCCTGGGTCTCACCTGGAGGTAATTCTCTTGGGGCGGAGACTTTGCAGAAGGAGCTAGGTGTGCTGTGAGCAGGTTGTTTGGTTGTGAGCTCCAGCTGCTGCTGCTACAGGTGCAGTTTACAGGGGTTTCCTTGCTGGCTTCCCCGGACGGGATGGATCACCCCGGGGGAGAAAGCTCCCTGTGTGTGGACAGTAATCAGAGCACTGAATTTGCTGCTATAGCTAACCCTGGAGCCACGGCAATATTGGCAGGTGACCAGCCAGAGGAAGTGGGGACCAGCTGTTCTAATGGTGCTCCAAGGCAATCGGAGCTGCAAGCAGACAATCCCAAACTGAATGAGGGTACTCCCTCGAGTGAATCAACTCCAGGTAAAGCGGTGGCAGAAACTGCGTGCCCGACAATCAGTGAAGCGGGGGTGTCCCGACCATTAGATGCTGGGGAAAATGATCCAGTATCCCCAGGAGGGACTGAGGATGATGAGGAGACAGAGGAGACATACCAGCATTACAGTATAAAAGAACTGCAACGTGAAGCCCAGCGACTTAACCAAAGAATAGCCCAGGAAAAAAAAGAAGCGAAACAAGTGTTACAAATGGGAGAGGCCAGTTTCGAGAGAAGAGATCCTGTCACTGGCTTCCACCCTGGAAAGGGTTAAAGCACGGCTAGTGGTACTGTGGCTGGAGGAGAGGAACAAAGTTAAAGCTGAAAGTGAAAGCACTGCATCTGCTATATCCAGTGATCAGCTGCTGGAGGGGGCTGCAGTGATGAAAGCCCAGGAGCCTGAGGTCTGTCAGTCGGTCAGAGGTGATTCTGTTGCAGAGTTTGGGGTTGGGGAGGCGTCTCCCCATTATCCAGCTGTGCTGCAGGCTGTGGAGGGTGTGCAGTGTGCTGCAGGGGCAATGGTGGCTGATACTGTACCTGCCGCACTGACAGCCAATCTCCATAAACCTGTCCCGCATGTAGAAACAGCTGTGAGATGTGAAGAGGACGAATTGTCAGATTTCCAATTGGAGATGCAAATAATCAAAGCCGAACTCCTGCTGAAGGCCAAAGCAGAGAACAAAGATAAAGGTACTGTTGCTGGGCCTTCTGCCAGTGCTGCAGGGGTTAATACAAGTTCTGCAGCAGGTGGGGGGGTAGGGGAGGAGAAGTGTGTGTTCTCTCCTGTGCAGCAGGAACTGAGACAGCAGAGGGTCTGCCCCAGCAACACACTGTGCAGGGAATGTCGGCTTTGGACAAAAGTACACTATCAGTAGGTCAGCAAGAAGTGATTAATATTGTGTATGGTCAGATGGGTGCTCCTAGTAGAGCAAAGGTGGCTGCTGAACTGCTAAATAAGGAAAGAGAAAGAAGGGAAAATGTGACTGTTTCTGGTGAAAGTAGAAATGTGCAACAATGTACAGAAAATGCTGCATCTGATGTGAACAGACAGCCCGTCCCAGGGGTAATGTCTTATGCCACTATGGTACATAGACCCAGTACAAGTTCCAGTATGCCCCAAATGAATGTAGGGTCAGGGCAAGTAGGGAAGAGAAGGAACTTGATTCAGTTTAAGTGGGTTGGTGTAGGCGAGACACCGACTAAAGAAAGTTTTTTACAGATGATTTTCGGTTTAGGTTTCCATGCCTCAGATCTGTACGCCTGCATTCACCCAGTTAAAACGCCAGATTTTGATTTAGGCTTTATTTCTTATCAGGGACTTCAGGCTTTCTGGGTGAAGCGGCAGGCGTGCAGATCTTCTAAACCATATGATGCATTTAAAGCTGTCTTAGTAACCAAACAGGATAAAGTGAAGGTAACAATCCTTGTCAGAAACAAATCTATCCCACCACAAGATATTCTGTATTGGCTTTCTAGGTTTTGTGATGTGCAGTCTGACTTGATTAAAGTCAGTTTTACCATGGGAGTATGGGGCGGTGCATGGGCTGTCATGGTGAAACTAAGAAACACTGATTGAGGTTTCCTCCACATTCCTTCCACTGCATACATAGGAAGGGATCGTGTGCAGTGTTTTTACCAAGGACAGCCAAGAACTTGTTTCAGGTGCAGTGATTTTAGACACCTAAGTAGTGATTCCAGTGTGATCAAATGTACCCTATGTGGGAAGGTGGGACATATCTCCAAAGATTGTAATAAAGTTACCTGCAATTTATGTGGGGAAGAAGGTCACCCTTATAGTCGATGTCCATGGGCCAACCACAATTTTGGAGAAGAACAAGATCAGAGAGATGAGCCATCCAAAGGGAGAAAGGAAGTGCAGAAGGAAGGTGGCCAGGAGAAAGATAACCAGATAAAGGTTCAGAGGGTGGAAAGTCAGAAGGAGCCTGTAAGGTGATGGTAACAGAAGGTTCAGTGGGTAGAGAAGTTCCTTTTCAGGAGGTAAGAAGAGGCAATAAAAACAGGAAAGGAGAAGAAATAAAAGTAGTACTTAGCAATCGGTTCGATGCTTTTACTACAGATGAGGAGGAGGTTGGTGAAGTTGTAAGAAATGGTGGTGACCTCTCTTTTGTGCCCAGGGTCAACAGAAGAAAAACAAGAAAAGTAACAAAAAGTTTAATTGAAGTTGGAGTCCCAGGGAAAAAGAGTAAAGAAAAGATTAAAAGAAAGTTGAGAGAAGAGGGGGATACAGAGGAGGACAGACAGGAAAGCCTAGAATGGGACCCAGTAGGGACAGATTTGGTAGAGGAGGAAGTAGAGGCCATAGTGGTGGAAGAAACCCAAAATTTGGAGGAGGGGGTTGTATCCTCAGGGTCTGTGGTTGGCCCAAGTAGTACATTAGAAAGTAGTAAAGTGGGTGACCAATGCCAGGTAATTAGATTTGCCCGTAAGCCACCTGATCCGGAGCCTCCTCTAGAGGATGGTTCTAGACAGGATGGGGAGGACGGTGATGGAATGACTTCAGTCATTGAGGAGGGTGATAATATCTCTGTGGAGGTAGTATATCAAGAGTGTGGATCCTCTATGGAGGTTTCAAAGTGTGTTAAGTAAAAGTGAGCAAGGTCCTGTCTCTATAACCAAAGAAACATGGATCCCCAACCCATACGATGCGCCACTATTAATGTGGCTTCCGTAGTTTCCGAACGAGCTCGTTTTATGGCCTTTGATTTTTTCAATACGATTGAGATTGATTTTTTGTTTTTGCAAGAGAATTAGTAAGTTGGACACCCTACACAATGCGAAGCGAGATTGGAGGCGTGGGCCTTCTTACTGGTCTCTTGCGGCCGAGCGGTACGGTGGGGTGGTAGTGCTTTTTACTGGTATGGTAACTGTGCACAAGTTTATAGAATTACAGGCAGGTAGGTGTATGATTTTAGATATCAACCTGAGGGGGCATGACCTGAGACTCATTAACATCTATGGATCACAGTCATCATGGGACAGGAGATGTCTCTTCAGGGAGATAAAACCATTCCTTTTTTTCGGCCCAGCAGATTGTCTTTGGAGGTGACTTTAACACCGTCATTAGGTCAAAAGACAGGGGAGGTTCAAGGACAACCCTGGGTCCTGATTCCAATTTTTTAGTTAGCATGGTTAGACAGGCAGGTCTGGTGGATGTGCATGTTCGCCATTTCCCAGACCTCACGGGTTACACCTATTTTAGTGGTAGTCGCAGGTCTAGCATAGATAGGTTTTTTGTTAAGGGAACCTCAAAAACTTTGCCTCCAGAGGTAAAGCTAGTAGAGTTCTCTGATCACGCTTTTCTCTTTGTCACTTTAAATACATCAAAGACCACTTAGAAAGGACGGGGCCTATGGCGCTTGAACTCTGAGCTCCTAAAGGAAGAAAGTGTTAGACAATCTTTTAGGGAATTCTTTCAATCCCAGGAAACACTTTTGGAGGCAGGTTGGAGTAGATCTGAGTGGTGGGAAGAGGTTAAAAAAAGAATTTGGAGGCTCTTCTGTAGGCTTGTAGCTAAAAAGAACTTGATAAGACAGAATATCTACCAGAGTCTGAAAAGGAAATTAGATTTCTTGATCTCTGAGCGTGGAGATAGTGGGGAAATGTCCAGAGTGAAGGCTCATATGAGGGAATATCAGTATAACCGACTGGATTCTTTGGTTCTGGAGAGGGATTTTGGAAAATACCACTCGCCTGATCCCTACCAGAGCTGTGGAAAATCAGTAGAGGTGAAGGAGGTGAGGGCTCTTTATGATAGACAGGGTGTCCTTTGTGAGGATAAGGAAGGCATCTTGAATGTTATTAGATCCTATTACTCCGATCTTTTGTCTGAGCAGCCACTTATCAGTGAAATGATGGAAACATTTCTAAGTGAGACACCTGGACTTTGCAATCCAGATGCCTCTGTTGAAACCTTGGGTAGTGATGTGACAGCAGAGGAAGTTAAGAAGGTGATTGGTCAGTTAAATTTAAAGAAATCTCCAGGCCCAGATGGCTTAACATCTGAGTTTTATATAGTTTTTGCAGATCTCTTGATTCCTCGCCTTGTAGATGTTTTTAATGAGTGCCTGGGTGAGGGAACACTCCCTCCTTCTATGAGGTTATCTGCTCTCATATTATTATCTAAGGGTAAGGATCCATCCCATATTGAGAACTGGCGCCCCATCGCCCTTCTCAATACGGACAGGAAGATTTTGGCAAAAATTATTTTTAATAGGTTGTCAGAGTTTTCTGAACAACTGCTTTCTAATTCTCAGCACTGTACTGTGAAGGGCCGAAGCACCTTTAGTGCTGTCCTTGGCATCCGGGAGGCCATAGAGCGATGCCGTGCTGAGAAATGGGGAAAGTACTTGCTGGCATTGGATCAGTCTAAGGCTTTTGACCGAGTGAACCATAAGTACCTTTGGGCCTTGCTTGAAAGTTATGGATTTCCAGTTCGGGTGGGGAATTGGCTAAAAACAATATACAGTCAGGCCGAAAGCTTCCCGCTTGTCAATGGTTGGGTGGGTCCTACTTTTGAAGTGGGCTCTGGGGTCCGTCAGGGTTGCCCCCTGAGCTCCCTCCTGTATGTATTCGCGATTGATCCCTTCATCAGAAGGGTAGAGAACAGTGCAGTGGGAGGGGTGCAGCTGGGCTTGGAGCTGCCTTTGAAGGTAGTGGCCTACGCAGATGATGTCACAGTGGTTTTGTCATCAGTGGCAGAGGCACGTGATATGAAAGCAGAGGCGTATCTAGCACGGGGCGAGCAGGGCACGTGCCCTGGGCGCCATGGCAGCCCCAACAGAGGGGGGCGCCACCGGCACCTGCACGGCCCACTCGCCCCATGCTTCAGGGATTCCGCCGGCGCTACCCGCGGCGCTTTCCCTGTCTCCCCGGCTGCTGTGCCTGTCACAATAGACAGGCAGCGGCAGCCAGGAGCCTCCCCCTACTCCCCCCTGCAAAAGTGTCTGTGTGTACGCGATCGCGACCGCGGAGGTGCGCGCATGTTCGACCTCGGGGGGGCGTGCGGCCCCTGCCCTGAACAGCAGTAAGTGCAGGTGAGCGGGAAGGGGGTGCGGGACATTTTGTGTGTGTGTGTGTGTGTGTGTTAAGTGTGTGTGTGTCGGACAGTGTGCGTGTGACATTGTGTGTGGGACAGTGTGAGTGTGTTAATTGTGTGTGTGGGACAGTTTGAGTGTGTGTAAATTGTGTGTGTGTGTGACTGTGTGTGTGTGTGGGACAGTGTGCGTGTGTTAATTGTGTGTGTGTGGGACAGTGTGTGTGTGTTAATTGTGTGTGTGTGTGAGTGTGTTAATTGTGTGTGTGGGACAGTGCGTGTTTGTTAATTGTGTGTGTGTGTGTGTGTGTGTGTGTGTGTGACAGTGTGAGTGTGTTAATTGTGTGTGGGACAGTTTTGAGTGCGTGTTGTGTGTGTGTGGGACAGTGTGCGTGTGTTAATTGTGTATGTGTGGGACAGTGTGAGTGTGTTAATTGTGTGTGTGTGTGTGGGACAGTTTGAGTGTGTGTTAATTGTGTGTGTGTTGGACAGTTTGAGTGTGTGTTAATTGTGTGTGTGTGGGACAGTGTGCGTGTGTGTTAATTGTGTGTGTGTGGGACAGTGTGCGTGTGTATCAATTGTGTGTGTGTGGGACAGTGTGCGTGTGTTAATTGTGTGTGTGTGTGGGACAGTGTGCGTGTGTTAAGTGTGTGTGTGGGACAGTGTGAGTGTGTTAATTGTGTGTGGGACAGTGCGTATTTGTTAATTGTGTGTGGGACAGTGTGCGTGTGTGATATTTGTGTGTGTGGGACAGTGTGCGTGCGTGTGTGTTAATTGTGTGTGGGACAGTGTGCGTGGGTTAATTGTGTGTGTGTGTGTTAATTGTCCCGGCGGTTATTGGCGTCTGTAGTGTGCGCCCCATCCTCCTCCGCTGCCGCTGACAGGAGCGGCGGTGTGCGGCTCTCCCCCTCCTCCGCCGGCTCCGTCCTCCCGTCGTGGCCCTGCAGTGTGTGCCGGTCTCCTCGGCAGCAGCAGCAGGTTAGTCTCTTCCCCCCCCCTCCCTCTCTCTCTCTCTCTCTCTCTCTCTCTCTCTCTCTCTCTCTCTCTCTCTCTCTCTCTCTCTCTCTCTCTCTCTCTCTCTCCTCCTGTGGATTGCAGTTTGTAAGTATCATTTTAATTTTTACAGGTACCCCTATTGGATTCTACTGGACAAGTGGACATGACCGGCGTGGGATGTAGGTAAGTAATCTGTCTCTCATTTTTACAGGTACCCCTATTGGATTCTACTGGACAAGTGGACGTGATCGGCGTGGGATGTAGGTAAGTAATCTGTCTCTCATTTTTACAGGTACCCCTATTGAATTCTACTGGACAAGTGGACGTGATCGGCGTGGGATGTAGGTAAGTAATCTGTCTCTCATTTTTACAGATTCCCCTACTGGATTCTACTGGACAAGTGGACGTGACCGGCGTGGGATGTAGGTAAGTAATCTGTCTCTCATTTTTACAGATTCCTCTACTGGATTCTACTGGACAAGTGGACGTGACCAGCGTGGGATGTAGGTAAGTAATGTGTCTCTCATTTTTACAGCTACCCCTATTGGATTCTACTGGACAAGTGGACGTGACCGGCGTGGGATATAGGTAAGTATGTGTGAGTGTGTCAGTGTACTTTAATAAATTTTTACTGTCACGGTGTGTGAGTTGTGTTTTTATTTGGGTATTTTTTCTGTTGTAGAACTACAGGTACCGGCGGGCCCGTTATTTCCCTGCATGTTGGTACTTGAGGTTCTCCAAGTACCAGCAAGCGGGGGAGGCTTTCTGGGCCTTGTAGTTCCACAACAAAAAACAATATTCTTTTTTTACTTACATGGCTATCAGCCTCCCATCCACAGCCCACGGATGGGGGGGACAGCCTCGGGCTTCACCCCTGGCCCTTGGGTGCCTGGAGGGGGGGTGACCCCTTGATTTAAGGGGTCCCCACTCCTCCAGGGAACCCCGGCCAGTGGTGACTAGTTGGGGGGGTAATGCCACGGCCGCAGGGACCTACATAAATGTGTCCCCCGGCTGTGGCATTATGTCCCTGGCTAGTGGAGCCCGGTGCTGGTTTTAAAAATACGGGGGGACCCCTACATCTTTTGTCCCCCGTATTTTTTGAACCAGGACCGGACTAAGAGCCCGATGCTGGTTGTCTAAATACGGGGAACCCCTGTCCAATTTTTTCCCAGTATTTAAACAACCAGGACCGGCTCAAAGAGCCCGAGGCTGGTTATACTTAGGAGGGGGACCTCATGCAGTTTTTTTTTTTACATTTTTAACCCATTCAGACCCTTCTCCATTAAGTTAATGGAAACCCTGGACAACAAAATTGCATTCATGTCCTCCTCCCACTCCCTTCCCAGTCCCAAACACTGATTATTATTTTTTTCTATAAAAATGTACAATACAACATCACAAGTATGATGAGCAGGCATGCAGCGGGCATTGGCAACTTTGGACTGAGTTGCAAATTAGTGGCGGAGGGCTGGGTCAGTTGATGGTGGGCGAGTTTGTAAGCCATTGGTGGTGGCATCGGCTCAGAGGCAGTGGCGGGCATTGGCTCGGTGGCGGTAGGGTTCATCGACAGGATTCGGCGGACATTATGGCTGTAGTGCCTCACCGCACGCCACTGACCTCACCGCACGCCACTGGTGTGTGGGACAGTGTGCGTGTGTGTTAATTGTGTGTGTGGGACAGTGTGAGTGTGTGTTAATTGTGTGTGTGTGGAACAGTGTCAGTGTGTGTAAATTTTTGCAGTCCAGTGTGTGTGTGGGGGAGAGGAAAGTATGAGAATGTGTGTGTGTGTAGTCTGAGTGGGTGTGTGTAGGATTTGGGGGTGGCCAGTCTGTGTGTGTGTAATCAGTGTGTATGGGATGTACTAATGGCCATTTACCGAAGAGAGATATGTATTAAACCACGGGCACTGAGATGCCCTTCTTACTCACCATCCAGCTGGGTGGGCGAGCCGGGCGGGTGGAAAGCCAGCAGCAGGGGCAGCATGCCAGATATCAGCAGCCGAGGGTGGGGGCTGTAATGCACATGCGGAGCCCAAAGCCGGAGATCAGCAGCATGCTGACCGGCAATAAGCAGCTTCTGCTTCCGCGTTCAACATGCTGCTGATCTCCGGCTTTGGGCTACGCAGGGTTCGGGGGATGGGTGTCCTCTGCCGGTGTACTGCAGCTCCGGGGGTGCGGGCTCCGGAGGCTTTCAGCACTGTTGAATATCCAGCTGCCCCAAGTATGTACAGCCCGCACCCTCTGCAGCTGATATCCGGCATGCTGCTGCTGGCTGTCCCCCCGCCCGGCTCGGCCACACAGCTGTATGGTGAGAAGGGCATCTCAGTTCCTGAGGTTTAACACATATGCCTCAGAAAATGGCCTCTGCGGTAAACGATACTAATGCTTACCGTGACAGTAACAGCGGGGAGGAAGGCGCACATCGGGATCCTGCAGCATGAAACAAGAACCCCTTCGGAGCGCAGCAGGCCACACTGAAAAGGGTGCATACCCGGTGCGGTGCTCTGCATCCCGGGTGGTGCCGAAGATGTGGAGTGTCGGAGGTGGCAGAAGCGCCGCAGCTTGGGGTGAGAAACCGCTGCAGCCCTTCCGCTGCTAAACTCTGCAATTAGTCTATTAAGGGGGTGGGCTCCCCTCATCATAGTGCCCCACAGGCCATGTTAATTCTGGGGGTAGGATCACCTAACTCTATAATGGGAATTTTGGCTCATATCATGTGCTGTAACGTGAATTTTGGCTAATACCGTGTGCTATAATGTGAATTTCGGCTCATACTATGTGGGGTAATGTGAATTTTGGCTCATTCCGTGTGCTGTAATGTGAATTTCGGCTCATACCGTGTGCTGTAATGTGAATTTCTGCTCATACCATGTGGGGAAATGTGAATTTCTGCTCATACCATGTGGGGAAATGTGAATTTTGGCTCATACCATGTGGAGTAATGTGAATTTTGGCTCATACCGTGTGCTATAATGTGAATTTCGGCTCATACCGTGTGCTATAATGTGAATTTTGGCTCATACCATGTGGGGTAATGTGAATTTCGGCTCATACTGTGTGCTATAATGTGAATTTCGGCTCATGCCGTGTGGGGCAATGTGAATTTCGGCTCATACTGTGTGCTATAATGTGAATTTCGGCTCATACCGTGTGCTATAATGTGAAAGGGGCACCAGTACTAGATAGTATAAGGGGTCCTACTATACTGAAGGACACGCCCCTTTTGAGTGACCACGCCCCTTTTCCGGAGCGCGTGCGCCTTCGGCGCGCGCATAATTGCTGTCTGCACTCTTTCATTCCACCTTCAAAAATTCAACTTCGACCACTGCACCTACATACACATACATACACACCCTGACATCTTTATATGCAGTGACACCGGTGGCGTCTGCACATACTTTCCTTTTGTATTTTTTTTTTCATTATCATTTTATTAATTTATTTTATTAAGAAAAAATTATTTATTTATTTATTTATTTATTTTTGGGGGGGGGGGGGGGCGCCATTATTGATCTTGCCCTGGGCTCCAAAAACCCTAGTTACGCCTCTGTATGAAAGATCTCATCTGTGAGTATTCTGAGGCCTCGTGCTCTAGAATAAATCGTGAGAAGTGTGAAGCTTTCTGGATGGGGGAGGAAGGTGAGGAATTTTGCCTTCCGGATAGCCTCCCCCGGGCCAGTCCACAGATAAAGATTCTAGGCATTTGTTTCGATCATGGTGATTATGCCACTCTAAATTGGGAGAATACTCTGGAAATTGCTGCCAAGAAAGTAGAGAGCTGGAAGAGATGAAAATTCTCTTTCAGGGAAAGAGTTGATTTGTGCAAAACCTACCTGATCCTAATTTTTTTATATGTCAGCTATGTGTGTTTTTTGCCTCAGTCTTTATGGACCATACTGAATTCTCTGTTCTTCCTCTTATTTTGGGGAAACAGGATGAATTTAATCAACAGAGGTATCACTTACAAATCGAGGAAAGATGGAGGGTTGGGTATGGTCAATCCTGTTGTCTTTTTTTGTAACCATTTTTCTAAAATATAACCTTGGGAGGTTTTTGTTAGAGACTCCCACTCGATGGGTAAGTGGATTTAGTGTTTGGGTGTCTCCTTTCCTTAGACTTTGGTTAGAAGGAGGCCAAGTGAAGAGCCCTCAAATTCGGAGTGGGTATCTTCCGATCTACGCTATCCAGTGCTTGAAAGTGACAAAGCGTTGGGGACTGGAAGTGGGGGAAGTCAAAGACCTGTCCAGGAAGGAGTTGGGGGAGAGGATTTTGCGAACCCACTTTCACGTTCCGCTGTCACTAAGGGATTGCCCGAGCGATGTCGCTTCGGCAGGGTTGGCTCTGATTAATTCGGAGAGAATACCGCTGAAGTTCAGAGATATTGCTTGGCTTTCTTTGCATGGGAAGCTTTATGTAAAGGGGAACATGATGTGGAGAAATGCCAGTGATCGTGACTGTCCACGGGAGGAATGTCTAGGAGACAATGGACCATTTCCTGATCAAGTGCCCCTTTAACATAAAAGTTTATAAGAGGGTTTCAAGAGCTTTACGTATCCCGTGCCTTTCGGGGCTTAGTTACCCTGAGTAGGATTATGGTGCATTTAAAGGATATGGTAGATTTAATTTGACCACCATTTTTTTAGTGAGTTTAGTAGTCAGATATCACACTTGGAGTGCACGGTGTCTAGTTTCCCTGAGAAAGAAAATCCTGTCCTGTGAAGAGGTGGTGGAGTCAATTCTGAACGAGGTTGGTAAAATGATGGTTCTAGATAAGCAGAGGATGGATGCTGTCAGGTGGTCTCGCTGGTGGGGTCACCTGAAACCCCCTTGAGTGGGTGGCAGAAATCCTTTTCAAGTCTAGCTGGAAACCTTTCTTTTCTTTTCACACCCTGTAGATTTTTGGTAAAAAAATTTTTTGGTGGGTTTTGCATAGATCTGAAAAGCTTTGCTCAGTTTTACTTTACACAGTATGTAAATATTGGGAATATCAATAAGGGTGATAGCTGTGTGTATTTATTTTCTGCTTGAGCTACAATATAGATTTAATTTCTTGTATGTTGCGTATCATGCATAATTTATGTTTCGTGTTATCATGAAGATATTATTTATTTATTTAGTATATTGTATATAATGTATATATCTGTTGCAAGTTTTAATAAACAAAACATTGCCTGGGTTACACCAGGAGAGAACAGTAGTATATGTGCCTGGGTTACACCAGGAGAGAACAGTAGTATATGTGCCTGGGTTACACCAGGAGAGAACAGTAGTATATGTGCCTGGGTTACACCTGGAGAGAACAGTAGTATATGTGCCTGGGTTACACCAGGAGAGAACAGTAGTATATGTGCCTGGGATACACCAGGAGAGAGCAGTAGTATATGTGCCTGGGTTACACCAGAAGAGAGCAGTAGTATATGTGCCTGGGTTACACCAGAAGAGAGCAGTAGCATATATGCCTGGGTTACACCTGGAGAGAACAGTAGTATATGTGCCTGGGTCACACCAGGAGAGAGCAGTAGTATATATGCCTGTGTTACACCTGGAGAGAACAGTAGTATATGTGCCTGGGATACACCAGGAGAGAACAGTAGTATATGTGCCTAGGTTACACCAGGAGAGAACAGTAGTATATGTGCCTAGGTTACACCAGGAAAGAACAGTAGTATATGCGCCTGGGTTACACCAGGAGAGAGCAGTAGGAGATGTGCCTGGGTTACACCAGGAGAGAGCAGTAGTATATGTGCCTGGGTTACATCGGGAGAGAGCAGTAGTATATGTGCCTGGGTTACATCGGGAGGGAGCAGTAGTATATGTGCCTGGGTTACATCAGGAGACAGCAGTAGTATATGTGCCTGGGTTACACCAGGAGAGAACAGTAGTATATGTGCCTGGGTTACACCAGGAGAGAACAGTAGTATATGTGCCTGGGTTACACCAGGAGAGAACAGTAGTATATGTGCTAGGGTTACATCGGGAGGGAGCAGTAGTATATGTGCCTGGGTTACACCAGGAGAGAACAGGAGTATAGGCGCTTGGGCTTACCCATGAATCAGGCCCCACGTGAATATATCCTTATAGTTTCTCAGAATGTACTAGGCAGACATGAAATTGATCATGAAATGTTCAGTTCCAGCCAATAAATGGCCCGTGTAATCATCGGTCATGACCCATGTGTTCTGTGAAAGATAAAGTAGGCCGATTATTATATTCACTGTCTCTTCAGATTTTTGATCAGCATCCGCCTTGTGTTTCAGGATTTGTAACCAGCAATGTTTTGTCTAATTATGATGTCAGAAGGGTGGAAATAACGTCATCCGAGCAGAGGAAGTTAACGTTCGATACCCATGCTCTTGTGAAGGACCTGGAGACACATGGTGAGTAATTTATGATGATCCATGTTCCGTTCACCATTATAGCATGAGGTGAATCACTGTGATGTCATTACTCTCCTACACTGAAGAGCTCTAGTAAGAGTATGTAGCATCATGGAGGTTACTCCCATGTCTGAGAGTATTATTAATAACAGTATTTTGGGCTGGGGACTCCTGGTGAAACATATAGGGGCTGAGGAAGAGTTGAACATCCATTTGTGGAGCTTATGTTGCCTGAATTTGCACATTGCGCGTTCTCCAGAGGAAGGCTAGAAAGAACGTAGTCGAAACGCGTCGGTGACTTTACACACTGAAAGACTTCAACTTCACTGCTGTGAGGACTTCCCGATACAGGAAGCCTCACGCTCAGCCTGCAGGATCCACTGTCAGCAACGCCAGCGGCATAAGATCTTACTCACTGAGCCAGGTCAGACCTGTATTATCAGATCCCACTGACTGACGGGTCCCATGGGTATTTCTACAGAGACGCTCTCCATCACCATTCCCATTGATGACGTTGATCAGAAGGGTCATCCGCCACCTGTGAGCCAGCTGGAATTACCTCCAAAGTCCGTGCTTGGAATCTTCACTATTCTGCCAAACACACGACTTACCTAAGCTGCTCAGGACACATATCTACTCTGAATGAACACCTAGCCGGACTGCCGATCGTGAGACATGATAAGAGTGGGGGCTCGGTACACCGCCCTGCATGCCTTACTTCTTATTTGTATCATTGATCATTTCCTTCATTGTAAAGACCTGGAACACTTTGGATTAATGACTGCTACACACACTGTGCTGATTGTCCCTATGATAAAGACTTCCATATGGAGTGGGGAGAGCAAGAGCCCTCTACCGCTCCTCTGGCTGGACCAATCGGAAAGTGGCTTGGCAGGTAAAGCTTTAGCTGCGCTCTCAGCTAAGGGAGGAAAACCGATGACTCCGCTAATCTGAGCGCAGCCTCCTAATCCGAGCGCAGCATAGCACCGCAACACAAGGAGCGATAGGACGCTCTATGCGATATATAATACAATATGTCGTCCTGATGCGGATCAGAGTGATATATCGTTCATGTGATCCATTGTACCTGGATGTCGTTCATTGGATCGTGTGCTGCACGTCAGATGGGACAGTCCCACAGACGACACAGTGTATTTTACATGCAGCATGTAACGATGCATCACAACGTCGTACAATATATCGTATAGTGTTTACGGCGGGTCGATGTATCGTTGCTTCGTACAGTTGCTGGGACGCACTATCGCGTAGTGTGTACCCAGCTTAAGGGTTAAATGTAATAGCCTGCAAACTGCAGGCATCGACGGGTTCCGGCGAGTCTGCCCAATGTTTTAAAGTCGCAATCATTTAAAAGGCAAAACCAAGTGGATTTTGCCTGTGAAATGATTGATACTTTAAAACAGTTTGCAGGCTATTACATTTACCCCTAACATGGGTATCCTTTTAGCCCCATTCATTTTTGGGCTGGAAAAAACGGAGGATCGGGCTATCCTATTGTAGCCCGTTTTTTTGGGGGTGCTAACACGTGGGATCCGGGATTAGTTCTCAGAGCCTTATGTTATCATGGCTGTGAAGGGCTGCTTTTTGGGGGTTATGCTTTACATGCCTGAGGCACGTGAAGCATAACACCTGATAAGTGCCGGTATTTGGGGATCGGGACACCGGATCGGGGTAGCCCCTGGCAAACCATACCCACATACTTCAACCACTGCACATTGTTTACTTTCATTGTCGTTTCTTGTCTATGAAATAGTAGAGGCATCTGTTGTAGCTGTGTCCCTGTTATAATAAATTACATTTAATCTCTTTATTCTAACTAATATCTTTACAATACACAAACTTTGGTAATGGTTGCTGTATTGGTGACATCAGAACTCACCTTCTATCAGATGCCTTTTTTTACTAGTTTGCATCTGTACTATGGGCCTAGTTCAAGGTTGATTGCAAAACAACATTTCTCTGACGTCCTAGTGGATGCTGGGAACTCCGTAAGGACCATGGGGAATAGACAGGCTCCGCAGGAGACTGGGCACTCTAAAGAAAAGATTAGGTACTATCTGGTGTGCACTGGCTCCTCCCTCTATGCCCCTCCTCCAGACCTCAGTTAGAATCTGTGCCCGGCCAGAGCTGGGTGCTCCTAGTGGGCTCTCCTGAGCTTACTAGTAAAGAAAGTATTTATTAGGTTTTTTATTTTCAGTGAGCTTCTGCTGGCAACAGACTCACTGCTACGTGGGACTAAGGGGAGAGAAGCAAACCTACCTGCTTGCAGCTAGCTTGTGCTTCTTAGGCTACTGGACACCATTAGCTCCAGAGGGTTCGAACACAGGCACCTTTCCTCGATCGTCCGTTCCCGGAGCCGCGCCGCCGTCCCCCTCGCAAAGCCAGAAGAACAGAAGCTTGAAGGCGACGAAATCGGCGGCAGAAGACTCCTGTCTTCATTTAAGGTAGCGCACAGCACCGCAGCTGTGCGTCATTGCTCCCAGCACACTTACACACTCCGGTCACTGTAGAGTGCAGGGCGCTGGGGGGGGGGGCGCGCCGCGCCCTGGGCAGCAATTGAAGTACCTTTTGGCAATAAAAATACATATATACAGTCTGGCACTGTATATATGTAAAAAAAAACGCCATTTTTTTACACAGAAAGCGGGACAGAAGCCCGCCACTGAGGGGGCGGGGCCTTCTTCCTCAGCACACCAGCGCCATTTTCTCTACACAGCTCCGCTGGAAGCAGCTCCCCAGGCTCTCCCCTGCAGTATCCAGGTACAAGAAGGGTAAAAAAGAGAGGGGGGGCACATAAATTTAGGCGCAAATAAAACATATAAGGCAGCTATTGGGTAATCACTTATTATAAGTGAAAATCCCTGTGTTATATAGCGCTGTGGTGTGTGCTGTCATACTCTCTCTCTGTCTCCCCAAAGGACTTTGTGGGGTCCTGTCCACAGTCTGAGCATTCCCTGTGTGTGTGCGGTGTGTCGGTACGGCTGTGTCGACATGTTTGATGAGGAGGGTTACGTGGAGGCGGAGCAAGGGCAGATAAGTGTGGTGTCGCCCCCGTCGGGGCCGACACCTGATTGGATGGATATGTGGAAGGTCTTAAACGACAATGTAAGCTCCTTACATAAAAGGTTTGATGACGCAGCAGCCTTGGGACAGCCGGGGTCTCAGCCCGCGCCTGCCCAGGCGACTCAGAAACCGTCAGGGGCTCATAAACGCCCTCTATCTCAGATGGTTGACACAGATGTCGACACGGAGTCCGACTCAAGTGTCGACGATGATGAGGCACATTTACAGTCTAAAATGACCAAGGCCATCCGATACATGATTATTGCAATGAAAGATGTATTACACATTTCTGAGATTAACCCTGTTAATACCAAGAGGGTTTATATGTTTGGGGAGAAAAAGCAGCCAGTGACTTTTCCCCCATCTGATGAATTAAATGAATTATGTGAAGAAGCGTGGAGTTCCCATGATAAGAAACTAGTGATTTCTAAGAGGTTACTGATGGCGTACCCTTTCCCGTCAACGGACAGGTTACGTTGGGAAACATCCCCTAGGGTGGACAAGGCGCTGACACGCTTATCTAAAAAGGTGGCCCTGCCGTCTCAGGATACGGCCGCCCTAAAGGAGCCTGCGGATAGAAAGCAGGAAGCTATCCTGAAGTCAGTGTATACACACTCTGATACTCTACTGAGACCTGCTATTGCTTCAGCCTGGATGTGTAGTGCTGTAGCAGCATGGACAGATACTCTGTCAGACGACATAGATTCCCTCGACAAGGATACTGTTTTGCTAACCCTGGGCCATATAAAAGACGTCGTCTTATATATGCGGGATGCTCAGAGGGACATTTGCCTGCTGGGCTCCAGAATTAATGCTATGTCCATTTCTGCCAGGAGGGTCTTATGGCCTCGGCAATGGACAGGAGATGCTGATTCTAAAAAACACATGGAGGTTTTGCCTTATAAGGGTGAGGAATTGTTTGGGGACGCTCTATCGGACCTCGTGTCCACAGCGACAGCTGGAAAGTCGACTTTCTTGCCTCAGGTTTCCTCACAACCTAAGAAAGCACCGTATTATCAAATGCAGTCCTTTCGTTCTCAGAAAGGCAAGAGGGTCAGGGGCGCATCCTTTCTTGCCAGAGGCAGGGGTAGAGGAAAGAAGCTGCATCAGACAGCCAGTTCCCAGGAACAAAAGTCCTCCCCTGCTTCCACTAAGTCCACCGCATGACGTTGGGGCTCCACAGGCGGAGCCAGGTGCGGTGGGGGCGCGTCTCCGAAACTTCAGCAACCAGTGGGTTCGCTCACAGGTGGATCTCTGGGCTGTACAAATTGTATCTCAGGGATACAAGCTGGAATTCGAAGCGACTCCCCCCGCCGTTACCTCAAATCAGCCTTGCCAGCTGCTCCCAGGGAAAGGGAGGTAGTGCTGGCGGCAATTCACAAGCTGTACCTCCAGCAAGTGATTATCAGGGTCCCCCTCCTTCAACAGGGAAGGGGTCACTATTCCACAATGTTTGTGGTACCGAAACCGGACGGTTCGGTGAGACCCATCCTGAATTTAAAATCCTTGAAAACTTATATAAAGAAATTCAAGTTCAAAATGGAATCGCTCAGAGCGGTTATTGCAAGCCTGGAAGAGGGGGATTTTATGGTGTCGCTGGACATCAAGGATGCTTACTTGCATGTCCCCATTTACCCACTTCACCAGGAGTACCTCAGGTTTGTGGTACAGGACTGTCATTACCAGTTCCAGACGTTGCCGTTTGGCCTGTCCACGGCACCGAGGATATTTACCAAGGTAATGGCCGAAATGATGATACTCCTTCGGAAGAAGGGAGTTATAGTTATCCCGTACTTGGACGATCTCCTCATAAAGGCGAGGTCCAGAGAGCAGTTGTTGATCAGCGTAGCACTCTCTCAGGAAGTGTTGCAACAGCATGGCTGGATTCTGAATGTTCCAAAGTCGCAGCTGATTCCTACGACGCGTCTGCTTTCCTGGGCATGATTCTGGACACAGAACAGAAGAAGGTGTTTCTCCCGGTGGAGAAGGCCCAGGAATTAGCATCTCTGGTCAGGGACCTCCTGAAACCAAAACAGGTATCGGTGCATCACTGCACGCGAGTCCTGGGAAAGATGGTGGCTTCATACGAAGCCATTCCCTTCGGCAGGTTCCATGCAAGGATCTTTCAGTGGGATCTGTTGGACAAGTGGTCCGGATCGCATCTTCAGATGCATCGGCTGATCACCCTGTCCCCAAGGGCCAGGGTGTCTCTTCTGTGGTGGCTGCAGAAAGAAGTCTTCACACAGATTGCAAAGCGATGGGAACTGCCACAGGTGGACATGATGGCGTCCCGCCTCAACAAAAAGCTAAAAAGATATTGCGCCAGGTCAAGGGACCCTCAGGCGATAGCTGTGGACGCCCTAGTGACACCGTGGGTGTACCAGTCGGTATATGTGTTTCCTCCTCTTCCTCTCATACCCAAGGTACTGAGAATAGTAAGAAAGAGAGGAATAAGAACAATACTCATTGTTCCGGATTGGCCAAGAAGGACTTGGTACCCGGAACTGCAAGAAATGCGCACAGAGGACCCATGGCCTCTGCCTCTCAGACAGGACCTGCTGCAACAAGGGCCCTGTCTGTTCCAAGACTTACCGCGGCTGCGTTTGACGGCATGGCGGTTGAACGCCGGATCCTAGCGGAAAAAGGCATTCCGGATGAAGTTATTCCTACGCTGATAAAGGCTAGGAAGGACGTGACAGCAAAGCATTATCACCGTATATGCGAAAATATGTTGCTTGGTGTGAGGCCAGGACGGCCCCTACAGAGGAATTCCTGCTGGGTCGATTCCTGCACTTCCTACAGTCAGGGGTGACTATGGGCCTAAAATTGGGGTCCATAAAGGTCCAGATTTCGGCCCTATCCATTTTCTTTCAAAAAGAACTGGCTTCACTGCCTGAGGTTCAGACGTTTGTTAAGGGAGTGCTGCATATTCAGCCCCCTTTTGTGCCACCAGTGGCACCCTGGGATCTTAACGTTGTGTTGGATTTCCTGAAATCCCACTGGTTTGAGCCACTTAAGACCGTGGAACTAAAGTATCTCACGTGGAAAGTGGTCATGCTGTTGGCCTTAGCATCGGCTAGGCGTGTGTCGGAATTGGCGGCTTTGTCATGTAAAAGCCCATATCTGATCTTCCATATGGACAGGGCAGAATTGAGGACTCGTCCCTAATTTCTCCCAAAGGTGGTATCATCGTTTCATTTGAACCAACCTATTGTGGTGCCTGCGGCTACTCGGGACTTGGAGGACTCCAAGTTGCTGGACGTAGTCAGGGCTTTGAAAATATATGTTTCCAGAACGGCTGGAGTCAGGAAGACTGACTCGCTGTTTATCCTGCATGCACCCAACAAGCTGGGTGCTCCTGCTTCAAAGCAAACTATTGCTCGCTGGATCTGTAGCACGATTCAGCTGGCTCATTCTGCGGCTGGATTGCCGAATCCAAAATCAGTAAAAGCCCATTCCACAAGGAAGGTGGGCTCTTCTTGGGCTGCTGCCCGAGGGATCTCGGCTTTACAGCTTTGCCGAGCGGCTACTTGGTCGGGTTCAAACACCTTTGCAAAGTTCTACAAGTTTGATACCCTGGCTGAGGAGGACCTTGTGTTTGCTCATTCGGTGCTGCAGAGTCATCCGCACTCTCCCGCCCGTTTGGGAGCTTTGGTATAATCCCCATGGTCCTTACGGAGTTCCCAGCATCCACTAGGACGTCAGAGAAAATAAGAATTTACTCACCGGTAATTCTATTTCTCGTAGTCCGTAGTGGATGCTGGGCGCCCGTCCCAAGTGCGGACTTTCTGCAATACGTGTATATAGTTATTGCTTAAATAAGGGTTATTGTTATGAGCCATCCGTTGAGTGAGGCTCAGTTGTTGTTCATACTGTTAACTGGGTAAGGTTATCACAAGTTGTACGGTGTGATTGGTGTGGCTGGTATGAGTCTTACCCTGGATTCCAAAATCCTTTCCTTGTAATGTCAGCTCTTCCGGGCACAGTTTCCCTAACTGAGGTCTGGAGGAGGGGCATAGAGGGAGGAGCCAGTGCACACCAGATAGTACCTAATCTTTCTTTTAGAGTGCCCAGTCTCCTGCGGAGCCCGTCTATTCCCCATGGTCCTTACGGAGTTCCCAGCATCCACTACGGACTACGAGAAATAGAATTACCGGTGAGTAAATTCTTATTTTTCTTCTAATGGGCAAAACCATGTGCACTGCAGGTGGGGCAGATGTAACATGTGCAGAGAGAGTTAGATTTTGGGTGTGTTATATTGTTTCTGTGCAGGGTAAATACTGGCTGCTTTATTTTTACACAGCAATTTAGATTTCAGTTTGAACACATCCCACCCAAATCGAACACTCTCTGCACATGTTATGCTTGCCCCCCCCCCCTGGAGTGCACATGGTTTTGCCCAATAGAGAAAAATGTTGTTTTGCAATCAACCTTGAATTAGGCCCTATGTGTGCACTATAATGTAGGGAGCTTTCCCTTCTGCAATGTACTGTAGCAAAACGTATCTCTTCCTTTAGATCTATGTCCTCAGACTAATATAATGCTCCCACCTTCTGTCTCTTGTGGATCTTGCTGGTACACATTGCTCTGGTATAATTGCATCTCTGTAGCCGTCCGTCTGTGTGAGCGCAGTGACATTTTCTCTCTATCTTAGTCCTCGCTGTTCCTATAATAACATTTAGCCCACTCTTGACACTGCTAATAGTTTGCAGGATTTGCAATTACTCTGCGCAGTCAGACGTCTCCCGCCAGCGGAAGCACTGCCCACACTGCGGCTGTTTGCCCGCTATTTTATGTGTCCACCGTCCACTCTCTCAGCTGCTTGCTTTATGACTTCATACGTCATGCAGCTCGTGTTTTCCCTGACGAGTTTCCGTTCTCTCTAATGTATAAAGCTATAACTTGTACTTCCAGCCATCTTTACAGCCCAATTTGTGTCCTGTCCCCCTAGCACCAGGAGTATAAATTATGTTTGGCACTTCCATTCTGCGTAAGGGACATGAAGGATTGTAACATTCATAACTGTATCTATAAATGTGACAAGATGCCGCATTGTATTTCGGCTTGTGTTGCTCCCTATAGTGTCCCTCCATTATCGTCTGGTTTGTTGGCACTGGAGGAAGGGACGTAAAGATTCCTATTATCAAACGTGTTCTCAGATATCTTTATAAACACCTGAAAACTTTACTCAAATAGGCGTTTGCGTTATATGCTCAATAAATCAACTTACATTTAAGTGACCCTCTGGTCGTTCAAAGGGATCCACATTTAAAATATTTAGCTTTCCCCTAATTCCCTCTCCCCCAGTTAAACTATTTGCTGGGTTCCGGGGCTGAGAATGTTCTATTGCAATCCTATAACCGCTATACAAATTGTTATTAATAATTAAGAAAAAAGGCAAAATTGCCTATAAGAATAAATGTAGAGACTCGGGAAATATACACTTGGCGGGGAAACAAATGTAATTACAACGCACAGTGTTATATGGCTGTGTCGCACTGCTTGGAGATTGTGTAATAGGTGATATTTAATCTCTGTATCATTTTAATAATTCAGAGCGTTCAGTTAAATTGCGTAGGAAATAACCGTAACTGCTGGGAGAGCAGGTATGTGCAGATGTGTCTCCTTACATCATTGCTGCAGTCATGGCAATCAATCCATCATGGCGCGCCAAGTCCTGTGAGACTCGGCTAGCAACGGGCGTCTTTTTGGCCTGTTTTTACCCAAAAATGCGTCTTAGTTGCAAGTCTGCTATGATGCGAGTAGGATGCACCATGAGACAGAGCTGATCAACATGATATGCGACACTTGTGTGACTGAACCTCTGTATCTGCATATGAAGTGCTATGATGCAGTGGCCGGGTATATTTTCCAATACAGGTTCCGTTGTTCTTTGTATGCAGACTCAGTCGCACACAGATATACAAGTGTCGCATATCAAATTAATCAGCACAGTCTAATGGTGCACCCTAGTCTCATCGCAGTAAACATCTTGTCAGTGGGGGGGCATATTTTCCTGCACACAGCAGACTTCCTGTCAGTGGGGGGGGGCATATTTTCCTGCACACAACAGACTTCCTGTCAGTTGGGGGCATATATTCCAGCATACAGCAGACTTCCTGTCACTGGAAGACCTATTTTACTGCACGCAGCAGACTTCCTGTCAGTGGTCGTATGACGTCCTGTCTGGTCAATCGGATTTTCATAGTTATGGCACGGCCCTTTCTGTGACTATGATGACAGTAATAAATGACGCCCCACAGATGTGTCCTCTCATCGTTGCTGCAGTCACGTTAAATAGCCCTTCTTGTTGCGCCTAGTCCTGAGCGTGTTTACTAACGCTGGGCGTCTTTTTGAGCATTTTCCCGGAAAACACTATAACGTAGCATTTCGTATGCAGATACAGCCGCAGTCGCACACAGAATATAGGCATGTTGCATATCATTTTAATCCGAATAAGATGAATTGTTGGCAGCAAAGACACCCAACGTTAGCAGAGTTGCACGGGAACTGCCGGCTCACTAACGCCAGGCATCTGGTGGTGCGTGGCGTATTGAGGCGGTATGTATGAGGACACATCTGTAGTGTGGATTGGATGAGCCATCAAACATCTAACCACAGGTGACACATTATAGGTGGTAGCAGGTGGCTTAGCTTGCATGAAAGATCATGATTCTGCCCAGTGGTATTGGTACAGCTGGTTAGTCAGGATCTTTTGCCACCATATACTCAACGGGAGTGATTCAATTCCACGTGCAGCCATGCAGAGAAGACACCAGCAATGATGGTGAGTTCCCTGGGTCCAACGATCAATCAGACATGGTCGTCTAGAATATGCTTGGAGCAGTCGTATTATAGTGTGATAACATTCCTCAGCTGCACTATGGCAGCTGCTGGTCGCCCCCAACCTGGCCTGCGGGCTGTATGACGGGACAGTGCCCTGAAAGTGAGACTGTCCCACCAAAATCAAAACGGTTTGGCGGGTATGGGATGACCTGATATAGAGTGCGGCGGTTGCCGATGGCCGTCCACATGTCAACGTGTATTCCACAGCACATGTTAATAGAATGCAAGGTATGGGGACTCTTTGCTGCTCTTTCATATAAGGCAATGTGTACCAAGGGCTTTAAAAGGTTATAGCCTCCTTTGTGCAACCTCATGTCCTGTTTGGTCGTTTCAGAGAAGCACTATCCTGAAATCTGGTGCCTGTGACACATCGATCGGAACACATCAGGTGCCGGATTGGGTTGCTGCGGTGGCGGGTTGTCATTGTTCCTTCTCAGATATTGGGACAAGGTTAGGAGAAGGACACGATTGGCCCCTTTTACACGTATCCTCTTGCCCTGACAAAGCGCCTGTCACCGTATATTGTTACCATAATTCAGTTCTCTGTGTTTATGGGATTAGATCAAGTTATCTCCAGTGTGGTTCTAAAGGCATAGGAGCTGAATAGGAGGCTTTAGCTGCTGCTACATTTAATTCAAGATTTCATTTGGCAGAAGGAAATTGAAAACGATAAATGTTTGACCTGATAAATGGTTTTTGTATAATTCATGGGAACTGTCAACTCTGTCTTGTTCTTATTCTCGCTACAAAATAAATGGACAGTTTATATATGTAAAAGCGCAACTGAAATTGCTGGCGCTATAAAAGTAACTGTAACTATATAACATTTTTATTTTTTTGCCCTGAAATTTGGCTGCTGCACCGAGCGACGGTTCTACGCACCTTTGCCGAATTTCTGCTCCATACGTCCAATATCTTTTAAGGTGTAGCCCCTCAAACACCATGCCCCTATCTCAGGAATTCCCTATGGGAGAATTCTGTTTATTCATTTCAGCCATAATAATAATAATATTATATATATATATATATATATATATATATATATATATATATATATATATATATATATATATAATACACAGAAAGTTAAACTCCGGCACTTGGATATGTCCCTGACGCGGGACTGTCTTGCTCAGGTGCCCTCCTCCGTGGATTACGTCCACCTTAGATACAAACACGAAAAAACGAGGCGGCACTCGGAGTCTTCACAATAGCAGCAAACTAATACAAAGCTTGCTGCTATTGTGAAGACTCCGAGTGCCGCCTCGTTTTTTCGTGTTTGTATGTATGTATATATATATATATATATATATATATATATATATATATATATATATATATATATATACAGCAGATTGACCCGGTACTCGCTGGAACCCTTTCTTGAAAATATATTGCTGCCGGTGCCCTCCCAATGGGCATCCACCCAGATGCAGACAGACGAACGGGCGGAAAGAAAAAACGGCTGCGCAATGTGTAAGAGCAATATGAAATAAGAGCTGACGTGTAAGCAGTAAAAAATGATTTATTATACTAATAGTATTGAGTTTATCACATTAAAAATCAATTATATATTTCCAACTGATAAAAGAAATATTAATAAACCAGAGTTTGGATGCAAAGCACCTTGAGAATAGAGGTATATAAGCTGGAGGTTATAACCTTTAGCAATGATGAGACAGAAGTCCAATTACAGTCTCCATATGAATGTCCACAGTCAGGTGAACGGCCGATCAGTAGACATCTGATATGAAATTGCCATGATTAGCGGTCTCAGTAGCAAGTAGAGACTGTTATTTTGCACACAAATGTATACCTCTCCGAGGGCTGGTCCAGACCGAGCGTCCTCGGTCGTGCGGTCCTGCAGTGCCCAATGCTTGTTTGTGCAGCGGAGGGATGAATTTGCTGTCACCAGGGAGGTGTATGTAGTTATCAGCGGCGTGCTGGTGAAAGTCGCCGGAGGCAGTTAGAGAAGCCGGAATATGGAGCCAAGGTGTAGGTAGCTCGGTCAGCAGCTTGCTACCTGTACAATTAGCAGAATCAAGGTGTGCAGGGAGGTGGGGTACTGACGCGTTTCGTCACATACCATGTGACTTTATCAAAGACGAATGGGCGGCTTTCGGAGACTTGCTTAATAAGTAAAGTGCAGTGTGTATATTAGCTTCATCTACGTTTCGGGGTCACAGCCCCGTCATCCTGACGACGGGGCTGTGACCCCGAAACGTAGATGAAGCTAATAAACACACTGCACTTTGCTTATTAAGCAAGTCTCCGAGTGCCGCTCGTTCGTCTGTCTATATATATATATATATATATATATATATATATATATATATATATATATATATATTTATATAAGATTTTAAACCTACCGGTAAATCTATTTCTCCTAGTCCGTAGAGGATGCTGGGGACTCCGTAAGGACCATGTGGTATAGACTGGCTCCGCAGGAGATAGGGCACCTAAAAAGAACTTGTGACTATGGGTGTGCACTGGCTCCTCCCTCTATGCCCCTCCTCCAGACCTCAGTTAGAGAACTGTGCCCAGAGGAGATGGACAATACAAGGCAGGATTTAGCAATCCAAGGGCAAGATTCATACCAGCCCACACCAATCATACCATGTAACCTGGAACATACATAACCAGTTAACAGTATGAACAAACGACAGTAACGGTCCAAGACCTATTCCAACTGTAACATAACCCTTATGTAAGCAACAACTATATACAAGTCTTGCAGAGTTTCCGCACTGGGACGGGCGCCCAGCATCCTCTACGGACTAGGAGAAATAGATTTACCGGTAGGTTTAAAATCTTATTTTCTCTTACGTCCTAGAGGATGCTGGGGGCTTTGTAAGGACCATGGGGTTTATACCAAACCATCCAATCGGGCAGGAGAGTGCGTATGACTCTGCAGCACCGACTGAGCAAACGCTAGGTCCTCATCAGCCAGGGTATCAAACTTGTAGAATTTAGCAAAAGTGTTTGACCCCGACCAAGTCGCCGCTCGGCAAAGCTGTAATGCCGAGACGCCTCGGGCAGCTGCCCAAGAAGAGCCCACCTTCCTAGTGGAATGGGCTTTAACCGAATTTGGTACCGGCAATCCAGCCGTAGAATGAGCCTGCTGAATCGTGTTACAGATCCAGCGAGCAATAATCTGCTTCGAAGCAGGTGCGCCAATCTTATTGGCCGCATACAGGATAAACAGAGCCTCTGTTTTCCTAATTTTAGCCGTTCTGGCTACATAAATCTTTAAGGCCCTGACTACATCCAGGGATCTGGAATCCTCCAGGTCACTTGGAGCCACAGGCACCACAATAGGTTGATTCATATGGAACGAAGAAACCACTTTAGGCAAAAATTGCGGACGTGTCCTCAATTCAGCTCGATCCACATGAAAAATCGAGTAGGGGCTCTTGTGTGACAAGGCCGCCAATTCTGACACTCGCCTTGCTGATGCCAAGGCCAACAGCATGACCACCATCCATAACATTTCTGATGGGGTTTTAGGAATTTTCTGCAGAGAGTAACAGAGAACAAGGGGGGGTCATTCTGACCCGATCGCACTCTGCAGTTTATCGCAGCAGTGCGATCGGGTCAGTACGGCGCATGCCAGACAGCCGAAGGCCGTCGTTGCCTAGCGAACGCCTCTGCCTGATTGACAGGCAGAGGCGGTCGCTGGGCGGGAGGGCGCTAGACGGCAGCGTTAAGCCGCCGATTAGGGGGCGCGGTTTGGCCTACGCAGGCGTGGCCAGGCAGTTGGAGGGGCGGGCCGCGGCGGCTGCGTGACGTCACACGCAGCCGCTGCGACCCAGGTAGTGAAGAGTTACTCCTCAAATGCAAAAGCATTGCCGCTGTGCGATGCATTTGCACTTCTGCGGGGGGATCGGCAGCTACGATCAACTCGGAATGACCCCCTAGAGCTTGTATTTTGCTGCATTTTCACATGTGAATAAATGGCGGAAGCTAATATTGTACATATATGCTGGATTTTGTTTCTTAAATAAAGCCATTAGTTCTGCTTTAGTGGTGGATTAAGAGGACTTAGCTTCCTATATGCTTTCTCATGTCCCTTTCGGAACCACTATCCTGAAATCCGGCACTTATGACCCATTGATCAGGTGCCAGATTTAGTTGCTGCTGTAGCAGGGTTATCGATTTATCATGGTTTCTTCTCAGCTATTGGGACAAGGATACGAGAAGAACACAGATTGGCTTCTTTTATGCTCAACGGTGTGCCTTGACGAACGGCCTGTCACAGACTAGTGTCATTTATGTCCCAAAAATGAAGTGTATAAATGTAATTATGTCCATTTTTCATATTGTTTTTGTGTTAGATTGGTGGTGATTCTCTATCTGACCCAGCAGCATGAACGGGCAGGCTGGAAGTGGGGCAGAGTCAATGACGTCACAGCTGCTTAACTGACTGCAGCCTTGACCAGTATAAGAATCCATGAGGACACTGTCCTTAAGATATAGGAAGAGTATTATCTGTTGGGGTAATATTGTACATTATAGGAGAGCTATAGCGGTGAAATGTCAGGGTAACACTGAAAAATTTAAAAAAAAAAATCTTTTTCTAAATTACATTTTGAGCTTAAGGTGTCTGTTATATTAGGTCCTGGCTCAAAATATGCGCACGTAAGAGACACGTGGACTGTCTGATTAAAACCTGCCTGTCCTCAACGGTTTTACTTTTTTTTAGAAGATGTCATCAGGTGGGGGAGGGGGGGCTTAAATTTAAATAAATGCTCTAGTCTCTGAACTTGCTTATTTAGTGCTGTATCCGTTCAGATGGTCGACAATGTTAAGGTCGACAGTCATTAGGTCGACCACTATTGGTCGACATGGACAAATAATCGACACATGAAAATGGTCGACACATGAAAAGGTCGACATGGCTTTTAAAAAAATGTACGATTTTGTACTTTTTCATACTTTATGATCCACGTGGACTACGATTGGGAATAGTAACAAGGGGACGCGACGCACTAATTGGGGTTCCTGGTCCTGTTACATGACACCAAAAACAGTTCAAAAATACATGTCGACCTTTTCATGTGTCGACCATGTGTCCGTGTCGACCAGGTCAATGTCGACCAATAGTGGTCGACCTAATGACTGTCGACCTTAACATTGTCGACCATTCATACTGGAACCATTTAGTGCAATGTTTCCATATTTCCTGCAGGTGTCAGTATTTTTACTACAATTTTTGGTGCTGATAATTTTCTTGTGCAACAGTGACCCCTACTGGCTGCAAGGAACTTATCACACTTCAAAAAGATGCCATAACGAAATAATATTTAAACCAATCAAACCTGTGGGTTTTTTTTTTTCACTTTTGATGGTGAGTAATTAATTTTTCTGTTTTTAGGATTTGATAAAGCCCAGGCTGAGACAATTGTGTCTGCGCTGGCCTCGCTGACCAATGCCAGTCTCGACACAGTATACAAGGATATGGTGACTCGTGCTCAGCAGGTGAGTCCAATGTGTAACCTTCGGCAGAGTCAGATTGTGGTGCTTAGAATACGATTTCCCTGTTGCAGACATACGAACACACACATTGGCGCAGATTCAGTTAGCTATGGTTTGTGTCATAGGTTAAGTTACCTCAGACAGAGGTCATGCCCGAGGCAGCAGTTTTAACCTGGGTTTGGTTAGAAAAGGAGGAGTCAGGTAACTGAGCTACAGAGGAACTATTCATTTTAAGGGGTCTATTCATGAAGCAGTGAAAAGTGTGGAGAAGTAAGCCTGTGTAGAAATTGCCCATGGCAACCAATCAGCACTGAAGTAACATTTATAATTTGCATACTATACAATTGTACAGAGCAGCTGATTGGTTGCCATGGGCAGCTTCTCCACAGGCTCACTTCTCCACACTTTTCACTGCTTCATGAATAGACCCGTACGCTTAGTTAGCGAGTGTGGTAGAGAGATAATCTTGGTTTATTACATATACACAATATTCACATGAGCTCGACAGAATTACAGACAGAAATTATACTTTCACTCATTTCATTGATGATCATCAAACCAGGACAGCAGCCACAATGCAATTATGAATGGGTTGTGCAAAATTAAATGCACTTACATTTTGCAGTATCTTTCCTCAGCTGAGTATACAGTCTCCATTACATTCCGTAATCTGCTATGATGCGTTTTTAGCATTTACTGCGGTGCTGTCTTTGATGGGTTACGTGGTTAATAGTCTTCATTTTCATTGGTTTACAGACCTTGACACCTGGGAGTGATAAAATGACTGTTCTAATAAAGCAAAAACCGCACAATCAAAATAATGTATATTTATAAGGAAATAAACTGCAAAATTCTATAAATAGTTTTGCAAAACATTAAAGAAAAAACTTTTTAAATGAGTCTCCTTTAATGGCACCCACAAAATGTGTCCTTGCCATTCATAGCGACACGTTCTATTACTTAAAAGTAACCCCCTTTCACACCCATTATTCTATTGCATTTGTATTGAAATATTATTAGCGTATGCCTTTTTGTATCTGCCACACTAGGTGGCGCTGTTCCTAAATTGCCATATGTTGGTGAGTGTAGGTGGCGCAGCTTGCTCTAGACCAGTGGTTCTCAACCCTCAGGTACCCCCAGTAGGCCATATTTTGAGGATTTCTTTCTGTGGAAACAGGAGTTATAATTTCTGACCCAGCAAAATAGATGAGCTCACCTGTGCATGATTAGGAAATCCACAAAACATGACCTGTCGGCGGTACTTGAGGACTGGAGTTGAGAATCACTTCACTAAACTAGTGAGCATTAATATAGCTACTCAACACGAGGCCAGCCAGTTGCTACAAAACTACAGATCCCAGCATGCCCTGCCTCAGTTTTGTTATTAGGGCATGCGGAAACGGTGGCAGCGCATGCTGGGATGTGTAGTTCCACAGCAGCTGGAGGCCGCATGTTGAATATGTCTGCACTGCTGGTTGTAACGCATCTGTAGTGGTCTCTTGCTAGAAGAGAGAGATGGAAAATAATGTATCTGTCATTTTAAATGTGATTTAGAATTTTTTTTAGTTTTTATTAAATATATTGCTGAAAGTCTGCGGTTTCCCAGTGTCTCTGATATCGCTGAGTGTACGTAATGATGCCGTATGATGACTGACTGAATGTCTCCTATATCAGATTTATATTAGCGTTGTTTCTTACTCATTGGCGGGATTGCAGCGGCGCATGATTAATCCTCACATATTCAGCGTGTAATGGAATCTGTCACTTTGTGCAGACGTCAACCAGCCATCATGCAGTAAGGGAAAAATGTTCTGTTCAGTGAAAGAGAGGAAACAGGCCGCACAGAACTGAGGTGTTTAGAGGAATGCATTACAATGAACAAATAGCCGTCCCTGTAGATTGGAGCGTTGTCCGCCTCCCTTTGTCCAGCCCATATGGATTAGGCATCCCCTACTTCAGGAAGCAGTATCCTGGCTGCGGAACATAGTATTGAGTCTACCTCTGCCTGTTTGTGATCTCTGCGGCTGATGGAAGTACCGCGCATCCCCTGTTTTCTTCATGTACGTAATGTAATAGTACAGAGATTCTCGCACAGTTACCAAGACGTTACAAGCCATGCCAAGAATGACCATTGCTTATTTTAATCAGCCAATGAAATTCCGTAAACTGGCAGCAGGGCATCAAGGCCTAGACCTGTGAAGTGACCCAGGTGGTGGAAAGATGGCGGAATCGGATCTGATGCAGTGAGCTGCAAAACGGGCGCTGGTTACACTTTCTAAATGCACATGCGGAGTGGGCGTATTTTTGCCTGCATGTGGCGTTTTCGCTGCGCCCAAGATGCAATCCGCTTCGCAAATGATGCGTATTACAACAAGAACACATCGTAAACCCTTACCACCCAAATATGTCAATATTGGAGACCAATTTTCTTAAGTGTAACAAACACATCTATTGTTCGTCATCAGGTGAAATGCTAAAATGGCTCACCCAGCCGTAACACCGCGCTATTTTATGTAATCAATAAAAATACATTTGTTTGAGAAGCATGCTCATAGCTCTCAGCGTCTGCTGATAAATGGCTTACAGCGTGTCTGCAACGGTCGGAATGGAATGTTCAAATCTTATGTTCTGTTTTATTTTTAAGGCTTTGAACATCCGATCCAATAGAAGCTGGTAATAGCCCCGTACACATTGTGCTATAGGGGGTCATTCCGAAGTGATCGTAGCTGTGCTAAATTTAGCACAGCTACGATCAATCACACTGACAACAAAAATAGCAAGTAACTGTGCACCTGGGCAAAACTATGCTGCACTGCAGGTGTTGGCAGATGTAACATGTGCAGAGAGAGTTAGATTTGGGTTGCGTGTGTTCAAACTGAAATCTAAATTGCAGTATAAGAATAAAACTGTCTTAACATTTGTGGGCTACATACAACAGCAGCCAGTATTTACCCTGCACAGAAATAACACAAATGTATTTGCTCCCCTTGCATGGCAACATGGTCTATTCCAGGCACAAAGTTACTTCCTTTTTTATTTTCTTGCTTTACTTCCAAATCAGGTCCTAAGAACAATAGATCGGTCAGCCATCCTCATTGTCATCTGGCATTTAGCCAGCCCCTGACCACCTGCAAATGAACAATCTGTTCCAGGAGTAATACCATCTTGTTCCAGCTCTGCAGAAGCATTACCCGCCCTTACCGTACATTGTATATGACCGAACACCCCGCTTCACCATAGGCCTCTGGAATAGGCGGTAAGTGCCAAGAAGCTGTTAGTAGCATTCATGGGCGCATATGTGTACGCAGTCGCACACAGTTTTGTGCAACTTGTACTCCGACAACTGTTTCTGTATTCATCCTGAATGTCCTCTGCCCAATACATAGATTTTTATTACACAAATGTCTCTAGTAGTGAAGGTGTTAAGTGATGTTATTCTGTCAGAGGAATATATTACACAGGCCCCAGCAATTTAGTACTCTGCATCCGATCAATAGCCTCATCCTCTGCACTCTGCTACCAAGAGTCATTGATAGCACCACTCGCCTGATCTTCCGTGCCTCGGAGTATTGATCTGCAGCGTCAGCACATCATGAGAGAGCAATTAGCGAACCGGACCCGCAGTTATGGCTGGCGTATGATTCAGAGCCGGGAGTTTCCAGCAGCCGGCGCCACTGTGTTATTAACTAGCTATAGGCCCAGCGTTATTACTGCAGACTCCGGAGTGACAAAGTGAGATGTAGTAAAAGGGATCATTAAAACCATTCATAAAACAATTCATGTGGGTGGATTTTCATTAAGTATTCTGCCGCACATATAAGCGCGTTAGTCTTTATGCACAAAGAACGTTATTTTTCCCCTTTTTCCCGCCAGTCGGGCGCACTGCTTCATGAGATGATGACTAGTAAAATAATAAAGTGTTACATAAAAATGGTACCCAAGGGGAACGTTGGGGCAGCGCATGTGAATTTGCACATTTTACATATTTCGGTCTTGTTCTGGGTTGGATGCAACTTGGTCGGATTCGCTTTTCCGTGAAATAAGGTGTTTCAGGTTAGGAACCGAGCGGTGGCAAAGCAATTGCGCAGAACCGCCATGACTCGTCATGCAAGCAGTTGTGTAACGCCTACATCAGCAGAGTGTTCATCGTGGGCCCGATTCGGCAGCGCAGACTTCGCTGATGTTTGTGCAGCTGAGCGATTATTTGCTACTATGCAAGCGCAATAGAGTCCGAAGACCCTGCGGCCCGCCCGTTACTGTGTGGGCTCTTGCTTACGGGACCTCTGGCATTGGACATGGCATGGCAACAAAACCATGTGTGATCCTGGGCCGTGACTGGGAGGTGGCCTGATGTGATCGCAATAAAAGGCCGCGTGTAATGGAAGTGTCGTGGGTGTGTCAGTGTAAGTGGTTGCGTTCTCCCAAACGCACAGCCGCAGAGGCGGCCATATTTCGCCGCAGTGCAGAAGGAGACACTGCACCTGCCGCACACAGATAGACAAGTGTCGCATGTGTCACACATCAAATTAATCCGTGCTGTCCCCTAAAGCGGTCTTGTTGCATCATGTTGCAGTTAAGACACGCCTATCTGTAAGAAGATGCTTGGAGCAAGGTGAGTTGCGCGGGGCCTGGTGCACCGAGAAGGAATGTTTGGCATGACCGCAGCAGTAGTGTGTGAGGACGTATCTGTGGATATAATAAGCAGATGCCATTTTCTGATAATGGTAATCTGGGAAGAGGCATCAGGAACCTCTAACACAGAAGCGTTGTGCTGAATTCTCCGGCAGGTGTGTGTGTTGCCGAGAGAGCTGACGCTTTCCCATTGAGGTTTTATGTCTCACTGTGTCAGATGTGGCTGGCGTTGCGGTCACTTCCTTGGAAGCAGCAGTGATAGCGCTGTACGGTGACGCAGCAGGAGGCGTCTATTACATGCACGCGCCTCCTGCTGCACTAGTGATCCCACCTGCATTTTAAAACGCAGCATTGGATCAGTCATTCACCGTCGGGCGGCTTGCGGCATCGATGGGGACGCACAAGCCACTCATCGCAGAGGCCCGGAAATATTCGCCCAGCGACGCAGATCTCCGGCCTCTTTCCTCCCCCCCCCTGTAAACGTCAGCGACACGCTTCCATTTTTGGGAAACTGAGGATGTTGCCGTCCCCTCCCTGCCCCCAAACGGCATCTGACTGTCAATCACTGGCTGTCTGATGACGGAACGCGTGCTACGTCGCAGGACCCATTTGCTCATTTGCAGAATCCGTTTCAAAGATCTGCTTTATCAAATCAAAATGCATCTACAGCATAACCAGAGAACGCTGTAAGAGGACTTACATGTGTCTTGTCTGTCTGTGGATGTAAATGCTCTAGAATTAATAATAATAATTAATAATAAGGCCTGATGCCTTATAAGAATTGTAGCAGGTGTCTTGATATTTTGCCGTCCTGGTAACAAACTGCTGTTGGTCTGCTCCCCGGTGACTGTCACCAGCTATGGGCTTAGTCTTTGGCCTCTATACCTAGGTAATGATGATGCATTCAGTGTTGCCCTCGGTTACACCGAGATGCTTGTCCCCCTGACCTGTGTAATCTGTCACTCCAGGAGATCACCCTGCAGCAGATCATGGCGCATCTGGACTCCATTCGGAAGGACATGGTGATTCTGGAGAAAAGCGAGTTTGCCACCCTGAGGGCGGAGAACGAGGTATTCTGAAACGTGTGTCTGTTACAGATGTATATTGGCTATATGGGGTGTGCTGGTGCATGTGTGCAGATGGTAATGCAGATTAGTGAGTCCTAAGGGCAGGCATTTTTTCAGTTGCTTTAGTAATTGTGGTGAAAAGACCTACAGACATACAGTATTGGGGTTTGGAGGATACCGTGTTTAATGTGTGAGGGAAAGTTCCCCATCTTACCAATGCAATGACTATAACCGCTTGTCAAAGTAGCATCACTATCACCGCCATATACCCGGTGCAGGAGATCCGTCTGAAGTCAGCCCGACCTCTGTATAGCCCACAGTACCACTCCCACAGGATAATTATATTTATATATACACACATATACACACATGCAAACCAATGTAGCTGATCTTATCCAATATTTTATTTATGCATGAATGTTACTGATTGGTCTTTATTACATAAAGTAATTTGCATTTAAGTTTTGTTGACTTATTGAAAAAATATCTATTTTCCAGCCTTCCTGTTGCTATGTTGCGTATTCTGAATTATTATTATTATTATTATTATTAATAATAATAATAATAATAATAATAATAATATTATATTATTTAACCTGGCAAATGTTCTGTGAACCATAGTTAACTTTCGTTTTCTAAACTGTGCTGGAGACAATTGGATCATGTGATGGAGGGTGTCCCATGATGCCACAGTCTTCCTGTTGTACTTAGGCAGCATCACCCCCCCCATACACTCTGCCCTCCCGCTATATATCTCTGTTGTGTCCTGCTCACCCCTGCACACTGCAAATCAGGGCAGTTATGTTCACATAAGAGTTGAAGATTAACAACCTGAGCTTAATTTAAAAGTAAATAAAATATTAGAGAATATTGTAGGTTGCTAGGGGTTACAGTAACTTTCTCCTGTGTCCAGTGGATATAAATGCACCCTAATAACAGCCCATTTCATATGAAACCGCTTTTACCAAGTTCAGAGCCCAAGAAGAATAACATCCTTGCTCACACTAATATCTCATGTTCTGGAAATGCATGTGTACGTTGTGTATTCCTGCTTCCCCCCTGTGTGTGATATACAGTATACGTGCGTCAGACATCTCCCTAAGTTCCAGGATTGTTCAAGCCTCAGACAGCGGATCATTATCCTTCATTGTTTTCTCATTATTGCACATTTGTACAAAGGAGACGTCTGGAGACTGGATGCTAGAGGTGCGTCGTCTCTTTTAATAAGCAGCAAAATAATTCATTTTAAAAATCTAATGAGCTGATGTTCTTCCACAAAGCGCTTCAATGTAAAATTACCATACGTCGCCTTAGGGGGGAGATTTGGGGGGTATATATCTAAGACGCTTCACCGTGAAGCCGTGTACCTAATGTATGAAGCCACTCTGTGGTTTTTGGATGAGTAACAGATACCCACAAGCCGTCCTGACGTAGGTGGTCCTCTCATTTTCCATTTTAAGTGCAATCAGTTAAGAGCTAATTAAATGTTACTTTTATGTTCTCTTCATCTTTTAAGTGTCTGGTCTCTTCATAATGCTTCCCATAGGGATATTTAAATGTCACAGAAATGAATCTGTCAATGAAGAAATTTAAACAGGTTGCCGCATATTCCTGTAATACAGCAGCCGACACAAATGATTTACGTAGCATCAGCTGCAGGTGTCTGCAGGCAGTCGGACAGTCAGAAGCGGCTGCTGCCATTCTGTACAGTGCCTTATGTATAGTGCGCGTTGTACAAGAATAGAGTGCCACAAGACCTGGCGTAATAGAACGTGTGGCCGGTGCCATTCTGTACAGTGCCTTATGTATAGTGCGCCGTGTACAAGAATAGAGTGCCACAAGACCTGGCGTAAAAGAACATGTGGCCGGTGCCATTCTGTACAGTGCCTTATGTATAGTGCGGGTTGTACAAGAATAGAGTGCCAAAAGACCTGGCGTAATAGACGACGTGGCTGGTGTCATTCTGTACAGTGCCTTATGTATATTGCGGGTTGTACAAGAATAGAGTGCCACAAGACCTGGCGTAATAGACGACGTGGCTGGTGTCATTCTGTACAGTGCCTTATGTATATTGCGGGTTGTACAAGAATAGAGTGCCACAAGACCTGGCGTAATAGACGACGTGGCCGGTGTCATTCTGTACAGTGCCTTATGTATAGTGGGGGTTGTACAAGAATAGAGTGCCACAAGACCTGGCATAATAGAACGTGTGGCCGGTGCCATTCTGTACAGTGCCTTATGTATAGTGCTAGAGTGCCACAAGACCTGGCATAATAGAACGTGTGGCCGGTGTTATTCTGTACAGTGCCTTATGTATAGTGCTAGAGTGCCACAAGACCTGGCGTAATAGACGACGTGGCCGGTGCCATTCTGTACAGTGCCTTATGTATAGTGGGGGTTGTACAAGAATAGAGTGCCACAAGACCTGGCGTAATAGAACACGTGGCCGGTGCCATTTGGGAGACGTATAAAGTACAATTATTTCTGTTGCCCATTTTCAGTAGCTTTTCTCTTGTACAATTCCGCTGCGCACAGAGTTTTATTGTTATATCCCCGTCTCTAACGCCATCATAGGGTCATAACTGCCCATAACTAGCCCATAAAAGTGAGAAATAGCCAGTCTTTTACATAAACTATAACTATTATAGCAGCGATAAGTAGATGTGCAGAAATGGGTCTTCGGGCCCTTTGTGGAGGCCTGGACAGTGCAACTCAGGATTGAAGAGCGTCTTATAATAAATTCTCAGATCTTTGCCATATAAAGCCGACAAATAAACAGATGTTTCTAAATAAGCATCCCACCATGCATCCTGTATATAGAGATGCGTGTCATTTAGTTCACTCTTATGGTCTTTAAAGGAACAATAACCTATTTTTTCACGTTTTTCCATAATTAACAAAATATTAAAAAAAAAAAAAAAAAAAATCTACGTACAATTCCGTACAGACAGGCATTGTGTGACCGTAGCGGCTGCAGCCCATTTGAGTCATCCCCCTGTGTTCTTGTTACTTTTTAAGATCAGACCCTCTCCTGTACAGAGGGGATATAAGAATATAAAACGCCATACACTCTTATTCACACTGCACATTCATGTGATGTCAATCTTGAAGTCAGGATAAATAATTTCAGAACTTTTCCACTTTTCATGTGACCTTAAAATCAACAAAATTTAAGTGAAAAAATGATAAAAACCTAAAATACCCAGTTTCTAAAATGTGCGCAGCATTATACTAATACCTAGCGGAAGCTCTTTTGCTTTTAGTACAGCACTGAGTCTACAGCAACATCTAATTTATTACCAGTTATTTATATAGCGCACACATATTCCGCAGCGCTTTACAGAGAATATTTGGCCATTCACATCAGTCCCTGTCCCAGAGGAGCTTACACTCTATATTCCCTATCACATGTACAGACACATTCACGCTAGGGTTATTTTTGTTGGGAGCCAATTAACCTACCAGTATATTTTTGGATTGTGGGAGGAAACCGGAGTACCCGGAGGAAACCCACACAAGTACGGGGAGAATATACAAACTCCACACAGTTGGGGCCATGATGGGAATTGAACCCAGGACCTCAGTCCTGTGATGCAGTAATGCTGACCATTACACCATTCGTACTGCAATGGTGTCTTCAGCGCACAGCACTCTATATAGCGTGTTGCACATTTTCTTAGTGGGATTGTGATCTGGGCTGTGAGTGGGACGTTCCAAGAATGTGATCTTCCTCCTCCGCAGCCGGTTCTTGGGTGACCTGGATGTGCGTTTTGCAACATTATCATGTTGGAAGGTGAAACTCCTCTTCATCTCCAGCTGTCTGACAGAATATCTGTAACTATACATAATGCCTCCTGTCCTGGCTCTAGCCCCTGCCCCAGGTGCAGAGAAGCCCCCTATCATGATGCTGCCCCACCGTGCGTCACAGCAGGTGTAGTGATCTTTGGGTGATGAGCAGCCTTTGCGTTAAATATATCCTTTAGAGCAGGCATGTCAAACTCGTGGCCCTTCAGCTGTTGTGAAACTACAAGTCCCAGCATGCTTTGCCAGCATACCTTCCACTGATTAGCTGGTAAAGCATTCTGGGACTTGTAGTTTCACAACAGCTGGATGACCATGAGTTTGACATGCCGTTTAACCTTGCTCTCATCAGAACACTGTAGGACCGTTTCCCTCCTGCTTCAGGGTGATTGATTGTATTTTTTATTTGCCAAATTTATATGGGCTTATATGTTCTGTTCTATAAGAGATGACTTCCGTCTTGCCATCCCACTCCATAGCTAAGACATACACAGAATACGCACAGTTCCTGCAAGATATTCCTGCAGCTCCTGTAATGTCACACTCTCATCCCTGTGCTTGTCCTTTCATCAGCTTTGCAGGGACGTCCAGCTCTTGGCAATGGGGATCATTCCGAGTTGATCGCACGTAGCAACTTTTTGCAGCCCGTGCGATCAGGTAGACGCCGCCTATGGGGGAGTGTATTTTTGCATAGCAAAGCTGCGATCGCTTGTGCAGCCCTGCTATGCAAAAAGAGTTTTGTGTAGAACAAGACCAGGGTAACAGTTACTCACCCTGTGCGATCAATCCAGCGTTGCAGGTCCTGGAATTGATGTCAGACACCCACCCTGAAAACGCCTGGACACGCCTGCGTTCGCCACACCACTCCCAGAAAACGGTCCGTTGACGCCCCGGAACGCCTTCCTCCTGTCAGTCTTCTTGTTGTTGCCCAGCGACGGCCGTTGCTGGGCAACGACGCACCTGCGCATTGTGGCCGCCGCGCAGTAAAGTCAGACAGATAGGAATACCGTAGGGACACAAGTGAGTTGCATGCCCTTCTAGTCGTTCAATGTTCAGGAGTTCAGCAGGCGGACCGCTTGGGTAAAGAAACTTTTGAGGCTTCTGGTGGACCCGGCGGGGGCGACCCTGTAGCTCCAATTACTGATCACAGTCTTGTACTGATCCCTGGTACATGTAAACGCCTTGGAATACTGTTATACCCCTGTTCTGATTGTTGTGTAGTGTTCAGTGACAGCCTGTAGATGTTTTGAAAGCTCCTTTCCGACCAGGATCATCAACCCTGAACAGAGCTACGGCACAATTATGAAAGAGTGTGCACACTTACGCAGCCAGGGCATTGTGGGATTCCCATAGCAGAAAACAGCCGCGTCAGTAGGGGCATGTAGACTTTTTCTTAAATGCACTCTACGTGTAACCAAAATCCCCCCCCCCCCCCAATCTCTCTGCACCTCTCCCCTTCCGCACTGCAGGTAGAAGTTCTTTACTTTCTTATCAGATACTGTTGTAGTGAGGTGGAAGGAGCAGGAGAGACCAGGAAAGGTCCCGCATGGCTCCAGGTGGCGGTTATACAATCACAGGGTCTTACACAGAACTATATGCACCCGAAAGATACAGTGTAATATCACACCCTTACACACACAGCAGAGATGGTGGAGGACTTAGGATCAGCTTGTTTTGCCCTATAAATTATTGGCACTTTAATCAGCAGCCAGGATCGCTGGAATGGCGTTACTTCACAGAACGTGGACTATGGGGGTCATTCCGACCCGTTCGCACGCTGCTGTTTGTCGCAGAGGGGCGAACGGGTCAGTTCTGCAAATGTGCGACGGCGCAACGTTGCGCAAGGCAACGACAGGAATAACGACGAAAGCGATCGCAAAGAAGAGTGACAGGCGGAAGGTGTTCCGGGGCATCAACTGACCGTTTTCTGAGAGTGGAGCAGTGAACGCAGGCGTGTCCAGGCGTTTGGAGGGCGGATGTCTGACGTCAATTCCGGGACCTTCATCGCTGGATCCATCGCACAGGGTATGTAACTGCAGGGCTAGTCTTGTTTCACACACAACTTTTTTAGCATATTAGGGCTGCACAAGCGATCGCAGCCCTGCTATGCTAAAATACACTCCCCCGTAGGTGGCGTCTAGTTGATCGCACGAGCAGCAAAAAGTTGCTACGTGCGATCAACTCGGAATGACCCCCTATATTATATAAACAGTGTTGAGGACCTTTAAGTGGGGCTAAGTGTAGACTTTGAATAACCCACTGGCACAGTAGATGTTCTGTATCAGCACAAGCCCCTGGCATGAACTAAGATCCCACAAATGATACGCAACTGGGAATGACCAGAGACGCCATCTTCTTTTTTTTCTTTTCTTTTTTTTACCAGCTTATTGGTATGAGTGCTGATGTGTGGGCGGATGTCTAAGTCTTTATTTGCTGTTATTGTAGAAAATGAAGATTGAATTAGAGCACGTCAAGCAGCAACTATTGGTAAGTGACCGACAGTCTCCGCTCGGCATAAAATGTCTTCAGTTCTTTCTATCCAACTGATCCTGCCTTTCTGATCCAGCTTAATATTGCTAACAAAGAGCATTACTTGAGCTGAAATATTCCCAGACATCACGTAGCAACAAGTTTCTCTTCAGATGTGCCTAAGGGAAGAAGCGCGTTTTACACTTGCTCAATCTCTCTGCCTCCCTTATGTACGCGGTAAACAGGCCCGATCCACTTATGACCTTACACAGACACGAAGGTAGAACAGACCATGAAGGGAAGACACACTTGTACAAGCTTTGCAGCTGAAATATCTTGAAATTGTAGAAAAAGAGGAAAGTTTCGGTGACGCGTTTCTTAATTTTAATGTCATATTAGTAAATAATATCTAGACATTAGTATGGGCTTTAACTTGTCTAAATATTAGGACGAAACATGAAAAAATATGTACTGTGTACATTGAAAGCCGTGTGACAAAACGCGTGGTACACAAGATCTACAACAGCCTGGACCCTCTCGGCTTGTATCTGCCCTCCTGGCTATGAGGAACAAATCCGGCCCCATTCCCGGCATGCTCATTGGATACCTTTAAAGTTAAATTGGCGGAGGGGGGGCGTGGCCCGTACACGGGTCCACGGCTACTCTTGACGGCCCTGGCTGGCTATAGGCATCTTACAAAATGGCAGCTTTCATTTGCATGTAGGAGTTGTGATGCCACATCTGTCAGACCATAACATGACGTCACTGCTTGGCAATTATAACTATTCAATTATAAAGTGAATATATAGCGGTAGATGTTCGTATTGGATGTTGCGTCAGTGTGCTATTAATTGGATCTTCATTCGTTTTTGTTCTAATTACCATTTGCTTATTTATTTTTTGCAATACATTAATTAAAGCTTGGCATTTCCAAGTAACGTATTAGAGACCTTAGTATAGCGGAATCTGTAACAGCTTGATAACTGTTCTCTCCTTATTTTAAAGAACGAAACTAATCGGATCCGTGCTGATACCAAACTGGATATAAACCTTGAACGAAGCCGTCTCACAGATCTGGTAATGAGCTCTTCAGCTAAAGGACTCCTAGGGAAAGTGAGAGGGATTCGATTGTCTCTGCTGCCACCTGGTGGCTGTAAGGGCGACAGTGCAGATATTCGTAGCTAGTGCTTTCTAGTAAAACATTATCAGTGCGTCATATGTGGTATGAGGTTATGCTGGGCCTGATTCCGAGTGGCATGCAATCTGCACGCAACGCCGATGGTCACGTAGTAGAGCAACTGCACAGGGACGAAAGGTTCTAAAGAACACTATGGTGCATGCGTTATACAGAGTGTAGGCACAGAGGAACTGCTGAGATTGGGTCAGACGCTATCAGAAATGTGGCTGAAAAGTGCTGGGCGGTGGCTAATACAGCGTGCAAACATATTCAGTGGGCGTGGTATGGGGGTGTATCAGTGCAAGCGTCTGCATTCCCAGCCACAAAGCTGCGCCATTAGCATAAATTCACAGACGGGCGACCGCCAATACACGCAACTCAGAATTGGGCCCACATATTTACCCTAAGTATCTAGCTTCAGCTGTGAGGACTGACCGCAATCAATATAGTAATACAACTTAGTACAAACTTTTTTTTTTTTTACGGACATTGCATTTTGCAAAGGAAACATTGCTTACAGTACAGTTAAATATTAACAGAATTCCTGTTGGAAAATGTATTGTCTGAAGGGGCTTGTAAAGTTACTCATGATGGAACATGGGGGCAGATGTATTAAGCCTGGTGAAGTGATAAAGTGGAAGGTGATAAAGGACCAGCCAGTCAGCTCCTAACTTCCATGTTACAGGCTGGGTTTGAAAAATGACAGTTAGGAGCTGATTGGCTGGTGCTTTATCACCTTCCACTTTATCACTTCACCAGGCTTAATAAATCTGCCCCATAATTACTAATGTTACAAATGTGGTCCCATTATAAACTCAAACACAGCAGAAAATTATGACCGTTACACCTATAGTGCTGTATAAACAGGCTGCAGTGCTGTATGTATGTATGTATGTTCTGTATGTATGTTCTGTATGAATGTATGTATGTTCTGTATGTATGTAATAAAACATGATATACTGTTTTGCTAAATCCCCATCAGCGAGTAACAGTATCTGAGGCAGTGCTGTAGATGGAGAGAAGGAGGAGATCCGTGGTCATGTGTAACAGAAGAAGCCTAGAATGATCTCTAGGTGGAACGCGTTAGCACTAGGTGTGTGACTGTGGAACGGCTGGACTCCTTCTAATGACAGATTTATTCTCTTCTTCAGTTCACAGATCAAGAAAAGAAGCTGATGGAAACCAGCACAGAATTCCATAAAAAGGTGAAATCTAATAATCCTTATATAATAGGACTGTGCGTGTGAGGGTGGGCGTACATCTTCTCTTCCTTATCTGTAAGTGGAGCCGCTGAATAGGGATCTGTTGCCAACTGTGAGAGACACACTGTCCATACTTATTTCGTGGAGCAGACAAAACGCCGGCTGTGTGCAGGTCCCGTCCCGTGTGCAGGGAGACACTGCTCATGGTGGTCACAGATCCCTGGTTACAGGCTCGCTTACTCTGCTGCCAGCTCTCAGTGATCACACGTAATGATCACATATAATGCATGTGGAATGGATATCCAGCCGACCATGGTACAAGCTTGGGGGGGTAGGCTTAGGCTGGGGGGTAAGGGTTAGGTTTAGGCAACCCACAGGGAGGGTTAGGCTGCAGGGAAGGGGGGCCTTAGGTTTAGGCAACACCGGGTGGGAGGCTGCTGGAAGGGAGGATTAGGGGGCGGGGGGGGGGGGGCGGGAGGGAGAGGTAAGTATCCCCTGTCAGGATCATCGGGATGCTGCTGTTGGTATTCTGACTGCCGGCATCCCATTCGCCGGCATTTCAATCCCAACCCGGTATACGGATAGGGGCCTGACCCATCCATGTCCCCATATGACCTGGATTGTGGGCAGGGACAATTCTCAGCGTGGACCCTAGCTTCTTATTGGACTACACATTCACACCCTCCCTAGGCTGTGGCGGGCAGCACCAACTTGCACCAAGGCTGCTTGTGAACCCTGTGGGGGCTCTAAGATGTGATGGCACGGAGCTTTGATAAATACAATAAAACAAACAAAAAGAAAACATGGATATATAGAACCAATGTCTGCAATAGAACAGCAGGATACGAAATTGGTAACCAAGAAAACCACTCAAAGGTCAGAATTGTTTAAATGATCTCCTATATAATAGCCCAGATCTGTGACTTTGTGACTCATTTGCTAACGCTGGGCGGAGTCACAACACTGGGCGGAGTTAGTCAAATGAGTCACAGATCTGGGCAAATCTATAGGAGACTAGGAGCAGAAGCAGATAGTATGGCCATGGCACAGGCAGGGGTGCATATCTCCCAGCTTTCTTCAGGCAGACAGGGGTGCACACCTCCCAGCTTTCTTCAGGCAGAAGGAGGGACACACGCATGGCGAAAAGGGGGGCGTGGCAAACCAAAGGGGGCGTGGCTTCACGTGAGGGCCCCCGTTTTCGTCAGTGAGGGGGCATGCCCAGCGCTCTGTGAGCTGCTGGCATGCCTCCAGGGGCGGATTATGAGTCCGGGGGGCCCAGGGCACTTGAGACAGGGGAGCCCTATCCAGTGGCGTAACTGGAAATTTTTCTCCCCCAAGCCAAAAAATCCTTCGGCGCCCCCCCCCCCTCCCCATACCCACCATAATTGGCACTAGTAAAGGGACAAATATATGCGCGCGCCACCAAAAAGGGTGTGTGGCTTCGTTGACATGGGCGTGGCTTCGCGTAAAGGGGCGTGGCATTGCAGGAAAAGACTACCTTATACCCCAGTTTTGCAACCTGCACGCCCAGACGTTAGCCACCACAGGAAAGAAAAATAATCCTGATTCATGCCCCTTACATTATTTGTCATTTTTTCTCCTTATAGTAATGCCCAGTATACATTATGCCACATACTGCAATGGCCCTTAGACATTATTCCACGCACAATAATGCACATGACACAATATGCACACACCATAATGCCCCCGACACATTATGCCACACACCGTAATGCCTGTGACACATTATGACAGGAATCGCAATGCCCGTTATACATTATGCTACACACTGCAATGCCCCTGATACATTATAGCACATACAATGTCTGTGACACATTATGACACACACCACAATGATCCTGAGACATTATACCACATACCACAATGCCCGTGATATAGTATACAACACACCGTAATGCCTGACACATTATGACACACACCGCAATGTCCGTGATACATTATGCCAAACACTGCAGTGACCCTGAGACATTATACCACATACCACACAATGCCCGTGATATAGTATACCACACCGTAATGCCCATTACACATTAAGTTCTACAGTAAGGCTTCCAATTACTTTTAAATTACCTGCTCGTTGCCAGGGGTTTCATGCTCTTGGTTCCATGCACGCTGCCAGGGGTTTTCATGCTCAGGGTGTCATGCTCGTTGCCAGGGGTTTCATGCACTGGGTGTCATGCTCGTTGCTAGGGGGTAGTGCTTGTTGCTAGGGCCGTGCTCCCAGTGCCACATATGCTCCCAGTGCCAGATATTCCCCCACAGTGCCAGGTATATGCCCCCAGTGCCAGATATTCCCCCACAGTGCCACATATGCCCCTCAGTGCCTGTTCCCCCCCAGTGCCAAATATTCCCCCACAGTGCCAGGTATATGCCCCCAGTGCCAGATATTCCCCCACAGTGCCAGGTATATGCCCCCAGTGCCAGATCTTCCCCCACAGTGCCAGGTATATGCCCCCAGTGCCAGATCTTCCCCCACAGTGCCAGGTATATGCCCCCAGTGCCAGATAGTCCCCCACAGTGCCAGGTATATGCCCCCAGTGCCAGGTATATGCCCCCAGTGCCAGATATTCCCCCCAGTGCCAGGTATATGCCCCCAGTGCCAGATCTTCCCCCACAGTGCCAGGTATATGCCCCCAGTGCCAGGTATATGCCCCCCCCCCCCAGTGCCAGATATTCCCCCACAGTGCCTGCTTCCCCCCCAGTGCCACATATGCCCCCTCAGTGCCTGCTCCCCCCAGTGCCAAATATTCCCCCACAGTGGCAGGTATATGCCCCCAGTGCCAGATATTCCCCCCCAGTGCCAGATATTCCCCCCCAGTGCCAGGTATATGCCCCCCCAGTGCCAGGTATATGCCCCCCCAGTGCCAGATATTCCCCCCCAGTGCCAGGTATATGCCCCCAGTGCCAGATATTCCCCCACAGTGCCAGGTATATGCCCCCAGTGCCAGATATTCCCCCACAGTGCCAGGTATATGCCCCCAGTGCCAGGTATATGCCCCCCCCCCCCCAGTGCCAGATATTCCCCCACAGTGCCTGCTTCCCCCCAGTGCCAGGTATATGCCCCCCCAGTGCCAGGTATATGCCCCCCCAGTGCCAGGTATATGCCCCCCCAGTGCCAGGTATATGCCCCCCCAGTGCCAGATATTCCCCCACAGTGCCTGCTTCCCCCCCAGTGCCAGGTATATGCCCCCCCAGTGCCAGGTATATGCCCCCAGTGCCAGATATATGCCCCCCCAGTGCCTGCTTCCCCTCCTTTGTGTTGGAGGGACACGGAGCGCATAGCGCGCCTCTCCTGTGTCCCTCCTGGCTCTCCCCCGGCCGGTCTAATAAAGGAAGTGCCGGTTCGTGAGCCAATCAGAGCTCACGAACGGCACTTCCTTTATTAGACAGGCCGGGGGAGAGCCAGGAGGGACACAGGAGAGGCGCGCGATGTGCGCTCCGTGCCCCTCCACAGTAGGCAGCAGCGGAGGGAAGGAGGGAGAGGAGACCGCAGATTGACATGCGGACGCTCGTCCGCATGTCAATCTGTTCTGTCAGTGGCGCCCCCGCAGCCCCTCGCCTCCAAGCCACCGCGAGGGCTGCGGGGGCAGTAGTTACGCCACTGGCCCTATCTCATTGCTGTGCCTGCTGTGGGATTGGGGGCGTGGCCTAATCGCGCCCCGCGTGGCCACGCCCCCTTATACAAATTCCGGGATTTTTTTTTTTTATATGGAATTTTGGCCCCTCAGCTAGGGCTAAATCCAGAGGAGGTGGTCGCTCCCCCCTACACACCCGCACAGGCAGAAGAAAGCAGGGAGACTGCTGCCTCCCCTGCAAGACCACAGACCTGCCAACACGCAGCAGCGGGTGCTGACTGTAGCTCAATGCTGCCGCTGTTGCTGGCAGGACGGGGGAGCTTCTGAGCTGGGACAGAGCTACTCCAGCCGGGGGGCCCCCTAAAACTGTGGGGCCCATGGTACGTACCCCCGCCCCCCCCCCCCCCCCCCCTTAATCCGACTCTGCTGCCGGAACCCCGGGACAGTTGGGAGGTATGGGAGTGTGTGAGGGGGTATGCCGTACAGACAGACGGGCACCGGCTCACTGTGTGCTTGACCCCCCACATCAGCATACTCAGCAGGGTCTCTCTGGCGCGGAGGAGCGTCACTTTCTAGCACACTCCACGCTTCTTAGCTGCAGTTTTGTAGGGCACCTGCCGCTGTGCAGTTTCCGTACTGCCTCTGTTATCTCCAGCCCCGGAAACCCCACCGCTAGCTGCAGCGCTGCCGCACGCAGTGAGGTGCACCCAGCTCCTTCAAACACTTTAGCCAGCGGGTAGCGCTGCAGAAGTCCGAGCTGCTTGCAGGCTCCGACCCCCTCCTCCCTCCAGCCGCAGCGTCTCCTGGGAGCTAACCAGTCACTCCCAGTCTCCCCTTACCACAGTGCCTGGCAGCTGCGCGAGGTCTGCGGTGTGTGACTGAGAGGGGGGAGGGATGCTGACGGGCAGAGGAAGCAGGACTCCAGCCTGAGAGAGTCAGCCACGCCAAGTCTCCATCAGCAGCAGATCCCAACAGGTTGGAGTGGAACAGCAGCAGCCAGCAGCAGTGACTCCGGTAAGACACATCTGTCTGTCACCCCTGGCCTTGCCCTGTCACCCTTATCCTGGCCCTTTCACCCTTATGCTGGCCCTGTCACCCCTGTCCTGGTCCTGCCGCCCCTACCCTGGCCCTGTCACCCCTATCCTGTCCCTGTCATTTCTGTCCTGGCCGGGTCGCCCCTGTCCTGGCCCGGTCGCCCCTGTCCTGGCCCGGTCGCCCCTGTCCTGGCCCGGTCGCCTCTGTCCTGGCCCCGTCACCCCTGTCCTGGCCCCGTCACCCCTGTCCTGGCCCCGTCACCCCTGTCCTGGCCCCGTCACTCCTGTTCTGACCCTGTCACTCCTGTCCTGGCCATGTTACTGCATGCCCTCCAACTACCTTTTTGGCAGGTACAGTACCCGCAGTGCCTCCATACCCCCCCTCAATGCACCACACCTCCGCACCTTCCCCTACACTACATGCGGCATTCCACCCCTCCCCCACACGCTGTGCCTCCAGACCCCCTACACCACCCGTGGCTCCCACTCCTATGCCCCTCCACCACCCACAGCACCTCCAGACCCCCTCCACCATCCACCCCCCATATATGTCTCCCCCCACACCTGCCCCCCTCCACCCGCAGCATCTGCAGTCCACCCCTCACCCCCCCCCCCCCTCCCCCCACCCATGGCACCCCGCACCTGACGCGCCTCCGGACACCCTTCCCAATCCGCCGCACCACCCGTACCTGCCCCTCCCCTACCCACGGTGCCTCCAGACCCCCTACCCCACCCCTGGCACCCCACCCCTTCCCATCCCACAGCACCTGAGGAACCCTTCACCCATCCGCAACATCCCCGCACCTGCCCCTCTCCCACCCGTGGCACCCCTGCCACTCCCCCACCTACAGTGCCTCCGGACCCCTCCCCCATCTGCAGCCCCCACTCCTCTGCCCCTCCCCCACCCGCAGCACCTCCCGACCCTTCCCCATCCGGGCCCCCCGCCCCCCTTCCACCCACAGCATCTACAGACACCCTCCCCCATCCGCAGTCCCCCCCGCACCCGCTCCATTCTGTACATCGTGCCATGCAGATGCTGTTCACGCCGTCGCAAGGGGCTGCGCCTCCTTCACCATCGCACGCCCTATCATTGTGCAATATTTAACCACTAACAAAGAAATGCAGGTAATACTCCATATAATACAAATATTAAACCCCAGAAAGGTATGCAAGGGTTAAGGGGACGTAGCCCCTTGCGAAGGTGTGAAGAGCGCCCGTAGGGCGCGATGAAGCACCTAGTAAATATATATGTAATAGGGTCCGGTAAACTCTGAGCCTGTTATATATGTTCCCATGTTTTCTTTTACACCATGTGGACAGCCAGGTGTGTGTGCAACATTTACCTGAGGAAGCGATAGTGCAGCCTGATGCTATGGGAAGAAGGCAAGCCGGCAGTGGCAATGTAATGCTGGGAAATCTTGGATGCAGGTATTCATGTGGATGTTACTTTGACACGTACCATCAACATAAATATTGTTGCAGACCACGTACACTTTTTCATGGCAACGCTATTCCCTGGTGGCAGTAGCCTCTTTCAGCAACACTGCAAAAATTGTTCAGGAGCATGACAAAGAGTTGAAAGTGTTGACTTGGCCTTCACATTCCCCTTATCTCAATCCGATCGAGCATCTGTGGGATGTGCTGAAAAACAAGTCCAAGCCATGGAGGCCCCACCTTGCAACTTACAACATCTGCTGCTAACATCTTGGTGCCAGATACCACAGGACACTTTCAGAGGTCTTGTGGAGTCCATGCCTTGATAGGTTAGAGCTGTTTTGGCGGTAAAGGGGGACCTACACAATATTGGGCAGTTGTTTAATGTTCTGGCTGATGGGTGTATGTGCCAAGCAATCACAGGAACTTCAGATAGCCCCGTCTGGGCACTAGTGATGTAGGAGATTAGAGAAGCAGCAAATCAGAAATAGGGGCAGGTAGAACACAATTCCTTAGTGACATAAAAGGGACAATGAACTCAGCTAATTGGCATAGCCATAGAGTCTACAGAATAAAACATGGTGCCGCATTGAACTCTGGTTACTGCCTTGAAAAAGCAGCCGAGATGAAACGCGTGTCATTAGTTTGAACTTAGGAACTCTTCTTTTCCTCTTTTGTGTAGATTGTATAATAGAGTTCGTAGTAACACCCCAACAAAAAGAAAGTGCTAATTCTGTGGAATATATAATGTTATTGGGAAAAGACCCATAGACTAGAATAGAATTGACATTAGGGAGGTGCTGCCAACAAAGGGGCATGAGGCGGCATTAAAATAATAATGATTAAAAAAAAAATAACATGACAGTAATTTTCTGTGTAGTTTTTTTTTTTTTAATTCAATACTTTTTTAATTGATTTTTCAAATTTTCACTAAGACATAAGTACAAAAAATAAGAATTTATTTACCGATAATTCTATTTCTCGTAGTCCGTAGTGGATGCTGGGGACTCCGTAAGGACCATGGGGATAGCGGCTCCGCAGGAGACTGGGCACAAAAGAAAAGCTTTAGAACTACCTGGTGTGCACTGGCTCCTCCCCCTATGACCCTCCTCCAAGCCTCAGTTAGGATACTGTGCCCGGACGAGCGTACACAATAAGGAAGGATTTTGAATCCCGGGTAAGACTCATACCAGCCACACCAATCACACCGTACAACTCGTGATCTAAACCCAGTTAACAGCATGATAACAGAGGAGCCTCTAGAAAAGATGGCTCACTACAGCAATAACCCGATTTTTTTGGTAACAATAACTATGTACCAGTATTGCAGACAATCCGCACTTGGGATGGGCGCCCAGCATCCACTACGGACTATGAGAAATAGAATTATCGGTAAGTAAATTCTTATTTTCTCTAACGTCCTAAGTGGATGCTGGGGACTCCGTAAGGACCATGGGGATTATACCAAAGCTCCCAAACGGGCGGGAGAGTGCGGATGACTCTGCAGCACCAAATGAGAGAACTCCAGGTCCTCCTCAGCCAGGGTATCAATTTTGTAGAATTTTACAAACGTATTTGCTCCTGACCAAGTAGCTGCTCGGCAAAGTTGTAAAGCCGAGACCCCTCGGGCAGCCGCCCAAGATGAGCCCATCTTCCTTGTGGAGTGGGCATTTACAGATTTTTGGCTGTGGCAGGCCTGCCACAGAATGTGCAAGCTGAATTGTACTACAAATCCAACGAGCAATAGTCTGCTTAGAAGCAGGAGCACCCAGCTTGTTGGGTGCATACAGGATAAACAGCGAGTCAGATTTTCTGACTCCAGCCGTCCTGGAAATATATATTTTCAGGGCCCTGACAACGTCTAGCAACTTGGAGTCCTCCAAGTCCCTAGTAGCCGCAGGCACCACAATAGGTTGGTTCAGGTGAAACGCTGAAACCACCTTAGGGAGAAATTGAGGACGAGTCCTCAATTCCGCCCTGTCCGAATGGAAAATCAGATAAGGGCTTTTACAGGATAAAGCCGCCAATTCTGACACGCGCCTGGCCCAGGCCAGGGCCAACAGCATGACCACTTTCCATGTGAGATATTTTAACTCCACAGATTTAAGTGGTTCAAACCAATGTGACTTTTTTGGAACCCAAAAACTACATTGAGATCCCAAGGTGCCACTAGAGGCACAAAAGGAGGCTGTATATGCAGTACCCCTTTTACAACGTCTGAACTTCAGGGACTGAAGCTAGTTCTTTTTGGAAGAAAATTGACAGGGCCGAAATTTGAACCTTAATGGACCCCAATTTCAGGCCCATAGACACTCCTGTTTGCAGGAAATGTAGGAATCGACCCAGTTGAATTTCCTCCGTCGGGCCTTACTGGCCTCGCACCACGCAACATATTTTCGCCAAATGCGGTGATAATGTTTTGCGGTTACATCCTTCCTGGCTTTGATCAGGATAGGGATGACTTCATCCGGAATGCCTTTTTTCCTTCAGGATCCGGCGTTCAACCGCCATGCCGTCAAACGCAGTCGCGGTAAGTCTTGGAACAGACAGGGTCCTTGCTGGAGCAGGTCCCTTCTTAGAGGTAGAGGCCACGGATCCTCCGTGAGCATCTCTTGAAGTTCCGGTTACCAAGTCCTTCTTGGCCAATCCGGAGCCACGAATATAGTGCTTACTCCTCTCCATCGTATGAGAGGCAGATGAGGGAACACATACACTGACTGGTACACCCACGGTGTTACCAGAGCGTCTACAGCTATTGCCTGAGGGTCCCTTGACCTGGCGCAATACCTGTCGAGTTTTTCCCAACGGTTTATAATCTGGGTGAAGTCCCCACTCTCCCGGGTGGAGGTCGTGTCTGCTGAGGAAGTCTGCTTCCCAGTTGTCCACTCCCGGAATTGCTGACAGTGCTATCACATGATTTTCCGCCCAGCGAAGAATCCTTGCAGCTTCTGCCATTGCCCTCCTGCTTCTTGTGCCACCCTGTCTGTTTACGTGGGTGACTGCCGTGATGTTGTCCGACTGGATCAACACCGGCTGACCTTGAAGCAGAGGTCTTGCTAAGCTTAGAGCATTGTAAATGGCCCTTAGCTTCAGGATATTTATGTGAAGTGATGTCTCCAGGCTTGACCATAAGCCCTGGAAATTCCTTCCCTGTGTGACTGCTCCCCAGCCTCGCAGGCTGGCATCCGTGGTCACCAGGACCCAGTCCTGAATGCCGAATCTGCGGCCCTCTAGAAGATGAGCACTCTGCAACCACCACAGGAGGGACACCCTTGTTCTTGGTGACAGGGTTATCCGCTGATGCATCTGAAGATGCGACCCGGACCATTTGTCCAGCAGGTCCCACTGGAAAGTTCTTGCGTGGAATCTGCCGAATGGGATTGCTTCGTAGGAAGCCACCATTTTACCCAGAACCCTTGTGCATTGATGCACTGAGACTTGGCTCGGTTTTAGGAGGTTCCTGACTAGCTCGGATAACTTCCTGGCTTTCTCCTCCGGGAGAAACACCTTTTTCTGGACTGTGTCCAGGATCATCCCTAGGAACAGAAGACGAGTCGTCGGAACCAGCTGCGATTTTGGAATATTGAGAATCCAATCGTGCTGCCGCAACACTACCTGAGATAGTGCTACACCGACCTCCAACTGTTCCCTGGATCTTACCCTTATCAGGGAATCGTCCAAGTAAGGGATAACTAGAATTCCCTTCCTTCGAAGGAATATCATCATTTCGGCCATTACCTTGGTAAAGACCCGGGGTGCCGTGGACCATCCATACGGCAGCGTCTGAACTGATAGTGACAGTTCTGTACCATAAACCTGAGGTACCCTTGGTGAGAAGGGTAAATTTGGACATGAAGGTAAGCATCCTTGATGTCCCGAGACATCATGTAGTCCCCTTCTTCCAGGTTCGCAATCACTGCTCTGAGTGACTCAATCTTGAATTTGAACCTCTGTATGTAAGTGTTCAAAGATTTTAGATTTAGAATCGGTCTCACCGAGCCGTCCGGCTTCGGTACCACAACAGTGTGGAATAATACCCCGTTCCCTGTTGCAGGAGGGGTACCTTGATTATCACCTGCTGGGAATACAGCTTGTGAATGGCTTCCAAAACTGTCTCCCTGTCAGAAGGAGACATCGGTAAAGCCGACTTTAGGAAACGGCGACGGGGAAACGTCTCGAATTCCAATTTGTACCCCTGAGATATCACCTGAAGGATCCAGGGGTCTACTTGCGAGTGAGCCCACTGCGCGCTGAAATTCATTGAGACGGGCCCCCCACCGTGCCTGATTCTGCTTGTAAAGCCCCAGCGTCATACTGAGGGCTTGGCAGAGGCGGGAGAGGGTTTCTGTTCCTGGGAACTGGCTGATTTCTGCAGCCTTTTTTCCTCTCCCTCTGTCACGGGGCAGAAATGAGGAACCTTTTGCCCGCTTGTCCACGAAAAGACTGCGCCTGATAATACGGCGTCTTCTCATGTTGAGAGGCGACCTGGGGTACAAACGTGGATTTCCCAGCTGTTGCCGTGGCCACCAGGTCTGAAAGACCGACCCCAATAACTCCTCCCCTTAATAAGGCAATACTTCCAAATGCCGTTTGAAAACCGCATCACCTGACCACTGTCGTGTCCATAACCCTCTACTGGTAGAAATGGACAACGCACTTAGACTTGATGCCAGTCGGCAAATATTCCGCTGTGCATCACGCATATATAGAAATGCATCTTTTAAATGCTCTATAGGCAAAAATATACTGTCCCTATCTAGGGTATCAATATTTTCAGTCAGGGAATCCGACCACGCCAACCCAGCACTGCACATCCAGGCTGAGGCGATTGCTGGTCGCAGTATAACACCAGTATGTGTGTAAATACATTTTAGGATACCCTCCTGCTTTCTATCAGCAGGATCCTTAAGGGCGGCCATCTCAGGAGAGGGTAGAGCCCTTACAAGCGTGTGAGCGCTTTATCCACCCTAGGGGGTGTTTCCCAACGCACCCTAACCTCTGGCGGGAAAGGATATAATGCCAATAACATTTTAGAAATTATCAGTTGTTATTGGGGGAAACCCACGCATCATCACACACCTCATTTAATTTCTCAGATTCAGGAAAACTACAGGTAGTTTTTCCTCACCGAACATAATACCCCTTTTTGGTGGTACTCGTATTATCAGAAATGTGTAAAACATTTTTCATTGCCTCAATCATGTAACGTGTGGCCCTACTGGAAGTCACATTTGTCTCTTCACCGTCGACACTGGAGTCAGTATCCGTGTCGGCGTCTATATCTGCCATCTGAGGTAACGGGCGCTTTAGAGCCCCTGACGGCCTATGAGACGTCTGGACAGGCACAAGCTGAGTAGCCGGCTGTCTCATGTCAACCACTGTCTTTTATACAGAGTTGACACTGTCACGTAATTCCTTCCAACAGTTCATCCACTCAGGTGTCGACCCCCTAGGGGGTGACATCACTATTACAGGCAATCTGCTCCGTCTCCACATCATTTTTCTCCTCATACATGTCGATACAAAAGTACCGACATACAGCACACACACAGGGAATGCTCTGATAGAGGACAGGACCCCACTAGCCCTTTGGGGAGACAGAGGGAGAGTTTGCCAGCACACACCAGAGCGCTATATATATACAGAGATAACCTTATATAAGTGTTTTTCCCCTTATAGCTGCTGTTTTATTTAATACTGCGCGTAATTAGTGCCCCCCCTCTCTTTTTTTTAACCCTTTCTGTAGTGTGGTGACTGCAGGGGAGAGCCAGGGAGCTTCCCTCCAACGGAGCTGTGAGGGAAAATGGCGCCAGTGTGCAAAGGAGATAGGCTCCGCCCCCTTATCGGCGGCCTTATCTCCCGTTTTTCTATGTATTCTGGCAGGGGTTAAATGCATCCATATAGCCCAGGAGCTATATGTGATGCATTTTTTGCCATCCAAGGTGTTTTTATTGCGTCTCAGGGCGCCCCCCCCCAGCGCCCTGCACCCTCAGTGACCGGAGTGTGAAGTGTGCTGAGAGCAATGGCGCACAGCTGCAGTGCTGTGCGCTACCTTGTTGAAGACAGGACGTCTTCTGCCGCCGATTTTCCGGACCTCTTCTGTCTTCTGGCTCTGTAAGGGGGCCGGCGGCGCGGCTCTGGGACCCATCCATGGCTGGGCCTGTGATCGTCCCTCTGGAGCTAATGTCCAGTAGCCTAAGAAGCCCAATCCACTCTGCACGCAGGTGAGTTCGCTTCTTCTCCCCTTAGTCCCTCGATGCAGTGAGCCTGTTGCCAGCAGGTCTCACTGAAAATAAAAAACCTAAAACTAAACTTTTCACTAAGCAGCTCAGGAGAGCCACCTAGTGTGCACCCTTCTCGTTCGGGCACAAAATCTTAACTGAGGCTTGGAGGAGGGTCATAGGGGGAGGAGCCAGTGCACACCAGGTAGTTCTAAAGCTTTTCTTTTGTGCCCAGTCTCCTGCGGAGCCGCTATCCCCATGGTCCTTACGGAGTCCCCAGCATCCACTTAGGACGTTAGAGAAAAAAAAAAAAAGGCACACACAAACAAAACAAACCAAAACACAACCCCGACTCAGGGAATACGCAGATTCCCAGTTCAATTAGGGTTCAGCTAACACAGTAAAACAAGTGCAGGCTTAAATTCCAAGACATAGATTATAAATTGGAATTAATATCGCATGTTAGCATGGATCTTACAGAGCACTGTATATTGTACATAGTCGTCTATGGCAACACAACATAGTTATTAATCAGATGACACAGCAGCAGCACTGGCAAAGGAATGGCCGACCGCGGGCGCTAGGGGACTACCTAGACAAAGAGAGGCAGCTCACCCGATGTAAATCTAGAATCACACACCCGGTCTAACCCCCCGTTGCATGTCTCATTTTCCACTCAGCCAGACACGGAGCCCTTAGTAGCGGGTGCTCAGACATTGTGGATTCCAGAGCGCGGGGACTCAAGCCATCTACCCCACAGGTCCTGATATTTTTTCCCCGCCTTTCTAGCTAAGTATACATATTTCTCATGAGAGGCCGTATCATTTACAAGTGAGACCCAGGATCGCATTGTGGGCGCATCTTTGGCCAGCCAAAGCCTGGCAATACACACCTTGGCCAGGCCGCACAGATTGATTACATATCTTTTGGCAGGGGGGTCCAGGGCATCCTCCTCCACAGCAGATAACACACATGTCGTCGGGGAGCATATCGACGAGGGAATACCCGTTGACACCAGGGCGTTAATAACACCTGACCAGAATACGGCTATCTTGGGGCATAGCCAGATAATGTGCCAAAAGTCTGCATCCAGGCTATCACACTTAGGACATCTGGAGGAGTGGGTACCCCCCACATGTCGCAAGCGCACCGGTGTCATGTAAACTCTGTGTATGATAAACAGTTGGATTTGTTGATATCTAGTGGTGGTAGTGGATAATCGGGGAGAACATAAAGCACCCTCCCAGATCTCATCAGAGATGGCACCCAAGTCAGACTCCCACTTGTTCCTGAGAAGGGACAACGGGTCAGTATAGTGAGATCGAAGCATGCCTGTATAAATGTTGGACACCAGATGTCCACTTCCCAGGGACTGCAGGAGAGACTTGACCGGGGAGTCAGCAATCATTGGAGGAGTTTTGGGAAATTGTGCGTTAAGTGTATGTCTCAGCTGCAGGTATCGGTAAAAATAATGAGAAGAAGGTACACTATAGTCCTGTTGAAGCAGCAAGAAGGATTTCAATATACCATCGTTATACAGGTGGCCCAGGGATGTCACCCCCCACCTCCCCCACACCGCCCCAACCTGCAGCAAAGCCAATTCTGGGAAGCCAAAGGCATTGTCCAGAGGAGTATCCGGGTCAATACCTTGGCCTAATAGGATAACATGTACCTGTTTCCATACAAGGACAGCCTGTTTTATTATAGGGATCTTGGACAAGTTAGGGTTCCCACAGAGAAGCAACTGTAATGGAGTGCCGTCAGGGTAGACCTGTAAAAGCATTTGGGAGCGTATAGTGAGACCATCTGGGGCATTTACCCACTCCCATATATGTGCCAACTGAGCGGCATAATAGTAAAATCGAAATATAGGGAGAGCTAAGCCTCCCAGCACTTTCGGCCTGGACAGAACGTCAAGTCTCAACCGCGCTCTCCTGCTGGCCCATATTAAAGAAGAGAGCAAACCGTCAATCTGTCTAAATGTCTTCAAGTTAATATATATAGGGGATTGCTGGAGGACATACAGGAGTTTAGGTAAGTATATCATTTTGACCAAATTGACCCTACCAGTAACAGTCAGGGGCAGAGTCCCCCAAATCTTGACCTTCGAACGAAGATACACCATCTGCGGCAAGACATTAAGGGAAACATAGGAACAAGGGTCATTTGATACCCATATACCCAGGTACTTAAAAGAATCTACCCATTTAAGGGGGGTATGAATCACTGGGACCACCGAGACCGGGCCTCTAAGGGGAGTAATGGTGGATTTATCCCAGTTAATTTTGAGCCCGGAGAAGCGACCGTAGTTGGTTATTAAGTCAAGGAGTTTAGGTAGGGAGGAAACGTAATCATCCACGAAAAGCAATAGGTCATCAGCGTATAGCGCTATCCTGTCCTCTCTTGCACCCACCCTAATACCCACAATATCTTGAGTTGCTCTAATCAAACATGCCAGTGGCTCAATAGCAATGGCAAACAAAGTCGGGGACAGAGGGCAGCCCTGCCTCGTTCCCCTGGATAGGGAGAAGGAGTCCGAAACATACCCATTCACTGAGACTCTGGCCATGGGCAGAAAATACAATAATTTAACATAACTGATAAAGTTGGGGCCCACGCCAAACCTATTCATAGCCTCCCAGAGGAAGGCCCACTCCACCGAATCAAAGGCCTTTGCGGCATCTAAGGAGGCTATAACGGCAGAGCAGTCCTCCCCCCGAGAAACCTGGAAATGAGTAAACAGGCGCCTCAAATTCACAGCGGTGGATTTGCCAGGCATGAAGCCCGTTTGGTCAGGGTGAATAATTTGGGAGATAACCCGGTTAAGTCTGGAAGACAGGACCTTGGCTAAAATTTTAATATCCGTGGGAAACAGGGAAACAGGACGGTAGGATTCAACCCTCCTGGGGTCCTTATCTGGCTTGGGAATCACTATAATCAAAGCCTCAGACATAGACGGGGGAAGCGCGCCCTGGGCAAAAATTTCATTGAATAACTTAAGCAATTGAGGGGCAAAACATTTTGTGTGCTTCTTATACAGTTCCGGTGGGATGCCATCAAGGCCAGGGGCCTTACCATCGGGGGAGGCAGAGATCGCAGTCTCAATCTCCTCCAACGACAAAGGAGCATCAAGGAGAGCCCTGGAATCACTGGAGATACGGGGCAAATCGACTCCATCTAAGTAGTCACACAGTTCTAGTGAGGAACAGGTCAATTTGGAACTATAGAGTGCCTGATAGAATGAGACAAATTCCGCCACGATCTGAGGGGTACGGTCCAATACAGACCCAGCCGAGTCCAAAATCTCCACCACAGTATGAGAGGAGCGGTCACCCCTTGCAAGATTGGCCAAATAAGAACCTGGTCTATCCCCAGTAGCATATTGGACATGCGAGGAGAAGAGAAGTCTGTGCTGGGTTTTCCCCCACAGGTATTCCCTCCATTCACTCTGCGCATGGAGCCACACCAACCTAGAGGCGTCCAGGCCATCGCGAACATACGTCGTCTCTGAAGCAGCCACCCGGGCCTCCAATTCAGATTCACGTTTTCTAAAGGAGGATTTAAGACTCCCTACCCGCTTAATCAATGTTCCTCTCAGAAAAGCCTTGAAAGTGTCCCACAGCAGAGACAAATCCGAGGTTTTGTTATGCATAACAAAGAATTCTAACCAGCTTGCCTCCAAGTTGGATCCCTCACCCATATGCGTCAGCCAAAAGGGATTAAATTTCCACACTGCTTGGCCTCGCTGACAGTTCAAATCAATATGTAGCGATATAGGGGAGTGATCCGAAATACCTCTAGTCTCATATCTGACATTTTGAACCTTGGGCAAAAGCTCCCGGGACAAAAGAGCCAAATCTATCCTAGAGAAGGAAGAGTGAGAGCTTGAAAAACAGGAGTACTGCCTCAAATCTGGATACTTCAATCTCCACGGGTCAACCAGACCCAGCTCCGAAACAGTGTCTGCAAATGGGGAACGCTTGGGCTGTGGGTTGGAGGATGCCGTGGACAACCTATCAACTCGTGGTTCAAAACGTTGTTGAAGTCCCCCATACAGATAACAGCTACCCCAGGGGATACAGCCATAAAGGCAGATGCCTTTTTAAGGACTTCATGCGAGTATGGAGGAGGAACATACATAGCCAGCAATAGTAGGGGGACGGAGTTAATTTTTCACTTGAGAAATACATATCTACCCCATTTATCCGTTTGCACAGAATCAAGCGCAAAAGGAACAGACTTCCTAATGAGGATCGACACTCCCCGGGACGCTGCAGTATGCATGGAATGGTAAGCCCAGCCCACCCATGGTTTTTTGAGGGACATAATCTTAGTACCCAGTAAGTGGGTTTCCATCAGGCAAATTATATCCGAGGCATAAAGCTTGATCTGTCGAAGCACCAGGGAGCGCTTCATTTTGTCATTGATCCCTCGCACATTCCATGACAGAAACTTAACCAAAGCCATGGCAAAGCATTATTGTAATATTGCAGAGTACCCGCGACCAGCCACCTCCAGTGAATACCAAAGAAGATACGCCTGCAGTTAGTTGCGACATAGACATAGCGGAAATAAGCACAATGCACAGCGAAAAGTAAAAACACAGCAATAGTAACAGTCTAAAACAACCCCCACCCCCGCCCCGTATACCACCTAAAACTAGCAGCATACCCGGTTCCCTAACAACAAAATACCCTAAATTCTAACCGTAACCGCTAAGGCAGAGAACACCTTAACATACCTCGCCAGTACCAAATAAGGCCAAATTCCTGTAACCAATAGGGGGGCCAAGAATATAATGACTTTGAGACAGGAGAATCTCCCAGCTAAACTCAAATCAAATCCCCCCCCAACCCACTACACCCCTTAAAGACTTTATGGCAAAACAAACACCGAGAGTATAAGGCCTAAGAACAGTGTATAATTAACGTCTAACAGTCTCCCGTCTCCACAGAGCTACCCATTCCCAGTGAAGGCCTATAAGAGCCACAGAGAGCCCCTACGTGAGCACATAGCAAATAACTATACAACCCTTCCGAGCCAGTACAACAATAACATAACAGACATAAAAGAAACCGTATACTTGCAAGTATAGAAATCAAATGTATAAATTCAATCAGCGGCTAACGCCCGCCGTGCCGGAAAGCGTCTGTCCAACCACACTGATGCTTCACGAGGGGTCATAAAGAATTTCGTTTCTCCATCTGAAACTACCCGCAGTTTAGACGGAAAGAGCATGGCATAGGGGATATTCAGTTCACGCAGCCTGCGTTTCACAGGGACAAACTGAGCTCTCTCCTTTTGGACGTCGACGGCAAAGTCCGGAAAAACTGAAACTGGGGAACCGTTCCACTTAAGAGGACCCTTAGTGCGGGCCAGTCTCAGAATCACATCTCTATCCCGATAATGAAGGAGTTTGGCAATAAACGTACGGGGAGGTGCCCCTGGAGGTAGTGGACGCATCGGGACCCTATGGGCGCGCTCCACTGCAAAGTGTGAGGCGAATTCCTCTGCTCCGAATGCATCCAACAGCCAACGTTCAAGAAATTTTTCAGGGGAAGCACCCTCCTCTTTCTCCGGAAGTCCGACGAAACGGACATTATTTCGTCGCAATCTCCCCTCCATATCCGTCATCTTTTTATGTACCTCCGTCATCTGAGACTCCAGAGCAGAAGTGCGTCTATCGAGAGGCGTAACCGTATCTTCCAGCGTGGAGATGCGCGTCTCCACTTCACCGACCCTCTCCCGCACCCGCTGGAGGTCGTGGTGTATAATGGATAAGTCCGCCTGGACCTGACCGATCCTGTCGGCCAAGCGGGCTTCACTGGCTGTGACCGCATCCAGCACCTTTTGCAAAGCAGAATCGGTGGCCTCCAGAGATGAGGAGCTCGCCGACGGAGAAGGCGGCGCCGAGGTCGACTGCACCCCACCCCCCTGTTGGGACCGTGTCGGAGGATTTCTGGCAAACTTCTCTAACTTCGCAGCAGCCGCGGCAGATTGATGCGGTTTGACCATTATAGCCGAGCGGACGGCAGATGGCAAGAAATCACAGTAAAAAGTATAGCACAAACTGTCCAGGGGCGGCCAAAGAATAATGCAGTGCAGTATATCAGAATTGCCCAGTCGCTGCCCGCGGGTAAGTGTAGTATATCAAAACTGTCCAGTGAGCATATAGCGTATCAGAATAATCAGCCTCTGCTAGCCCAGGATGATAAATCACGACAGGATATTCCTCACCATGAGGGACACATGCAGCGTGGATCTTGGCCAGATATGCCTTGTGGGATACTGAAGCAGAGCAACAAGTAGGCCCTTCAGGGGTTAATACATCACTTCTCCCGGTCCCTGTGCGGAGCAGAGCACAGCAAGGCAGCACTTGTATTGTACCCTGTCCCTATGGGAAACGGAACAGGGCAGGACAGCAACTATATTGTGGGGAGGGCACAGGCACTTATATCCCACAGCTGTACCGTGCACCTCTTCCCCCAGCAGCAGAGTTCAGGAGGTCAGAGCGGGAGATTACAGGCTGACTGGGGCCGCCGGAGCAAGCGGGGAGAACGGCAGCGGGTCACGTGACAGCGCCGCGGCCGGGGACCGCTCGAAGACGCTCCCAGCACAGACAGAGCAAGGGAGGAGAAGCGGCTGTTACGATCTCCCCGGCAACGGCAGAGGGGAAGCCGCGGACTCCGGCGCAGGCAGCGCTCAGACGGGAGCCGGGTGCAGGCGCTCAGCGCGGGGATGGCGGCGCCTCACGTGGTCCAGCAGACCCCGGACCTCCGCACACTGGAGCCGCTCTGCCACTGCGGATGGGGTACAGATGGGTCCCAGAGCAGCACAGGGGCACCTCCACCCTTCCCTGCAGGTATTGGGGCGGTTTGCAGGCCCAGGGGGGGACACAGGATGGGATTCCAGGATGTTGTAGCTGGAGAGACACACAGCCTGTGTGCTACTCCATGTCCTCCAAAGTCACGCCCCTTTCTGTGTAGTTTTAGAAGATATTTTGTAGATGGTTTTTAACATGTAAAATGGAGGAAATATATTTATTGATGTTACCCTTACTCCTAATGCAGTAAATAGAATATAATTGGGGAATACTGGCATGGGAAAGGACTCATGAATATAGAGGACAGAGAGCAGAATAGCAGCCGCAAAGCCGAATGAGATCCTTGGACATAACGCAACTGTCGTATCTATAACTATAATTGGCAGAGGTACTGAAGCACTCATTGGCTGTCACAGCAAGACCATTTTCAGGGTTGTACCCCTGGTGTTTAGTTGCTACCCTCAAGCTGGTAAAGAACAATAATAATAGCTGGCAATAATTCCGTACATATCCAATATCACAGTACTTTGGTATAATACGGACTTATAAAAAATCTTTTTCCTATAGAAATCAAATTATATGTTGGAATGAGAGAGGTAAGATGATTACTGCTGTAACTAAAATAAATTACCGGCCCTGTGAGACTCGGGCTAGTATTGTGCTAGAACTCCCAGCATGCTGTGCTGACTTAAGCTTGTTCCACATGGGCAGTTTTAAGTCGTGCAATAACATCTCATGAGACTATTCTCTTAAGAAAACAAAGTGCAAATTTATGGGATTAATCGTCTGTGTTCTCCGTTCCAAATAAACATTTCCTGGCCGGAATTGCCGAACATCTTTTTAGGATTAGCAGTTTTTCTATTCCATTACACTCAATGGAGGTGATTACTCTCCCGAAGCTCATGCAAGTATAAATTGCAAAACCAAGCGCGGAGATGGAATTCATCTCACTACACCGATTACAAATCATTCGCTTATTGGGTGCAATTAGTTCAAAAACTAGCGGCCACCCCTGCAGTCTAGCCCTAATGGGCCCTACACACTGGCCGACATCACTGCACGATATGAACGATCTCGTTCATTAAAGAACGAGATAACGTTCATATCGTGCAGTGTGGAGGCACCAGCGATGAACGATATGCGGCCCCGCTCTCTTTCATCGCTGGTGCCCCGTCGGCTGTGCATGCAGGCCAATATGGACGATCTTGTCCATATTTGCCTGCAGTTCTATGGAGCCGTGTGACGGGGGGAGTGAAGTAACTTCACTCCCCCCCGTCACTGCCCCCCGCCGCCGGGTCGCCCGTATCGGCCGTCGGACAGCTCGGCGGCGGATCGGCCAATGTGTAGGGCCCATTAGACCATCACATCTGAGCCCAATTAAGCACAACCAGAAGTCATGTATAAAACGCTCTGCTGATTGGCCATAGGTTCTTTTATTAAATAAGCTTCGGCCCTAATTATTCCATGTGCGTGCTTGTTGGGAAATCCCAAAGAAGATGAAGACAATTGTGAAGATGAAGAAACGACTTAACCAAACAATGAATACGATTTTCATTTATAAATGATGATAAACTACACATTCAGTCTTTCCCTAATTGACGTTCTGTTTATGACTTTTAGTTATTACTGCAAATTAATAAATAATTGCATTTGCTCATTTAATATCATAACTGAATAAAAAAAAAAGGGGACCGTTACCCAGAATGCTTTATTAATTTGGCTCATAATATATTACTGTCTATTACATTTTGTTTGGTGTTTTTCTCCAAACTGCTCCTAACATTGGCTTTCCCAGTTGTATAGCAGTGCTCGTCGCAGTGACTGTAGTAGGGAACAATTTGGGCCAGATATATTAAGCCTGAAGAAGTGATAAAGCAGTGATAAGTGCAAGGTGATAACGCACCAGCCAATTAGCTCCAATATGTAAATTGGCAGTTAGGAGCTGACTGGCTGGTGTGTCATCACCTTGCACTTATCACTGCTTTATCACTTCTCCAGGCTTAAAGGGGGGTACTCACGGAGCGATATTCTAAGCAATCTGACTAGATTGCTTAGAATATCAGCATGATCCGCTCCGTGTGTATACCCCTCAGCGATAGCGATGCGCGGCCCCGCACATCGCTATCGCTGCTGCCAATCTAGCGGGTCGCTCACTTCACCCGCTGGGTGAAGTGAGCGCCCCCCTCGTCTCCCCCCGCACGCTCAGCACAGATCGCGCTATGCTGAGCGGCAGGAGAGATGTGTGCTGAGCGAACCGCTCAGCACACATCTCTCCTGCATCGGCCCGTGGGTACTGGGCTTAATACATCTGCCCCAATGATCTGTGCAGATTAGATTATTCCGAAGCACCAATTTATTCCCTCTTTTTCTACTTCTGACTACACTATAAAGTCTTATGCTCAGCACAGGTCACATATGGTCTGAGCAGGCAGCTGCTGGGCTGCGGTTTACATAAGTAACACCCTCATTATGGAGGAACTTTGGGTAGGCTTCTGGCAGAGGAACATGCGGCCAGGACACTGGATGGGATCAAAAAGCATTTTTGGAGAGCACAGCAATGTACAACACTATGACCACCACACAAATTACTATGGTTGTGGTATGAAAAGTCAACGGAAGAGTTGGGCAGATATATTAACCTGGAGAAGGCATACGGAAGTGATAAACCAGTGATATGTGCAAGGTGATAAAGGTACCAGCCAATCAGCTCCTAACTGTTAATTTACATATTGGAGCTGATTGGCTGGTGCTTTTATCACCTTGCACATATCACTGGTGTATCACTTCCTTATGCCTTCTCCAGGTTAATACATCTGCCCCAATGTCGGCAGTTTCACAAATATCGACATGTTCAGGTCTCCAAGCTTTGATAATGAAGTGTTAGAATTTCTTTACAGTAATAAGTTAATCATCCGCATGGATGTCTGCTGGCGATCTGAGGGGGTCATTCCGAGTTGTTCGCTCGTTGCCGATTTTCGCAACGCTGCGATTAGGTGGAAAATGCGCATGGTACGCAAAGCGCATGCGCTTAGCTATTTAACTAAGAACTTAGTAGATTTACACAAGCTCGAGCGAAGTTTTTTCAACGCTCGAGTGATCGTAATGTGATTGACAGGAAGTGGGTGTTTCTGGGCGGCAACTCAGCGTTTTCACGGCGTTTGCAAAAAAACGCAGGCGTGCCAGGGAAAAACGCGGGAGTGGCTGGAGAAACGGGGGAGTGGCTGGCCGAACGCAGGGCGTGATTGTGACGTCAAACCAGGAACGAAACTGACTGAACTGATCGCAATCTGTGAGTAGGTCTGGAGCTACTCAGAAACTGCAAAGAATTATGTATTAGCAAATCTGCTAATCTTTCGTTCGCTATTCTGCTAAACTAAGATACACTCCCAGAGGGCGGCGGCCTAGTGTGTGCAATGCTGCTAAAAGCAGCTAGCGAGCGAACAACTCGGAATGAGGGCCTGAGAGCGGTTTTGATACCGTGTAGTATCTGTGTTCATAGCGTGTTGTGCCCTCTCTCGGGTGTACGGAGAATAAGTTAGGATGATGTATTACACATTGACGCTGAGACTATCTGATCAGTTACAGATGAGATCAGAGCCGGCGGGTTATGACGCCTCATCTGACTCTAACGCCGCAGGACGGGTTTCTTCTGAAATGTTTCTTCTCTTCATTAGGCAACCAGTAGCTCTCCAGCTGTCACACTACTGTCACCCAGCATGCTGGCTCTTGTAGTTCCACAGCAGCCGGTTTCGCCAACCAGAGCCTGACTGATTTATAGTTAAAGCAGAAATGATATCTCACCTGTTGTTTGTCCATTTGTCACAGAATGCGAATACTGACGGGGTCATCACAGAAATCCACAAGAAGATTGACATAGACATCGCGTCACTGAAGACACTGATGGAGTCGCATAAGCTGGACACTGTCCGCTATCTGGCAGGTGAGCGCTTGTCCGGTCATTCCATTTCTAGGTCCTGGATGTGTCTGCTGGGTCAGGACCGGTGGTGCAAAGTTACAAGTCTCCATTAATTCTAGAGGATCTGCACCCGGATACGTTTTCTACAGGTGTGGTGTGAGTTGTAGAAAGTCATCAGGTCGACATGAGACTGTCGGCATGGCCAAACAGTTGGCATGCAGCGTGTTGGTAGTTACCATGTCAACATTCATTGGGGGAATTCAATTGTTAGAAAAGTTGGTTGGGTGTCTGTGTATTCCTGTCTATTACATAGGAAAAAACAGACACCCAACTGACTCTTCAAACAATTGAATATCCCCCATTATGTGTACCTGGATGTTACATCGACGTGATCAACTGTCGACAAACCGTTCATGGTGATCTAGCAGTCTCCTACCTTCTCCCAGCAGCTTCTCAGTCTCAGCGGTCATGTGTCCATCACTTTCAGGTTGGACCTCTAACGGACAGGCAGTTTTTGTAAAAATGTTTCCACTTTACCAAACCCTAATACCTACCTACATCTAACCCTCCCCATAGTGCCTAACCTCCCACGGCCTAACCCTAACCTCCTCCCCGCAGCCTGACCCTCGCCTCCCTCCCCCCGTGGCCTAACCCCAACCCTCCCGGTGGTGCCTAACCCTAACCTCCCCAGTAGCCTAGGCCTAACCTCTTCCCTGCATCCTAACTCTCCAGGTGCTGCCTAACCCTCCCCTTAGTACCTAACCCTAACCTCACCCGCAGCCTAACCCTACCCTTAGTGCCTAACCCTCCCCGCAGCCTGTCTCTAACCCTCCCGGTGCTGCCTAACCCTCCCCTTAGTGCCTAACCTCACCCGCAGCCTAACCCTACCCTTAGTGCCTAACCCTCCCCGCAGCCTGTCTCTAACCCTCCCGGTGCTGCCTAACCCTCCCCTTAGTGCCTAACCCTAACCTCACCCGCAGCCTAACCCTACCCTTAGTGCCTAACCCTCCCCGCAGCCTGTCTCTAACCCTCCCGGTGCTGCCTAACCCTCCCCTTAGTGCCTAACCCTAACCTCACCCGCAGCCTAACCCTACCCTTAGTGCCTAACCCTCCCCGCAGCCTGTCTCTAACCCTACCGGTGCTGCCTAACCCTCCCCTTAGTGCCTAACCCTAACCTCACCCGCAGCCTAACCCTACCCTTAGTGCCTAACCCTCCCCGCAGCCTGTCCCTAACCCTCCCGATGCTGCCTAACCCTTCCCTTAGTGCCTAACCCTCCCCGCAGCCTGTCTCTAACCCTCCCGGTGCTGCCTAACAATAAAGTTTGGTACACAATAGACGATGCGTACCCAGCACGACATCGGTAGCGACGTGACCTGATGGGGGTGCTGGCATCTGCAAGTGCATGCACACTTGCCGATGCCGGCAGCGACGGAGCAACAGTGAGGGAGAAGCGGGGGCCATGCTGCATTCGGCAGCATGGACCTCACTGGTGATGTTGCCCATCAGACCTGTATGAGGATGTCGCTGATGACGCATGGGAGTCAGCAACATAGTGCGTACACACTGGACAACTTTAACAATGTGTCGTTCCAATCTGTCGAATCGGCCACGTCATTAAAAAAAACGCCTAGTGTGTACCCGGCATTACTGTCAACATCCTCACAATGTCAACATTTCACATGGCAACATAACTGTCGACCATGTGACTATGTCAACTTTCTGAGGATGGTGACATGGTGCTGTCAACATTCTAATGTTGACATGGTTACTGATGACCTGAGCGGATACTTGACGACGTGGTTACTGGCGACCATGTGACTAGATACCGTTCTCCACCTCCTAGATAGCAGCGTGGGGACCCGGACTCCTGACCCTGCATCCTCGCCCATGTTCATATTCCAGGGGAATTTTAATGTTGGTACTAGCCACGCCCCCTCTGCCAAGGGCTCTGATTGGATAACTGTCAGCGCGGTATGGGGTATGATAGAATAGGGCTTCCTGCCTGGAGGTTACTGTCATGTGCTGACTGGTGCTGTAAGAACCGTCATGCGACAGTAATATATATCAGACTGGCACACTGTGCTGAGCTCTCTGCATTGTTACTAGGTGGGGTTGTGTCATGTCTCAAGATAATAAACAGCCTGATGATATGAAAACATTGCTTAAAAGACAAACAAAGCATTTAGTAAAGGTTGTGCAATATGATAAAATCGTCTGTCGGTGGATGACCAGTTTAAGTAGCAATCTTATATGTCTTCCGTTCTGATATGTTTCCCAGAGTTAATAGATTCAGGGGGTAATTCAGACCAGATCGCTGCTGTGCGTTTTCGCACAGCGGGCGACCAGGTCCCAACTGCGCAGGCGCGTCGCACGGGTACAAAGCGGATCGCCGCTCAGCGATGGTTTTGTGCAATGATCCATTCGCACGGGCGTTCGCAAGGAGATTGACAGAAAAAAGGCGTTTGTGGGTGTCAACTGACCATTTTCAGGGAGTGTCTGGAAAAAAATCGCAGGCGTGTCCAAGCATTTGCAGGGAGGGTTCCTGACGTCAATCCCGGTCCCGGACAGGCTGATGTGATCGCAGCGGCTGAGTAAGTCCTGGGCTGCGCAGAGACTGCACAAGTTCTGTTTGTACAGTTCTGCACATGCGATTACACACTTGCACAGCTAAAATACACTCCCCGGTAGGCGGCGACTATCTGATCGCAATAGTGCAGAAATCACTGCCCAGCGATCAGGTCTGAATTAGGCCCTCAGTTCATTTTAGGAGCTAAGTTTTTTTGGGACGGGACGGAGGAGGTGTGACCAGTGTTGGGTGGGTGTGACCAGTGTCATGTGGGTGTGGCCAGTGCCATGTGGGAGTGTACATCCCTTACACAATCAGCCCCAGTGTCTCCCTAACATGTAAATGTAGGACATATTGCATCATTTTGTGAGAAAAATAGATAAACAATTTACCTTTTATTCCACTGTGGGCATGTGGGACGTTACAACCTGTATTTTAGGATCAGTGATCCCCTAGTGTTATTTCTGATACCCTGCAATGTGCTATACACAGGATAGGTAGCCATCATGGGCTGATTCAGTAGGAGGAATTGACAACACAACCAGTTAACTTGCTAGGAGCTATTGACATCACTGAGACATGAGGCACCAAGTGACTCATTGATGACCTTAGTTTCAATGAGATGTTAGATTGAATATTGGTTCCAGGGCCTGCACAACACACACAGAAAAGTATGCAAAGCAGGGAGGCACCAGGCTGGTGAGGCGCCTGTCACACTGTATGACAGGCAGCGGCAGCATGAAGCGCGGCTCTTGCTGGGTCCCTCCCTTCCTCTCTTCTCCCCACTGCATCTGTCAGGCTGTATTAAGGACATGCATACTAACACAGAAAAGGCACTCCAGTCTTCAGCACCACCACTCTCTCTTCCCTCCCTTCCTGTGGGCATTATGTGTAAGGGACACTACTACTGTGGCCATTGTGTGTATAAGGGGCACTACTACTGTGGGCATTATGTGTAAGGGACACTACTACTGTGGCCATTGTGTGTATAAGGGGCACTACTACTGTGGGAATTATGTGTATAAGGGGCACTACTACTATTGTGGGCATTATGTGTATAAGGGGCACTACTACTACTGTGGGCATTATGTGTATAAGGGGCACTACTACTACTGTGGGCATTATGTGTATAAGGGGCACTACTACTGTGGGCATTATGTGTATAAGGGGTACTACTACTGTGGGCATTATGTGTAAGGGACACTACTACTGTGGGCATTATGTGTATAAGGGGCACTACTACTATTGTGGGCATTATGTGTATAAGGGGCACTACTACTATTGTGGGCATTATGTGTATAAGGGGCACTACTATTGTGGGCATTATGTGTATAAGGGGCACTACTACTGTGGACATTATGTGTATAAGGGGTACTTCTACTGTGGGCATTATGTGTATTGGGGCACTACTTTATTCTTTATTTCTATTTTTCAGCATCTGTATTTACCTGCCTTGCGATAGCCTTGGGGTTCTATCGGCTCTGGAAGTAGAACAAGGTATATTTTGCCTCCTATTATTTGAATGGCAGCTGATGACATCGCAGTTCTCCTCTGTGTGGCGGACAGGACTGAGCCAGACTGCAGTCTTGCATCATTATCTCCCAGCTGGCGTGACTGCAGCACAGTGCAGCCCTACATCATTATCTCCCAGCTGTCAGGACTGCAGCACAGTGCAGCCCTGCATCATTATCTCCCAGCTGGCGTGACTGCTGCACAGTGCAGCCCTACATCATTATCTCCCAGCTGGCGTGACTGCTGCACAGTGCAGCCCTGCATCATTATCTCCCAGCTGGCGTGACTGCTGCACAGTGCAGCCCTGCATCATTATCTCCCAGCTGGCAGGACTGCGGCACAGTGTAGTCCTGCATCAATATCTCCCAGCTGGCAGGACTGCGGCACAGTGCAGCCCTGCATCAATATCTCCCAGCTGGCAGGACTGCGGCACAGTGCAGCCCTGCATCAATATCTCCCAGCTGGCAGGACTGCGGCACAGTGCGCTCTGGTTCTGGACTGTTTATGCTTCTCATTACTACTCCATGCGGTTTTTTCATTTATCACTCACAGTGACATTATTCCGAGCTAAGGAATGAGGTGACGGAACATCTGGTAACAGGGCTCCGATATACCAGCATTGAAGTGCCTTTTTATATATATATATATATATATATATATATATATATATATATATATATATATAGTGTAAGTTAAATAAATTTGCTGTTTTATATTGTTCTTTAAAATATAATGAAAACTGCTGCAGTGTAAGCGGTCTATATTGTGTCCTGGCTCCTACATCACATGGCCGGAGAGACAAAGTAAGGTTCTAATGGTGAAGGAATCCGATAACATTCTAAAAAATAGTCTTATACAATCATCTTGTCAGGCAGGGTGTCTTCATTTTATCTTAGGGGTAAATTTAAGGTGGGAGTTTTTTTCAGAACTGGTGAATGTTGCCTATAGCAACCAGTCAGATTCTATCTAATATCTTCTAGAAGCAGCTAGATAAATGTTAAGTAGAATCTGATTGGTTGCTTGAGCAACATCACCAGTTTATAAAAAACTCCCACCTTAGTATATTTACCCCATAAGGGTATATTCAATTAGTGTCCGATCCTCTCTACTGAGGATCCGACACTTTGCTATTCTATTGCGGGCCGTTTCCCGCTGATTCCGACCATTCATTTTCGTCCTCTTTTATGGGCGAAAATGAATGGTTGAAATCAGACCCGTTTTCAACCGCATCGGGGTCGAAAACACATGATGAGCTGAGATTCCGCTAATCCATGTGTTTGTCAACATTTCTAAATTTTCGACAGGGCGGAAAACTGGAACTTCAATTGAATAGTGACGTGTCGAAAAAGTGCAGATTGTCGGCGGAAAGTGCCGTCTTCCCGCCCTGTCGAAAATGTAGACACTCATTGAATATTGCTACTGATGTGAGAGCTGGTGCAGAGTGGAAAAAATATGTAACAAAAACAATATAATGTAACATACATCTTCTATAAGTGACATTTGATTGTATTAAATAAACCGCGTCCGTGATTTACACCTGAGCAATTATTATTTTTTTATTGTTTTTTTGGGGAGGGGGGGGTGTAGCCATGTTAAGTAATCAAGGGGGAGTTTTATCAAAGCTTGCAGAGAGGTAAAGTGGAGAGAGATAAAGTACCAACCAATCAGCTCCTAGCTGTCATGATACAGGCTGTGTTTGAAAAATCAAGATAACAATACATAGGAGTACGCTTATATCCATAAGGATTTTACTTATATAATATATATATATATATATATATATATATATATAGGCAGTACGGATGGTGTAATGGTTAGCATTACTGCCTCACAGCACTGAGGTCATGGGTTTGTATATGCTCCCCGTACTTGCATGGGTTTCCTCCGGGTACTCCAGTTTCCTCCCACAATCCAAAATATACTAGTAGGGTAATTGGCTCCCAACAAAAATTAACCCCAGCGTTAATGTGTCTGTGTGTACTTGTGGTAGGGAATATAGATTGTAAGCTCCACTGGGGCAGGGACTGATTTTGAATGGTCAAAATACTCTCTGTACAGCGCTGCGGAATATGTGTGCGCTATATAAATAACTGGTAATGAATAAATAAAAAAATATATATATCTTTTTCTCTATCGTCCTAGTGGATGCTGGGGTTCCTGAAAGGACCATGGGGAATAGCGGCTCCGCAGGAGACAGGGCACAAAAAGTAAAGCTTTAGGATCAGGTGGTGTGCACTGGCTCCTCCCCCTATGACCCTCCTCCAAGCCAGTTAGATTTTGTGCCCGGCCGAGAAGGGTGCAATCTAGGTGGCTCTCCTAAAGAGCTGCTTAGGAAAGTTTAGCCTAAGGGTACCTCAGGTTCGTGGTGCAGAACTGTCACTATCAGTTTCAGACGCTGCCGTTTGGATTGTCCACGGCACCCCGGGGTCTTTACCAAGGTAATGGCCGAATTGATGATTCTTCTTCGAAGAAAAGGCGTCTTAATTATCCCTTACTTGGACGATCTCCTGATAGGGGCATAGTCCAGGGAACAGTTGGAGGTCGGAGTAGCACTATCTCGGATACTGCTACAATCAGCACGGGTGGATTCTAAATATTCCAAAATCGCAGCTGATCCCGACGACACGTCTGCTGTGCCTAGGGATGATTCTGGACACAGTCCAGAAAAAGGTGTTTCTCCCGGAAGAGAAAGCCAGGGAGTTATCCGAGCAAGTCAGGAACCTCCTAAAAACAGTGCATCATTGCACAAGGGTCCTGGTAAAAATGGTGGCTTCCTACGAAGCAATTCCATTCGGCAGATTTCACGTAAGAACTTTTCAGTGGGATCTGCTGGACAAATGGTCCGGATCGCATCTTCAGATGCATCAGCGGATAACCCAATATCCAAGGACAAGGGTGTCTCTCCTGTGGTGGTTATAGAGTGCTCATCTTCTAGAGGGCCGCAGATTCGGCATTCAGGATTGGATGCTGGTAACCACGGAGCCCAGCCTGAGAGGCTGGGGAGCAGTCACACAAGGGAAAAATTTCCAGGGAGTGTGATCAAGTATGGAGACTTTTCTCCACATAAATATACTGGAGCTAAGGGTAAATTTATAATGCTCTAAGCTTAGCAAGACCTCTGCTTCAAGGTCAGCCGGTATTGATCCAGTGGGAAAAACATCACGGCAGTCGCCCACGTAAACAGACAGGGCGACACAAGAAGCAGGAGGGCAATGGCAGAAACTGCAAGGACTTTTCGCTGGGCGGAAAATCATGTGATAACACTGTCAGCAGTTTTTCATCCCGGGAATGGAAACTGGGAAGCAGACTTCCTCAGCACGACCTCCACCCGGGAGAGTGGAAACTTCATTGAGAAGTTTTTTCCACATGATTGTAAACCGTTGGGAAATACCAAAGGTGGACATGATGGCGTCCCGTCTGAACAAAAAACGGGACAGGTATTGCGCCAGGTCAAGGGACCCTCAGGCAATAGATGTGGACGTTCTGGTAACACCGTGGGTGTACCAGTCGGTGTATGTGTTCCCTCCTCTGCTTCTCATACCTAAGGTGCTGAGAATTATAAGACGTAGAGGAGTAAGAACTATACTCATGGCTCCGGATTGGCCAAGAAGGACTTGGTACCCGGAACTTCAAGAGATGCTTACAGAGGTCTTATGGCCTCTGCCGCTAAGAAGGGACTTGCTTCAGCAAGTACCATGTCTGTTCCAAGACTTACCGCAGCTGCGTTTGTCGGCATGGCGATGGAAAGCCGGATCCTAAGGGAAAAAAGGCATTCCGGAAGAGGTCATTCCTACCCTGGTCAAAGCCAGAAAGGAGGTGACCGCACAACATTATCACCACGTGTGGCGAAAATTTGTTGCGTGGTGTGAGGCCAGGAAGGCCCCACAAAGAAATTTCAACTCGGTCGTTTCCTGCATTTCCTGCAAACAGGAGTGTCTATGGGCCTCAAATTGGGGTCCATTAAGGTTCAAATTCGGCCCTGTAAATTTTCTTCCAGAAAGAATTGGCTTCAGTTCCTGAAGTCCAGAAGTTTGTCAAGGGAGTATTGCATATACAAACCCCTTTTTTGTGCCTCCAGTGGCACTGTGGGATCTCAACGTAGTTCTGGGATTTCTCAAATCACATTGGTTTAAAACCAGTCAAATATGTGGATTTGCAGCATCTCGCATAAAAAGTGACCATGCTCTTGGCCCTGGCCTGGACCAGGCGAGTGTCAAATTGGTGGTTTTTTCTCAAAAAAGCCCATATCTGTTTGTCCATTCGGACAGGGCAGAGCTGCGGACTCGTCCCCAGTTCTCTCCCTAAGGTGGTGTCAGTGTTTCACCTGAACCAGCTTATTGTGGTGCCTTGCACCTACTAGGGACTTGGAGGACTCCAAGTTGCTAGAAGTTGTCAGGGCCCTGAAAATATATTCCAGGACAGCTGGAGTCAGAAAATCTGACTCGCTGTTTATACTGTATGCACCCAACAAGTTGGGTGCGCCTGCTTCTAAGCAGTCGATTGCTCGTTGGATTTGTAACACAATTCAACTTGCACATTCTGAGGCAGGCCTGCCACAGTCTAAATCGGTTAAGGCCCATTCCACAAGGAAGGTGGGCTCATCTTGGGCGGCTGCCCGAGAGGTCTCGGCATTACAACTCTGCCGAGCAGCTACGTGGTCAGGGGAGAACACGTTTGTAAAATTCTACAAATTTGATATCCTGACAAAAGAGGACCTGGAGTTCTCTCATTCGGTGCTGCAGAGTCATCCGCACTCTCCCGCCCGTTTGGGAGCTTTGGTATAATCCCCATGGTCCTTTCAGGAACCCCAGCATCCACTAGGACGATAGAGAAAATAAGAATTTACTTACCGATAATTCTATTTCTCGGAGTCCGTAGTGGATGCTGGGCGCCCATCCCAAGTGCGGATTATCTGCAATACTTGTACATAGTTACAAAAATCGGGTTATTATTGTTGTGAGCCATCTTTTCAGAGGCTCCGCTGTTATCATACTGTTAACTGGGTTTAGATCACAAGTTGTACGGTGTGATTGGTGTGGCTGGTATGAGTCTTACCCGGGATTCAAAATTCCTCCCTTATTGTGTACGCTCGTCCGGGCACAGTACCTAACTGGCTTGGAGGAGGGTCATAGGGGGAGGAGCCAGTGCACACCACCTGATCCTAAAGCTTTACTTTTTGTGCCCTGTCTCCTGCGGAGCCGCTATTCCCCATGGTCCTTTCAGGAACCCCAGCATCCACTACGGACTCCGAGAAATAGAATTATCGGTAAGTAAATTCTTATTTTTTTTTTGCATTGTTGTGACATCTGTGAATAAAATCTTTTTAGATATAATCCTATCGTGGGGGTCCGGTGGCTGTAAAAGATAAAGAAATGTTATGCCTACGGTAGAACTGATTCTACGTTCTGGGGTGAATGCCTGTTCCAGATTAAAGATACCTTTGGAGGAACGTAGCGACTAAACACTAGGTGGGCGCATTACCTACAGTACAGCAAGCTGAACACGTGATGGTTATACCCATGTATATTTGAAAAGACGTTTTAAAGAATGATGGGCGCATCTCGCTGTGTTAGGTGTGATCAGAGGGAATCTACCCTTGGTGTTATTTGGGATTCCTACCATTAACGCGGTTTCTTTCTCCTCTTCTGCTTTTTATGAGAACCTCAGATCGGTATACTGTGATCACCAAGGATACAAAAGAAGTAATACCAAACTTTCCTAACCGTGCTTGCGGATCACTCATTTGTTATATCCCATGTGTTTTAAAAATGGCAGAAGCTGATTGGTTGGTACTTTATCTCTCTCCAAGCTTTCATAAATATCCCCACAAGAGTACAAAAGACAATTCTAAAAAGAAGTATACATTTTCATTCCTCTCCTAGATATTACTACAGACCATGCTGAATTATCGGTACATGGGAGATGATGTAGTGGAATTTGCCAAAACTTTGCACCCCCAAAAAACGTAAATCAGCTTTTCTGCGGTAAATGGGGGCAACAGGGCACAGGTCTTGGTATTTATTCCCAATACACTAAAAGGAACTCTTACCCCTCCACTACCAGTGATGTGGATGATGCAGATTATGTGGATAAGATGTAGCTGCAACGTTGCTTGCCATCAACCCTGAAACTGTTCTAAGTTGTGGCCATTGGCTGCTGCTTATAACTTTGTGTGAGACCGGAGGCATGCAGCTGTAAATAGGGACCAGGCAGCCTTACGGACACCTGATCACTAACTAGACCAAGGGAAAACACACGATCTTTGTCACTATGGCACCCCTGGTGGCGTCATCATCATCCGTCTCCTACAACATTCATTGTTAATAGCAGGGCACTTTTTTTAGTGATATATTTCAGAAACCAATATCTTTCATGGACTTTCACAAAAATATCTAAGCATTGCTTGTTACCCATCTCTGATGTAAGAACCCCACAAATTCATAGGCTTCGTCTAATTTCAAAATATGCTGTAGATTTATTGATGATATATTGCTTATAAATAACATTATTGCTGTAGCTCAGTTACAGGTGACCTGCAGCTCTCTACCCATAATCCCCTGCATGTCTTGCCAGCCGCCATGTTACTTCTCACTGACTCTCCTCACAAACACGCCTCCAGGGCTCTGCTGCTGAACGCTTTTCTTCCTGGTCTTCTTCTTCTCCTTATATGCCTCTGATAGCTTTTCCCCCTGAGGAGGAAACATATTTTACATAGTCAATGATAAAAATTTGGAGAACAGAGATTTAGTTTCAGTCCATGCAATATATGGCAGAGGGAAGGGTCCTTGATGTGTAGATGTTGCTCCATAATCAAATTCCTTCCGTTTGTGCTGATTACCGATGTGTACCAGACCCGCTAGAAGTCTGATCAACAAATCTGCACTTATTTGCTGCTGTTATTAGACAAAATGTGAATATTATTATTTTTGAGGAAAAATATAAACTAAGAGAAGAACTTGATTGGTGACTGTCTTAAATCATAATAAGGACTTTAGTAACTGACATGCGATACAGAGAACATTGTGGTTACTGACATACAATACAGAGAGCATTCTGGTGACCAAAATACAATAAAGAAAACAACACTTTAGTGAGCAACATACCACACAGAGAGCATTCAGGTGACCAAGATACAATACAGAAACAACTCTAGTGACTGACACACCATACTGAGACCATCTTGGTGACCGAAAAAACATATAGAGAGCTTTCCTGTGACCGAGATACAATAAAGAAAGCACTCTAGTGCGCAACATACCACACAGAGAGCATTCTGGTGACCATGATATAATACAGAGCACACTCTAGTGAGCAACATACCACACAGAGAGCATTCTGGTGACCAAGATATAATACAGAGCACACTCTAGTGGCCAACATACCATACAGAGAGCATTCTGGTGACGAAGATATAATACAGAGCACACTCTAGTGGCCAACATACCAAACAGAGAGCATTCTGGTGATGAAGATACAATACAGACTAGTGACTGACACACCATACTGAGATCATGTTGGTGACCAATATAACATAGAGTGCATTCCTGTGACCGAGATACAATACAGAAAGCACTCTAGTGAGCAACATTCCACACAGAGAGCATTCTGGTGACCAAGATATAATACGGAGCACACTCTAGTGAGCAACATACCACACAGAGAGCATTCTGGTGACCAAGATATAATACAGAGCACCCTCTAGTGGCCAACATACCATACAGAGAGCATTCTGGTGGCCAAAATACGATACAGAAAAGACTCTAGTAACTGACACACCATACAGAGACCATCTTGGTGACCGATATACCATAAAGATAGCATTGACCGAGATACCATACAGAAAGCATTCTAGTGAGCAACATACCACTAAAGAGCATTCTGGTAACAAAGCTATAATACAGAGCACACTCTAGTGGCCAACATACCATACAGAGAGCATCCTGATGCCCAATATACAATACCCAAATCCTTCTGATGACTGGTTTATAGGCCTCAATAAGAAAAAAAAATGCATACCAGGCTTCAAACCAACGAAGACTATGAAATGTGTGGGCTACTGAGATGCAATGTATCTCTCCCTAAAATAAGCAGATAAATAGGTAGAAGAATTGGTGTTCAATTACATATGTGATTTTAAGATGTTTGTGTTAATTGGTGTCCAACTTATCTAGTGTATGTATGTATATGTGTGTGTATATATATATATATATATATATATATATATATATATATATGGGTGGTCTTCAGTTTGCCGAATGTCGGGATCCCGGCGCACAGTGTTCCGGCGCCGGAATCCCAGCACCCGGCATACCGACATATATTCTCCCTCGTGGGGGTCCACGACCCCCCTGGAGGGAGAATAAAATAGCGCGGCGCGCCACCGTGCCCGTAGCGTGGCGAGCGCAGCGAGACCGCAAGGGGCTCCTTTGCGTTCGCCACGGTGTCGGTATGCCGGCGGTCGGGCTCTCGGCGCCGGTATGCTGGTCGCTGGGAGCCCGGCCGCCGGCATACCATACTACACCCATATATATATATATATATGCAAAAGTAACTGACAACAAAATCATCATGCAGCGTTATAACCTTTATTGATATGTGTGGTTGAATCAATGGGGATATATAAAGAAAAGATGAGTTAGATGGATCATGGCACAACATTGGATATATGGTTAAACTTCTGAACATGTCCCATGGTACTAGTGACTAGCTAATGGATTTTTGGGTGATGGTGCTTTTAGTGTTTAGGCTCAAAATGGTCTTGCGTGCTTTCTGTTCTATCCCCTTGCAGTAAGCAGACGGCTTGGGAAGGCTGGTCAGGCTCTATAATCTTTATCATGTGGCTCATTTTTTCACTTGGTAAAATTTGTCCAAAATCAAGGAAGCAACTCCAAATGTTGGGTGTTTTCTTGCTATTGTTTGTTTATAGTGTTATATGGTTTTATTCAGTGCTCGAAGTGGGCCGGTATACCATGGTATGGCATACCGGCACTTCTTCGAACACTGATGTCTGAAGACCCCTGCCAATGCCGCATCGATTGGCTGCCGGTCCGTGGCAGATTTGAAATAGTAGCGCCGCTGTCATAGGAGCCGCAGTGCCGCTGACCACAGCCTCCTCCTCCTTGCATCGCCGTCGCTGTCTGCGACTCTGACTCCTCCTCCGCTACACCACTGCCGCCCCCAGTCCTTCTCTGCACCTCCGCATCATGCCGGCCACAGTCTCCTCATCCACCACACTGCAGACCACAGCATCCTCAGCACCACCGCTGCTAAACAGGTAATCTTACCCTGCTGCCTTTCTCTCTCCCTAGTCCCTAGTGTATGCCCTTCCTGTCACTCTCCCTGAATTTTGTCTCATTCCATGTGGCATAATGTGAATTTTGGCTCATACCGTGTGCTATAATGTGAATTTCGACTAATTCTGTGTGCTATAATGTCAATTTCGGCTCTGTGTGCTATAATGTGAATTTCTGCTCATTCTGTGTGCTATAATGTGAATTTCGGCTCTGTGTGCTATAATGTGAATTTTGGCTCATTCTGTGTGCTATAATGTGAATTTTGGCTCATTCTGTGTGCTATAATGTGAATTTTGGCTCATTCTGTGTGCTATAATGTGAATTTCGGCTCATTCTGTGTGCTAGAATGTGAATTTCGGCTCATTCTGTGTGCTAGAATGTGAATTTTGTCTCATACCGTGTGCTAGAATGTGAATTTTGGCTCATTCCTTGTGCTATGATGTGAATTTCGGCTCATACTGTGTGGTATAATGTGAATTTCGGCTCATACCGTGTGCTAAAATGTGAATTTCGGCTCATACTGTGTGGTATAATGTGAATTTCGGCTCATACCGTGTGCTAGAATGTGAATTTCGTCTCATACCGTGTGCTAGAATGTGAATTTCGTCTCATACCGTGTGCTATAATGTGAATTTCGTCTCATACCGTGTGCTATAATGTGAATTTCGTCTCATACCGTGTGCTATAATGTGAATTCTGGCTCATACCGTGTGCTATAATGTGAATTTCGTCTCATACCGTGTGCTAGAATGTGAATTTCGTCTCATACCGTGTGCTAGAATGTGAATTTCGTCTCATACCGTGTGCTAGAATGTGAATTTCGTCTCAAGCCGTGTGCTATAATGTGAATTCTGGCTCATACCGTGTGCTAGAATGTGAATTTCGTCTCATACCGTGTGCTAGAATGTGAATTTCGGCTCATTCCTTGTGCTATGATGTGAATTTCGGCTCATACCATGTGCTAAAATGTGAATTTCGGCTCATACTGTGTGGTATAATGTGAATTTCGGCTCATACGGTGTGGTATAATGTGAATTTCGGCTCATACCGTGTGGTATAATGTGAAAGGGGCACCAGTACTAGATAGTATAAGGGGTATATGGTGTGGTAAACTACACTGAAGGACACGCCCCCTTCTGAGTGGCCACGCCCCTTTTCCGGAGCATAATTACAACCTTCACTTCCATACCCCCACTTCAAAATTTCCACTTCGACCACTGGTTTTATCTCCGTCCATAGTTCTAGCAAGGTGCGATTTTATATCTAGGCTGCTGCACAAAGCAGAGGCGCATCTGACAACGTCTTTGGTGTTGACTGTGGTAAATGGGCCATATCAGGTGTCGGGAATAATGCACTGAGTCACACAAGGCGCCACATGCTGTTGGAGCAGTCAGTGCATTATACAAATACTACAATGTGTGATTTATTTGCCAGAATTCACTACTTATGCATTTAAAGCATGCAATAGATTAAAAATATCACCTTGGAGCCCGGTGGTTTTAGTACTGGTCTCCTCGGTGACTTCTAATAACCTTATATTGCTTAGAAGAGTCTGAATGCTCTCGTGTTATTGTGCAGGATTATTATACAAGCTTTTATCTAACAGCACGTCAGCTCAATTCCCTCAGCTCCCTGCTCAGTGGGTTTAGCCCTGAGTAATGTAGTGTCGGTAATCTGGGAGATCTATGTCGGTAAGCAATTAGCGACTGCTGAGCGTGTGACATACTAGATTATATCTGAGCACGAGAATTCTCCACCCTACAATTAAATATAATTTATCATCATGACTCAACAGACGCTGCGACTCACCCAACTACTCTCACCCCGACCGGTCCTGGCTGAGCCTAGATTTCTTATATTCACTCACAATTATAAAAGTTATTAATCCGCTGATTTACACAAACGAAAATAAGCTGTGTTAGGGAACGGCGAAGCACCGAGGCCGCAGGCTACATTAGCGGGAAGAATGTAAGGTGCAGGCCAGGACAAGCTGCATTGTCATTCCTTTACTTACAGGACCACTCTGACTCAGCAGAACATTAATAAGAAGTTGCTCACCGCTTGTCTATACTAACTCAGTCCTAAAGTGCTCACTGTCAGACCTATTACTACGTCACTATGTAGCAGGTTCCTACACCAAGGCCCTTTATACATCTAACCTGACCATGTAACCCAGCTGTGCTCCCATCTCAGGAGCATTCATCAGGTTGTCCGAACACAGCGCATTGACTGTTCCCCGAGGAAACGACTGCTATAAGTCACCCGTGCATGATGCAGTCATAATGTTGACACCCCAACATGGACAATTATGATACAGGTTGAGTATCCCCTGTACCGACATTTTCTCAGGCACTGTCCACAGGTTATCCACATGATAACCTTGGGATATGATGGAGCGACAGCGGATTGGTACCAAACGATCACAAGCTTTCTGGCCTCCCAGGATGCAACAGGCTCGTCCATATATCCCCGCCGACTGGCTCAGGCAATTCAGTTTTTTTGTTTGGTGCTGCAGGACTCCTGCCATGGTCACAGGGCTGCTGTGTAAGCTTTTTTTTATTTTATTTTTATAGTCTTACCACATTGTTTTGAGTGATCTTTCCTAACAGCGTCTTACACGTATATTGGAAAGAGTCGCTCCAACAACTCTCCGCCGGGTCGCCACAACGCTTACCCACGGTACAAGTGCTGTCTCGACGAGCGTCTATGTCGGATATACTAGCAGGTCCAAGCAGAGGTTACCAGGCTGACAGAATGCTGACATTAGGGTTAGGCAATAGGTGGATATTAGGATTAGGCTATGGTGAGGGGAGGTTAGGGTTTGGCACTAGGGTGAGTGGTAAGAGTTAGGGACAGGGCTAGTGTACTCATCAGAATGCCGCTCCGCCAGAACTGACTATGACCACTAAGACCTGGAAGACGCCGCTGCAGCCAACTGTAGCAAGTAAGTCACCACTGGGGCACGTCAACAAGCTTTCATGCCTACATTATGAATGTTGTCATATACCACACCCATTTTTTTCCTCACAAAAGTGAGTACTCTGGCTCTCCTCAATACTTTCTCCTAACAAGCAAGCAACAGAGATGTAGTCCGTTGACGCCGGAGGACACCCAAAACAGGAAACCGCATGAGTGACATATAAGGGATGAGTACACAACCGTAGTAGGGTTACCTGACTGGAAGTAACCCCCATCAAGTCAGTGGTTACTGCAGTGTGACAGGGGCCAGATAGTAAGACCCCTGGAGAAGACTGGGGGGGAGGGAATTCATGTAACAAAATGAAACTATTCAAATGCTTTGGGGGTCCGGGCGCCCCTGGCAAAGTGACGGACTTGTTCAGTCATGAATACGTCTCCACTGCACGACTAGGCCACAACATCATGGAAGCTAGAGGCAGGAGCTCAGTGCAAAAGGCCAGTCCTTCCTCTGCGGTGCGTTCGATTTTTGTTAACGATGTGGCTGATTCCGACGGATCAGAACGACACTTTCGTTAAAATCGTCCAGCGTGTACGCATTATGTCGCTGACGATGCATGCTCCTGTGCGTCGTCTGCAAAATTGCCCGTCAGACCTGCATGCACCTCAATCCGACGATGTCGCCGGTGAAGGCCATGCTGCCGAATGCATAATATATATATTTAATATATATGTCCTGTGTACAGTTAACATTAGGGGGTATATGCAATTGCGGTCGAATTCCCGAAAATGTCGAAAAACGGGACACTTTCGCCCCCAAAAAAAAATCGCCAATGCAATACAGTACTTTTCATCAAAAAAACGGACTTTTCAAATTCGACTTTTGGAAATTCGACATTTGACAAATTCGACATTTCTGCAATGGTACAAATGCGGCTTTTCGACAAAAGTATATTCAATTGAAGAATGTAAATTCAACAGCAGTGCTTTTGGACAGTAAATTCGTCATTTTCAATCCGTCTCACTTTGCTGGCGGAATGTAATAAAAATTTTTAAAAACATGTTTTTTTTGTGTTTTTTTTTATTGCTAATAGCATATCTATTTATATTAGAAGGGATTAGGTACTTGGTTTGTCTATTTAGGAGGCACAAGTATTATTTATATATTTTTAAAAAAAAATTTTTATTTTTATATGGAATGGGTTAAAAACATGAAAAAAAATGCGTGGGGTCCCCCCTCCTAAGCATAACCAGCCTCGGGCTCTTTGAGCCGGTCCTGGTTGCCAAAATACGGAAAAAAAAACGACAGGGGATCCCCCGTATTTTAACAACCAGCACCGGGCTCTGCGCCTGGTGCAAAAAATACGGGGGACAAAAAGCGTAGGGGTCCCCCGGTTTTTTTTGTTCCAGCACCGGGCTCCACTAGCTGGACAGATAATGCCACAGCCGGGGGAAACTTTTATACCGCTCCCTGCGGCCGTGGTATTAAATATCCAACTAGTCACCCCTGGCCGGGGTACCCTGGAGGAGTGGGGACCCCTCAATCAAGGGGTCCCCCCCAGCCACCCAAGGGCCAGGGGTGAAGCCCGAGGCTGTCCCCCCCATCCATGGGCTGCGGATGGGGGGCTGATAGCCTTGAGTAAAATGATCGAATATTGTTTTTTGCAGAAGAACTACAAGTCCCAGCAAGCCTCCCCCGCAAGCTGGTACTTGGAGAACCACAAGTACCAGCATGCGGGGGGAAACGGGCCTGGTACCTGTAGTTCTTCTGCAAAAAAAATACCCAAATAAAAACAGGACACACACACCTTGAAAGTAAAACTGTATTACATACATGCCGACACGTACATACTTACCTATGTTGACACGCCGACTCTGTCTCCGTCTGTCGGCAGAATCCGGGGTACCTGCAAATAAAATTTATACTCACCTGATCCAGTGTCCGGTTCTTTTATTGTAATCCTCGTACTTGGCAACAACAAAAAAACGCATAGCCAATCCAGACGGACTGAAAGGGGTCCCATGTTTACACATGGGACCCCTTTCCCCGAATGCAGAGACCCCCTGTGACTACTGTCACAGAGGGTCCCTTCAGCCAATCAGGGAGCGCCACGTTGTGGCACTCTCCTGATTGGCTATGCGCGTCTGAGCTGTCAGACAGCGCATCGCACAGCTCCCTCCATTAGTTTCAATGGTGGAAACTTTGCGGTCAGCGGTGGGGTTACCCGCGGTCAGCGGCTGACAGCGGGTAACCCCACCGCCGACCGCAAAGTTCCCACCATTGAAAATAATGGAGCGGCTGTGCGATGCGCTGTCTGACAGCTCAGACGCGCATAGCCAATCAGGAGAGTGCCACAATGTGGCGCTCCCTGATTGGCTGAAGGGACCCTCTGTGACAGTAGTCACAGGGGGTCTCTGCATTCGGGGAAAGGGGTCCCATGTGTAAACATGGGACCCCTTTCAGTTCGTGGATCGGGTAAATGCGGTTTGTTTTGTTGCCAAGTACGTGGATTACAATAAAAGAACCGGACACTGGATCAGGTGAGTATAAATTTTATTTGCAGGTACCCCGGATTCTGCCGACAGACGGAGACGTGGACAGAGTCGGCGTGTCAACATAGGTAAGTATGTATGTGTCGGCATGTATGTAATAAAGTTTTACTTTCAAGGTGTGTGTGTCCTGTTTTTATTTAGGTATTTTTTTTGCAGAAGAACTACAGGTACCAGCGGGCCCGTTTCCCCCCCACATGCTGGTACTTGTGGTTCTCCAAGTACCAGCTTGCGGGGGAGGCTTGCTGGGACTTGCAGTTCTTCTGCAAAAACAATATTCGATCATTTTAGTCAAGGCTATCAGCCCCCCATCCGCAGCCCATGGATGGGGGGGGGGACAGCCTCAGGCTTCACCCCTGGCCCTTGGGTGGCTGTGGGGGACCCCTTGATTGAAGGGGTCCCCACTCCAGGGTACCCCGGCCAGGGGTGACTAGTTGGATATTTAATGCCACGGCCGCAGGGAGCGGTATAAAAGTGTCCCCCGGCTGTGGCATTATCTGTCCAGCTAGTGGAGCCCGGTGCTGGTACAAAAAATACGGGGGACCCCTACGCTTTTTGTCCCCCGTATTTTTTGCACCAGGACCAGGCGCAGAGCCCGGTGCTGGTTGTTAAAATACGGGGGATCCCCTGTCATTTTTCCCCCCGTATTTTGGCAACCAGGACCGGCTCAAAGAGCCCGGAGGCTGGTTATGCTTAGGAAGGGGGACCCCACGCAATTTTTTTCCGGGATTTTTACCGTTTTTTGTACCGTCTGAAAAGTCGATTCAAAATCCGTCAATTGGTCCGTTTTTCGACAGCGGGACTGTCGAATCCGTTTTTTATTGAATATGCGAATTCCGGCACCCGCCAGCCAGAATTCGACGGTTGAATTGTGTCGAATTTAAAAACGGGCGAAAAAGTGCCGCAATTCGCCCGGAATTGCATCTACCCCTAGGTATATTAGATATAAATCTAATTTTATAGCAAATCATGCGTCAGATTACAATTCTCTGAGATGAATAACAAAATTGCACCGACAGTCATCACCATGTTAGTCTAGCAATAAATCTTTTTCACCTTGTCGCTTACAATGAAAATACAAAACAGGATAAGTGTAGGGTGCGGTCACACTACTGGGATAATTGGTTGCCCTGTGTGTGTAAAAGAGGATAGGGTGCCTTTCTGCTGCTGGGACACCTGAAACGTACAGGGAGAAGACTAGGTCGCACGTAACTGACTTAAGTAATTATAACAGCATAGATTTCTGAGCGTGCTTGTTGGATATGTCCTATGTCTGACTTATGTGACTTATCTGTACCCTCCACAATTTTTGCTTATTACACAGCGCATGTTAGACCTATTTTATTTGTAGGTATCTCCATGAAACTCCATCCTTCATGATGTTAAAGTCTATTAAATCTTGTAGAGCAGATTCCCATTTTATTAAGTTCGCCTTTATACCCATAGGCTACTCCTGATTGGCTGATGGTTATTATCTAGCCTTTATACCCATAGGCTGCTCCTGATTGGCTGATGTCTATTATCTAGCCTTTATACCCATAGGCTGCTCCTGATTGGTTGATGGCTATTATCTAGCCTTTATAACGATAGGCTGCTCCTGATTGGCTAATGGCTATTATCTATCCTTTATACCCATAGACTGCTCCTGATTGGCGGATGGTCATTATCTAGCCCAGTGTTCCCAACCTCGGTCCTCAAGGCACAAGTTTTAAAGTTAGTCAGACTTGAGCACAGGTGACTTCATTAGCATCTCAGTTATTTTGATTTAAGCATCTGTGCTCAAGCACGGGTATGACTTTTAGTGTGCCGTAATGGCCAAGGTTGTGAAACACTGATCTAGTCTTTATACCCATAGACTGCTCCTGATTGGCTGACAGAGATTATCTGATCAGTATGAGTGGAGAGTAACTGATTTTGCATGGGGCGATCCTTGTGGGTGCTATATTACATATGAACATCAGGGTTTTATTTCTTCCCCTCCCATAGGATTATGCCAGAACAAGGAAAGAAGATTTCAGATACGTGTTTATTAGGGTCAAGTGTAAATAAATAGAGGCAAAAGTGTTATCATTGTGATTGTGGCACTATTCATTCATTACATCAATAAGGCGTGGTTTTAAAACATGTTATTGTATGTGCGGTTTGATGATTTACAAAAACGCCATTAAAATGGGCAAAAATGTGCAGTTTTGCAAAATCTGAGTCAGTAAACGTGCCCCCAAGCGTAAATACTGTTACTATAATTAAGTGGCAAAGTGGCTTCCTGGTCTCTCCAAGGGCCCAGACGGATGTACAGCCTCATCTCAGAGGTGCTGGCTCCGCTGACTGGCCTGTAGCCGGCCCATACACAGAGGCTGTGTCACTTACACACCCTTTCCAGACGTGGGGAGCTGACACCACATGATTGCTCATGCCAGGTCCTGTAGCCCTAATACCAATACACTGTAACTGCAGCAACGCATTTCGCCATAATAAAATGATAACATTGCCCCGGTACATAAGGAGCTTGTACCCCACATAGAATAATCAGCTTTACAGCCTATTCCACTGCAGTGGTTTAGTGTTCACACTCATGAGGTAACAAAGTCACATGGCCAAATATGTGGTAGCACTTGGCTCTTTCAGCTGAGGATCTGTGAAAAGCTGGAATGTCCGTATATGGTAAGTTGGGAGGTGAAGGAGCCTTGGTCGTCTCCTGGCAGGTGGGATATCCAGTGTGGACAGCAGAGAAAGTAGATTTTGAGGCGATTGGGATGGCAGACTTCCCATCTCTTTTGGCATACAGCTGAAACAGGCACTACTGGTGATAGGATGCCTCATTTACTGAGGACTTACAGCAGTAGAGGAAACATTTTGCTGTGGGCGAGGGTATGCCTGCAGGTGTCCGCACAGCTGCCGTTAGGTCATGTCCTATAATGCTCTTATCAGCCACACACAGATGAACCTTCCTACCGCTCCTATCTCTACCATACTATAGTCCAGAGGGTGGCGCTAGTGAGCCATGTATGCGCATTACAGGATCCTCCTATGGAGCATTGCAGTGATATAATAATGGGCACATACTTTTCCTCACCAAACAACTCTCCCTACTATCCATTTCCAGAGAATTCACTATATAGAGCTCCTGTACAAGCAATAAGCATTGTGGTGCTGGCAGGTGACTTTACTGAACTGTGCATGTCTGGGATAGAGTGTCAGCAGTTGGATTAGAATAGGGGACCCACAGTTTATATGGTTGTCAGTGACGGTGCTATTCCAGCACAGAGCATACTGCTGTGTCACAGCACTCTGCAAGTCTTTCAGTTCATCTAAACCAACGTACTTCAGTCACAACCCTGGTTCCTACTACAGTAAAAGGCTGCACTGTGCAATGTTAGCTGGATCATACAGACTCTCTAGGCAGCAGAACCATCCCTCCCAACTGTCCCGATATTGGAGGGATAGTCCTGTTTTCCAGGCACAGTCCCATCCATGACCAGAAGCCATACGCATGTGCGCAGCATCTATTCACTGGCGAGAGGGGCGGAGTCATATTCAGCAGCTCCTGGGGCGCTGTCCATGCCTCCATCATGATGAAAATGGGGGCGAGGCTTGCGAGTACGGCATTTCACATGAGACCATGCCTCTCTGTGAAGCCACGCCCCCTTTTCCTGGCACGTGCCAAAGTCCCAAAACCCAACTTCATGAAAGTTGGGAGGTATAACTTAGTACTATGAATATTGGTCCAGGCCACAAAATGGCTGTGGGTGGACAGAGCTCCTTAAAATGGAGGTGCACGCACAGGAAGATGTAAGAGAGCACAATAGTTGCTGGGCAACCGGCTGACCTCTGAGTCTTCACCTACAGCCCCCATCTCCTTCCTGTTTTATTGTTACATCTGTTAGTTTCTGCCTGTGACGCTCGTTTATCTTACATTAAAATGGCTGCTGCTATGTTATCACAAACAGGTGTCCCTTTATTTTAATAAATGTATTTGTTATATTATCAATTTGCAGCCCTGCTGGAGGTCTGAGGGCCACCCATGTGGGCCCCTGAAGTCTAGCAGGTTGCCTATCACTGGTCTAAACTTTAATTTACATACTTGTATATGGAGGTCATATTTCCCTGGTTCATTATCACTTCAGGGCTAACGTATAATTGATGAAAGATCATTATGACGTAGTATATTGCCATCTCACGGTCTTAGCTGTATGTGTTTGTAGTTATTACATGACATGTACGGCATACTTGCCTACCTGACCCTCTCCATGAGGGAGAAAATGCTCTGTTCCTGGACTTTCCCGGTAATGTATGATTGCCATCACCTGTGGTGAGCTAGTTAATTGATAAGAAAGGTGTTTCACCACAGGTGATGGCAATCATACATTACCAGGAAAGTCCAGGAACAGAGCATTTTCTCCCTCATGGAGAGGGTCAGGTAGGCAAGTATGATGTACGGTCAGCTGTCACGGACATTAGCACTTCCCTTATTCCGTGTGGCCTTTCAGAGAGAACGCTCTTTATGTCATGGAACAAAACTAATCTAAGCCTGACCTCCCTTTCCCAGCAGTGGGGGAACCAGACAAAAGATTTCCTGCGACAGCTGAATCTATTGAAGCTGAAGTGACTGATCAGCTTTTTGTATTAGTGCCAGGGCTCCAGTGATGCGGTATGTAGGTTATAACGGCCCCAGGTACGCAGCTTGTACTGTGACCTACGTCATATGTATTACTGAGAGGGATCAAACTCTGAAAATTGAATTACAAAGAAAAATAATTTCAAAAGGCTCCAAACTTTTGTAACAGGATCACAGACTCCTCTCTTATCCCCACAAACTCTACCTATGTACCGTATACCACATATACTGACTTCACCTGCACTGGCCGCAGCACAGTCAGCCATTGCAAACAGGCAGACCCTCCATCTTGGTCAGTAGCTTAACCACAGACGTCACATACATGTAGATAGCGTTATCTCCGTGACCAGTCGGATCTCTTTACTAAGTCCTGTTCATTGGAGACAGATAAATACCCTCTCCCCCACCCATATGTACTTTCATTCATAACCTACTCCCCCTCCCCCAACTGCTTTAGCGAACACCCACCAGGCAAATGTCTCCTGTCCTGTGAACACTCCCCCTGTCCCCCATATTCATCCTCTAAGTTCCCTCCAAACATTGGGCCCAATCCAGACCTGATCGGTGCTGTGTGTTTTCGCACAGCAGCCGATCAGGTCTGGACTGCGCATGCGAAATAGCCGACGGGCGTATTCTCAGCCCTGCGATCGCCTCTGCCTGATTGAAAGAGGCGGTTGTTGGACGGGAGAGGGCGGGCTGGCGGGTTTAGAGAACGCGGTCCGGGCAACGCAGGTCTGCCCAGACCGCGTGGGGGGCGGGCCGCGGCGGCTGCATGACGTCACACACAGCCGCTGCGACCCTCACAGTGACGAGTAACTCCCTGCCAGTGCGCAGGAGCTGCGCTGGTAGGGAGCTACTCCTAAAGTAGAAAAGCATTGCCGCTGTGCGATGCTTTTGTACTTGTGCAATGGGGCCGGACTGACATGTGGCGCAGACTATCTCTGTGCTGGGCGTCCCCACGCATGTCAGTGTGACTGATCGTAGATGTGCTAAATTTAGCACAGCTACAATCAGGTCTGAATTAGGCCCATTCTTTTTTAAAACATATATTAAACGTCTGTTACGTCTGATGATGTCAGCCTCTGGTGAAACCTAATATATCTACAGCTCCCTGCTGTATGCATACCTGGGCGCTTCCTAAAAGCTGCGGACGCTGTATATTATTTATCTGTTATTGGTTTTTAACTCTTTGTATTTGTTATCCGCATCCATTTACAATAAAAGTAAACAAAAATAATATTTCATGACTACAGTAGAAAGAAACATTTTCATTGTTATTGCAGCCTTAAGGAATGGTGTATAAAAAAACCCAAAAAGATAATTTAGTGTGAAAGAAGCATCACATGACTCATCTCCTGAGATACTCTGTGCTGCTGGTGGACCCTGCTCCTTCCACTAAACTCTGTCTGTGGCCCCACCCCCTCCACGTGGACCTGCAATTCCCAGTATTATCTTCCCATCCTGCCCACGCAGCAAGCGGGAAATCCACCAACTTTTCCAGGGTGTCCGGGGGACTACATCATATTATGTACTAAATAAACTATAAAATGATAGGATCAGCTTTGATTGGTTGCTATGGGCTACTGCACTCTTTACACTGCTCTGATACATATCCCACATGCTCATTAATGAGTTCCCGGTCCCACAGAGACACTTACGCCGGCCCGTGGCGGGGGCTTCATCTGTTCCAGGCAGCCGTTGAGCTGGGCGACCTGTACTCTGTACTCATCCAGCTGAATCTCCATCTTCTCCCTGCGCAGGCGTTCATACTCCAGCTGGTCCTCCAGGTCCTTCATCTTCCTGCGCACAAAGCAAAATGTTCTAATATGACGTCCTCTACAGTAGACGGAGCGCAACTAATGCGAATGGAGAATGTGATTTGGGGTAATGAGATACATATAATACAGCAATCCATGTTTGCTGCACCATGATCATTGTAGAGTAAGGCTGTCTGCAATTAGAACCTACTGCAGTATTCCGATCCGTTTTGGGTTGGGCGATGCCTTCACTGATTAACAGAGGTACATTGCTCTACACAACACCAGTAACTTTTAGCACTGACAGCCAGGTGTGCCGGAGAAATCCCACTGCCTGCGCCCCCTTCCCCCCCCTCTAGGGGGCAGTAACTCGGTGGAGCAGGATCATGGATGAACTTGGGTACTTGGTTTGTTTCTATGAAAACTACACCAAAATTAGCCAATCAAGGAGGGTGGTCCTAACACTCTCCTGTCCCCACCATTGCATGTCCTCTCTATTGATTGGTCAAGTCTACTTGTGATGGATGGCCACACCCCCTCTGGTAGCTAGCCACACCCCTTAAGCTTGGGCCTCTACCACTGCAGTCCCTAGTGGGCCCTTCTGGCCCCGGTCTGACACCGCTGGAACACCTATATTCTGCACCTGTCTGCAGGGAAGCACACAGCAGGCTCTAACTTGAACTATAAATTATTCCACTGTCCCTCGATATATCAATCCTGCTTTATTATCCAGCAGGGATGGCCATCAGTGTGTTTACTAACGATGGTTACCATCGATGGTTGCAAAATGATGCAATGGATGACCATTTATGCTTTTTACCAAACCAATGGTGATCCTTGTTCTGTCACATTCTGGGGGCAGGGCTTTGCAGGTGTCAGGGGCGGGGCTATGCTCCGTTTCCTGGCAGCTTGCAGAGAAAATAAAATAACCATCAGGTGGTTCTGTAGCATCAATGGTGGGAAACCATCTGGTTCTCCCCCATAGATGGCAAAAGTATTCACCATCAGCCATACACCATCGATGATTGAGAAACATCGATGGACGATGGCCATCCCTACTTATCCAGTGACAATATACCAAAAAGAAGCAACAATCAGCTTTTTTAAATAACACCCTTCAGAACAAGCACGCCGCCCCCCCCTCCTACACACACGCACCCCGTGCAGAGGGTAACAACCCCACCTCTGGCACCTTGGGCAAGCGGCCCCATCTTTCCAGTGCTATTTTTCAGGAAATGGATCACACGCAGATAACAGGAACAGTGCTATACCATGTGACATCTTCCTAACGGTATCACCCGAAAGATGGCTCTGCCAGGAGATCACAGAGGAAGAGAGTGCTGTATTACACCAGTGGGATCTGTATTAGGTGCAGGGGTGTGGTGCGGGGCACCTTTGCCTCAAGCCCCCCCTGCGGCCAGCGTTATTACTGATGCCAGGCCTAAAGTGGGGACTTAAATACCATGTTCTGATAAAAAGATACATTCCCAGTGTTCTCGTTGCCTATGGTAAAGAAACGTCTTCCTTCCAGATATATACTAGATGTTACCTCTCAGACGCTTTCTGTTCTCTCTTCCTCTGACTTTCTTCTTCCAGGATCCCCCCAAGATGCTTATAATTGCTTTTTGCAATCTCCAGAAGTTTCTCGAGTTCTCTCATCTTGTTGTAAGCTCTCACTGCAAGAGATAAGACGTGACGGGTTATACCACTGCAGACCAATAACCAGCGGACGTACTGCAGCTGTTGTGTGACTACATGTCCCAGCATAACCTACCTGCCAGCAGCTGTACATATAGATATTGCCACCTATGTGCACATATGATAATAATTGCTGTATGCCCTCTGTCTTGTGTTATTTGTCATTTCAGTGAAAATACTGATAATGTCACAGTGGGATCTGGTCAGGATCCCAGCGGTCGAGGTTAGGGTTAGGCTGCAGGGGAGGGAGGGTTAGGGTTGGACTGTGGGGGAGGGAGGGTTAGGGTTAGGCTGCAGGGGAGGGAGGGTTAGGGTTAGGCTGCAGGGGAGGGAGGGCTAGGGTTAGACTGCGGGGAAGGAAGGGTGGATTAGGGTTAAACTGCGGGGGAGGGTGGGTTAGGGTTAGACTGCGGGGAAGGGAGGGTTAGGGTTAGGCTGCAGGGGAGGGAGGGTTAGGGTTAGACTGCGGCAGTGGCGGATCCAGGGGGGGGGCACGCGGGCCCGTGCCCCCCCTGTCATGTCTGGTACTTAAAAAAAAAAAAAAAAAAACACACAGCAGTGCCTTTAAAAAAGAAGCGGCGGCGCAGACGGCGCGCGCCGCGATGAATGGTCACGTTACGGCGGCAGCAGTACTAATGAGTCATAATGACTCATTACAGTGCGCTGCGTACAGCCGGAAGACTCGGAGGAGAGGCTTTCCCCTTCTCTCCTCCACTCGGAGTCTCACGATAGAGCCGGCAGCGCTGTATCACTGCTGCCTGCAGCGTACGCGTTGCGGCTCGCTCTCAGTGGGTGGGGGGCGCTATTTCCACCTGGAAGTCCGACGGGGACCTAACAGCTGTTTCTGATGTGTGTGCGGGTGGCGTTGCCCCTAATTTATGTAAGATGCCACGTGGGCATGCCTGGGCACCAGGAGTTGGCTTCTCTTTACTGGTATGTGTCCACAAAGTAGAGTCATTTACAGCTGTGTGTCTAACTACAGAAACATATGTCTGCAAATATATATACTGTATGTGTGTGTATATATATATATATATATATATACACACACACACACACACACTTTTTTTGTAACACAATTATGTTAATAGGGGCCCCTACATGACGGTTTGGGACTTTGCCAATAAGAAATACATCTTGGCCCCGGCCCCCTTCCCCATCATCCCTATATTACACAACCCAGCATTTTCCCCTGGTACACACAAATCACTATTTGCCCCCTGGCAGGATAGAGGTATCTTATATCTGAATGATATCACCAAAGACACTAGTTTCCCTCAGTTTTCCCAGATTCAGGAAGGTATTGACATCCCGTCCAAATATTTGTATCAATATTTACAACTTAGACACTTTCATTCCGCAATGAGCCACGTCCTCTCTAGCAGACCCCTGACCACGTTCGAGACAGTCTGTTTCAGACGTCCTTCAACCAAAGGTTTAATTTCCCTCTTATATGCCGCTCTCGATGGAGAACCACCCTCTCAACGTGATCCTCACGAGAGGGCATGGGAACTGGATCTAGGCTCGGCCTTAGATGATGAGGAATGGTCTGAGGCCTGGGGTAACGCTGCATCTAGCTCCATCTGCGTTAGAATCAAAGAGAACGTCTACAAATTATTATATAGATGGTATTATGTACCATCTCGCTTAAGCAGAATGTACCCGGATACATCGGATAGATGTTGGAGAGGATGTGGCGCAGAGGGCTCTTTCCTGCATATATGGTGGTCGTGCCCTAAAATTGTAAATGTTTAGAGAGATGTGATTAATCTTATTACTAATTTGCTACAGATTCCCATTCCTTATGATCCTAAATACATTCTTCTCCCCGTAAACCTGCCAACGCTGACAAACCATCAAAATAAACTACTACGTCATATAGTTTCGGCAATGACATGTCAATTGGCCGCGGACTGGAAAAACCCCATTCCACCTTCCATGCAGTCTATAATTGCCCGCATATGGTACGTTTACCGTATGGACTAAGGGGGTCATTCCGAGTTGTTCGCTCGTTATTTTTTTCTCGCAACGGAGCGAATAGTCGCTAATGCGCATGCGCAATGTCCGCAGTGCGACTGCGCCAAGTAAATTTGCTATGCAGTTTGGTATTTTACTCACGGCATTACGAGGTTTTTTCTTCGTTCTGGTGATCGTCATGTGATTGACAGGAAGTGGGTGTTTCTGGGCGGAAACTGGCCATTTTATGGGTGTGTGCGAAAAAACGCTACCGTTTCTGGGAAAAACGCGGGAGTGGCTGGAGAAACGGAGGAGTGTCTGGGCGAACGCTGGGTGTGTTTGTGACGTCAAACCAGGAACGACAAGCACTGAACTGATCGCACTGGAAGAGTAAGTCTGGAGCTACTCAGAAACTGCACAGAGAAGTCTATTCGCAATTCTGCTAATCTTTCGTTCGCAATTTTGATAAGCTAAGATTCACTCCCAGTAGGCGGCGGCTTAGCGTGTGCAAAGCTGCTAAAAGCAGCTTGCGAGCGAACAACTCGGAATGACCCCCTATATGACTAGTATCATTAATTGCTCCTCCAAGTCATTTGATAAAATATGGGGTCCTTGGCTGACTACACAACATGCCCCTTCACCTTTCAACTAATAATGCCCTTGTGTCATATCTGATGGAACCCTCCCGGGGATTCTAACCTACCATATTCTATCCTTCTGTATTTTCCTTTTTCTCTTCCCCTTTCTCTCTCCCTTTTCATATCCTATTCTATACTATTTCTCAATATTAGTCGGTTAGACTTTCGGCCGACTGCTATTCTCTCTGTCTTATTATACCCGCTCTCTGGGTCAAAAATGGATCATTTTCTCTTGATTTCCTATATACGTACCAACTGTTAGGTTATATTTGTACTGTATTATGCTATAATTGCCATCTGTTGGTTTCTGTTTGCTGTCTGTGATCCCATGAATAAAAATTTGTTGTCCAGGGGCCCCCCTCAAACCTTAATCCGGCCCTGCTGGGGCAGGACGCTCGCCAGTCGCCACTACCGCATGGAGCAGAGGAGAGCCGTCTGAGTGGGTGGCCCGCTCCCTGCCTCCCCATTGCCGCCATCTGAAGCTCCCAGAGGAGGTCAGTTTATCTTTAGGTATAAACAGTATATGTTGCTTGGAAACATATACTGTTTGTACCAAGGAAAAACAGTATATGTGTATGCATACCTTGTGGCATAATGTGAATTTTGGCTCATACCGTGTGCTATAATGTGAATTTCGGCTCATACCGTGTGCTATAATGTGAATTTCGGCTCATACCGTGTGCTATTATGTGAATTTCGGCTCATACCGTGTGCTATAATGTGAATTTCGGCTCATACCGTGTGGTATTATGTGAATTTCGGCTCATACCGTGTGCTATTATGTGAATTTCGGCTCATACCGTGTGCTATTATGTGAATTTCGGCTCATACCGTGTGCTATAATGTGAATTTCGGCTCATACCGTGTGCTATTATGTGAATTTCGGCTCATACCGTGTGGTATTATGTGAATTTCGGCTCATACCGTGTGCTATAATGTGAATTTCGGCTCATACCGTGTGGTATTATGTGAATTTCGGCTCATACCGCGTGCTATTATGTGAATTTCGGCTCATACCGTGTGCTGCAATGTGAATTTCGGCTCATACCGTGTGCTATAATGTGAATTTCTGATCATACCGTGTGGTATAATGTGAATTTCGGCTCATACCGTGTGGTATAATGTGAATTTCGGCTCTTATCGTGTGGTATAATGTGAATTTCGGCTCATACCGTGTGCTATTATGTGAATTTCGGCTCATACCGTGTGCTATAATGTGAATTTCGGCTAATACCGTGTGCTATAATGTGAATTTCGGCTCATACCGTGTGCTATTATGTGAATTTTGGCTCATACCGTGTGCTATAATGTGAATTTCGGCTCATACCGTGTGCTATTATGTGAATTTCGGCTCATACCGTGTGCTATAATGTGAATTTCGGCTCATACCGTGTGGTATTATGTGAATTTCGGCTCATACCGTGTGCTATAATGTGAATTTCGGCTCATACCGCGTGGTATTATGTTAATTTCGGCTCATACCGTGTGCTGCAATGTGAATTTCGGCTCATACCATGTGCTATATTGTGAATTTCGGATCATACCGTGTGGTATAATGTGAATTTCGGCTCATACCGTGTGGTATAATGTGAATTTCGGCTCTTATCGTGTGGTATAATGTGAATTTTGGCTCATACCGTGTGGTATAATGTGAATTTCGGCTCATACCGTGTGCTATAATGTGAATTTCGGCTCATACCGTGTGCCATTATGTGAATTTCGGCTCATACCGTGTGCTATTATGTGAATTTTGGCTCATACCGTGTGCTATTATGTGAATTTCGGATCATACCGTGTGCTATAATGTGCATTTCGGCTCATACCGTGTGCTATAATGTGAATTTCGGCTCATACCGTGTGGTATTATGTGAATTTCGGCTCATACCGTGTGCTATTATGTGAATTTCGGCTCATACCGTGTGCTATAATGTGAATTTCGTCTCATACCGTGTGGTATTATGTGAATTTCGGCTCATACCGTGTGCTATTATGTGAATTTTGGCTCATACCGTGTGCTATTATGTGAATTTCGGCTCATACCGTGTGCTATTATGTGAATTTCGGCTCATACCGTGTGTCATTATGTGAATTTCGGCTCATACTGTGTGCTATTATGTGAATTTTGGCTCATACTGTGTGCTATTATGTGAATTTCAGCTCATACCGTGTGCTATTATGTGAATTTCGGCTCATACCGTGTGCTATAATGTGAATTTCGGCTCATACCGTGTGCTATAATGTGAATTTCGGCTCATACCGTGTGATATTATGTGAATTTCGGCTCATACCGTGTGCTATTATGTGAATTTTGGCTCATACCGTGTGCTATAATGTGAATTTCGGCTCATACAGTGTGCTATTATGTGAATTTCGGCTCATACCGTGTGCTATAATGTGAATTTCGGCTCATACCGTGTGGTATTATGTGAATTTCGGCTCATACCGTGTGCTATAATGTGAATTTCGGCTCATACCGCGTGGTATTATGTGAATTTCGGCTCATACCGTGTGCTGCAATGTGAATTTCGGCTCATACCGTGTGCTATAATGTGAATTTCGGATCATACCGTGTGGTATAATGTGAATTTCGGCTCATACCGTGTGGTATAATGTGAATTTCGGCTCTTATCTTGTGGTATAATGTGAATTTCGGCTCATACCGTGTGGTATAATGTGAATTTCGGCTCATACCGTGTGCTATAATGTGAATTTCGGCTCATACCGTGTGCCATTATGTGAATTTCGTCTCATACCGTGTGCTATTATGTGAATTTTGGCTCATACCGTGTGCTATTACGTGAATTTCGGCTCATACCGTGTGCCATTATGTGAATTTCGGCTCATAACGTGTGCCATTATGTGAATTTCGGCTCATACCGTGTGCTATAATGTGAATTTCGGCTCATACCGTGTGCTATTATGTGAATTTCGGCTCATACCGCGTGGTATTATGTGAATTTCGGCTCATACCGTGTGCTGCAATGTGAATTTCAGCTCATACCGTGTGCTATAATGTGAATTTCGGATCATACCGTGTGGTATAATGTGAATTTTGGCTCATACCGTGTGGTATAATGTGAATTTCGGCTCTTATCGTGTGGTATAATGTGAATTTCGGCTCATACCGTGTGGTATTATGTGAATTTCGGCTCATACCGTGTGCTATTATGTGAATTTTGGCTCATACCGTGTGCTATTATGTGAATTTCGGCTCATACCGTGTGCCATTATGTGAATTTCGGCTCATACCGTGTGCCATTATGTGAATTTCGGCTCATACCGTGTGCCATTATGTGAATTTCGGCTCATACCGTGTGCTATAATGTGAATTTTGGCTCATACCGTGTGGTATTATGTGAATTTTGGCTCATACCGTGTGGTATTATGTGAATTTCGGCTCATACCGTGTGCTATTATGTGAATTTTGGCTCATACCGTGTGCTATTATGTGAATTTCGGCTCATACCGTGTGCCATTATGTGAATTTCGGCTCATACCGTGTGCCATTATGTGAATTTCGGCTCATACCGTGTGCCATTATGTGAATTTCGGCTCATACCATGTGGTATTATGTGAATTTCGGCTCATACCGTGTGCTATAATGTGAATTTCGGATCATACCGTGTGGTATAATGTGAATTTCGGCTCATACCGTGTGGTATAATGTGAATTTCGGCTCATATCGTGTGGTATAATGTAAATTTCGGCTCATACCGTGTGGTATTATGTGAATTTCGGCTCATACCGTGTGCTATAATGTGAATTTCGGCTCATACCGTGTGCTATAATGTGAATTTCGGCTCATACCGTGTGCTATTATGTGAATTTCGGCTCATACCGTGTGGTATTATGTGAATTTCGGCTCATACCGTGTGCTATAATGTGAATTTCGGCTCATACCGCGTGGTATTATGTGAATTTCGGCTCATACCGTGTGCTGCAATGTGAATTTCGGCTCATACCATGTGCTATATTGTGAATTTCGGATCATACCGTGTGGTATAATGTGAATTTCGGCTCATACCGTGTGGTATAATGTGAATTTCGGCTCTTATCGTGTGGTATAATGTGAATTTCGGCTCATACCGTGTGGTATAATGTGAATTTCGGCTCATACCGTGTGCTATAATGTGAATTTCGGCTCATACCGTGTGCCATTATGTGAATTTCGGCTCATACCGTGTGCTATTATGTGAATTTTGGCTCATACCGTGTGCTATTATGTGAATTTCGGCTCATACCGTGTGCCATTATGTGAATTTCGGCTCATACCGTGTGCTATTATGTGAATTTTGGCTCATACCGTGTGCTATTATGTGAATTTCGGCTCATACTGTGTGCTATTATGTGAATTTCGGCTCATACCATGTGCTATAATGTGAATTTCGGCTCATACCGTGTGGTATTATGTGAATTTCGGCTCATACCGTGTGCTATAATGTGAATTTCGGCTCATACCGTGTGCTATTATGTGAATTTCGGATCATACCGTGTGCTATAATGTGCATTTCGGCTCATACCGTGTGCTATAATGTGAATTTCGGCTCATACCGTGTGGTATTATGTGAATTTCGGCTCATACCGTGTGCTATTATGTGAATTTCGGCTCATACCGTGTGCTATAATGTGAATTTCGTCTCATACCATGTGGTATTATGTGAATTTCGGCTCATACCGTGTGCTATTATGTGAATTTTGGCTCATACCGTGTGCTATTATGTGAATTTCGGCTCATACCGTGTGCTATTATGTGAATTTCGGCTCATACCGTGTGTCATTATGTGAATTTCGGCTCATACCGTGTGCTATAATGTGAATTTCGGCTCATACCGTGTGATATTATGTGAATTTCGGCTCATACCGTGTGCTATTATGTGAATTTTGGCTCATACCGTGTGCTATAATGTGAATTTCGGCTCATACAGTGTGCTATTATGTGAATTTCGGCTCATACCGTGTGCTATAATGTGAATTTCGGCTCATACCGTGTGGTATTATGTGAATTTCGGCTCATACCGTGTGCTATAATGTGAATTTCGGCTCATACCGCGTGGTATTATGTGAATTTCGGCTCATACCGTGTGCTGCAATGTGAATTTCGGCTCATACCGTGTGCTATAATGTGAATTTCGGATCATACCGTGTGGTATAATGTGAATTTCGGCTCATACCGTGTGGTATAATGTGAATTTCGGCTCTTATCTTGTGGTATAATGTGAATTTCGGCTCATACCGTGTGGTATAATGTGAATTTCGGCTCATACCGTGTGCTATAATGTGAATTTCGGCTCATACCGTGTGCTATAATGTGAATTTCGGCTCATACCGTGTGCCATTATGTGAATTTCGTCTCATACCGTGTGCTATTATGTGAATTTTGGCTCATACCGTGTGCTATTACGTGAATTTCGGCTCATACCGTGTGCCATTATGTGAATTTCGGCTCATAACGTGTGCCATTATGTGAATTTCGGCTCATACCGTGTGCTATAATGTGAATTTCGGCTCATACCGTGTGCTATTATGTGAATTTTGGCTCATACCGTGTGCTATAATGTGAATTTCGGCTCATACCGCGTGGTATTATGTGAATTTCGGCTCATACCGTGTGCTGCAATGTGAATTTCAGCTCATACCGTGTGCTATAATGTGAATTTCGGATCATACCGTGTGGTATAATGTGAATTTCGGCTCATACCGTGTGGTATAATGTGAATTTCGCCTCTTATCGTGTGGTATAATGTGAATTTCGGCTCATACCGTGTGGTATAATGTGAATTTCGGCTCATACCGTGTGCTATAATGTGAATTTCGGCTCATACCGTGTGCCATTATGTGAATTTCGGCTCATACCGTGTGCCATTATGTGAATTTCGGCTCATACCGTGTGCTATTATGTGAATTTTGGCTCATACCGTGTGCTATTATGTGAATTTCGGCTCATACCGTGTGCCATTATGTGAATTTCGGCTCATACCGTGTGCCATTATGTGAATTTTGGCTCATACCGTGTGCTATTATGTGAATTTCGGCTCATACTGTGTGCTATTATGTGAATTTCGGCTCATACCGTGTGCTATAATGTGAATTTCGGCTCATACCGTGTGGTATTATGTGAATTTCGGCTCATACCGTGTGCTATAATGTGAATTTCGGCTCATACCGTGTGCTATTATGTGAATTTCGGATCATACCGTGTGCTATAATGTGCATTTCGGCTCATACCGTGTGCTATAATGTGCATTTCGGCTCATACCGTGTGCTATAATGTGAATTTCGGCTCATACCGTGTGCTATTATGTGAATTTCGGCTCATACCGTGTGCTATTATGTGAATTTCGGCTCATACCGTGTGCTATTATGTGAATTTCGGCTCATACCGTGTGCTATAATGTGAATTTCGTCTCATACCGTGTGGTATTATGTGAATTTCGGCTCATACCGTGTGCTATTATGTGAATTTTGGCTCATACCGTGTGCTATTATGTGAATTTCGGCTCATACCGTGTGTCATTATGTGAATTTCGGCTCATACTGTGTGCTATTATGTGAATTTCGGCTCATACCGTGTGCTATTATGTGAATTTCGGCTCATACCGTGTGCTATTATGTGAATTTCGGCTCATACCGTGTGCTATAATGTGAATTTCGGCTCATACCGTGTGCTATAATGTGAATTTCGGCTCATACCGTGTGATATTATGTGAATTTCGGCTCATACCGTGTGCTATTATGTGAATTTTGGCTCATACCGTGTGCTATAATGTGAATTTCGGCTCATACCGTGTGCTATTATGTGAATTTCGGCTCATACCGTGTGGTATTATGTGAATTTCGGCTCATACCGTGTGGTATTATGTGAATTTCGGCTCATACCGTGTGCTATAATGTGAATTTCGGCTCATACCGCGTGGTATTATGTGAATTTCGGCTCATACCGTGTGCTGCAATGTGAATTTCGGCTCATACCGTGTGCTATATTGTGAATTTCGGATCATACCGTGTGGTATAATGTGAATTTCGGCTCATACCGTGTGGTATAATGTGAATTTCGGCTCTTCTCGTGTGGTATAATGTGAATTTCGGCTCATACCGTGTGGTATAATGTGAATTTCGGCTCATACCGTGTGCTATAATGTGAATTTCGGCTCATACCGTGTGCCATTATGTGAATTTCGGCTCATACCGTGTGCCATTATGTGAATTTCGGCTCATACCGTGTGCTATTATGTGAATTTTGGCTCATACCGTGTGCTATTATGTGAATTTCGGCTCATACCGTGTGCTATTATGTGAATTTCGGCTCATACCATGTGCTATAATGTGAATTTCGGCTCATACCGTGTGGTATTATGTGAATTTCGGCTCATACCGTGTGCTATAATGTGAATTTCGGCTCATACCGTGTGCTATTATGTGAATTTCGGATCATACCGTGTGCTATAATGTGCATTTCGGCTCATACCGTGTGCTATAATGTGAATTTCGGCTCATACCGTGTGGTATTATGTGAATTTCGGCTCATACCGTGTGCTATTAAGTGAATTTCAGCTCATACCGTGTGCCATTATGTGAATTTCGGCTCATACCGTGTGCTATTATGTGAATTTCGGCTCATACCGTGTGCTATAATGTGAATTTCGGCTCATACCGTGTGCTATAATGTGAATTTCTGCTCATACCGTGTGGTATTATGTGAATTTCGGCTCATACCGTGTGCTATAATGTGAATTTCGGCTCATACCGTGTGCTATTATGTGAATTTCGGCTCATACCGTGTGCTATAATGTGCATTTCGGCTCATACCGTGTGCTATAATGTGAATTTCGGCTCATACCGTGTGGTATTATTTGAATTTCGGCTCATACCGTGTGCTATTATGTGAATTTCGGCTCATACCGTGTGCTATAATGTGAATTTCGGCTCATACCGTGTGCTATAATGTGAATTTCGGCTCATACCCTGTGGTATTATGTGAATTTCGGCTCATACCGTGTGCTATTATGTGAATTTCGGCTCATACCGTGTGCTATTATGTGAATTTCGGCTCATACCGTGTGCTATAATGTGAATTTCGGCTCATACCGTGTGGTATTATGTGAATTTTGGCTCATACCGTGTGCTATAATGTGAATTTCGGCTCATACCGTGTGCTATTATGTGAATTTCGGCTCATACCGTGTGCCATTATGTGAATTTCGGCTCATACCGTGTGCCATTATGTGAATTTTGGCTCATACCGTGTGCTATTATGTGAATTTCGGCTCATACCGTGTGCCATTATGTGAATTTCGGCTCATACCGTGTGCTATAATGTGAATTTTGGCTCATACCGTGTGCTATTATGTGAATTTCGGCTCATAACGTGTGCTATAATGTGCATTTCGGCTCATACCGTGTGCTATAATGTGAATTTCGGCTCATACCGTGTGGTATTATTTGAATTTCGGCTCATACCGTGTGCTATTATGTGAATTTCGGCTCATACCGTGTGCTATAATGTGAATTTCGGCTCATACCGTGTGCTATAATGTGAATTTCGGCTCATACCGTGTGCTATAATGTGAATTTCGGCTCATACCCTGTGGTATTATGTGAATTTCGGCTCATACCGTGTGCTATTATGTGAATTTCGGCTCATACCGTGTGCTATTATGTGAATTTCGGCTCATACCGTGTGCTATAATGTGAATTTCGGCTCATACCGTGTGCCATTATGTGAATTTCGGCTCATACCGTGTGCCATTATGTGAATTTTGGCTCATACCGTGTGCTATTATGTGAATTTCGGCTCATACCGTGTGCTATAATGTGAATTTCGGCTCATACCGTGTGCTATTATGTGAATTTCGGCTCATACCGTGTGCCATTATGTGAATTTCGGCTCATACCGTGTGCCATTATGTGAATTTTGGCTCATACCGTGTGCTATTATGTGAATTTCGGCTCATACCGTGTGCCATTATGTGAATTTCGGCTCATACCGTGTGCTATAATGTGAATTTTGGCTCATACCGTGTGCTATTATGTGAATTTCGGCTCATAACGTGTGCTATAATGTGCATTTCGGCTCATACCGTGTGCTATAATGTGAATTTCGGCTCATACCGTGTGGTATTATTTGAATTTCGGCTCATACCGTGTGCTATTATGTGAATTTCGGCTCATACCGTGTGCTATAATGTGAATTTCGGCTCATACCGTGTGCTATAATGTGAATTTCGGCTCATACCGTGTGCTATAATGTGAATTTCGGCTCATACCCTGTGGTATTATGTGAATTTCGGCTCATACCGTGTGCTATTATGTGAATTTCGGCTCATACCGTGTGCTATTATGTGAATTTCGGCTCATACCGTGTGCTATAATGTGAATTTCGGCTCATACCGTGTGCCATTATGTGAATTTCGGCTCATACCGTGTGCCATTATGTGAATTTTGGCTCATACCGTGTGCTATTATGTGAATTTCGGCTCATACCGTGTGCTATTATGTGAATTTCGGCTCATACCGTGTGCTATTATGTGAATTTCGGCTCATACCTTGTGGTATTATGTGAATTTCGGCTCATACCGTGTGCTATAATGTGAATTTCGGATCATACCGTGTGGTATAATGTGAATTTCGGCTCATACCGTGTGGTATAATGTGAATTTCGGCTCATATCGTGTGGTATAATGTGAATTTCGGCTCATACCGTGTGGTATTATGTGAATTTCGGCTCATACCGTGTGCTATTATGTGAATTTTGGCTCATACCGTGTGCTATTATGTGAATTTCGGCTCATACCGTGTGCCATTATGTGAATTTCGGCTCATACCGTGTGCCATTATGTGAATTTCGGCTCATACCGTGTGCCATTATGTGAATTTCGGCTCATACCGTGTGCTATAATGTGAATTTCGGCTCATACCGTGTGCTATAATGTGAATTTTGGCTCATACCGTGTGGTATTATGTGAATTTCGGCTCATACCGTGTGCTATTATGTGAATTTTGGCTCATACCGTGTGCTATTATGTGAATTTCGGCTCATACCGTGTGCCATTATGTGAATTTCGGCTCATACCGTGTGCCATTATGTGAATTTCGGCTCATACCGTGTGGTATTATGTGAATTTCGGCTCATACCGTGTGCCATTATGTGAATTTTGGCTCATACCGTGTGCTATTATGTGAATTTTGGCTCATACCGTGTGCTATTATGTGAATTTTGGCTCATACCGTGTGCTATTATGTGAATTTCGGCTCATACCGTGTGCCATTATGTGAATTTCGGCTCATACCGTGTGCCATTATGTGAATTTCGGCTCATACCGTGTGCCATTATGTGAATTTCGGCTCATACCGTGTGCCATTATGTGAATTTTGGCTCATACCGTGTGCTATTATGTGAATTTCGGCTCATACCGTGTGCTATTATGTGAATTTCGGCTCATACCGTGTGTCATTATGTGAATTTCGGCTCATACTGTGTGCTATTATGTGAATTTTGGCTCATACCGTGTGCTATTATGTGAATTTCAGCTCATACCGTGTGCTATTATGTGAATTTCGGCTCATACCGTGTGCTATAATGTGAATTTCGGCTCATACCGTGTGCTATAATGTGAATTTCGGCTCATACCGTGTGCTATTATGTGAATTTCGGCTCATACCGTGTGCTATTATGTGAATTTTGGCTCATACCGTGTGCTATAATGTGAATTTCGGCTCATACAGTGTGCTATTATGTGAATTTCGGCTCATACCGTGTGCTATAATGTGAATTTCGGCTCATACCGTGTGGTATTATGTGAATTTCGGCTCATACCGTGTGCTATAATGTGAATTTCGGCTCATACCGCGTGGTATTATGTGAATTTCGGCTCATACCGTGTGCTGCAATGTGAATTTCGGCTCATACCGTGTGCTATAATGTGAATTTCGGATCATACCGTGTGGTATAATGTGAATTTCGGCTCATACCGTGTGGTATAATGTGAATTTCGGCTCTTATCTTGTGGTATAATGTGAATTTCGGCTCATACCGTGTGGTATAATGTGAATTTCGGCTCATACCGTGTGCTATAATGTGAATTTCGGCTCATACCGTGTGCCATTATGTGAATTTCGTCTCATACCGTGTGCTATTATGTGAATTTTGGCTCATACCGTGTGCTATTACGTGAATTTCGGCTCATACCGTGTGCCATTATGTGAATTTCGGCTCATAACGTGTGCCATTATGTGAATTTCGGCTCATACCGTGTGCTATAATGTGAATTTCGGCTCATACCGTGTGCTATTATGTGAATTTTGGCTCATACCGTGTGCTATAATGTGAATTTCGGCTCATACCGCGTGGTATTATGTGAATTTCGGCTCATATCGTGTGCTGCAATGTGAATTTCAGCTCATACCGTGTGCTATAATGTGAATTTCGGATCATACCGTGTGGTATAATGTGAATTTCGGCTCATACCGTGTGGTATAATGTGAATTTCGCCTCTTATCGTGTGGTATAATGTGAATTTCGGCTCATACCGTGTGGTATAATGTGAATTTCGGCTCATACCGTGTGCTATAATGTGAATTTCGGCTCATACCGTGTGCCATTATGTGAATTTCGGCTCATACCGTGTGCCATTATGTGAATTTCGGCTCATACCGTGTGCTATTATGTGAATTTTGGCTCATACCGTGTGCTATTATGTGAATTTCGGCTCATACCGTGTGCCATTATGTGAATTTCGGCTCATACCGTGTGCCATTATGTGAATTTTGGCTCATACCGTGTGCTATTATGTGAATTTCGGCTCATACTGTGTGCTATTATGTGAATTTCGGCTCATACCATGTGCTATAATGTGAATTTCGGCTCATACCGTGTGGTATTATGTGAATTTCGGCTCATACCGTGTGCTATAATGTGAATTTCGGCTCATACCGTGTGCTATTATGTGAATTTCGGATCATACCGTGTGCTATAATGTGCATTTCGGCTCATACCGTGTGCTATAATGTGAATTTCGGCTCATACCGTGTGCTATTATGTGAATTTCGGCTCATACCGTGTGCTATTATGTGAATTTCGGCTCATACCGTGTGCTATAATGTGAATTTCGTCTCATACCGTGTGGTATTATGTGAATTTCGGCTCATACCGTGTGCTATTATGTGAATTTTGGCTCATACCGTGTGCTATTATGTGAATTTCGGCTCATACCGTGTGCTATTATGTGAATTTCGGCTCATACCGTGTGTCATTATGTGAATTTCGGCTCATACTGTGTGCTATTATGTGAATTTCGGCTCATACCGTGTGCTATTATGTGAATTTCGGCTCATACCGTGTGCTATAATGTGAATTTCGGCTCATACCGTGTGCTATAATGTGAATTTCGGCTCATACCGTGTGATATTATGTGAATTTCGGCTCATACCGTGTGCTATTATGTGAATTTCGGCTCATACCGTGTGCTATAATGTGAATTTCGGCTCATACCGTGTGGTATTATGTGAATTTCGGCTCATACCGTGTGGTATTATGTGAATTTCGGCTCATACCGTGTGCTATAATGTGAATTTCGGCTCATACCGCGTGGTATTATGTGAATTTCGGCTCATACCGTGTGCTGCAATGTGAATTTCGGCTCATACCGTGTGCTATATTGTGAATTTCGGATCATACCGTGTGGTATAATGTGAATTTCGGCTCATACCGTGTGGTATAATGTGAATTTCGGCTCTTCTCGTGTGGTATAATGTGAATTTCGGCTCATACCGTGTGGTATAATGTGAATTTCGGCTCATACCGTGTGCTATAATGTGAATTTCGGCTCATACCGTGTGCCATTATGTGAATTTCGGCTCATACCGTGTGCTATTATGTGAATTTCGGCTCATACCGTGTGCTATAATGTGAATTTCGGCTCATACCGTGTGCTATAATGTGAATTTCGGCTCATACCCTGTGGTATTATGTGAATTTCGGCTCATACCGTGTGCTATTATGTGAATTTCGGCTCATACCGTGTGCTATTATGTGAATTTCGGCTCATACCGTGTGCTATAATGTGAATTTCGGCTCATACCGTGTGGTATTATGTGAATTTTGGCTCATACCGTGTGCTAGAATGTGAATTTCGGCTCATACCGTGTGCTATTATGTGAATTTCGGCTCATACCGTGTGCCATTATGTGAATTTCGGCTCATACCGTGTGCCATTATGTGAATTTTGGCTCATACCGTGTGCCATTATGTGAATTTCGGCTCATACCGTGTGCTATTATGTGAATTTCGGCTCATACCGTGTGCTATTATGTGAATTTCGGCTCATACCGTGTGGTATTATGTGAATTTCGGCTCATACCGTGTGCTATAATGTGAATTTCGGATCATACCGTGTGGTATAATGTGAATTTCGGCTCATACCGTGTGGTATAATGTGAATTTCGGCTCATATCGTGTGGTATAATGTGAATTTCGGCTCATACCGTGTGGTATTATGTGAATTTCGGCTCATACCGTGTGCTATTATGTGAATTTCGGCTCATACCGTGTGCCATTATGTGAATTTCGGCTCATACCGTGTGCCATTATGTGAATTTCGGCTCATACCGTGTGCCATTATGTGAATTTCGGCTCATACCGTGTGCCATTATGTGAATTTTGGCTCATACCGTGTGGTATTATGTGAATTTTGGCTCATACCGTGTGCTATTATGTGAATTTCGGCTCATACCGTGTGCTATTATGTGAATTTCGGCTCATACCGTGTGCTATTATGTGAATTTCGGCTCATACCGTGTGCCATTATGTGAATTTCGGCTCATACCGTGTGCCATTATGTGAATTTCGGCTCATACCGTGTGCCATTATGTGAATTTCGGCTCATACCGTGTGCCATTATGTGAATTTCGGCTCATACCGTGTGCCATTATGTGAATTTCGGCTCATACCGTGTGCCATTATGTGAATTTCGGCTCATACCGTGTGCCATTATGTGAATTTCGGCTCATACCGTGTGCCATTATGTGAATTTCGGCTCATACCGTGTGCTATTATGTGAATTTCGGCTCATACCGTGTGCCATTATGTGAATTTCGGCTCATACCGTGTGCCATTATGTGAATTTCGGCTCATACCGTGTGCTATTATGTGAATTTTGGCTCATACCGTGTGCCATTATGTGAATTTCGGCTCATACCGTGTGCCATTATGTGAATTTCGGCTCATACCGTGTGCCATAATGTGAATTTCGGCTCATACCGTGTGCCATAATGTGAATTTCGGCTCATACCGTGTGGTATTATGTGAATTTCGGCTCATACCGTGTGCCATTATGTGAATTTCGGCTCATACCGTGTGCCATTATGTGAATTTCGGCTCATACCTTGTGCCATTATGTGAATTTCGGCTCATACCGTGTGCCATTATGTGAATTTCGGCTCATACCGTGTGCCATTATGTGAATTTCGGCTCATACCGTGTGCCATTATGTGAATTTCGGCTCATACCGTGTGCTATTATGTGAATTTTGGCTCATACCGTGTGCCATTATGTGAATTTCGGCTCATACCGTGTGCCATTATGTGAATTTCGGCTCATACCGTGTGCCATAATGTGAATTTTGGCTCATACCGTGTGCTATTATGTGAATTTTGGCTCATACCGTGTGCTATTATGTGAATTTTGGCTCATACCGTGTGCTATTATGTGAATTTTGGCTCATACCGTGTGCTATTATGTGAATTTTGGCTCATACCGTGTGCTATTATGTGAATTTCGGCTCATACCGTGTGCCATTATGTGAATTTCGGTTCATACCGTGTGCTATTATGTGAATTTTGGCTCATACCGTGTGCTATTATGTGAATTATACCGTGTGCTATAATGTGAATTTCGGCTCATACCGTGTGCTACAATGTGAATTTCGGCTCATACCGTGTGCTACAATGTGAATTTCGGCTCATACCGTGTGCTATAATGTGAATTTCGGATCATACTGTGTGGTATAATGTGAATTTCGGCTCATACCGTGTGCTACAATGTGAATTTAGGCTCATACCGTGTGGTATAATGTGAATTTTGTCTCATACTATGTGCTATAATGTGAATTTCGGCTCATACCGTATGGTATAATGTCGGTTTCCCCAGTGAATCTTTCCCTTCATGCCTCTGTAAACCTCACTACAAATGTCTCGCTACTCCCTCCTACTCCTACAGAGACCTTAGGTACCCACTGCCTCTCCCTGACCCCCTCTCCTTGTTACCCACTGCCACCTCCCCCTGGCATCACCCACTTTTTCCTCGTCACCCTTTCCCCAGTGTTACCCACTCTGCCTCTCACTGTCACCATCTCTGTGTCACCCACTGCCTCTCCATCTCCCACTGTCTCCTTCATCCACTGCCTCTCCCCTGTGTCACTATAAACCCATCACCCTCTCTCTCCTGTCACTCGCTGCCTCTCCAAAGTGTCACCCTCTTCCCGTCTTACGAATACGACGTTCCCTTTGAGGCCATGACACTTGTTGCTAGGTCATGCCCCTGTTGTGAGGCCATGCGCACCTTCATGGGACCGCACGCCTTCGGCATACACAAGGTGCCCCCCCTGTCATTTTCTCCTGGATCCGCCCCTGGACTGCGGGGAAGGGAGGGTTAGGGTTAGGCTGCCGGGAGGGTGGATTAGGGTTAAACTGCGGGGGTGGGAGGTTAGGTTTAGGTTAGGCACCACCAGGGATGGTTAAGGTTAGGCTGCTGGGATATTGGTTAGGATGAGGCTACGGGGGGGAGGGAGGGTTAGGGTTAGGCTGTAGGGAGGGTGGGTTAGGCTGCCAGAAGGGGGGGGGGGGTAGGTTTAGGCACCACCGGGGAGGGTTAAGGTTAGGCTGCTGGGGGTAAAGGTTAGGTTTAGGCTGCGAGGGAGGGTTAAGGTTAGGCTGCTGGGGTGGAGGGTTAGGTTTAGGCAGTGGGGGAGGGAGGGTTAGGGTTAGGCTGCGGGGAGGGTGGGTTAGGTTTAGGCTGTGGGAGCAGAGGGTAAGGGGGGCATTGGGGGCAGGTAAGTATACTTACATTGTCTCTGTCCGAATTCTCACCATCAGGATCCCACCGGTTAGGGTTAGACTGCGGGGGAGGGAGGGTTAAGGTTAGGCTGCTGGGGGGAGGGAGGGTTAGGCTGTAGGGAGGGTAAGTTAGGGTTAGGCTGCCGGAGGGGGTAGGGGGTTAGGTTTAGGCACCACCAGGCAGGGTTAAGGTTAGGCTGCTGGGGGGAGGGTTAGGTTAAGGCAGACGGGGGGAGGGAGGGTTAGGATTATACTGCAGGGGAGGGAGGGTTAGGATTATACTGCAGGGGAGGGAGGGTTAGGGTTAGACTGCGGGGGAGCGAGGGTTAGGTTTAGGCACCACTGGGGAGGGTTAGGGTTAGGCTGCCGGGGGGGTAGGTTTAGGCACCACCGGGGAGGGTTAAGGTTAGGCTGCTAGGGGGAAGAGTTAGGTTTAGGCTGCAGGGGAGGGAAGGTTAGACTGCTAGGGGGAGGGTTAGGTTTAGGCTGCAGGGGAGGGAAGGTTAGGCTGCTAGGGGGGAGGGTTAGGGTTAGGCTGCTAGGGGGGAGGGTTAGGGTTAGGCTGCCGGGGAGGGTAGGATTAGGCACCACCGGGGAGGGTTAAGGTTAGGCTGCTAGGGGGGAGGGTTAGGTTTAGGCTGCATGAAGGGTGGGTTAGGGTTAGGCTGCGGGAACAGAGGGTAAGGGGGGCATTGGGGAGAGGTAAATACACTTACCTTCCCTCTGTCTGGATTCTCACCATCAGGATGCCGCGGTCTGTATTCTGACCGCTGGCATCCGGACCGACTTCATTTTGAACCCAGCCTGTCCCAGTTATAGTTTGCTGAAGTATTTATCAAACTCCAATAACCATTTACCAGACGTAGGTGTAAATGTAATAGTCTCTGAGCTGCCAGAGGTGCGGGACTTCGGGAGGAATGCCTGTATTTTGTGCCAATCATTTACAAGGCAAAACCAGGTTAGCTTTGCCTTGTAAATGATTGCCACTTTAAAAATACGGGCAGTCCCGCACCTCTGGCAACTCGGAGACTATTACATTTACCCTACACAGTACACACTGAGCAATATAACGCCATTCAATGGCTGATATACTGTGAGGCCATTGGTGGGTGTGTACCCCTGATATATCTGTGAATGACATTGGTCACAGATATATCGCGTTGGCCCTGCAACACAGCTGATGGCCGATATATCTACAGATACTGTCCTGTATATCGGCACATCGGGCTGTGAGTATGAGCCGCTAGCTGCAAAGGCCGCCGGTGACTGACATCTCAACTGGGCGGGCACATTTAAATGCCCTCCCATATGTGCCATCAGACACGACACATAGGGCGGGTGTGTACCCAGCATAAAGCATTCATTATACAGAGGACCCAGGAATGGACTCTCTTATCTGTTCCCCTGCAGCCGCCTCTCGCTCCAGCAGCCGCCCCGGGAACCATTGTCATGGAGCAGTAAAAGACGTTTGCATTGCCCTTCCAGTAATGACGCAATCAAGCTATAATAAACTATATTGTTATCATCTGCAGTTTTATGCTAATGCCAGTATAAGCCCCGCCCCTAGTATTCTAACCTGACTGTGCAAGAACTGGGACGCCCACTTTGTACATCATTAGACGCTACCGTAGGAAGCACCATGGAAACGTATCCACCCACCCCACGCTAGATGCAGAATCTCCAACTAAGTATGGCTTCTCATGTGAGCGAATAAGCGTCTGAGTTTGCACCCAGTTATGCGACACTGCCACAGCACGCCCATGACACGGTACATACGCCCATGACACGGTACATACCACGTGCCCGCTTCCGCTCGGCATCGCTCAGGTTTACGTCATCCAGCTGATCGGTGCTTCCTTCCACTCCGTGTCTTTCGAAAAACATTGGATCATCTTCGCTTAATTCTTCATCAGAATCTTGGTCCACTCTCCCTCCTAGGAGCTTGATGGCTGCGAGCTGCGCAAACCTGTCTCAGACACACGCAGCGACAATTGTGATTGCAGAATTTCATTAGCAGGTCAACTACACCATGTATACATGTGGCATGCAGTTATATTTGTCTAATAGCCCTGCAGCTTATATGGGCAGAGACCAGGATGGCACACGAGCGGTACAGAAGCCCAGAAGGGACAAGTGGCCACTTATTACACTGGGTGCTGGCATTCTATATCTCCCAGGCAAATGGAGGAGGTGTGTGGTAGGTCCCACTGTGATCCCTACCACACACCTACCACCCACACCGAGAACGTAGAACGTTTCTAAAGCTTTTATAAATTCCGTTCCCTATATTCTACTCTTCTCAAATACTTCCACCTCTGAGAGCTGACTCATCTCACACTAACCAGACATAAAATAGGGACTACAGTATGCGGAAGTCAGTATATCCGTGTGATCAGACATACAATAGGGACTATGTGGAAGTCAGTTTACCTGTAATGGACACATCTCTGATCAGACATAAAATAGGGACTATCTGGAAGTCAGTATACCCGTAACGGCCACATCTCTGATCAGACATAAAATAGGGACTATGTGGAAGTCAGTATACCTGGCCACATCTTTGATCAGACATAAAATAGGGACTATGTGGTAGTCAGTATACCTGTAATGGCCAGATCTCTGACCAGATATAAAATAGGGACTATGTGGAAGTCAGTATACCTGTAATGGCCAGATCTCTGACCAGACATAAAATAGGGACTATGTGGAAGGCAGTATACCTGTAATGGCCACATCTCTGATCAGACATAAAATAGGGACTATGTGGTAGTCAGTCTACCTGTAATGGCCACATCTCTGACCAGATATAAAATAGGGACTACGTGGAAATCAATGTACCTGTAATGGCCACATCTCTGATCAGACATAAAATAGGGACTAGTCTATAGAGTAGGAAAAAATGTGTGTACAGGTGCGCTATCAACAGCTGCTGGTAATGGGGTGGTCTAGATCCCAGTATGTAAATAAAATAAATAAATAGAAATATACCAGCGCTGGCTGTATGTTAATAAATAACTATTAGGCTTGTTAAATTACAATACATTGCATTTATTGTCATAATAATTGATTTAAAACATTAAAATAATAATAAAATAGATAGAGGTCACAATATATATTTTTAGTATGTGCCAGTAGTATAGCCACTGATCGCCCAATTCTCCACTTGATATGGCTAGGGAACAACCTTAAAGTCTATTTAGACACACAATCAACAGCAGAAATAATGCTTAGGTCTGTAAACCTATTTTACCAGCTGGAATGTCCTTTATGTGCTGAACCGGCGTTTCACTGGTGTGCAATATATCCAGCTTCCTCACATGCTCCTGAGGAAGCTGGATATATTGCACACCAGCGAAACGCATTGAGCCTGCACGCCACCGCGTGCCGTAACTAGAGAATATCCACCATCTCTGGCACATCTTTTGGGAACCAACACCTTCAATTTGCCTTTTATTCCACCGATCTCAGCAGCCCTTGGACACCCGGTTCAGCCCATAAAGGACATTCCAGCTGACCCCACAAGGAGATGACTTTCTCCCAACAGGTCCTATTGCTTCAGTGGTCTGGTCATTTCTCAGCACTTAAAGGACATACACTGAGACTGGAGGGGGGGGTTCAGAGGAAATTTAAGGAAAAATTACTTCACAGAAAGGGTAGTGGATAAGTGGAATAGCCTCCCATCAGAGGTGGTAGAGGCTAAGACAGTGGAGCAATTTAAACATGCTTGGGATAGGCATATGAATATCCTTACAAAGAATTAAGGTTCAAACAGGGTTGAGATTGCCTGAAGGATAAAAAAAAAGGGGCAGACTAGATGGGCCAAGTGGTTCTTATCTGCCGTCAAATTCTATGTTTCTATGACATCCCAGCTGATGAAACAAAAGGACTGCTCTCTCCAACCAACACCACTGGTTAAAAAGGTTTACAGACCTGAGCATTATTTCTGCTGTTGATTGTGTGTCTAAATAGACTTTAAGGTTGTTCCCTAGCCATATCAAGTGGAGAATTGGACTATCAGTGGCTATACTACTGGCACATACTAAAAATATATACTGTGACCTCATTATCAATTTTATTATTATTTTAATGTTTTAAATCAATTAATATGACAATAAATGCAATGTATTGTAATTTAACAAGCCTAATAGTTATTTATTAACATACAGCCAGCGCTGGTATATTTCTATTTATTTATAAAATAGGGACTATGTGGAAGTCAGTATACCTGTAATGGCCACATCTCTGACCAGATATAAAATAGGGACTATGTGGAAGTCAGTATACCTGTAATGGCCACATCTCTGATCAGACATAAAATAGGGACTATGTGGAAGTCAGTATACCTGTAATGGCCACATCTCTGATCAGACATAAAATAGGGACTATGTGGAAGTCAGTATACCTGTAATGACCACATCTCTGATCAGACATAAAATAGGGACTATGTGGAAGTCAGTATACCCGTAACCAGGGACCAGGGCGGGAATAGGGAAGCGCAGGTAGGAAATAAGCGCACACATACATCAGGTTATACAATACAGGAATAACAGTACGGGATGTAAATAGGAAACAGGAAAACGCAGCGTCTACAGCACCTCGTGGATCCCGGGATCCCAGAACATGCTCCTACTGAGCAGGTAAACCGTCAGATAAGTATATTACCTTTTAGCAATATCCTTTGGGGTCTCGCCGGCCTCATTGGTAATGTTGTAGTCTGCCCCCATTTCCAGGAGCCACTGTAGGCACTCGATCCGCCCCTGCCCTGCAGCTGGGAGAACCATGCGGGTTACACCAGGAGACTCCATCCATTGCTGTGCTACCTCTTTATATTATATTATTTATTATTGCAGTCCTATGTAGTGTGACGTGTAAACAAATGACAATGTTCTCAAGAAAAATAATGAAGAATTACATTGTGCGTCCAAAAGCTGAGTAATATACAGGATACAGATCCGTCAGAGGATGAAGTAATATATGATATGCAGACAACAGAGCGGCCATCTTGCCATATGGCGGTAAGATTACATTAACAGTCATACCTGGAAGCCCGGGGGGGAGAGTCGAAAACTTGTACTACTGGTATACATCAGATGCCCATATAAAAAGCATTTAAAAAATCCACCACTTGCTTACTGACATATGCAAATCACATCACAGGCTTAGGGATACTAGCTGATACTGTAGCACTTATATTACATGAAGTTGCGGCGGACTAGTCACATGACATTGGCGGATATTTCCATTGGAAGGCAGCAGGGCGGAAGATTCCTATTTACATTTTAAAGGAGAAAACTAGATGTTTACATTTAACTGAATTTCATTTACATTTCTTTTCATTATATTGCTATATTGTGTACAAATAGGGTAATGTGAAAGTCGCATTTGCCACTAATACCCCTTTCAGACTTAAAACCCCGGCTTTAACCCGGCTTGGACCGGGGACACTGAGCACGGGCTGAAGCCAGGGTTTTCTATATTTAACCCCGTTCACACATGGGTGATGAAACGGGTTATTCCTGGGTCATCACCCTTCACACCGGACCTGGGTCTTCCAGTGACCCCATGTCTTCCGGCTTACAGTGGGCACTTGGAGATGATGTCATCTCCAAGAACTACTGTGTCCCCGGCAATTCATTTCTTTTAGGGATGACCCAGGTCATCAAGACTTTGTCATTACGCTTGGCACTAATGGGTGAAATAAATAGATCCACAAAGAGAGACATTGCTGTAGTATAGAATTATTTATTTATATCTATATACAAGTGACTATTTGACAAGAATATTTACCTTTATGTAAGGGGGTGGAGTCTTTGTCATCGCGTTCGTTAATATTAATGATTCCACTCTCTACCAGTTTTCGTAGGGTTACCAGGTCACCTTTGAAGGCAGCAACATGAGCAGGAAATGCCAAGTCTAACAACAAAACCCGACATGTTATACACATTACATTATAATGGCCCCGGCCACCTATGCATGGTGAAGAGCAAGTCAATTATTCACGAGAATGCGGCCTAGCAATTAACAGTGCAATTCCTATCCATTCACTAATCACACCATGAAACGTGCCCCTGGTTTCTAGAGGCTGCAGTTTTGTAAATATTGATCCACGATACAAAATGGCTGTCTCTACAGAAGTGCCTGACTGAATAAAACATCCACTCACTCTCTAGAATACCTTAAAAAAAAATTAAATTGCACACTTTATACTTGTATAGACCCAAACGGCTTGTACTGAGATCACTGCCTCCAATTAAATGGCTACAAGGAGACCCCTAAATCATCCTTTGCTTCAATAACCCTATGTTCACACCACATTCATTGGGTATAGATGTACTCACTCTCTTGTTCCTCTGGGTGGTCCCGCTCATATTCCACCCCGTCTATGTACTGGGCAATCCTCTCCTTATAAAACTTCCGAGCCAGGTCCTTTGAGTTGTCCCCATTACTGTTCCTCGCTCCTAATGCCTGTGTGACACTGGTGACTTTACTAAGCAGAAATTTTAAGCAGTGCAGGTGCCCCTCCATGGCAGCTAAGTGCACTGGGGAGAGAAAGAAGATGAAAAATACAAAAAAAAAAGATGAACTGTACTTACGCGTCTTCCACTAAAATCAATATATTTGTATAATAAAGGGCCTAATTCAGACCTGGTCGCTGCAACGGCAGCGATCACAGGCTGAAGCCCTATGTGTTATGCGCACACGCAGCTGCCGCACTGTGCGTGCGCACACAGTGAGATGCGAAAGCATCTCACTGGTACGATCGCCTCTGCCTGATTGACAGGCAGAGCTGGTCGCAGGGCAGGAAGGGGCGTGCCGGCGGCATTCAAACGGCATTAGAGGGCGCGGTCCGGACAGCTCAGGTGTGTCCGGACCGATGCAGGGGTGGGTCACGGCAGCTGCGTGACAGCCGCTGCGACCAAAAACATGGCGGGTAACCACCTGCCTCCGCAGGGAGCTACTCGCCAGATATGAAAGCGCTTTCACACATGTGCGTGGGGGGGCGGAGGGCCTGGCATGCGGGGGGCACTAGCCCTGTGCTGGGCGTTTCCCCACATGTCGGAGTTTTTGATCATAGATGTGTGTTTTTACGCACATCTACGATCAGGTCTTAAATGGGCCCAAAACACACTGTGGGGTCTATTTACTAATGAATGAAAATAAAGAACCAGCCAATCAGCTCCTAACTGTCATTTTTTTTTAAACCCAGCCCGTGATATGGCATTTAGACAGTGATTGGCTGGTATCTCCATCCAAGGCTTAGTAAATAGACCCCCTCAGTTACCTAGGCAGCATCAAGCCAATCACTGGGGGCTTAGGCTTCTGCGCTGTCCTAAACCCCTTCCCTGTTCCAGAGTTAGCTAGAAAGTTTTATGAAAATGCCTACAGTACTTTCTACCATAGCGATAACACACTGCAGTCTCTTCACTAAAGACAAATGAATCCACCTCCTACATCCAGGACACTCTCTTAAGTTCATTTCATACATGGCAAAAAGCTCACCCTGCAAAGCACATGATGTCAGTTAGTTTGCTGTGACAGCTTTGGCCCTGCCCGTAAATGTAGATTATCCAATACTAACAGTATGCAGTCATTGTCCACATTTAGGGAGAAATTCAAATGTTTGAAAAGTCGGTTGGGTGACTTTTTTTCCCTGTCTATTAGATAGGAAAAAACAGACACCCAACTGACTTTTCAAACAATTGAATATCCCCCTTAGAATGTTGACATGTCACATGTTGACATTACATGAATGATGACATTCTGAATGTTGACATGTTGTACCACACCCCAAAAAATAATGGACGCAATTATTCAAGCAGAAACATTTCATTAATTTCAGGTATATATTATTCAGTTGTTATATAGTGATGACAAATTGTGGCTATATTTAAACGTTTTCATTGACGGCAAACATGAATGCGTTTGCTTCAATACCTGGAGAGTTTCCGTTCTGATCAACAACCTCCACAGAAGCCCCCCACCTCACCAGGAGCTGTAAGCAGCCGAGCCGGCCGTGAAATGCAGCATAATGCACAGGGTTCCAGCCACTGACGTCCACGCTGCTGGAGTCCTGTACGAGATAAACCCCAAGTGTTATATAATAGTGTCTTACAAATGTAGACCTGCTGCCCCCAGTCATCATTAGAGTAACCCCTTACTCAGATGTAACCCGTACCCCAGATATAGCTGACATGTAAATGTAATCACCAATACGCCACTGACATCATGCTTACCGTTCCGCTACGAAGTATAGTTTGCAAAGTGAACGAATGGCCATGGGCCGCAGCTAAGTGCGCCGGGCAGCACCCCCGGTCATCTTTAGTGGATAGGTTTGCTCCACCCAGGACCAGGGCCTGTGAATGAGAACCTTAAGGTTAGGTGGTCGGCTGCGTTACTAATGGTTTAAGTGGCCAAAGTGTATAACACATTATGCAGCGTTTCTGGAGACAACCAAATTCTCTGTGCCCGATTCAGAGGTGGCGATGTTGCACGCATACCCCCGATGTTATACGTCTGCGCATGCATCCTGATGGCAAATGGTTAGGTGCACAATAAGGAGCAAGATTGCAACACTCTTGTCGAAGTCAAAAATATTACATACAGACAACATACAAACTCCAAACAGAGAGGTCTCTGTTTGTTTGCATACACGCAGCGTGCACAGCGATATATGGTAGCATACGCATTCACACAGACAAGCCATAAAGATATATTCAACACATATTTCATACAACACATAAATTAAACATGTCAAGCACCAGACATTATAATGTATTTATGTAGGAGAGTTATAACATCAGATATATATGTATTATTGGAACGGAACAAGATAAACATGTCATGCTTGGTGTCAAACTGATCAGGGGAAGGAGTGTGTTGGTTTGATAGCTGTGGTTAGATTGTAGCACATTGCAACGAGTAGTTATGATTAAATGTATGAATATGAAGCCACATTCTAAAGTGAACAAAAGAACTTCCTAAAGACAGCATGTGTGCAGAAAGAAACCAGTGGCTAACCCCTATGATGTCATCTTCAAGGCTGGACGTTGCTTGCATATGAACTGAGCAATGACACATCATGAATGAGATATCTCCCTCCCCTGGACCAATAACAGGAGACTCAGTCCCAGACATGTACTTCTCCCCCAATACACAATATATAGGTGATTCCCCTCACCCAAGAACTTCTGTTTGCTGTTTTTGTTTAGTTGCTGTTGAGGCAGATTCAAAGATGGAGAGGACTGTGCATTGAGGGACAGAGTAAAGTATGCTGGCTATGGCTGTAATTGATCTTTATGTTACTACAACTGCTTCCTGTGTAATTGTAACTCTGTAACCATATATATACTGTACATGTGTTATATTGTATGCATACCCTTTTAATATCAAATATATACATCTCCTGAGCGTTGGACCTCAATCTACAATGTGTGCGAGTACTTGTTTTCTCTTAAGGGATGTAGTGTTTGCGACGTACAGCGCACTTTTATCGTATATGGTAATAAGATGCGCCATGCGTCCGCAGCATATATTAACGCTGGCATTTTAAATATTTATTAGAAATAATCTGAACTTCTCACTCTCCTTCATTATGATGCACGATAGAGATGGAGATATGAAACAATGCAGATCGTGGAATGATCAGAGATTCCTTTGTGTATTTAAACCAAAGCAGAGATGTACATGGAACCGATGGTTTATGTACATCTCCGATGTTTGCGGGACTGCACATGTGCAGAATGATTCTTGCAAGGTTGCATGCAGTGCCTCCATTTGGGGGCTGGGTGGGGCAGCACTGCCTGCGTTTCCAGAAAATGGGGGCATGTCATCCCTGTTTTCTGGGAGTGGCAAGGCAGGTATCTGCATCTTCTAACGCAGATTTACTGGCCTCGCTAACGGACAGAAGGTGATCATTCCGATGGTCACGATTGGTGATCCGATACTGCCTCTTTGGACACAGCTTTTGGATCTTAGATGCTGGCAGGAGGCGCTTTATGCCTTTAGATGCCTCCTGCAGACATTAGCATATATTCGCACAGCAGCTGCTTTCAAAGATGCAACTGCTGAGCAAAAGTGTCCATCTTTGGACTTCTCTCAGGCTGCACCCACTCTGTGGAATTCCCACACACAATAAGACGATCCTCTTGTATCCAAACCTTCAAGCGTTCCCTGAAAACTCTCCTCTTCAGGCAAGCTTATCAAATTCCCAAAATGCCCACATCACCTTCATAAGCCTCCCTATCTAATTACAGTCCATACATAACCTCACATATTTTCTCTTTCTTCACTTTCCCATCCTTCTTACCACAGGCCAACAATGTTGTGTGAACATATCATGCAGCCCACTAAGAAACTTTGCAATCTGGTGGACAACTAGGCAATCGATAGCACCTATCCTTGTGTATCAAGGCCTATTTCTAGTGGCGCACACAGGGGGGGTTTTCTCTGTGAATTGGAGCAACTGTGCATGCGCAGCAGATCCTCCCAAAGCTCTGATTGTCAGCCAGATCTCTCTGTGCATCAAATAAAGGAAGATGGCCAAGGGGAAGTTGTTGCACGTGTCCAGTCGCAGCAGCTCCTCCGATGCCACTGCTCCTCGCTCAGGTACACTACAGTGGCAGTGGTGAGTCACCCTTCAATTCAACTAGGAGAGTGTATAAGTGGTTGGGCAGTAATTATGTGTCTGTGTCAAGTGTGTGTGGGGGAGAGGCAGCCTGTAGTCTGAGTGTGGGGGAGAGGGCAGTCTGTAGTCCGAGTGTGGGGGAGGGGCAGCCTGTAGTCTGAGTGTGGGGGAGGGGCAGCCTGTAGTCTGAGTGTGGGGGAGGGGCAGTCTGTAGATCCAGTGTGGGGGAGGGGCAGCCTGTAGTCTGAGTGTGGGGGAGGGGCAGTCTGTAGATCCAGTGTGGGGGAGGGGCAGCCTGTAGTCTGAGTGTGGAGGAGGGGCAGTCTGTAGATCCAGTGTGGGGGAGGGGCAGCCTGTAGTCTGAGTGTGGGGGAGAGGGCAGTCTGTAGTCCGAGTGTGGGGGAGGGGCAGCCTGTAGTCTGAGTGTGTGTGTGGACAGTCTGCAGTGTTTGTGCCTGTGTGGGCGGGGAGGGGAGTTCTGAGGCAGTCTTTAGTGTAATACCCCTTTTCCGCTAGCTCAAAAAACACAGGTAAATGCATGGGGGAACGCATTTTACCCGTGTTTTTTGCTAGTGGAAACGGCTCCCTCTGCAAAAACCCGGATCAAGTGATCCAGGAATCCTACCCAGGTAGCTTACCGGGTTGAACATGAGTTCAACCCGGTAAGCTGTGCAGTGTAAACGGAAGCCGCGTCGATGCGACACGGCTCCCGTTCACAGTGTATGGAAGGGCGGCGCTGGGAGATCAAGTGATCTCCCAGCGCCGCCCCTGCCGCATCACCAGCAGCGTCACCAACCTGGCAATATGCCGGGTTGGTGAGTGCAGTGGGAAAAGGGGCTCTGATGTGGGTCGCAGCCGAGTAGCACCCGTCACAGGCTCCCGGCTGCGACCCGCATCACTAGTGGAAAAGGGGTTTTAGTGTGTGTGTGTGGAGGGGGCAGTCTGCAGTTCAAAAATGTGTGTGTGTGTAGGGGGGGGGGGCGGTCTGCAGTCCAAGTATGCGGGATGGGGCAGTCTGCAGCCCGAGTGTGGGGGATGGGGCAGTCTGCAGCCCAGGTGTGGGGGACAGGGCTGTTTGCAGTCTGAGTGTGGGGGATGGGGCAGTCTTCAGTCCAAGTGTGGGGGACGGGTCAGTTTGCAGTCTGAGTGTGGGGGATGGGGCAGTCTTCAGTCCAAGTGTGGGGGACGGGGCCGTTTGCAGTCTGAGTGTGGGGGATGGGGCAATCTTCAGTCCAAGTGTGGGGGACGGGTCAGTTAGCAGTCTGAGTGTGGGGGATGGGGCAGCCTTCAGTCCAAGTGTGGGGGATGGGGCAGTCTTCAGTCCAAGTGTGGGGGACGGGTCAGTTTGCAGTCTGAGTGTGGGGGATGGGGCAGTCTTCAGTCCAAGTGTGGGGGACGGGGCCGTTTGCAGTCTGAGTGTGGGGGATGGGGCAATCTTCAGTCCAAGTGTGGGGGACGGGTCAGTTAGCAGTCTGAGTGTGGGGGATGGGGCAGTCTTCAGTCCAAGTGTGGGGGACGGGGCCGTTTGCAGTCTGAGTGTGGGGGATGGGGCAGTCTTCAGTCCAAGTGTGGGGGACGGGGCCGTTTGCAGTCTGAGTGTGGGGGATGGGGCAATCTTCAGTCCAAGTGTGGGGGACGGGTCAGTTAGCAGTCTGAGTGTGGGGGATGGGGCAGCCTTCAGTCCAAGTGTGGGGGACGGGGCAGTTTGCAGTCTGAGTTTGGTCTGCTTGCGTCTGAAGATACAGCATCGGATCAACATCCCGACCATCGGATATCTGAGTAACCCTAATGTTATGCAGAATGTCCACCACAACCATGCTGACGAGGCCAGGGGGTCTGCATACAAGGACACAGTCGCTGGCTTTACCACGCCCACAAAACGGCACCGACATGCCTTTGGGGGTCATTCCGAGTTGATCGCTCGCTAGTAGTTTTTAGCAGCCGTGCAAATGCTATGCCGCCGCCCACTGGGAGTGTATTTTAGCTTAGCAGAAGTGCGAACGGTTGTATCGCAGAGCGCCTGTAAAAAATGTTTGTGTAGTTTCAGAGTAGCTCAAAACCTACTCAGCGCTTGCGATCACTTCAGACTGTTCAGTTCCCGATTTGACGTCACAAACCCGCCCAGCGTTCGCCCAGCCACGCCTGTGTTTTCCCTGGCACGCCTGCGTTTTTCCAAACACTCCCTGAAAACGGTCAGTTGCCACCCAGAAACGCCCACTTCATGTCAATCACTCTGAGGTTAACCAGTGCGACTGAAATGCATCACTAGACCCTGTGGAAAACTACATCGTTCGTTGTGCCCGTATGTCGCGTGTGTGCATTGCGCCGCATACGTATGCGCAGAACTGACGGTTTTTAGCCTGATCGCTGCGCTGCGAACAAATGCAGCAAATGATCAACTTGGAATGACCACCTTAGTTTTTTGAGAAATACGCCCCTCGCTGCTTCAAGCTCCTACAGCCTGTCAATCAAGCTGCGGCTTTAATGGCACTGCAAGCAGGACCGGATTAAGGGCCTCATGAGCCTGGAGCTGAAAATGTTAAAGTGCCGATACTGAGAAGGGGAGGAGCTGTGACCAGTGCTGTGTGGGTGTGGCCAGAGCCTTATGGGTGTGTACTCCCTATACAATATGAGCCCTAATGTCTCCCTAAATACATAAACATAGAAAATATACCAACCAGCTCTTATCTGCCATGTTATAGGCTTTTTGAAAAATGACAGTTAGGAGCTGATTGGTTGGTACTTTTTCACTCTCCAAGCCTTGATAACTCTGGGCCTTAGTACTGCAGTGCCATGCTGCTCCCTCCCATATCATACCCCCTCCGCCTCATCTCATTGTAATGTGGAGGACTCTATAATGTTACATAATATGAACTGGGGCGTGGCAATGTGGCACAATATGAAATGGGGGCACTATCCTGTGACATAATGTGAACTGGCGCACTGTAACGTGGCATCATTTCAGGTGGAGGGCACTCTAATGTATTACAGGGAATACAGGCTCTAGGTCGACCACATCAAGGCCGACAGTCATTAGGGCGACCAGTGATGGTCAACATGCATTATGTTGACATGGAAAATAGGTTGACATGAAAAAGGTCAACTGCTTATGGTCGACAGGTGCTAATGGTCAACACACATACGGTCAACACAGCTTTTTTTGTGTTTTTAGCATTTTAATCAACTTTATCATACTTTACTATCCATGTGGACTATGATTGGGAATGGTAACCATGCGAGGGGACGTGGTACACTAATTGGGGTTCCACGTGCTTTGATGGCGAAAACGACACCAAAACAAGTAACAATTTGGTGTCTAGCTTTTTTGTGTTGACATTTTGTCATGTCAACCTTTTCATGTGTCAACATTTTCACCCTGTTGACCTAATGCATGTCGACCAATAGTGGTTAACCTAATGACTGTAGACCTTTCCTATGTAGATCTCATGATACCCATGGCACAGTATTAACAGCAGGCACTGTAATGTGGCATAATAAGAACTGAAGACACTGTATGCCATAATGTGAACTGGGGGTACATTGTGGCATAGTGTGTACTGGCAGCCCTGCATTGTGGCAGAATGTAAACTAGGGAAATGCGATTGTTATTAAAATAAACTAGGGCACTACTATGGGGCATACTATTAACTAGGGCACTACTATTTGGCATACTATTTACTAGGGCACTACTACATATGTGGGATACTATTAACTAGGGCACTTCTATGTGGCATACTATTAACTAGGGAACACCTACGGGGCATAGTATTAACTAGGGCACTACTATGGGGCATACTATTAACTAGGGCACTACCATGGACTATACTATTAACTAGGTCACTACTATGGGGTATACTATTAACTAGGGCACTACTATGGGGCATACTATTAACTAGGGCACTACTATGGGGCATACTATTAACTAGGGCACTACCATGGACTATACTATTAACTAGGTCACTACTATGGGGCATACTATTAACTAGGGCACTACCATGGACTATACTATTAACTAGGTCACTACTATGGGGTATACTATTAACTAGGGCACTACTATGATTACAAAAATAAACTAGGGCACAACTATGGGGCATAAAATGAATAACTGCTGTGGAAAGGTGTCTCTCAAGAATCATTGGGACGGGCCCCCATCAATATGTTGCTATGACGCCTACACAGTTCTGGTTACGCCCCTGTCCACAACCAATGTTCCACAAAAGTGTAGACATAGTCTTACCCCAAAAAATAGTGAAAAAGACTGCACAGCGCTGCACAAGCAGTAATGAGAGCTATATATACAGTACATGTATAAAAAAAGAAAAAACAGAATGCAGGACAGATAATTATGTATTTAGGTATCATAAGACGTGAAATGTTATATATATATTATATCTCCTATATAATAGCCCAGATCTGTGACTTTGTGACTCATTTGCTAACGCTGGGCAGAGTCACAACACTGGGCGGAGTTAGTGAAATGAGTCACAGATCTGGGCAAATCTATAGGAGACTAGGAGCAGAAGCAGATGGTATGGGCATGGCACAGGCAGGGGTGCATACCTCCCAGCTTTCTTCAGGCAGAAGGAGGGACACACAGGCAGCGACAAGGGGGCGTGACCAACGAAAAGGGGTGTGGCTTCACGGGAGGTCCCCCGTTTTCGTCAGTGAGGGGGCATGCCCAGCGCTCTGTGAGCTGCTGGCATGCCCCCAGGGGCGGATTATGAGTCCGGGGGGCCCAGGGCACTTGAGACAGGGGGGCCCTATCTCATTGCTGTGCCTGCTGTGGTTTGGGGGCGTGGCCTAATCGCGCCCACGTGGCCACACCCTATTATGCAAATTTCGGATATTTTTTTTATATAGGATTTTGGCTCCTCAGCTAGGGGTAAATCCAGAGGGGCTGGTTGCTCCCCCCTACACACCCACACAGGCAGAAGAAAGCAGGGAGGCACAGACCTGCCAACATGCAGCAGAGTGTGCTGACTGTAGCACAATGCTGCTGCTGGCAGGACGGGGAGCTTCAGAGCTGGGACAGAGCTACTCCAGCCGGGGGGCCCCCTAAAACTGTGGGGCCCACGGTACATACCCCCTGCTATCCCCTTAATCCGGCTCTGCCGCCGGTACCCTCGCCTTAATCCGTACCCCCTGAATCCCCCGTCTCCCACTGTCTCCGCTAAATAGACGCTATGTGCATGCGCACAGCGTCTATTCACCGCTGCTCTGCTAAGCAAAACAGTGAGTTCAGGAGCTTCCCAACTGCCCCCCACACACACACCGGGGGACACTGCGGCCCACGGGTGGGACAGACCCCCAAAAATGCAGTTTTGTGGGGCACCTGCCACTGCGCAGGTTCCATACTGCCTCTGTTATCTTCAGCCACGGCAACCCCACCGCTAGCTGCAGCGCTGCCACCCGCAGTGAGGTGCGCCCAGCTCCTTCACACACTTTAGCCGGCGGGTAGCGCTGCAGAAGTCCGCGCTGCTTGCAGGCTCCGACCCCCTCCTCCCTCCAGCCGCAGCGTCTCCTGGGAGCTAACCAGTCACTCCCAGTCTCCCCTTTCCACAGTGCCCGGCAGCCGCGAGGTCCGCGCCGCGTGCATGCTATGACCCCCTCCTCCCTCCAGCCGCAGCGTCTCCTGGGGGCTAACCAGTCACTCCCAGTCTCCCCTTACCACAGTGCGCGAGGTCTGCAGTGTGTGTCTGAGGAGGGGGGGAGGGATGCGGACGGGCAGAGGAAGCAGGACTCCAGCCTGAGAGAGTCAGCCATGCCAAGTCTCCACCAGCAGCAGATCCCAACAGGTTGGAGTGGAACAGCAGCAGCCAGCAGCAGTGACTCCGGTAAGACACATCTGTCTGTCACCACTGTTTTGTCCCTAATACCAATCTCTCCCGTGCCCTGTGTTCTGTCATGTCCCTGTCACCCCTGGCCTTGCCCTGTCACCCTTATCCTGGCCCTTTCACCCTTATCCTGGCCCTTTCACCCTTATCCTGGCCCTGTCACCCTTATTCTAGCCCTGTCACCCTTATGCTGGCCGTGTTACCCCTATCCTGGCCCTGTCACCCCTGTGCTTGCCCTGTCAACCCTATACTGGCCCTGTCACCCCTGTCCTGGTCCTGCCGCCCCTACCCTAGCCATGTCACCCCTATCCTGTCCCTGTCATTTCTGTCCTGGCCCCGTCGCCCCTGTCCTGGCCCCGTCACCCCTGTCCTGCCCCGTCACCCCTGTCTTGGCCCCGTCACCCCTGTTCTGACCCTGTCACCCCTGTCCTGGCCCTGTCACCCCTGTCCTGGCCCTGTCACCCCTGTTCTGACCCTGTCACCCCTGTCCTGGCACTGTTACTGCATACCCTCCAACTACCTTTTTGGCAGGTACAGTACCCGCAGCGCCTCCAGACCCCTCCCCAATGCACCACACCTCCGTACCTTCCCCTCCACCACATGCAGCACTCCACCCCTCCCCCACACGCTGTGCCTCCAGACCCCCTCCACCACCCGCGGCTCCCACTCCCCCGCCCCTCCACCACCCACAGCACCTCCAGGCCCCCTCCACCATCCACCCCCCATATATGTCTCCCCCCACACCTGTCCCCCCTCCACCCGCAGCATCTGCAGACACCCTCCTCAATCCGTGGTCCCCCCGTCACCCACCCCTCCCCCACCCACTGCACCCCCACACCTGCCCCTCCACCACCTGCAGCACCTCGAGACCTCCTTCCCCATCCGCCGCACCACCTGTACCTGCTACTCCCCCACCCATGGTGCCTCCGGACCCTCTACCCCACCCCCGGCACCCCCGCCCCTTCCCATCCCACAGCACCTCCGGAACCCTTCACCCATCCGCAACATCCCCGCACCTGCCCCTCTCCCACCCATGGCACCCCTGCCCCTCCCCCACCTGCAGTGCCTCCGGACCCCTCCCCCATCTGCAGCCCCCACTCCTCTGCCCCTCCGCCATCCACAGCACCTCCCAACCCTTCCCCATCCGGGCCCCTCCCGCTTCCGCCCCCCCTCCACCCGCAGCATCTACAGACACCCTCCCCAGTCCCCCCCGCACCCGCTACATTCTGTGCATCATGCCCTGCAGGTGCTGTTCACGCCGTCGCAAGGGGCTGCGCCTCCTTCACCATCGCACGCCCTTTCATTGTGCAATATTTAACCACTAACAAAGGAATGCAGGTAATACTCCATATAATACAAATTTTAAACCCCAGAAAGGCATGCAAGGGTTAAGGGGGCGTAGCCCCTTGCGACGGTGTGAAGAGCGCCCGTAGGGCGCGATGAAGCACCTAGTATATCTATATCTATCTATATATATATACACACACACACACACACACACACACACACACACAGTATACAGTATATTGAAAGATGCCAGCATGCTGATTTTTAAGTACTATATCTGTATACATTATGCTTTGAAAAAGATTCCAAATGAGAATTGAAACGTTGGCAATTTTGGTAAACATGCATACAATAAAATTGTGCAGAATTATGGATTGATCCCTAGTATCGGCCAGACGGAAGCCACTCCTTAGTAAACAAGCACATGGCAGCCTGCCTGGAGTTTGCCAAAATGCACCTGACGGACTCTCAGACCATGAGAAACAAAATTCTCTGGTCTGATGAGACAAAGCTTGAACTCTTTGGTGTGAATGCCAGGCGTCATGTTTGGAGGAAACCAGGCACCGCTCATCACCAGGCCAATACCATCCCTACAGTGAAGCATGGTGGTGGCAGCATCATGCTGTGGGAATGTTTTTCAGCGTCAGGAACTAGAAGACTAGTCAGGATAGAGGGAAAGATGAATGCAGTAATGTACAGAGATATCCGAAAACTTGCTCCAGAGCGCTGTTGACCTCAGACTGGGGAGACTGTTCATCTTTCAGCAGGACAACGACCCTAAGCACACAGCCAAGATATCAAAGGACTGGCTTCAGGACAACTCTGTGAATGTCCTTGAGTGGACCAGCCAGAGCCCAGACTATGCACCGATGCTTCCCATCCAACCTGATGGAGCTTGAGAGGTGCTGCAAAAAGGAATGGGCGAAAACTGCCCAAAGATAGGCGTGCCAAGCTTGTGGCATCATATTCAAAAAGACTTGAGGCTATAATTGCTGCCAAAGGTGCATCAACTAAGTATTGAGCAATGGTTGTGAATACTTGTATACATGTGATATTTTAGTTTTTTATTTTTAATGAATTTGCACAAAAAAACAAATATCACGTCATTATGGGGTATTGTGTGCAGAATTTTTAAGGAAAAATAAGATTTTACTTACCGATAAATCTATTTCTCGGAGTCCGTAGTGGATGCTGGGGTTCCTGAAAGGACCATGGGGAATAGCGGCTCCGCAGGAGACAGGGCACAAAAAGTAAAGCTTTTCCAGATCAGGTGGTGTGCACTGGCTCCTCCCCCTATGACCCTCCTCCAGACTCCAGTTAGGTACTGTGCCCGGACGAGCGTACACAATAAGGGAGGATTTTGAATCCCGGGTAAGACTCATACCAGCCACACCAATCACACCGTACAACTTGTGATCTAAACCCAGTTAACAGTATGATAACAGCGGAGCCTCTGAAAGATGGCTTCCTTCAACAATAACCCGAATTAGTTAACAATAACTATGTACAATTATTGCAGATAATCCGCACTTGGGATGGGCGCCCAGCATCCACTACGGACTCCGAGAAATAGATTTATCGGTAAGTAAAATCTTATTTTCTCTATCGTCCTAGTGGATGCTGGGGTTCCTGAAAGGACCATGGGGATTATACCAAAGCTCCCAAACGGGCGGGAGAGTGCGGATGACTCTGCAGCACCGAATGAGAGAACTCCAGGTCCTCCTTAGCCAGAGTATCAAATTTGTAAAATTTTACAAACGTGTTCTCCCCTGACCACGTAGCTGCTCGGCAAAGTTGTAATGCCGAGACCCCTCGGGCAGCCGCCCAAGATGAGCCCACCTTCCTTGTGGAGTGGGCCTTTACAGATTTAGGCTGTGGCAGGCCTGCCACAGAATGTGCAAGTTGGATTGTGCTACAGATCCAACGAGCAATCGTCTGCTTAGACGCAGGAGCACCCATCTTGTTGGGTGCATACAATATAAACAACGAGTCAGATTTTCTGACTCCAGCTGTCCTTGCAATATATATTTTTAATGCTCTGACAACGTCCAGTAACTTGGAGTCCTCCAAGTCACTTGTAGCCGCAGGCACTACTATAGGCTGGTTCAGATGAAATGCTGACACCACCTTAGGGAGAAAATGCGGACGAGTCCGCAGTTCTGCCCTGTCCGAATGGAAAATCAGATATGGGCTTTTGTAAGATAAAGCTGCCAGTTCTGACACTCTCCTGGCTGAAGCCAGGGCTAGAAGCATGGTCACTTTCCATGTGAGATATTTCAAATCCACCTTCTTTAGTGGTTCAAACCAATGAGATTTTAGAAAGTCCAAAACCACATTGAGATCCCACGGTGCCACTGGAGGCACCACAGGAGGCTGTATATGTAGCACTCCCTTAACAAAGGTCTGGACTTCAGGGACTGAAGCCAATTCTTTTTGAAAGAAAATCGACAGGGCCGAAATTTGAACCTTAATAGATCCCAATTTGAGACCCATAGACAATCCTGATTGCAGGAAATGTAGGAATCGACCCAGTTGAAATTCCTCCGTCGGAGCACTCCGATCTTCGCACCACGCAACATATTTTCGCCAAATTCGGTGATAATGTTGCACGGTTACTTCCTTCCTTGCTTTAATCAAAGTAGGAATGACTTCTTCCGGCATGCCTTTTTCCTTTAGGATCCGGCGTTCAACCGCCATGCCGTCAAACGCAGCCGCGGTAAGTCTTGAAACAGACAGGGACCCTGCTGAAGCAAGTCCCTCCTTAGAGGTAGAGGCCACGGATCTTCCGTGATCATCTCTTGAAGTTCCGGGTACCAAGTCCTTCTTGGCCAATCCGGAACCACTAGTATCGTCCTTACGCCTCTTTGCCGTATAATTCTCAATACTTTTGGTATGAGAGGCAGAGGAGGAAACACATACACCGACTGGTACACCCAAGGCGTTACCAGCGCGTCCACAGCTATTGCCTGCGGATCTCTTGACCTGGCGCAATACCTGTCCAGTTTTTTGTTGAGGCGAGATGCCATCATGTCCACCATTGGTCTTTCCCAACGGGTTACCAGCAAGTGGAAGACTTCTAGATGAAGCCCCCACTCTCCCGGGTGAAGATCGTGTCTGCTGAGGAAGTCTGCTTCCCAGTTGTCCACTCCCGGGATGAACACTGCTGACAGTGCTATCACATGATTCTCTGCCCAGCGAAGAATCCTTGCAGCTTCTGCCATTGCACTCCTGCTTCTTGTGCCGCCCTGTCTGTTCACATGGGCGACTGCCGTGATGTTGTCCGACTGGATCAACACCGGTTTTCCCTGAAGCAGAGGTTCTGCCTGGCTTAGAGTATTGTATATTGCTCTTAGTTCCAGAATGTTTATGTGAAGAGACGTTTCCAGGCTCGTCCATACTCCCTGGAAGTTTCTTCCTTGTGTGACTGCTCCCCAGCCTCTCAGGCTGGCGTCCGTGGTCACCAGGATCCAATCCTGTATGCCGAATCTGCGGCCCTCCAATAGATGAGCACTCTGCAACCACCACAGAAGAGACACCCTTGTCCTTGGAGACAGGGTTATCCGCAGGTGCATCTGAAGATGTGACCCTGACCATTTGTCCAACAGATCCCTTTGGAAAATTCTTGCGTGGAATCTGCCGAATGGAATTGCTTCGTAAGAAGCCACCATTTTTCCCAGGACTCTTGTGCATTGATGTACAGACACCTTTCCTGGTTTTAGGAGGTTCCTGACAAGCTCGGATAACTCCTTGGCTTTTTCCTCCGGGAGAAAAACCTTTTTCTGAACCGTGTCCAGAATCATCCCTAGGAACAGCAGACGAGTTGTCGGCATTAACTGGGATTTTGGAATATTCAGAATCCACCCGTGCTGTTTTAGCACTTCTTGAGACAGTGCTAATCCCATCTCTAGCTGTTCTCTGGACCTTGCCCTTATTAGGAGATCGTCCAAGTATGGGATAATTAATATGCCTTTTCTTCGAAGAAGAATCATCATCTCGGCCATTACCTTTGTAAAGACCCGAGGTGCCGTGGACAATCCGAACGGCAGCGTCTGAAACTGATAGTGACAGTTTTGTACAACGAACCTGAGGTACCCCTGGTGTGAGGGGTAAATTGGAACGTGGAGATACGCATCCTTGATGTCCAAGGATACCATAAAGTCCCCCTCTTCCAGGTTCGCTATCACTGCTCTGAGTGACTCCATCTTGAACTTGAACTTCTTTATGTACAGGTTCAAGGACTTCAGATTTAGAATAGGCCTTACCGAGCCATCCGGCTTCGGTACCACAAAAAGAGTGGAATAATACCCCTTCCCATGTTGTAGAAGAGGTACCTTGACTATCACCTGCTGAGAGTACAGCTTGTGAATGGCTTCCAAAACCGTCTCCCTTTCGGAGGGGGACGTTGGTAAAGCAGACTTCAGGAAACGGCGAGGTGGATCTGTCTCTAATTCCAACCTGTACCCCTGAGATATTATCTGCAGGATCCAGGGATCTACCTGCGAGTGAGCCCACTGCGCGCTGTAATTTTTGAGACGACCACCCACCGTCCCCGAGTCCGCTTGAGAAGCCCCAGCGTCATGCTGAGGCTTTTGTAGAAGCCGGGGAAGGCTTCTGTTCCTGGGAAGGAGCTGCCTGTTGCTGTCTCTTCCCTCGACCTCTGCCTCGTGGCAGATATGAATAGCCCTTTGCTCTCTTATTTTGAAAGGAACGAAAGGGCTGCGGTTGAAAAGTCGGTGCCTTTTTCTGTTGGGGAGTGACTTGAGGTAGAAAGGTGGATTTCCCGGCTGTAGCCGTGGCCACCAAATCTGATAGACCGACTCCAAATAACTCCTCCCCTTTATACGGCAAAACTTCCATATGTCGTTTTGAATCCGCATCGCCTGTCCACTGTCGCGTCCATAAAGCTCTTCTGGCCGAAATGGACATAGCACTTACCCGTGATGCCAGTGTGCAGATATCCCTCTGTGCATCACGCATATAAAGAAATGCATCCTTTATTTGTTCTAACGACAGTAAAATATTGTCCCTGTCCAGGGTATCAATATTTTCAATCAGGGACTCTGACCAAACTACCCCAGCACTGCACATCCAGGCAGTCGCTATAGCTGGTCGTAGTATAACACCTGCATGTGTGTATATACTTTTTTGGATATTTTCCATCCTCCTATCTGATGGATCTGTAAGTGCGGCCGTCTCAGGAGAGGGTAACGCCACTTGTTTAGATAAGCGTGTTAGCGCCTTGTCCACCCTAGGAGGTGTTTCCCAGCGCTCCCTAACCTCTGGCGGGAAAGGGTATAATGCCAATAATTTCTTTGAAATTATCAGCTTTTTATCAGGGGCAACCCACGCTTCATTACACACGTCATTTAATTCTTCTGATTCAGGAAAAACTATAGGTAGTTTTTTCACACCCCACATAATACCCTGTTTAGTGGTACCTGTAGTATCAGCTAAATGTAACGCCTCCTTCATTGCCAAAATCATATAACGTGTGGCCCTACTGGAAAATACGGTTGATTCGTCACCGTCACCACTGGAGTCAGTGCCTGTGTCTGGGTCTGTGTCGACCGACTTTCACAGCCCCTGACGGTGTTTGAGTCGCCTGGACAGGCACTAATTGATTGTCCGGCCGTCTCATGTCGTCAAACGACTGCTTTAGCGTGTTGACACTATCCCGTAGTTCCATAAATAAAGGCATCCATTCTGGTGTCGACTCCCTAGGGGGTGACATCCTCATATTTGGCAATTGCTCCGCCTCCACACCAATATCGTCCTCATACATGTCGACACACACGTACCGACACACAGCAGACACACAGGGAATGCTCCTAACGAAGACAGGACCCACTAGCCCTTTGGGGAGACAGAGGGAGAGTTTGCCAGCACACACCAAAAGCGCTATATATAACAGGGATAGCCTTATAATAAGTGCTCCCTTATAGCTGCTTTATATATATCAAAATATCGCCATAAATTTGCCCCTCCTCTCTGTTTTACCCTGTTTCTGTAGTGCAGTGCAGGGGAGAGACCTGGGAGCCGTCCTGACCAGCGGAGCTGTGAGAGGAAATGGCGCCGTGTGCTGAGGAGATAGGCCCCGCCCCTTTTCCGGCGGGCTCGTCTCCCGCTATTTAGTGAATCCAGGCAGGGGTTAAATATCTCCATATAGCCTCTGGGGGCTATATGTGAGGTATTTTTAGCCTTTATATAGGTTACATTTGCCTCCCAGGGCACCCCCCCCCAGCGCCCTGCACCCTCAGTGACTGCGTGTGAAGTGTGCTGAGAGGAAAATGGCGCACAGCTGCAGTGCTGTGCGCTACCTTTAGAAGACTGCAGGAGTCTTCAGCCGCCGATTCTGGACCTCTTCTGACTTCAGCATCTGCAAGGGGGCCGGCGGCGCGGCTCCGGTGACCATCCAGGCTGTACCTGTGATCGTCCCTCTGGAGCTGATGTCCAGTAGCCAAGAAGCCAATCCATCCTGCACGCAGGTGAGTTCACTTCTTCTCCCCTCAGTCCCTTGTTGCAGTGATCCTGTTGCCAGCAGGACTCACTGTAAAATAAAAAACCTAAGCTAAACTTTTTCTAAGCAGCTCTTTAGGAGAGCCACCTAGATTGCACCCTTCTCGGCCGGGCACAAAAATCTAACTGGAGTCTGGAGGAGGGTCATAGGGGGAGGAGCCAGTGCACACCACCTGATCTGGAAAAGCTTTACTTTTTGTGCCCTGTCTCCTGCGGAGCCGCTATTCCCCATGGTCCTTTCAGGAACCCCAGCATCCACTAGGACGATAGAGAAAAATAAATGTATTCCATTTTGGAATAAGGCTGTAACATCACAAAATGTGGAAAAAGTGAAGCGCTGTGAATACTTTCCGGATGCACTGTACATGTAAACATAGCACGATAAGCACGATAAGCAGCTCCAACAGCCTACCCCTGTCCCCAGACTGCCTACAGTGCCTGAGCTAGCTCGTAGCGGCTGTGCTGCGGGTGGCACGTGGAGCATTCCCCTTCATGCAACCGTGGCTGCAACTTTAAGACATACGGGAGATGTGTAAAGTGCGTAAAAGCGGGACTTTCATAGCAGCACTACCGCAGCTATACCTGTGCCCCCAACAGCGGGGTCTTTGCTGGCAGAACTAACCCGCACAATGGTGGTCATTCCGAGTTGTTCGCTCGGTAATTTTCTTCGCATCGCAGTGATTTTCCGCTAACTGCGCATGCGCAATGTTCGCACTGCGACTGCGCCAAGTAAATTTGCTATGCAGTTAGGAATTTTACTCACGGCATTACGAGGTTTTTTCTTCGTTCTGGTGATCGTAATGTGATTGACAGGAAGTGGGTGTTTCTGGGCGGAAACTGGCCGTTTTATGGGCGTGTGGGAAAAAACGCTACCGTTTCTGGGAAAAACGCGGGAGTGGCTGGAGAAACGGAGGAGTGTCTGGGCGAACGCTGGGTGTGTTTGTGACGTCAAACCAGGAACGACAAGCACTGAACTGATCGCACTGGAAGAGTAAATCTCGAGCTACTCAGAAACTGCACAGAGAAGTCTTTTCGCAATATTGCGAATCTTTCGTTCGCAATTTTGATAAGCTAAGATTCACTCCCAGAGGGCGGCAGCTTAGCGTGTGCAATGCTGCTAAAAGCAGCTAGCGAGCGAACAACTCGGAATCACCCCCATTGTGTATTGCTGCACACATTCCCCATAACAGTCCCAGCCAGGTCCTAGCTGTCATTATGACATCATAATTGTGACATCATAACTGTGACATCATAGTAGAGCTCTGGCATCATATAAGGCCACACGCTGTAGCAACCTCCTTTAATAGGAAGTTTCAGGAGAGTAGAGAGCATGATGAGTATCTACACAGAGACTACGATTCTACTGCTATTATTATCTGCCTGCGGCAGAGCAGCAGCGATACGTGGTAGGGGAGGTAAGTGGCCACTTAGATTATGACTTGGACACATTTATACTTTATACTGAATAAGGCCCAAAGCCTGATGTCACATAAGTGCCTAGCTGTAGGGGAGGGATATGCCTAGCACAGTTTAGCTATGGTAACAATGCATACTTACCTACTCTCCCGGAAGCTGCGGGAGGCTCCCGTTTTTTGGGGTAGCCCCCCGCACCCCCGGAAGTTGGGCAGGTCTCCCACATCCTGCTCGCACCCTAGTGATGCGAGCAGGATAGAGAGATAACCTCCCACATTCGCGGGTCCGTCGGGTGGAGAAGGGGTTAAAATTACCCAAATCGTGTCATTTTAGCACCGCCCCCTCCCCGCGGACCCGTGAATCGCGGCATTTCCCGATGTGGGGGCGGGGCTTAGTTATGTCACAGTCAGGCCCCGCCCCCCGAAGACACATGCAGCGTCTCCTCTCCGGGCTTCTCCCGGAGAGGAGACTTACAATGTAGGTAAGTATGTAACAATGGAGTTAGTTTGATTGGCAGTTTACTGTGTGGGCCTTAGCCTATGAGATGTGGGTGGGTGGGATCAGGGATTACAGAAGGCTGATCCCTCTTTCCATTTTGATGTCCCTGCAGGTTTACATCGCTCAGCTGCAGCTGACGCCCCCTCCGCGTCGCCATCTCCAGATGACAGATATTATCCCGAGAAGGAGATGGACCGGTTGTCGGATATGAAATTGATACACGGTGAGTAGGACCCTCATTGTGGCGGTTCAGGCTTTATAGCTTCAGTGGCAGCTTGTTGGGGCTATAAAGAGCACCAGACCCTGCTCAGGTACATGTATATGGTATGTGGTGTCTATGAGAAGATGTACAGTATTACTTGGTGTTCTTATGGTCAGCACACAGGCAGCGTAAGGGGATTACATACGTAATCCCGACAGCGGCATCGGCGCTGAAGTTTCTTCACTCCCTGATGTCACCCGGCCCCATAGCCCGGCAGGCGGGTGGTATTCATGTGACCGGCGGTCTGCTGACCGACAGTCACATGACCTCCTCCACCATCCCGCCGGCTCACGACACCCATAGAGTAGAACCCGTGGCGACCGCAGGTCGCCACCGAGCCCGCAGCGTGGCAAGCGCAGCGAGCCCGCAAGGGGCTTGCTTAACTCGCCCCTCCCCGCCGGGATCCCGGCGTCGGTATGCTGCTGGGATCCCGGCGTCGGTAAGCTGACCGGCGGTCAGGAGACCGGCGGTCAGCCATACTACACCCCGGCAGGCTAATATGGATGAGACTGTCCATATTGGCTTGCAGGTATAAATGAGCTGGCACCAGCGATGAACAAGCGCTGGGCCGCGCATCGTTCATCGTTGGTGCCTACACACTGAACGATATGAACCATTTGTCGTTCATTAATGACAGAGATCGTTCATATCGCTCACAGTGGCGGATTTACCGGGGGGCGATTAGGGCGAACGCCCCCCCCCTACATGTACCGGCACCGGGATGGAGGCCGGGTCCCGCTGCGGTGGTGGGAACGGGGTGGATAGCTGTGCAGCGCGGCGGAGGAAGGGGAGAGAGAGAGAGCATCCTGACACGCGTACAGCGGCCTCTGTTTTTACCACGCCCCCTCCTCCCTGTACGTGCGTCAGGACGCTCTCTCTCTCTCCTCGTCCCCCGCCGCGCTGCACCGCTCTCCGCCCCGTTCCCAATACCGCGGCGGGACCCGGCCTCCATTCACTGTCAGGTGTGTGTGTGAGTGTGTGTCTGTCAGGTGTGTGTGTGTGTGTGTGTGTGTGTGTGTGTGTGTGTGTGTGTGTGTGTGTGTGTGAATTTCGCCTCATACATTGTGCTATAATGTGCATTTAGGATCATTCTGCGTGCTATAATGTGCATTTAGGATCATTCAGTGTGCTATAATGTGCATTTAGGATCATTCTGCGTGCTATAATGTGCATTTAGGATCATTCAGTGTGCTATAATGTGCATTTAGGATCATTCTGCGTGCTATAATGTGCATTTCGGATCATTCAGTGTGCTATGATGTGAATTTCGGATCATTCAGTGTGCTATGATGTGAATTTCGGATCATTCTGCGTGCTATAATGTGCATTTAGGATCATTCAATGTGCTATAATGTGCATTTAGGATCATTCTGCGTGCTATAATGTGCATTTAGGATCATTCAGTGTGCTATAATGTGCATTTAGGATCATTCAGTGTGCTATAATGTGCATTTAGGATCATTCTGCGTGCTATAATGTGCATTTAGGATAATTCTGCGTGCTATAATGTGCATTTAGGATCATTCTGCGTGCTATAATGTGCATTTAGGATCATTCAGTGTGCTATAATGTGCATTTAGGATCATTCAGTGTGCTATAATGTGCATTTAGGATCATTCTGCGTGCTATAATGTGCATTTAGGATCATTCAGTGTGCTATAATGTGCATTTAGGATCATTCTGCGTGCTATAATGTGCATTTAGGATCATTCTGTGTGCTATAATGTGCATTTAGGATCATTCAGTGTGCTATAATGTGCATTTAGGATCATTCAGTGTGCTATAATGTGCATTTAGGATCATTCAGTGTGCTATAATGTGCATTTAGGATCATTCAGTGTGCTATAATGTGCATTTAGGATCATTCAGTGTGCTATAATGTGCATTTAGGATCATTCAGTGTGCTATAATGTGCATTTAGGATCATTCAGTGTGCTATGATGTGCATTTAGGATCATTCAGTGTGCTATAATGTGCATTTAGGATCATTCAGTGTGCTATAATGTGCATTTAGGATCATTCAGTGTGCTATAATGTGCATTTAGGATCATTCTGCGTGCTATAATGTGCATTTAGGATCATTCAGTGTGCTATAATGTGCATTTAGGATCATTCTGCGTGCTATAATGTGCATTTAGGATCATTCTGCGTGCTATAATGTGCATTTAGGATCATTCCGTGTGCTATAATGTGCATTTAGGATCATTCTGCGTGCTATAATGTGCATTTAGGATCATTCAGTGTGCTATAATGTGCATTTAGGATCATTCAGTGTGCTATAATGTGCATTTAGGATCATTCAGTGTGCTATAATGTGCATTTAGGATCATTCTGCGTGCTATAATGTGCATTTAGGATCATTCAGTGTGCTATAATGTGCATTTAGGATCATTCTGTGTGCTATAATGTGCATTTAGGATCATTCTGTGTGCTATAATGTGCATTTAGGATCATTCAGTGTGCTATAATGTGCATTTAGGATCATTCAGTGTGCTATAATGTGCATTTAGGATCATTCAGTGTGCTATAATGTGCATTTAGGATCATTCTGCGTGCTATAATGTGCATTTAGGATCATTCAGTGTGCTATAATGTGCATTTAGGATCATTCTGCGTGCTATAATGTGCATTTAGGATCATTCCGTGTGCTATAATGTGCATTTAGGATCATTCAGTGTGCTATAATGTGCATTTAGGATCATTCAGTGTGCTATAATGTGCATTTAGGATCATTCTGCGTGCTATAATGTGCATTTAGGATCATTCAGTGTGCTATAATGTGCATTTAGGATCATTCAGTGTGCTATAATGTGCATTTAGGATCATTCTGCGTGCTATAATGTGCATTTAGGATCATTCAGTGTGCTATAATGTGCATTTAGGATCATTCTGCGTGCTATGATGTGCATTTAGGATCATTCTGCGTGCTATGATGTGCATTTAGGATCATTCTGCGTGCTATGATGTGCATTTCGGATCATTCTGCGTGCTATGATGTGCATTTCGGATCATTCTGCGTGCTATAATGTGCATTTAGGATCATTCAGTGTGCTATAATGTGCATTTAGGATCATTCTGCGTGCTATAATGTGCATTTAGGATCATTCCGTGTGCTATAATGTGCATTTAGGATCATTCAGTGTGCTATAATGTGCATTTAGGATCATTCAGTGTGCTATAATGTGCATTTAGGATCATTCTGCGTGCTATAATGTGCATTTAGGATCATTCAGTGTGCTATAATGTGCATTTAGGATCATTCAGTGTGCTATAATGTGCATTTAGGATCATTCTGCGTGCTATAATGTGCATTTAGGATCATTCTGCGTGCTATAATGTGCATTTAGGATCATTCAGTGTGCTATAATGTGCATTTAGGATCATTCAGTGTGCTATAATGTGCATTTAGGATCATTCAGTGTGCTATAATGTGCATTTAGGATCATTCAGTGTGCTATAATGTGCATTTAGGATCATTCAGTGTGCTATAATGTGCATTTAGGATCATTCAGTGTGCTATAATGTGCATTTAGGATCATTCTGCGTGCTATGATGTGCATTTAGGATCATTCTGCGTGCTATGATGTGCATTTAGGATCATTCTGCGTGCTATGATGTGCATTTTGGATCATTCTGCGTGCTATGATGTGCATTTCGGATCATTCAGTGTGCTATGATGTGCATTTAGGATCATTCTGCGTGCTATGTGCATTTCGTATCATTCAGTGTGCTATGATGTGCATTTCGGATCATTCTGTGTGCTATGATGTGCATTTCGGATCATTCTGCGTGCTATGATGTGAATTTCGGCTCATTCTGCGTGCTATAATGTGAATTTCGGCTCATTCTGTGTGCTGTAGAAACAGAATTTGTCGGCAGATAAGAACCACTTGGCCCATCTAGTCTGCCCCTTTTTTTTATTTTTTTACATTATTTTTATCTCTAACCTTATCTGATCCTTATTTCTTTGTAAGAATATCCTTATGTCTATCCCATGCATGTTTAAATTGCCCTACTGTCTTAGCCTCTACCACCTCTGATGGAAGGAATGGTGATTCGCCAGTCTGTATCACCAGTGCGCAGGGTTCTCTCCACTAACTGGCAACATTTTATTAGTAATGGCAACAATAGGAAATTTTAGAAGCGAACGGGAAGGGCATTACTAAGTGGGAGGGGCTATGATTAGGGGGAGGAGTCATAATTCTTAAACCGCCCCCCCCCCACTAAAAGTTAAGTCTAGATCCGCCACTGATCGCTCAGTGTAATCGGCCAGTGTGTAGGGCCCTTAAGGTCCATGCATTGCAGTCTACACACTAGAGTGGCACTATATAAAGTAAGTCCTGGATGAATGTATATAATGTGTCAGTGTTAGGGATGGTAGGGACTGACCTGATATAGGATCACCTTGCTGTGGTAGGTGGGCTTACATTTCTGGACAAACGTACAAAGAAACCTTTATTATTCCATGTTAAATTATAGGTTTCTTATAATTGTTCTGATTATTACTATTCTTAGTGCTTGAAGTGTGCACCTGTGTTTTTCTCTCTGTCTGCATGGCACTATAAGTCTCAGCATGGTAGTACCTCATATTATGTGAGATATTAGGGTGTGCAGTCAAAATGATTCAACAAGAACTGTTCCTGCATCACTGCGTATACCTGTATCTATACTGTATGTGTGACTGATATAAAGCCTGCATGGGCAGGAACCCCTTATCAGGTATTGCCCACACCCCAGAGAGCTAGCCTGGGGCAATTGGAGGTGTAACACTGCTAATGCACCTAGCACAGCACCGCACACTGAAGGGGGTAACACATGTGCTGTGTAATTTTATATAGTAATTACCCCAACCTGGTCCACTCTGCCGCCTCCCTGGCCGGCTCCTGGCAGTAACGCAGTGTACTACGTCATGTGTGCGATGCTGCCAGGAGTCAGTTACCGGCAGTGCCATGGACATGATGTGATATACTGCCGGTCAGTGCAGAGTACGGAGACAAGGCCAGGTCAGCTGCCTGTTACCTTAGCGCATACACAAAAGGTTTACCCCTCTGCGTCATGTAAGCTGCTGCTGGGGAGTTACACATGGGCAGGGAGCCTCAGGCCTGTGTTCCAGCTTTGTGCTGCACATGGGAGTGATGGGAGGTCCTGTAGCCCCAGAACATGTCGGGTCCCCCATTGTATTTACTCCCATTTGTAGCCAGGCTGTGTGCAGCACATACAGGGTGACACTCAGTGCCAGATTATGGTCCACATGGGCCAGGAGCTGACATCTATGAAGGGCCTATTGTGTGCCAGGCAGTGGGAGTGATTAGCGCCACAGAGAATTTCTCTCTGTGTGGGCAGGGGGTGTGGTGGCATACGGGTCTGGAACTCAAGGTCGACACCAATTAGGTTGACACCACTTAGGCCGACACCAGAAATAGGTCGACATGGGAAAAGGTCGACATGAGTTTTTAATGTTTTTTTGTTGTCGTTTTCTTCGTAATGTGGCCGTGAACCCCAATTAGTGCACCGTGTCCCCTCTCATGGCTCGCTTCACTCGCCATGATTCGGGCAGATTACTGGTTACTGTTTCTAATTGTAGTCTACGTGGATCGTAAAGTATGAAAAAGTAAAAAAATGGGAAAAAATGTGAAGAACTCATGTCGACCTTTTTCCATGTCGACCTAAGGTGTGTCGACCTAATTGGTGTCATCCTGGAGTCCGGATACCATGGCATACTACATCACTGCACTTCCTCCCCACACTACATCTCCTCACTATATCACTACTACACTACATCTCCTCACTATATCACTACTACACTACAGCTCCTCACTATATCACTACTACACTACATCTCCTCACTATATCACTACTACACTACATCACTGCACTTCCTCCCCACACTACATCTCCTCACTATATCACCACTACACTACATCTCCTCACTATATCACTACTACACTACAGCTCCTCACTATATCACTACTACACTACATCTCCTCACTATATCACTACTACACTACAGCTCCTCACTATATCACTACATCTCCTCACTATATCACTACTACACTACAGCTCCTCGCTATATCACTACACTACATCACTAAACTTCCTCCCCACACTACATCTCCTCACTATATCACTACTACACTACATCTCACTATATCACTACTACACTACATCTCCTCACTATATCACTACTACACTACAGCTCCTCACTATATCACTACTACACTACATCTCCTCACTATATCACTACTACACTACATCTCCTCACTATATCACTACTACACTACATCACTGCACTTCCTCCCCACACTACATCTCCTCACTATATCACTACTACACTACATCTCCTCACTATATCACTACTACACTGCATCTCCTCACTATATCACTACTACACTACAGCTCCTCACTATATCACTACAACACTACATCTCCTCACTATATCACTACTACACTACAGCTCCTCACTATATCACTACTACACTACATCTCCTCACTATATCACTACTACACTACATCTCCTCACTATATCACTACTACACTACAGCTCCTCACTATATCACTACACTACATCACTAAACTTCCTCCCCACACTACATCTCCTCACTATATCACTACTACACTACATCTCACTATATCACTACTACACTACATCTCCTCACTATATCACTACTACACTACATCTCCTCACTATATCACTACTACACTACATCTCACTATATCACTACTACACTACAGCTCCTCACTATATCACTGCTACACTACATTTCCTCACTATATCACTACTACACTACATCTCCTCACTATATCACTACTACACTACAGCTCCTCACTATATCACTACACTACATCACTAAACTTCCTCCCCACACTACATCTCCTCACTATATCACTACTACACTACATCTCACTATATCACTACTACACTACATCTCACTATATCACTACTACACTACAGCTCCTCACTATATCACTACTACACTACATCTCCTCACTATATCACTACTACACTACAGCTGCTCACTATATCACTACACTACATCACTAAACTTCCTCCCCACACTACATCTCCTCACTATATCACTACTACACTACATCTCACTATATCACTACTACACTACATCTCCTCACTATATCACTACTACACTACAGCTCCTCACTATATCACTACTACACTAAGTCTCCTCACTATATCACTACTACACTACAGCTCCTCACTATATCACTGCTACACTACATCACTGCACTTCCTCCCCACGCTACATCTCCTCACTATATTACTACTACACTACATCTCCTCACTACATCACTACTACACTACAGCTCCTCACTATATCACTACTACACTACATCTCACTATATCACTACTACACTACAGCTCCTCACTATATCACTACTACACTACATCTCCTCACTATATCACTACTACACTACAGCTCCTCACTATATCACTACACTACATCACTAAACTTCCTCCCCACACTACATCTCCTCACTATATCACTACTATACTACATCTCACTATATCACTACTACACTACATCTCCTCACTATATCACTACTACACTACATCTCCTCACTATATCACTACTACACTACATCTCCTCACTATATCACTACTACACTACATCTCACTATATCACTACTACACTACATCTCCTCACTATATCACTACTACACTACATCTCCTCACTATATCACTACTACACTACATCACTGCACTTCCTCCCCACTCTACATCTCCTCACTATATCACTACTACACTACATCTCATCACTATATCACTACATCTCCTCACTATATCACTACAACACAACATCTCCTCACTATATCACTACTACACTACATCTCGTCACTATATCACTACTACACTACATCACTGCACTACCTCCCCACACTACATCTCCTCACTATATCACTACTACACTACATCTCCTCACTATATCACTAGTACACTACATCACTGCACTTCCTCCCCACACTACATCTCCTCACTATATCACTACTACACTACATCTCCTCACTATATCACTAGTACACTACATCTCATCACTATATCTCCTCACTATATCACTACTACACAACATCTCCTCACTATATCACTACTACACTACATCTCCTCACTATATCACTACTACACTATATCACTGCTACACTACATCTCCTCACTATATCACTACTACACTACATCTCCTCACTATATCACTACTACACTACATCTCCTCACTATATCACTACTACACTACATCTCCTCACTACATCACTACTACACTACATCTCCTCACTACTACACTACATCTCCTCACTACATCACTACTACACTACATCTCCTCACTATATCACTACTACACTACATCTCCTCACTACATCACTACTACACTACATCTCCTCACTACATCACTACTACACTACATCTCCTCACTACATCATTACTACACTACATCTCCTCACTACATCTCCTCATTACATCATTACTACACTACATCTCCTCACTATATCACTACTACACTACATCTCCTCACTATATCACTGCTACACTACATCTCTTCACTATATCACTACTACACTACATCTCCTCACTATATCACTACTACACTACATCTCACTATATCACTGCTACACTACATCTCCTCACTATATCACAACTACACTACATTTCCTCACTATATCACTACTACACTACATCTCCTCACTATATCACTACTACACTACATCTCATCACTATATCACTGCTACACTACATCTCCTCACTATATTACTACTACACTACATCTCCTCACTATATCACTACTACACTACATCTCCTCACTATATCACTACTACACTACATCTCCTCACTATATCACTACTACAGTACATCTCTGCACTATATCACTACTACACTACATCTCCTCACTATATCACAACTACACTACATCTCTTCACTATATCACTACTACACTACATCTCCTCACTATATCACTACTACACTACATCTCCTCACTATATCACTACTACACTACATCTCCTCACTATATCACTGCTACACTACATCTCCTCACTATATTACTACTACACTACATCTCCTCACTATATCACTACTACACTACATCTCCTCACTATATCACTACTACACTACATCTCCTCACTATATCATTACTACACTACATCTCAGCACTATATCACTACTACACTACATCTCACTATATCACAACTACACTACATCTCCTCACTATATCACTACTACACAACATCTCCTCACTATATCACTACTACACTACATCTCCTCACTATATCACTACTACACTACATCACTGCACTTCCTCCCCACACTACATCTCCTCACTATATCACTACTACACTACATCTCCTCACTATATCACTACTACACTACATCTCCTCATTACATCATTACTACACTACATCTCCTCACTATATCACTACTACACTGTATCTCCTCACTATATCACTGCTACACTACATCTCTTCACTATATCACTACTACACTACATCTCCTCACTATATCACTACTACACTACATCTCCTCACTATATCACTGCTACACTACATCTCCTCACAAGGGGGTCTATTCATGAAGCAGTGAAAAGTGTGGAGAAGTGAGCTAGTGGAGAAGTTGCTCATGGCAACCAATCAGCATTGGCGTAACATTTATAATTTGCATACTTTAAAATTATACAAAGCAGCTGATTGGTCGCCATGGGCAACTTCTCCACTGGCTCATGTCTCCACTCTTTTCACTGCTTCATGAATAGACCCATATATCACAACTACACTACATCTCCTCACTATATCACTACTACACTACATCTCCTCACTACATCACTACTACACTACATCACTACATCTCCTCACTACATCACTACTACACTACATCTCCTCACTATATCACTACTACACTACATCTCCTCACTACATCACTACTACACTACATCTCCTCACTACATCACTACTACACTACATCTCCTCACTACATCATTACTACACTACATCTCCTCACTACATCTCCTCATTACATCATTACTACACTACATCTCCTCACTATATCACTACTACACTACATCTCCTCACTATATCACTGCTACACTACATCTCTTCACTATATCACTACTACACTACATCTCCTCACTATATCACTACTACACTACATCTCACTATATCACTGCTACACTACATCTCCTCACTATATCACAACTACACTACATTTCCTCACTATATCACTACTACACTACATCTCCTCACTATATCACTACTACACTACATCTCATCACTATATCACTACATCTCATCACTATATCACTGCTACACTACATCTCATCACTATATCACTGCTACACTACATCTCCTCACTATATTACTACTACACTACATCTCCTCACTATATCACTACTACACTACATCTCCTCACTATATCACTACTACACTACATCTCCTCACTATATCACTACTACACTACATCTCTGCACTATATCACTACTACACTACATCTCCTCACTATATCACTACTACACTACATCTCCTCACTATATCACTACTACACTACATCTCCTCACTATATCACTACTACACTACATCTCCTCACTATATCACTACTACACTACATCTCCTCACTATATCACTGCTACACTACATCTCCTCACTATATCACTACTACACTACATCTCCTCACTATATCACTACTACACTACATCTCCTCACTATATCACTACTACACTACATCTCACTATATCACAACTACACTACATCTCCTCACTATATCACTACTACACTACATCTCCTCACTATATCACTACTACACTACATCTCCTCACTATATCACTACTACACTACATCACTGCACTTCCTCCCCACACTACATCTCCTCACTATATCACTACTACACTACATCTCCTCACTATCACTACTACACTACATCTCCTCACTACATCACTACTACACTACATCTCCTCACTACATCACTACATCTCCTCACTACATCACTACTACACTACATCTCCTCACTACATCACTACTACACTACATCTCCTCACTACATCACTACATCTCCTCACTACATCACTACTACACTACATCTCCTCACTACATCACTACTACACTAAATCTCCTCACTACATCACTACTACACTACATCTCCTCACTACATCACTACTACACTACATCTCCTCATTACATCATTACTACACTACATCTCCTCACTATATCACTACTACACTACATCTCCTCACTATATCACTGCTACACTACATCTCTTCACTATATCACTACTACACTAGATCTCCTCACTATATCACTACTACACTACATTTCCTCACTATATCACTGCTACACTACATCTCCTCACAAGGGGGTCTATTCATGAAGTAGTGAAAAGTGTGGAGAAGTGAGCTAGTGGAGAAGTTGCTCATGGCAACCAATCAGCATTGGCGTAACATTTATAATTTGCATACTTTAAAATTATACAAAGCAGCTGATTGGTCGCCATGGGCAACTTCTCCACTGGCTCATGTCTCCACTCTTTTCACTGCTTCATGAATAGACCCATATATCACAACTACACTACATCTCCTCACTATATCACTACTAAACTACATCTCCTCACTATATCACTACTACACTACATCTCCTCACTATATCACTACTACACTACATCTCCTCACTATATCACTGCTACACTACACTTCCTCACTATATTTCTACTACACTACATCTCCTCACTATATCACTACTACACTACATCTCCTCACTATATCACTACTACACTACATCTCCTCACTATATCACTACTACACTACATCTCCTCACTATATCACTACTACACTACATCTCTGCACTATATCACTACTACACTACACCTCCTCACTATATCACAACTACACTACACCTCCTCACTATATCACAACTACACTACATCTCACTACTACACTACATCTCCTCACTATATCACTACTACACTACATCTCACTATATCACTACTACACTACATCTCCTCACTACATCACTACTACACTACATCTCCTCACTATATCACTACTACACTACATCTCCTCACTACATCACTACTACGCTACATCTCCTCACTACATCACTACTACACTACATCTCCTCACTACATCACTACATCTCCTCACTACATCACTACTACACTACATCTCCTCACTACATCACTACTACACTACATCTCCTCACTACATCACTACTACACTACATCTCCTCACTATATCACTACTACACTACATCTCCTCACTATATCACTACTACACTACATCTCCTCACTATATCACTGCTACACTACATCTCCTCACTATATCACTGCTACACTACATCTCCTCACTATATTACTACTACACTACATCTCCTCACTATATCACTACTACACTACAGCTCCTCACTATATCACTACTACACTACATCTCCTCACTATATCACTACTACACTACATCTCTGCACTATATCACTACTACACTACACCTCCTCACTATATCACAACTACACTACATCTCCTCACTATATCACTACTACACTACATCTCCTCACTATATCACTACTACACTACATCTCCTCACTATATCACTACTACACTACATCTCACTATATCACTACTGCACTACATCTCCTCACTACATCACTACTACACTACATCTCCTAACTATATCACTACTACACTACATCTCACTACATCACTACTACACTACATCTCTTCACTATATCACTACTACACTACATCTCCTCACTATATCACTACTACACTACATCTCCTCACTATATCACTACTACACTACATCACTGCACTTCCTCCCCACACTACATCTCCTCACTATATCACTACTACACTACATCTCATCACTATATCACTACATCTCCTCACTATATCACTACTACACATCTCCTCACTATATCACTACTACACTACATCTCGTCACTATATCACTACTACACTACATCACTGCACTTCCTCCCCACACTACATCTCCTCACTATATCACTACTACACTACATCTCATCACTATATCACTACATCTCCTCACTATATCACTACTACACATCTCCTCACTATATCACTACTACACTACATCTCCTCACTATATCACTAGTACACTACATCTCATCACTATATCACTACATCTCCTCACTATATCACTACTACACAACATCTCCTCACTATATCACTACTACACTACATCTCCTCACTATATCACTACTACACTACATCACTGCACTTCCTCCCCACTGTACATCTCCTCACTATATCACTACTACACTACATCTCCTCACTATATCACTACTACACTACATCTCCTCACTATATCACTACTACACTACATCTCCTCACTACATCACTACTACACTACATCTCCTCACTACTACACTACATCTCCTCACTACATCTCCTCACTACATCACTACTACACTACATCTCCTCACTATATCACTACTACACTACATCTCCTCACTACATCACTACTACACTACATCTCCTCACTACATCACTACTACACTACATCTCCTCACTACATCATTACTACACTACATCTCCTCACTACATCACTACTACACTACATCTCCTCATTACATCATTACTACACTACATCTCCTCACTATATCACTACTACACTACATCTCCTCACTATATCACTGCTACACTACATCTCTTCACTATATCACTACTACACTACATCTCCTCACTATATCACTACTACACTACATCTCACTATATCACTGCTACACTACATCTCCTCACTATATCACAACTACACTACATTTCCTCACTATATCACTACTACACAACATCTCCTCACTATATCACTACTACACTACATCTCCTCACTATATCACTACTACACTACATCACTGCACTTCCTCCCCACACATCTCCTCACTATATCACTACTACACTACATCTCCTCACTATATCACTACTACACTACATCTCCTCACTACAACACTACTACACTACATCTCCTCACTACATCACTACTACACTACATCTCCTCACTACATCACTACTACACTACATCTCCTCACTACATCACTACTACACTACATCTCCTCACATCACTACTACACTACATCTCCTCACTACATCACTACTACACTACATCTCCTCACTACATCATTACTACACTACATCTCCTCACTACAACACTACTACACTACATCACCTCATTACATCATTACTACACTACATCTCCTCACTATATCACTACTACACTGCATCTCCTCACTATATCACTGCTACACTACATCTCTTCACTATATCACTACTACACTACATCTCCTCACTATATCACTACTACACTACATCTCCTCACTACATCACTACTACACTACATCTCCTCACTACATCACTACATCTCCTCACTACATCACTACTACACTACATCTCCTCACATCACTACTACACTACATCTCCTCACATCACTACTACACTACATCTCCTCACTACATCATTACTACACTACATCTCCTCACTACATCACTACTACACTACATCTCATTACATCATTACTACACTACATCTCCTCACTATATCACTACTACACTGCATCTCCTCACTATATCACTGCTACACTACATCTCTTCACTATATCACTACTACACTACATCTCCTCACTATATCACTACTACACTACATCTCCTCACTATATCATTACTACACTACATCTCAGCACTATATCACTACTACACTACATCTCACTATATCACAACTACACTACATCTCCTCACTATATCACTACTACACTACATCTCCTCACTATATCACTACTACACTACATCTCCTCACTATATCACTACTACACTTAATCACTGCACTTCCTCCCTACACTACATCTCCTCACTATATCACTACTACACTACATCTCCTCACTATATCACTACTACACTACATCTCCTCACTACATCACTACTACACTACATTTCCTCACTACATCACTACATCTCCTCACTACATCACTACTACACTACATCTCCTCACTACATCACTACTACACTACATCTCCTCACTACATCACTACTACACTACATCTCCTCACTACATCACTACTACACTACATCTCCTCATTACATCATTACTACACTACATCTCCTCACTATATCACTACTACACTACATCTCCTCACTATATCACTGCTACACTACATCTCTTCACTATATCACTACTACACTACATCTCCTCACTATATCACTACTACACTACATTTCCTCACTATATCACTGCTACACTACATCTCCTCACAAGGGGGTCTATTCATGAAGCAGTGAAAAGTGTGGAGAAGTGAGCTAGTGGAGAAGTTGCTCATGGCAACCAATCAGCATTGGCGTAACATTTATAATTTGCATACTTTAAAATTATACAAAGCAGCTGATTGGTCGCCATGGGCAACTTCTCCACTGGCTCAAGTCTCCACTCTTTTCACTGCTTCATGAATAGACCCATATATCACAACTACACTACATCTCCTCACTATATCACTACTAAACTACATCTCCTCACTATATCACTACTACACTACATCTCCTCACTATATCACTACTACACTACATCTCCTCACTATATCACTGCTACACTACACTTCCTCACTATATTTCTACTACACTACATCTCCTCACTATATCACTACTACACTACATCTCCTCACTATATCACTACTACACTACATCTCCTCACTATATCACTTCTACACTTCATCTCTGCACTATATCACTACTACACTACATCTCCTCACTATATCACAAATACACTACATCTCCATCTCCTCACTATATAACTACTACACTACATATCCTCACTATATCACTGCTACACTACATCTCCTCACTATATTACTACCACACTACATCTCCTCACTATATCACTACTACACTACATCTCCTCACTATATCACTACTACACTACATCTCCTCACTATATCACTACTACACTACATCTCTGCACTATATCACTACTACACTACACCTCCTCACTATATCACAACTACACTACACCTCCTCACTATATCACTACTACACATCTCCTCACTACAACACTACTACACTACATCTCCTCACTACATCACTACTACACTACATCTCCTCACTACATCACTACTACACTACATCTCCTCACTACATCACTACTACACTACATCTCCTCACATCACTACTACACTACATCTCCTCACTACATCACTACTACACTACATCTCCTCACTATATCACTACTACACTACATCTCCTCACTATATCACTACTACACTACATCTCCTCACTATATCACTGCTACACTACACTTCCTCACTATATTTCTACTACACTACATCTCCTCACTATATCACTACTACACTACATCTCCTCACTATATCACTACTACACTACATCTCCTCACTATATCACTTCTACACTACATCTCCTCACTATATCACTGCTACACTACATCTCTTCACTATATCACTACTACACTACATCTCCTCACTATATCACTACTACACTACATCTCACTATATCACTGCTACACTACATCTCCTCACTATATCACAACTACACTACATTTCCTCACTATATCACTACTACACAACATCTCCTCACTATATCACTACTACACTACATCTCCTCACTATATCACTACTACACTACATCACATCACTGCACTTCCTCCCCACACATCTCCTCACTATATCACTACTACACTACATCTCCTCACTATATCACTACTACACTACATCTCCTCACTACAACACTACTACACTACATCTCCTCACTACATCACTACTACACTACATCTCCTCACTACATCACTACTACACTACATCTCCTCACTACATCACTACTACACTACATCTCCTCACATCACTACTACACTACATCTCCTCACTACATCACTACTACACTACATCTCCTCACTACATCATTACTACACTACATCTCCTCACTACAACACTACTACACTACATCACCTCATTACATCATTACTACACTACATCTCCTCACTATATCACTACTACACTGCATCTCCTCACTATATCACTGCTACACTACATCTCTTCACTATATCACTACTACACTACATCTCCTCACTATATCACTACTACACTACATCTCCTCACTACATCACTACTACACTACATCTCCTCACTACATCACTACATCTCCTCACTATATCACTACTACACTACATCTCCTCACTATATCACTGCTACACTACATCTCTTCACTATATCACTACTACACTACATCTCCTCACTATATCACTACTACACTACATTTCCTCACTATATCACTGCTACACTACATCTCCTCACAAGGGGGTCTATTCATGAAGCAGTGAAAAGTGTGGAGAAGTGAGCTAGTGGAGAAGTTGCTCATGGCAACCAATCAGCATTGGCGTAACATTTATAATTTGCATACTTTAAAATTATACAAAGCAGCTGATTGGTCGCCATGGGCAACTTCTCCACTGGCTCAAGTCTCCACTGTTTTCACTGCTTCATGAATAGACCCATATATCACAACTACACTACATCTCCTCACTATATCACTACTAAACTACATCTCCTCACTATATCACTACTACACTACATCTCCTCACTATATCACTACTACACTACATCTCCTCACTATATCACTGCTACACTACACTTCCTCACTATATTTCTACTACACTACATCTCCTCACTATATCACTACTACACTACATCTCCTCACTATATCACTACTACACTACATCTCCTCACTATATCACTTCTACACTTCATCTCTGCACTATATCACTACTACACTACATCTCCTCACTATATCACAAATACACTACATCTCCATCTCCTCACTATATAACTACTACACTACATATCCTCACTATATCACTGCTACACTACATCTCCTCACTATATTACTACCACACTACATCTCCTCACTATATCACTACTACACTACATCTCCTCACTATATCACTACTACACTACATCTCCTCACTATATCACTACTACACTACATCTCTGCACTATATCACTACTACACTACACCTCCTCACTATATCACAACTACACTACACCTCCTCACTATATCACAACTACACTACATCTCACTACTACACTACATCTCCTCACTATATCACTACTACACTACATCTCACTATATCACTACTACACTACATCTCCTCACTACATCACTACTACACTACATCTCCTCACTATATCACTACTACACTACATCTCCTCACTACATCACTACTACACTACATCTCCTCACTACATCACTACATCTCCTCACTACATCACTACTACACTACATCTCCTCACTACATCACTACTACACTACATCTCCTCACTACATCACTACTACACTACATCTCCTCACTATATCACTACTACACTACATCTCCTCACTATATCACTACTACACTACATCTCCTCACTATATCACTGCTACACTACATCTCCTCACTATATCACTGCTACACTACATCTCCTCACTATATTACTACTACACTACATCTCCTCACTATATCATTACTACACTACAGCTCCTCACTATATCACTACTACACTACATCTCCTCACTATATCACTACTACACTACATCTCCTCACTATATCACTACTACTCTACACTATATCACTACTACACTACACCTCCTCACTATATCACAACTACACTACATCTCCTCACTATATCACTACTACACTACATCTCCTCACTATATCACTACTACACTACATCTCCTCACTATATCACTACTACACTACATCTCACTACATCACTACTACACTACATCTCTTCACTATATCACTACTACACTACATCTCCTCACTATATCACTACTACACTACATCTCCTCACTATATCACTACTACACTACATCACTGCACTTCCTCCCCACACTACATCTCCTCACTATATCACTACTACACTACATCTCATCACTATATCACTACATCTCCTCACTATATCACTACTACACATCTCCTCACTATATCACTACTACACTACATCTCGTCACTGTATCACTACTACACTACATCACTGCACTTCCTCCCCACACTACATCTCCTCACTATATCACTACTACACTACATCTCCTCACTATATCACTAGTACACTACATCTCATCACTATATCACTACATCTCCTCACTATATCACTACTACACAACATCTCCTCACTATATCACTACTACACTACATCTCCTCACTATATCACTACTACACTACATCTCCTCACTATATCACTACTACACTACATCTCCTCACTACATCACTACTACACTACATCTCCTCACTACTACACTACATCTCCTCACAACATCGCTACATCTCCTCACTACATCACTACTACACTACATCTCCTCACTATATCACTACTACACTACATCTCCTCACTACATCATTACTACACTACATCTCCTCACTACATCACTACTACACTATATCTCCTCATTACATCATTACTACACTACATCTCCTCACTATATCACTGCTACACTACATCTCTTCACTATATCACTACTACACTACATCTCCTCACTATATCACTACTACACTACATCTCACTATATCACTGCTACACTACATCTCCTCACTATATCACAACTACACTACATTTCCTCACTATATCACTACTACACAACATCTCCTCACTATATCACTACTACACTACATCTCCTCACTATATCACTACTACACTACATCACTGCACTTCCTCCCCACACTACATCTCCTCACTATATCACTACTACACTACATCTCCTCACTATATCACTACTACACTACATCTCCTCACTACTACACTACATCTCCTCACTACATCACTACTACACTACATCTCCTCACTACATCACTACATCTCCTCACTACATCACTACTACACTACATCTCCTCACTACATCACTACTACACTACATCTCCTCACATCACTACTACACTACATCTCCTCACTACATCACTACTACACTACATCTCCTCACTACATCATTACTACACTACATCTCCTCACTACATCACTACTACACTACATCTCCTCATTACATCATTACTACACTACATCTCCTCACTATATCACTACTACACTGCATCTCCTCACTATATCACTGCTACACTACATCTCTTCACTATATCACTACTACACTACATCTCCTCACTATATCACTACTACACTACATCTCCTCACTATATCACTGCTACACTACATCTCCTCACAAGGGGGTCTATTCATGAAGCAGTGAAAAGTGTGGAGAAGTTGCTCATGGCAACCAATCAGCATTGGCGTAACATTTATAATTTGCATACTTTAAAATTATACAAAGCAGCTGATTGGTCGCCATGGGCAACTTCTCCACTGGCTCATGTCTCCACTCTTTTCACTGCTTCATGAATAGACCCATATATCACAACTACACTACATCTCCTCACTATATCACTACTAAACTACATCTCCTCACTATATCACTACTACACTACATCTCCTCACTATATCACTACTACACTACATCTCCTCACTATATCACTGCTACACTACACTTCCTCACTATATTTCTACTACACTACATCTCCTCACTATATCACTACTACACTACATCTCCTCACTATATCACTACTACACATCTCTGCACTATATCACTACTACACTACATCTCCTCACTATATCACAACTACACTACATCTCCTCACTATATCACTACTACACTACATCTCCTCACTATATCACTACTACACTACATCTCCTCACTATATCACTGCTACACTACATCTCCTCACTATATCACTGCTACACTACATCTCCTCACTATATCACTACTACACTACAGCTCCTCACTATATCACTACTACACTACATCTCCTCACTATATCACTACTACACTACATCTCTGCACTATATCACTACTACACTACACCTCCTCACTATATCACAACTACACTACACCTCCTCACTATATCACAACTACACTACATCTCACTATATCACTACTACACTACATCTCCTCACTACATCACTACTACACTACATCTCACTATATCACTACTACACTACATCTCCTCACTACATCACTACTACACTACATCTCCTCACTATATCACTACTACACTACATAACTACTACACTACATCTCTTCACTATATCACTACTACACTACATCTCCTCACTACATCACTACTACGCTACATCTCCTCACTACATCACTACTACACTACATCTCCTCACTACATCATTACATCTCCTCACTACATCACTACATCTCCTCACTACATCATTACTACACTACATCTCCTCACTACATCACTACTACACTACATCTCCTCACTATATCACTACTACACTACATCTCCTCACTATATCACTACTACACTACATCTCCTCACTACATCACTACTACACTACATCTCCTCACTATATCACAACTACACTACATCTCCTCACTATATCACTACTACACTACATCTCCTCACTATATCACTGCTACACTACATCTCCTCACTATATTACTACTACACTACATCTCCTCACTATATCACTACTACACTACAGCACCTCACTATATCACTACTACACTACATCTCCTCACTATATCACTACTACACTACATCTCCTCACTATATCACTACTACACTACATCTCATCACTATATCACAACTACACTACATCTCCTCACTATATCACTACTACACTACATCTCCTCACTATATCACTACTACACTACATCTCTTCACTATATCACTACTACACTACATCTCACTATATCACTACTACACTACATCTCTTCACTATATCACTACGTTTTCTTCGTAATGTGGCCGTGAACCCCAATTAGTGCACCGTGTCCCCTCTCATGGCTCGCTTCACTCGCCATGATTCGGGCAGATTACTGTTTACTGTTTCTAATTGTAGTCTACGTGGATCGTAAAGTATGAAAAAGTTAAAAAATGGGAAAAAATGTGAAGAACTCATGTCGACCTTTTTCCATGTCGACCTAAGGTGTGTCGACCTAATTGGTGTCATCCTGGAGTCCGGATACCATGGCATACTACATCACTGCACTTCCTCCCCACACTACATCTCCTCACTATATCACTACTACACATCTCCTCACTATATCACTACTACACTACATCTCCTCACTACATCACTACTACACTACATATCCTCACTATATCACTACTACACTACATCTCCTCACTACATCACTACTACACTACATCTCTTCACTATATCACTACTACACTACATCTCCTCACTACATCAGTACTACACTACATCTCCTCACTACATCACTACTACACTACATCTCCTCACTACATCACTACTACACTACATCTCCTCACTATATCACTACATCTCCTCACTATATCACTACTACACATCTCCTCACTATATCACTACTACACTACATCTCCTCACTACATCACTACTACACTACATATCCTCACTACATCACTACTACACTACATATCCTCACTACATCACTACTACACTACATCTCTTCACTATATCACTACTACACTACATCTCCTCTACATCAGTACTACACTACATCTCCTCACTACATCACTACTACACTACATCTCCTCACTACATCACTACTACACTACATCTCCTCACTACATCACTACATCTCTTTACTATATCACTACTACACATCTCCTTACTACATCAGTACTACACTACATCTCCTCACTACATCACTACTACACTACATCTCCTCACTACGTCACTACTACACTACATCTCCTCACTACATCACTACTGCACTACATCTCCGTACTACGGGGCATATTTATCACAATCCACATTCAAGATAAGGATAGGATGTGATAAATTCGATCAAAATGGCATTACGATAATTGAATACATCTCAAGGATGCATCAATTATCTCATACAGAGACAGTGCTTGTGAGATATATATATCAGGTCCAGTGGTGCAAGTTGAAAAAATATCTTACAGGTACTGTATGCACGCGCCAAAAAATGGGTGTGGCCAAATGCCACATGGGGCGTGGTCAATTAAAATGGGGGGGTGATACACATATGGGGGGAGGGGCAGATAAACATATGACCCCAATAGTGCCAGATATACGTTGCCCCACAGTGCCAGATATACATTGCCCTACAGTGTCAGATATACATTGCCCCACAGTGCCAGATACACAATTGTCCCCAGAGTGCCAGATATACATTGCCCCACAGTGCCAGATACACATTGCCCCACAGTGCCAGATATACATTGCCTCACTGTGCCAGATACACAAATGCCCCCACTGTGTCAGATATACATTGCCCCACAGTGCCAGATACACAAATGCCCCCAGAGTGCCAGATATACATTGCCCCCCAGTGCCAGATACAGAAATGCCCCCACAGTGCCAGATATTCTCCCAGTGCCAGATACACATGTTCCCCCAGTACCAGATATTCTCCCAGTGCCAGATACTCATGTTCCCCGAGTGCCAGATATGCCCCCAGTGCCAGATACACATGTCCCCCCAGTGCCAGATATACATGTCCCCCCAGTGCCAGATATGCCCCCAGTGCCAGATACACATGTCCCGCAGTGCCAGATACACATGTCCCCCCAGTGGCAGATATGCCCCCAGTGCCAGATACACATGTCCCCGCAGTGCCAGATATGCGCCTAGTACCAGATATACATGTCCCCCCAGTGCCAGATATGCCCCCAGTGCCAGATACACATGTCCCCTCAGTGCTAGATATGCCCCCAGTGCCAGATACACATGTCCCCCCAGTGCCAGATACACATGCCCTTCCCCTGCTGCTCACCGCTGCTGCTGTCCTGTTCCTGTGTGTGAGGGGAGGAGAGCGCAGCCTGCGCCTCTCCTGCCTCTCAGTCTCCGGCGGCGGTGCGGGGGTCTACCTTCAATTCAGCGCTGATCCGTGAGCCAATCAAAACTCGCGGTCCGGCAGCCAATCAGGAGCCTTGATTGATTGGCTAACGGGCTGGCGCTGAATTGAAGGGAGACACTGAGGGGCAGGAGAGGCGCATGCTGCGCTCTCATCCCCTCGCAGCAGCGGCAGTGAGCAGTAGCGGAGGGAGGGAGCGGCGGCCCATCGGCGGTGGGTACGGCGTACCCACGGCTAAATTCTTAAGGGTACACTGTACCCATCCACTTACACAGCTGATCAAGTCCTATATATATATGCATGTAGGTTCAGGTAACAGATACTTCCAGTGGCAGCATTCTCTACAAACGCTTCAATGCTGTATTATCTACATATATGCCCAGATTTATCAAGCCTTGGAGAGTGATAAATAGCACAGTGATAAAGTACCAACCAATCAGCTCCTGTCATTTTTCAAACACAGCCTGTGACATGGCAGTTAGGAGCTGATTGGCTGGTACTTTATCTCTGTGCTATGCATCACTCTCCAAGGCTTGATAAATGGGCCCCATAGTTTGCTAGAGGGCACTGACTTATGCACTTTACTGTGAACCTATATCCTATATACTGTATGCTGCTAGAGGAGGGGCGCTTTGGAGATAACTTTATAAATATAGGCACATGTACTGTATGTTAGATTTTTTTCTTGTTCTTTATAATATAAACAGGGCCGAAACTAGGATTTTCGGTGCCCCTGGGCAAGACAATAATTTGGCACCCCTCCTCAACAAAAATAAATACATTAATAAAAAATAATAATAAAAATACAAATTAATAAAAATTATCTAAAACAAACATGACACTGCACAGTAGTACCCCTCATTACGCCGCCCCACGGGGGAGAGAGAAAGATGGAAGAGAGGGATGAGGGAGAGAGAGTAATCACACTCATAAGTACATACAGTGCCCCTTTCCTGAGTCACACTCACCATTTAGGCAGGCTCAGGATGATGCTGGATAGTGAGGTCTCCACTCTCCTCCCCTCCTCTCTCCCATGCTGGCAGGCTGGGCTGGCCTGGCACTGACAGTGCAGTGCCTTGTAGCTCCGCCCCCTTCGGCTGCACTGTGGCTGTTGAAAGACCTGGGGTGGCTGAGGTAACTTGCTCCCTGTGACCCCTGTTAATCTCTGACACACCCTACCTCTGCGGCTGCGGTTGAAAGGAGCCGGAGGCACTGCAATGGATAAACTGAAAGTAAACTTCAGCCCTTGCAAGGGCTGCTGGGAACTGTAGTTTATTTTCAGTTTCTTTACTGTAAGGAGCTGGCCGCACTGCAGTGCAGAAACTGAAAATAAACTACAGTTCCCAGCAGCCCTTGCAAGGGCTGTAGTTTACTTTGTTTATCCATTGCAGTGCGCCCGGCTCCTTGCAACCGCAGCGGGAAGGGGTAATGCTGTAGAACAGGTACTCTCATGTTATGCGGCACTGGATTATGTTATCACATCCCCTGTGCTATCGGCTGGCTCCGTACCTGCATGCATGCGTCTTGGCCTCTGATAGCAGATAAATGCGCTGCCGTCCATCCTCTTGTTGTTACACCAGTGATGTCTGCTCCGTGCCACAGCAGCCAGTGAAGACACTAAGAAGAATAACCCATAGTAAATGAACCAGATCAGCAGTGTATTCAGTGTGCAATAGGAACAGTGCAATATATGCTATATGATATTAACAATCTTCCTACTGTACATGATATGGGGTAATGGGGACCATTTACATTAAGCGGGGCAAGGTTATACATCCCAGATTGCACGTGTGTGATGCCACGGAGCCTGAGTTTTCATATAAGTGACCCGTTGCTAAATTCAACATTTGCTGCCTGCAATGATGCACAGTATGTAGTGATAACTTGGTTATTCAATCAGGCGTGACTATACTCAGGCTAAGGATGGGCATTATATATCGGATATACTGTTAGCTAGGATTCGCTCCTGGACAGATTTCCAATCGATAAAGGCACAGCTGGATAATCGCACTGTTAGAGAAGTGTTCTGCTGCGTTCTGTAAATGACAGGGGGCTGCAATGCACATGGTCGCATTAGCAACGAGACAGAAAATAAGATTTTAAACCTACCGGTAAATCTTTTTCTCCTAGTCCGTAGATGATGCTGAGGACTCCGTAAGGACCATGGGGAATAGACGGGCTCCGCAGGAGACATGGGCACTATAAAGAACTTTAGAATGAGTGTGCACTGGCTCCTCCCTCTATGCCCCTCCTCCAGACCTCAGTTAGAGAAACTGTGCCCAGAGGAGATGGACAATACGAGGAAAGGATTTTGTTAATCTAAGGGCAAGATTCACACCAGTCCACACCATCCACACCGTATAACATGGATATACGAACCAGTTAACAGTATGAACACAAAACAGTATCAGCTAAAGACTGATCTCAACTGTAACATAACACTTATGTAAGCAACAACTATATACAAGCCTTGCAGATTTTGTCCGCACTGGGACGGGCGCCCAGCATCCTCTACGGACTAGGAGAAAAAGATTTACCGGTAGGTTTAAATCTTATTTTCTCTTACGTCCTAAAGGATGATGGGGACTCCATAAGGACCATGGGGTTTATACCAAAACTCCAGACCGGGCGGGAGAGTGCGGACGACTCTGCAGCACCGACTGAGCAAACGCAAGGTCCTCATCAGCCAGGGTATCAAACTTATAGAACTTTGCAAAAGTGTTTGAACCTGACCAGGTAGCTGCTCGGCAAAGCTGTAAAGCCGAGACGCCACGGGCAGCCGCATAAGAAGAGGCCACCTTCCTAGTGAAATGGGCCTTTACCGAATTTGTTAACGGCAATCCTGCCGTAGAATGAGCCTGCTGAATCGTGTTACAGATCCAGCGATCAATAGTCTGCTTCGAAGCAGGAGCGCCAACTTTGTTGGCTGCATACAGGACAAACAGTGCTTCTGTTTTCCTAACCCGAGCCTTCCTGGCTACATAGATTTTTAAGGCCCTGACTACATCCACTGGAGTCACTTGGAATCCTCCAAGTCACTCGTAGCCACAGGCACCACAATAGGTTGGTTCATATGAAATGAAGAAACCACCTTAGGCAAAAATTGAGGACGAGTCCTCAACTCTGCTCTATCCACATGGAAGGTCAAATAGGGGCTCTTGTGAGACAAGGCCGCCAATTCGGACACCCGCCTTGCAGATGCCAAGGCCAACAACATGAGCACCTTCCAAGTGAGAAATTTAAATTCAACCGTTTGAAGAGGTTCAAACCAGTGAGACTTCAGGAACCGTAACACCACGTTAAGGTCCGAGGTGCCACTGGGGGCACAAAAGAAGGCTGGATGTGCAGTACTCCCTTTACAAAAGTCTGGACTTCTGGGAGAGAAGCCAATTCCTTCTGAAAGAAAATAGATAGGGCCGAAATCTGTACCTTAATGGAGCCTAATTTTAGGCCCATATCCACTCCTGTCTGTAGAAAGTGGAGAAAACGGCCCAGATGGAAATCTTCCGTAGGAGCAATCTTGGCTTCACACCAAGAAACTTCCTCCAGATACGGTGATAATGTTTTGCCGTCACCTCCTTCCTAGCCTTTATCAGAGTAGGGATGACTTCCTCCGGAATACCTTTCCCAGCTAGGATTCGGCGTTCAACCGCCATGCCGTCAAACGTAACCGCGGTAAGTCTTGGAACACGCAGGGCCCCTGTTGTAACAGGTCCTCCCTGAGAGGAAGAGGCCATGGATCTTCTGTGAGCATCTCCTGAAGATCTGAATACCAGGCCCTTCGAGGCCAATCTGGAACAATGAGTATTGTTTTCACTCTTTTTTGTCTTATGATTCTCAATATTTTTGAGATGAGAGGAAGAGGGGGGAACACATAGACCGACTGGAACACCCAAGGTGTCACCAACGCGTCCACCGCTACTGCCTGAGGGTCCCTTGACCTGGCACAATACCTCCGAAGCTTCTTGTTGAGGCGTGACGCCATCATGTCTATGTGAGAAATTCCCCAAAGACTTGTTATATCTGTAAAAACTTCTTGATGAAGTCCCCACTCTCCTGGATGGAGATCGTGTCTGCTGAGGAAGTCTGCTTCCCAGTTGTCCACTCCCGGAATGAAGACCGCTGACAGAGCTCTTACGTGATTTTCCGCCCAGCGAAGAATCCTGGTGGCTTCCGCCATTGCCACTCTGCTCCTTGTCCCGCCTTGGCGGTTTACATGAGCCACGGCTATGACGTTGTCCGATTGAATCAGAACCGGTAGGTCGCGAAGAAGATCCTCCACCTGTCGTAGGCCGTTGTATATGGCTCTCTATTCCAGTACGTTGATGTGTAGACAAGCCTCCTGGCTTGACCATAGCCCCTGAAAATTTCTTCCTTGTGTGACTGCTCCCCATCCTCGGAGGCTCACGTCCGTGGTCACCAGAACCCAGTCCAGAATGCCGAACCTGCGACCCTCTAGAAGGTGAGCACTTTGCAGCCACCACAGGAGAGACACCCTGGCCCGGGGGGATAGGCTTATCTTCTGATGTATTAGTAGATGGGACCCGGACCACTTGTCCAGGAGGTCCCACTGAAACATCCTTGCATGAAACCTTGCCGAAGGGGATGGCCTCGTAGGCTGCCACCATTTTCCCCAGAACTCGAGTGCATTGATGAACAGACACTCTTTTTGGTTTTAGCAAGTCTCTGACCATGTTCTGGAGGTCCTGGGCTTTTTCCATCGGGAGAAAAACCCTCTTCTGTTCCGTGTCCAGAATCATGCCTAGGAATGATAGTCGAGTCGTTGGAATCAATTGTGACTTTGGCAGATTGAGAATCCAACCGTGTTGTTGTAGCACTCTCAGGGAGAGCGACACGCTCTTCTGCAACTGATCTCTCGATCTTGCCTTTATCAGGAGATCGTCTAAGTATGGGATAATTGTGACTCCCTGCCTGCGCAGGAGCACCATCATCTCCGCCATCATCTTGGTGAAAATCCTCGGGGCCGTGGAAAGCCCAAACGGCAACGTCTGAAACTGTTAATGACAGTCCTGTACTGCGAATCTCAGGTACGCCTGATGAGGAGGATATATGGGGACAAGAAGGTATGCATCCTTTATGTCGAGTGACACCATAAAATCCCCCCCTTCCAGACTGGAGATCACAGCCCGAAGCGATTCCATCTTGAATTTGAACTCTTTCAAGTACAGGTTTAGGGATTTTAGATTTAAAATGGGTCTGACCGAACCATCCGGCTTCGGGACCACGAACAGGGTCGAATAGTACCGTTTCCCCTGTTGGACTAGGGGAACCTTGACAATCACTTGCTGTTGATACAGCTTTTGAATTGCAGCGAACACTACTTCCCTCTCTGGGGGAGAAGCTGGCAAGGCCGACTTGAAAAATCGGCGAGGGGGCACCTCTTCGAATTCCAGTTTGTAGCCTTGGGATACAATATCCATCGCCCAAGGATCCACGTCTGACAGAACACAGACCTGGCTGAAGAGTCGAAGATGTGCCCCCACCGGTGCGGACTCCCTCAGTGGAGCCCCAGCGTCATGCGGTGGATTTAGTAGAAGCCGGGAAGGACTTCTGCTCCTGGGAACTAGCCGTAGCAGGCATTCTTTTCCCTCTACCCTTACCTCTGGCGAGGAAAGATGAGCCCCGACCTCTTCTGGACTTAAGCGACTGAAAGGACTGCATCTGATACTGTGGAGTTTTCTTTTGCTGTGGGGGAACAAAAGGCAAAAAGGTAGATTTACCCGCGGTAGCTGTGGCAACCAGGTCCGCGAGACCTTCCCCAAATAAAACTTCACCTTTGTATGGCAAAACCTCCATATGTTTCTTTGAGTCAGCATCACCCGTCCATTGGCGAGTCCACAGGGCGCGCCTAGCAGAAACCGCCATGGCGTTGGCTCTCGACCCCAGCAGCCCAACGTCTCTTTGAGCATCCCTCATATATAAGACTGCGTCTTTAATGTGGCCTAAGGTTAATAAAATGGTATCCCTATCTAGGGTATCAAGGTCAGCTGACAAGGTATCTGTCCAAGCTGCAACTGCACTACACACCCATGACGATGCTATTGCCGGTCTGAGCAAAGCACCTGTATGCGCATAAATAGACTTTAAAGTAGTTTCCTGCCTGCGATCAGCAGGATCTTTGAGGGCTGCCGTGTCCGGAGACGGTAGCGCCACTTTCTTGGACAGGCGTGTTAAAGCCTTGTCCACCCTGGGTGAGGATTCCCAACGTACCCTGTCCCGTGCAGGGAAAGGATATGCCATAAGAATCCTCTTGGGAATCTGCAGTTTTTTATCAGGAGTTTCCCAAGCCTTTTCAAATAACTCGTTAAGTTCATGGGATGGGGGAAAGGTTACCTCAGGTTTCTTTTCCTTATACATGCGCACCCTCGTGTCAGGGACCGAGGGGTCATCTGTGATATGCAAAACCCCTTTTATTGCAATAATCATATCATGAATACTTTTTGCCACCCTCGGGTGCAACCTCGCTTCATCGTAGTCGACACTGGAGTCAGAGTCCGTGTCGGTATCAGTGTCTGCTATCTGGGATAGGGGACGTTTTTGAGACCCAGAAGGGCCCGGTAACCCAGCCGAAGCCGTGGATTGACTCCCTGCTCTTTCCCTGGACTCTGCTTTGTCCAATCTCTTATGTAATATGGTCACATTTGCATTTAAAACATTCCACATGTCCATCCAATCATGAGTCGGCGTTGCCGACGGCGACACCACAATCATCTGCTCCACCTCCTCCTTAGCTGAGCCTTCCGCCTCAGACATGCCGACACACTCTTACCGACACCCCCACACACACAGGGATATAGTTATAAGGAGACAGTTCCCCAATAATGCCCTTTGGAGAGACAAAGAGAGAGTATGCCAGCACACACCCAGCGCCAACTGACACTGGAAAATAATGTCCCAGATAACAGCGCTTTTATATTAGAGTACTGTGTAATACACTCACTGTGCCTTACAAGTGCCCCCCCCCCCCCCTTCTCTTTTCAGCCCTGTGTCACCATGTTCAGCAGGGGAGAGTCCAGGGAGCCAGCTTCTCTGCAGATCTCTGTGGAGAAAATGGCGCTGGTTAGTGCTGAGGGACCAAGCTCCACCCCCTCTGGCGGCGGGCTTCGGTCTCGCTCAAAATATTTAAAACTGGCGGGGGATATAAAGAATTACTGCCTCCGCAGTGTCTATGCCAGATACAGAGGTTTTATTGCTGCCCAGGGCGCCCCCCCTGCGCCCTGCACCCATCAGTGCCCGCTAGTGTGTGTAGTGTGTGTGGGAGCAATGGCCGCAGAGCCTATCACTTAAGTAGGTCTGCTTCTCTCTCCTCAGTCCCACGACGCAGGGAGCCTGTTGCCAGCAGGCTCCCTGAAAATAAAAAACCTAACAAAGTTCTTTTTCAGAGAAACTCAGGAGAGCTCCCCTGTAGTGCACCCAGTCTCCTCTGGGCACAGGATCTAACTGAGGTCTGGAGGAGGGGCATAGAGGGAGGAGCCAGTGCACACCCATTTTAAAGTTCTTTATAGTGCCCATGTCTCCTGCGGAGCCCGTCCATACCCCATGGTCCTTACGGAGTCCCCAGCATCCTCTAGGACATAAGAGAAAAGGAGAGATGGATTATCCCCTGAAAATGATTGCTTTGTATCGATTAACAAGTATTGATCCCATACTGATCCAAAAGATCTATCCAAACTCTTCAATAGTCTATCCCTACACCTCAGGGCTTCCATACCACCCAGGGCAAAATGCACCAATTAAATGGCCGATTTCCAGCCGGATATTTAAATGAAAAACGGAAAACCCAGATTAGGCCACTGATAATCGGTGGGTTTGATCAATGGATTTAAAACTGTAATGAACCAGGTAAACAAACTTAACAGTGATCGCGCTGGAATGAAAATTATGTGGGTCCCAGGGACCCATCATTTTTACAATTTTGGGTCCCTCTTCATTGTTTTTGGGTCCCATCATAAATTATTGCTGCTAAATCTGTTAAATGGCTATCAGACCTCTCTAAATTCCCTGTTAATACAGCTCAGCCTCTCCACGTGTCCTGGCATTAGATCACTCTACATAACCCTAAAATGCTCATCAGACGTCCCCATCTATAGCGACACTGCACATAAAGTATATACACCACCCAGGTGACCCGCCTCCCCCTACCCAAGCTAAAGAAAAATAAGACATGGCTGCAGAGTGCCGGGGCTTTGCTCACTCCACAGACGTGTTTACCCCACATGCCCCTTGTGTGCCCTAAATGCACCCATTGCCTAATGGACATGCTGCATCCACAGCAACATGTTCTCCACTACACAACGTTGCTGTGCTACATTCCTCCCTGCATACATCACTGCACTACAGTCCCCCTATACGCTACACTACTTTCCTGCACTACATCATGTCCCTCTATATGCTGCACTACATTACTACACAACATTTCTGCACTACATTATTACACTACTTAACTGCACTACATTACCCTATATGCCACACTGCATCCTCCCATACACTGCACTACATCACGACTACACTACATTCCCCTCTATGTGCTGCACTACATCATTACATCCCCACCATATGCTGAACTACATCACTACGCTATGGGGGTCATTCCGACCTGATCGCCCGCTAGATTTTTTCGCTGCGCTGCGATCAGGTCAGAACTGCGTATGCTCCGCAATGCCCAGGCGCGTCGTATGGGTGCAAAGCGGATCGTTACTGAGCGATGGATTTAACGAAGAATCCATTCGCACAGCCGAACGCAAGAACATTGACAGGAAGAAGGCGTTTGTGGGTGGCAACTGACCATTTTCTAGGAGTGGTTGGAAAATCGCAGGCGTGTCCAAGCATTTGCAGGGCGGGTGTCTGACGTCAATTCCGGGACCGGACAGGCTGAAGTGATCGCAGCGGCTGAGTAAGTTCTGAGCTACTCAGAAACTGCACAAAACTTTTTTGTTCCGCTCAGCTGCACATGCGATCGCATGCTTGCAAAGCAAAAATACACTCCCCTATAGGCGGCGACTATCTGATCGCAGCGCTGCAAAAAACAGCTAGCGTGCAATCAGGTCGGAATAACCCCCTATATCCCCCTCCCTATACAATCCACTACACTAAATCACTGCAGTACACTACAGATTAACATTAGAATTATCCCTGCAGGATAACTTCCCAACTCCTGTGTAGCTCGAAAAGGGTAGAACAAGGGGAACTGGTCAAGATCCTGGCAGTTGGGAAGCCGGCTGTCAATATTGCGACACTGGAATCACTTGTCAGAAGGTCGGCGCCGGCATCCCGATCACATTTGGCCAGGGGGAATTAGGTTTAAGCTGTGGGAACGGGTGGTTTGATATAGGCTGCGAGGAGGGGGGTTTAGGCTGCGGGAAAGGAGGGAGGTAGGTATTCTATACAGTGGGATGCCGCGGTCGGTATTCTGACCGCTAGCACTTTAGCCCCAACTCAGAATGAGGGCACAAGGAGGGTTGAGTGGAAGGAGGGGGGCAAATTAGAATTGGGGTGACGATGGAGGAGAAGGAACAGGAGGGATCAGTTTAGAATAGAGCGGCAGGTTAGAGGGTGGACACCGTAGAGGGGATGAAGGAGCGAGTCTAACTCCTAATTGCTATCCCTCCCGTAGACCTTCTCCTTAGCAGATAGACAGAAGGCAGCGTCCCCTCATAGAGCAAAGAGCTCAGGGTCACTCACTTGCTGGTGAGTCCATCTCCGACCCTGACGCGGCTGCTCTGAAATGAAAGCCTATCATTCTGACATATCAAGTGCCCCCGCGTCATTGTACACCGGAGGCTGGGGAGAGCTGCAACACCATGAGGAACGGGCTCCTGCCTCTCCCCGCGGCTGCTATGACACTGTCATGGCAACAGCAGTGCGCCAAATGACCACGTTCCCGTGAAGACGGGGGGGAACTAGTGGGGGGTTACCTCAGTTGTTTTTTTCGTCCCCTCGTCTCCTTTCCTCCCTCTCGCCGCCACCTCACCTCTCGCCGCCTGCAGCTCCCACAAGACATGGAGATGCCGGAAATCAGAGCTGCCGCCGAGATCCTGCATAACTGACACGCAGGGATCTGTGTCAGGCCAGCCCCGGACAGCAGCAGGTAATGTCCCCTCCTATTCTGTCTGATCCCCTTTCTCTGCCGTTGGAGAAGGAAGCTAATTGACAGCACAGCGCTGCTGATTGGCCAGAGCGCGTCCTAATGGACCCAGTGTTTTTTTATTTTCGGGTCCCCACCATCGGTTATCGGGTAAAATACGCGCTATAGCGCGTTTTTGCGAACACTGCTTAATGTAGCATTTATTACAGTAGCTTCGGGCATAGGTGCCGATTTATATTTTTGCTGGTGGGTGCTCGGCGGGAGGCGGCTGCGGGAATGAACGGGCGGCTGCGGCAATGACTAATGCCCATTACACATTATGCAGCACACCATAATGCCCATTACACATTATGCAACACACCGTAATGCCCATTACACATTATGCAGCACACCATAATGCCCATTACACATTATGCAGCACACCATAATGCCCATTACACATTATGCAATACACCATAATGCCCATTACACATTATGCAACACACTGTAATGCCCATTACACATTATGCAGCACACCATAATGCCCATTACACATTATGCCACACACCGTAATGCCCATTATGCAACACACTGTAATGCCCATTACACATTATGCAGCACACCATAATGCCCATTACACATTATGCAACACACCGTAATGCCCATTACACATTATGCCACACACCGTAATGCCCATTATACAATATGCCACACACCATAATACCTATTACACAGTATGCCACACACCGTAATGCCCATTACGCAATATGCCACACACCGTAATGCCCATTATACAATATGCCACACACCATAATACCTATTACACAGTATGCCACACACCGTAATGCCCATTATGCAATATGCCACACACCGTAATGCCCATTACGCAATATGCCACACACCATAATACCTATTACACAATATGCCACACACCATAATGTCCATTACACAATATGCCACACATCATAATACCTATTACACAATATGCCACACACCGTAATGCCCATTATGCAATATGCCACACCGTAATGTCTATTACACATTAGACTACACACCGTAATGCCCATAGCCATTACACAATATGGCACACACTGTAATGTCTATTACACATTATGCCACACACCGTAATGTCTATTACACGTTATGCTACACACCGTAACACCCATTATGCATTATGCCACACAATGTAATGCCAATTACATATTATGATACACACAGTTATGGCCCTGACACCATTTTATGCCCACACACAATAATGCCACTTACATTGCTAGGGGCCTCCGGTGCATTGCCATGGGTTTCATGCTAGGGGTGTCCTGTGCGTTGCCAGGGGTTTCATGCGTGTTGCTAGGGGTCTCCAGTGCGTTGCCAGCGGTTTCCTACGTGTTGCCAGCGGTTTCCTACGTGTTGCCAGGTATATCCTGGCCGCTGCCCCAGTAAAGTTATGGATGTGGGCATCAGTGGTTACTGCTAGCCTCCGCAGTAGATTGAGACGCGCTGTGGGATGCAGAAGAACTTCTGTACCATAGCAGTGTAAAAAACACCCTCTTAAAATGTCCGCCGTCGAGGAGACAGGCGCTAGAGGTCAAATGTCACCTCTAGTGTTTGTCTCCTCCTCGGCAGTGGACATTTTTGGTTGATTTTTTTACATTGCTATGGTACAGAATCGCTTCCGCAGCCGCCATTGCGTCTCAATCTACTGCGGAGGCTGCGGGGGCAGCAGCGGCTAGCTCTACTGGGGCAGCGGCTGCTTCCGTGGGTGCTCCTCGCGGCCCGTGGGTTATCGGGCCCGGGAGCACCCACGGAATCGGCGCCTGTGGCTGTAGGTAATGTACTTGATAGAAGAAAGACAAAAAGAGTACTGTAAGGATCTATGGGCCTAATTCAGACCTGACGAATGACTGCGCATGCATCGCAATGCGCACGCATGAGCCCAAACAGCGACACAATGGTGCGAAATTTTGATCGCTAGGCGTACGCAAGGTGATTGACAGGAAGCCTATTTTTGGGGGTGGTAACTGGCTGTTTTCTGGGAGTGTCTGGAAAAATGCAGGCGCTCCCAAGCGTGTTCAGGGAGGGTGTGTGACGTCAGCTCCGGCCCCGATCAGCCTGTTTGTATCGCACTGTAGGAGTAAGTCCTGGGCTGCGCACAGACTGCACAGACTGGAAAAATCATTCTATGGTGAGTGAGTTGCGAACGGATTTGCAGCTGTCCGCTGTCTTGCAAAGTTTTTGCACGGTGTACACATGCATTTGCACACTTGCACGGGGCGGGTTTTCACTCTGTATGGGCGGCGGCTATCTGATCGCGGACTGCTGCAAAAGCGCACAGCAGCCATCAGGTCTGAATTAGGCCCTATGTTCGGTGCCCCAGATTAGAGGTAGAAATCAGTTTTTTATGGGGCATGTCCTGCTCACTGTTGGAGGACTCACAGACACTTGGATTGGCGCAGTGAGGGATGTCAACAGGAAGCTGTTGGATAAGCAGCCTACAACCTTGCCATACTCTCTCTGGCACAGTTGGGATGGTAGGTATGGGGCCCCACAACTAGGCTACTGGGTGGCCATTTTTCATGGAGCTTTTGGGGGGACATTTACTAAGCAGTGATAAGAGCAGAGTAGTGAGCCAATGGAGAAGTTTCCCCATCAACCAATCAGCAGCTCTGTATAATTTTATACTATGCAAATTATAGATGTTACTTCAGTGCTGATTGGTTGTCATGGGCAACTTCTCCACTGGCTCACTTCTCCGCTCTTATCACTGCTTAGTAAATTTCCCCCTTAATCTGAATCTAGATTCTCACCAGCGGTGACATGTTGGCACTTACCTCCAGGCTTCCCGAGTGTGCAGCCCAGTGCAGGGGAGTAAATTTGTGGATGGGATCCACCTCATTAACGTGCGCCCCGTTCTTCACCATCACGGCCAGCTGTTCCACATCTCCGCACTTCACTGCTTCATGAATGCTGCAGTAACTCCTCTTCTTCTGCACCACAGCTAAATATATGTTTAAATAAGAATTTACTTACCGATAATTCTATTTCTCGTAGTCCGTAGTGGATACTGGGGACTCCGTAAGGACCATGGGGGGGTAGCGGCTCCGCAGGAGACTGGGCACAAAAGTAAAGCTTTAGAACTACCTGGTGTGCACTGGCTCCTCCCCCCATGACCCTCCTCCAAGCCTCAGTTAGGATACTGTGCCCGGACGAGCGTACACAATAAGGAAGGATTTTGAATCCCGGGTAAGACTCATACCAGCCACACCAATCACACCATATAACTTGTGATCTAAACCCAGTTAACAGCATGATAACAGAGGAGCCTCTAGAAAAGATGGCTCACTACAGCAATAACCCGATTTTTTGGTAACAATAACTATGTACCAGTATTGCAGACAATCCGCACTTGGGATGGGCGCCCAGCATCCACTACGGACTACGAGAAATAGAATTATCGGTAAGTAAATTCTTATTTTCTCTAACGTCCTAAGTGGATGCTGGGGACTCCGTAAGGACCATGGGGATTATACCAAAGCTCCCAAACGGGCGGGAGAGTGCGGATGACTCTGCAGCACCAAATGAGAGAACTCCAGGTCCTCCTCAGCCAGGGTATCAAATTTGTAGAATTTTACAAACGTATTTGCTCCTGACCAAGTAGCTGCTCGGCAAAGTTGTAAAGCCGAGACCCCTCGGGCAGCCGCCCAAGATGAGCCCACCTTCCTTGTGGAATGGACTTTTACAGATTTTGGCTGTGGCAGGCCTGCCACAGAATGTGCAAGCTGAATTGTACTACAAATCCAACGAGCAATAGTCTGCTTAGAAGCAGGAGCACCCAGCTTGTTGGGTGCATACAGAATAAACAACGAGTCAGATTTTCTGACTCCCGCCGTCCTGGAAACCTATTTTTCCAGGGCTCTGACAACGTCTAGCAACTTGGAGTCCTCCAAGTCCCTAGTAGCCGCAGGCACCACAATAGGTTTATTCAGGTGAAACGCTGAAAACCACCTTAGGGAGAAACTGAGGACAAGTCCTCAATTCCGCCCTGTCCGAATGGAAAATCAGATGAGGGCTTTTACAGGATAAAGCCGCCAATTCTGACACGCACCTGGCCCAGGCCAGGGCCAACAGCATGACCACTTTCCATGTGAGATATTTTAACTCCACATATTTAAGTGGTTCAAACCAATGTGACTTTTGGAACCCAAAAACTACATTTAGATCCCAAGGTGCCACTGGAGGTACAAAAGGAGGCTGTATATACAGTACCCCTTTCACAAACGTCTGAACTTCAGGGACTGAAGCTAGTTCTTTTTTGGAAGAAAATTGACAGGGCCGAAATTTGAACCTTAATGGACTCCCATTTCAGGCCCATAGACACTCCTGTTTGCAGGAAATGTAGGAATCGACCTAGTTGAAAAATTCCTCCGTCGGGGCCTTACTGGCCTCGCACCACGCAACATATTTTCGCCAAATGCGGTGATAATGTTTTGCGGTTATATCTTTCCTGGCTTTGATCAGGATAGGAATGACTTCATCCGGAATGCCTTTCTCCTTCAGGATCCGGCGTTCAACCGCCATGCCGTCAAACGCAGCCGCGGTAAGTCTTGGAACAGACAGGGTCCTTGCTGGAGCAGGTCCCTTCTTAGAGGTAGAGGCCACGGATCCTCCGTGAGCATCTCTTGAAGTTCCGGTTACCAAGTCCTTCTTGGCCAATCCGGAGCCATGAATATAGTGCTTACTCCTCTCCATCTTATAATTCTCAGTACCTTGGGTATGAGAGGCAGAGGAGGGAACACATACACTAACTGGTACACCCACTGTGTTACCAGAGCGTCCACAGCTATTGCCTGATGGTCCCTTGACCTGGCGCAATACTTGTCGAGTTTTATAAACATGTGGAAGACTTCTGGGTGAAGTCCCCACTCTCCCGGGTGGAGGTCGTGTCTGCTGAGGAAGTCTGCTTCCCAGTTGTCCACTCCCGGAATGAATACTGCTGACAGTGCTATCACATGATTTTCCGCCCAGCGAAGAATCCTTGCAGCTTCTGCCATTGCCCCCCTGATTCTTGTGTCACCCTGTCTGTTTACGTGGGTGACTGCCGTGATGTTGTCCGAATGGATCAACTCCGGGTGACCTTGAAGCAGAGGTCTTGCTGAGCTTAGAGCATTGTAAATGGCCCTTAGCTTCAGGATATTTATGTGAAGTGATGTCTCCAGGCTTGACCATAAGCTCTGGAAATTCCTTCCCTGTGTGACTGCTCCCCAGCCTCGCAGGCTGGCATCCGTGGTCACCAGGACCCAGTCCTGAATGTGCGGCCCTCTAGAAGATGAGCACTCTGCAACCACCACAGGAGAGACACCCTTGTGCTTGGTGACAGGGTTATCCGCTGATGCATCTGAAGATGCGACCCGGACCATTTGTCCAGCAGGTCCCACTGGAAAGTTCTCGCGTGGAATCTGCCGAATGGGATTGCGTCGTAGGAAGCCACCATTTTTCCCAGAACCATTTCATTGATGTACTGAGACTTGGCTCGGTTATAGGAGGTTCCCGACTAGCTTGGATAACTCCCTGACTTTCTCCTCCGGGAGAAACACCTTTTTCTGGACTGTGTCCAGGATCATCCCTAGGAACAGAAGACGAGTCGTCGGAATCAGCTGCGATTTTGGAATATTGAGAATCCAATCGTGCTGCCGCAACACTACCTGAGATAGTGCTACACCGACCTCCAACTGTTCCCTGGATCTTACCCTTATCAGGGAATCGTCCAAGTAAGGGATAACTAAAATTCCCTTCCTTCGAAGGAGTATCATCATTTCGGCCATTACCTTGGTAAAGACCCGGGGTGCCGTGGACCATCCATACGGCAGCGTCTGAAACTGATAGTGACAGTTCTGTACCATAAACCTGAGGTACCCTTGGTGAGAAGGGTAAATTGGGACATGAAGGTAAGCATCCTTGATGTCCCGAGACATCATGTAGTCCCCTTCTTCCAGGTTCGCAATCACTGCTCTGAGTGACTCAATCTTGAATTTGAACCTCCGTATGTAAGTGTTCAAGATTTTAGATTTAGAATCGGTCTCACCGAGCCGTCCGGCTTCGGTACCACAACAGTGTGGAATAATACCCCGTTCCCTGTTGCAGGAGGGGTACCTTGATTATCACCTGCTGGGAATACAGCTTGTGAATGGCTTCCAAAACTGCCTCCCTGTCAGAAGGAGACATCGGTAAAGCCGACTTTAGGAAACGGCGAGGGGGAGACGTCTCGAATTCCAATTTGTACCCCTGAGATATCACCTGAAGGATCCAGGGGTCTACTTGCGAGTGAGCCCACTGCGCGCTGAAATTCATTGAGACGGGCCCCCACCGTGCCTTATTCTGCTTGTAAAGCCCCAGCGTCATACTGAGGGCTTGGCAGAGGCGGGAGAGGGCTTTTGTTCCTGGGAACTGGCTGATTTCTGCAGCCTTTTTCCTCTCCCTCTGTCACGGGGCAGAAATGAGGAACCTTTTGCCCGCTTGCCCACGAAAAGACTGCGCCTGATAATACGGCGTCTTCTTATGTTGAGAGGCGACCTGGGGTACAAACGTGGATTTCCCAGCTGTTGCCGTGGCCACCAGGTCTGAAAGACCGACCCCAAATAACTCCTCCCCTTAATAAGGCAATACTTCCAAATGCCGTTTGGAATCCGCATCACCTGACCACTGTCGTGTCCATAACCCTCTACTGGCAGAAATGGACAACGCACTTAGACTTGATGCCAGTCGGCAAATATTCCGCTGTGCATCACGCATATATAGAAATGCATCTTTTAAATGCTCTATAGGCAATAATATACTGTCCCTATCTAGGGTATCAATATTTTCAGTCAGGGAATCCGACCACGCCAACCCAGCACTGCCCATCCAGGCTGAGGCGATTGCTGGTCGCAGTATAACACCAGTATGTGTGTAAATACATTTTAGGATACCCTCCTGCTTTCTATCAGCAGGATCCTTAAGGGCGGCCATCTCAGGAGAGGGAAGAGCCCTTGTTCTTACAAGCGTGTGAGCGCTTTATCCACCCTAGGGGGTGTTTCCCAACGCACCCTAACCTCTGGCGGGAAAGGATATAATGCCAATAACATTTTAGAAATCAGTTGTTATCGGGGGAAACCCACGCATCATCACACACCTCATTTAATTTCTCAGATTCAGGAAAACTACAGGTAGTTTTTCCTCACCGAACATAATACCCCTTTTTGGTGGTACTCGTATTATCAGAAATGTGTAAAACATTTTTCATTGCCTCAATCATGTAACGTGTGGCCCTACTGGAAGTCACATTTGTCTCTTCACCGTCGACACTGGAGTCAGTATCCGTGTCGGCGTCTATATCTGCCATCTGAGGTAACGGGCGCTTTAGAGCCCCTGACGGCCTATGAGACGTCTGGACAGGCACAAGCTGAGTAGCCGGCTGTCTCATGTCAACCACTGTCTTTTATACAGAGCTGACACTGTCACGTAATTCCTTCCAACAGTTCATCCACTCAGGTGTCGACCCCCTAGGGGGTGACATCACTATTACAGGCAATCTGCTCCGTCTCCACGTCATTTTTCTCCTCATACATGTCGACACAAACGTACCGACACACAGCACACACACAGGGAATGCTCTGATAGAGGACAGGACCCCACTAGCCCTTTGGGGAGACAGAGGGAGAGTTTGCCAGCACACACCAGAGCGCTATATATATACAGGGATAACCTTATATAAGTGTTTTTCCCCTTATAGCTGCTGTATTTTTAATACTGCGCGTAATTAGTACCCCCCTCTCTTTTTTAACCCTTTCTGTAGTGTAGTGACTGCAGGGGAGAGCCAGGGAGCTTCCCTCCAACGGAGCTGTGAGTGAAAATGGCGCCAGTGTGCTGAGGAGATAGGCTCCGCCCCCTTCTCGGCGGCCTTATCTCCCGTTTTTCTGTGTATTCTGGCAGGGGTTAAATTCATCCATATAGCCCAGGAGCTATATGTGATGCATTTTTTTTGCCATCCAAGGTGTTTTTATGGCGTCTCAGGGCGCCCCCCCCCCCCCCAGCGCCCTGCACCCTCAGTGACCGGAGTGTGAAGTGTGCTGAGAGCAATGGCGCACAGCTGCAGTGCTGTGCGCTACCTTGTTGAAGACAGGACGTCTTCTGCCGCCGATTTTCCGGACCTCTTCTGTCTTCTGGCTCTGTAAGGGGGCCGGCGGCGCGGCTCTGGGACCTATCCATGGCTGGGCCTGTGATCGTCCCTCTGGAGCTAATGTCCAGTAGCCTAAGAAGCCAATCCATCCTGCACGCAGGTGAGTTCGCTTCTTCTCCCCTTAGTCCCTCGATGCAGTGAGCCTGTTGCCAGCAGGTCTCACTGAACATAAAAAACCTAAAACTAAACTTTTCACTAAGCAGCTCAGGAGAGCCACCTAGTGTGCACCCTTCTCGTTCGGGCACAAAAATCTAACTGAGGCTTGGAGGAGGGTCATGGGGGGAGGAGCCAGTGCACACCAGGTAGTTCTAAAGCTTTACTTTTGTGCCCAGTCTCCTGCGGAGCCGCTACCCCCCCATGGTCCTTACGGAGTCCCCAGCATCCACTTAGGACGTTAGAGAAAACATCAATATACTGTAAATTATTGCCATAACTAAGAACTTTTATCACTGGGAAACACAAAGCAGGGTTCTGATAGTTTTGGATGGTGCAACTGCTACTTTATATATGTGTCGGTACAAGCCCTTCCCTGGTGTACGGCCGTGCGTCTGTATGCGCAAGGGCTGAGACACCCATTGTCAGTGTTTTTAGACTGATTGGTGCATCTTTAGATGCAAATAACAGTCGCACCACTGAAAATATACCAGGCGCAGATTCTCCCTGAGTCTGGCTTCCACAGTAAGTGATTACGCGTCTGAGTCCGCAGCCACTTTAGTGATATGCCTGCGACAGTCCCATAATATCCCCATAAGATGAAAGATCTCTTTTAACTGGAAAAAAGTATCCAGGGTTATAGCTTTTAACATAGTGACATTACTGTCTGGGAGTGATAACAATCATAGTTGTCAATTGGTACCAAACCATTACTTCAGCAGGTGCTTTACTATATGAACAGCTTAACACAGAATACAGGTTGAACCCGATGGGCATTTTGCCTCTTTTTAACCTAACTAACTATGTAACTATGTAATTTTAAGACATTTCTGTGATCTTGAATCTCAAAAGCAAATGAGACTGTGCGCACGGGGATCTGGCCGCAGTAGATAAAGATGCTGAACTGCGTCCAACATCGACATTATGTGATACTAAAGGCTCATACACACCAGACGAGAAAGTGAAAGATCTCGCTCATAAGTGCCAATCTGAGCGAGATCTTTCACAATCTTGTCCAGTGTGTACACTAAATGTCGTTAACGACGCGACCCCCTCCCTCGTCTGAACATGTAAAGAGGAGAGAGGTCCTCGTTAATGACAGCGCCGTCGTTCCCCCCCCGTCGCCGCTGTCTGTCCCTACTGCATGTATGCACTTGCTGATGCCCCCCTTCCCCCACCTGCCAGGTCCCCACCAATGCCTATGTCGGCGTCGGCAGGGATCGGGTAGTGAGCATGGGGCTTTAGAATCAAGCCCAAAGACTGGCGTCAGACACAGCATTTACTGTATATTCCCTACAGCTTTTATATCAACACTCGGGTGGAATTACGAACTGGCGGTATGTCGGTGGCAGGTACTGATGGGTTTAAAGTGCTAAATTAGACTTGTTTAGAGCTGTTTCCTGTTTTAATCCTTCAGTTCAGCCTTCATAAAAAGCCCTGATTGGCTTGAAGTTCATTGGGACAAACACTGTGGATGCAGTGATGGCTTGCATTGGATTGCTGTTATCCCTGATACATTGGACTGCTGTTATCCCCTGTACATTGGAATGCTGTTATCCCCTGTACATTGGAATGCTGTTATACCCGATACATTGGAATGTTGTTATCCCCTGTACATTGGAATGCTGTTATCCCCGGTACACTGGATTGCTGTTATCCCCGGTACACTGGATTGCTGTTCTCACCGGTACATTGAATTGCTGTTATCCCCTGTACATTGGATTGCTGTTATCCCCAGTACATTGGATTGCTGTTATCCCCAGTACATTGGATTGCTGTTATCCCCGGTACATTGGATTGCTGTTATACTTGGTACATTGGATTGCTGTTATCCCCGGTACATTGGAGCGCATGTATATTATTTTCTATTCTTACTATGATGTGTTATATGTCTTTTGTTAGAATATTGATTACTACTGATTACTATGTAACCGTGCACCATGCATTAACTTTATGGCAGCAATTATATTTCACAATTTGTAAATAACAGACCTGACAGCTCCGAATTCACGTATAAGTCTTGCAATGCAATGTTGTTAACTTGCAAGTAGTCAATTCCATTAGGGGTGATGCCGGCGATGCGCCATTCTGGAATGGCACGTCACCTCGATCTACATTGCCATGGAGTGCACGGGAAAATCCACAATTCTGACAGTACTGTAATAAGCACATGTGTGGCAGCTATACACTGTGGCGACGTACAGTGGTGCGTCGCCCCTTATTGAATTGACCCCAAAGAATGCAGGAGGGGGTCATTACACATATAACATGCATATACAGAAAATCAGAACATCCCGTGTCTCTCCAGCTGTGGTGGTACTACAAGACCCAGCAGCATGATCTGCCTGCATGCTGAGACCTGTAGTTCCACAGCCGCTGGGAAGAGGCACGTGTGTGATATCAGGCGCAGTATGATACATGTGTGACAGGGTGATGGAGGCAGGGAACCAGCATGCTGGCACTCACCCTCCGCAGAAGCCGCCGCCGCCGGCATGTTCGCTGCTCCTTGGGTTTTAGTTTTGTTTAGCCGTCACCATGGCGATTGCTGACGGCTTGGAGCACGTGACGAGCCAATGTGAGCGCGGCCGCCATGCTGGACAGTGGAGCTTTCCAGTACGAGCGCTGGAGGTTGAGGCAGGTAGTGGCGGATTTCCCGCTGGGGACGCCACTGGCACATGGGGTACATCAGGCTGGACCCTACTCCTCTCTCTCTCTCCCTCCCGACGCCCGCCAGGAGAGACCGGGAGGGAGAGGGTTCTGTGATGTGAGCAGTGGGCGAAGCTACACCGGACCCAGGGGGGCGGGGGCTAGTGCAGCTGCTGTTAGAGAGAAAGATGGAGCTGCTGCTGAAGATCCCCGGGGCTGTTTGTGATGTGAGCCATGTGTATGTGTGCAGTGTTTGTTTGTGTACAGTGTGTATATATGTGTGCAGTGTATGGTGTGTATGTATGTATAGTATGTGTGTGCAGTGTATGTATGTGTGCAGTGTATGTATGTGTAGTGTGTATATGTGTGCAGTGTATGTATGTATGTTTGTGCAGTGTGTGTTTGGATGCATACCGTGTGTATATGTGTGCTTGGATGTGAGCAGTGTGTTTGGATGCGTACAGTGTGTATATGTGTGGAGTGTGTGTGTTTGGATGTGAGCAGTGTGTATGTGTGTGCAGTGTATGGATGTGTTTGGATGTGAGCAATATTTGGATGTGTGTATGGATGTGTGTGTGTTTGGATGTGAGCAATATTTGGATGTGTGCAGTGTGAGTGTGTTTGGGTGTGAGCAGTGTATAGTATGTGTGTGTGTTTGGATGTGAGCAGTGTTTTGATGTGTGCAGTGTGTATATGTGTGTGTTTGGATGTGAGCAGTGTGTGTGTTTGGATGTGACCAGTGGTTGGATGTGTGCAGTGTGTGTGTTTGGATGTGAGCAGTGTTTGGATGTGTGTAGTGTGTGTGTGTTTGGATGTGTGCAGTGTGTGTGTTTGGATGTGAGCAGTATCTGGATGTGTGCAGTGTGTGTGTTTGGATGTGAGCAGTATTTGGATGTGTACAGTGTGTGTGGTTGGATGTGACCAGTGGTTGGATGTGTGCAGTGTGTGTGTTTGTATGTGAGCAGTGGTTGGATGTGTGCAGTGTGTGTGTTTGGATGTGTGTATGGATGTGTGTGCAGTGTGTGTGTTTGGATGTGACCAGTGGTTGGATGTGTGCAGTATTTGGATGTGTGCAGTGTGTGTGGTTGGATGTGTGCAGTATTTGGATGTGTGCAGTGTGTGTGTTTGGATGTGACCAGTGGTTGGATGTGTGCAGTGTGTGTGTTTGGATGTGACCAGTGGTTGGATGTGTGCAGTGTGTGTGTTTGGATGTGACCAGTGGTTGGATGTGTGCAGTGCTTGGATGTGTGTATGGATGTGTGTGCAGTGTGTGTGTTTGGATGTGAGTAGTGTTTGGATGTGTGCAGTGTGTGTGTTTGCATGTGTGCAGTGTGTATATGTGTACAGTGTGTGTGTTTGCATGCAGTATTTGTATGTGCAGTGTTTGTAAATGTACAGTGTATTGGGGAGGGGGAGTGATGGGGTGAGGAAGCAGTTATGCGGGCAGCAGGTCTGTAACTAGGGGTGGGCAGACAATGCTTAGCACACAGCGCATTTGTCCTGCGGGCGCACCGCCTGCATCCACACCTCTATTGGCCGCCTTTCTAAGTGAGGAGAGCTGCAGCACTCTCCGCTGTAGATGTGACAGGCGGCAGAGTGAATGTTGCGCGTGTGTGTTCGCCCATCCCCCATTGCTGCAGTTATGTCAGGAGGTAGCGGTGGGCAGGTTACCCTGTGTAGGCATATATTAGTTCAGTGCAGTTTTATTGTCATATAATAATCTGCATTGCTAATGTGACTGTGTGTGACTGTTTCTGCTGTAAGGTTTCACTTTCAGTGTTTCCCAGAAAATCTATCACTATGGGGGTCATTCCGAGTTGTTCGCTCGGTAAAAATCTTCGCATCGCAGCGATTTTCCGCTTAATGCGCAATGTCCGCACTGCGACTGCGCCAAGTAAATTTGCTATGCACTTAGGAATTTTACTCACGGCATTTTCATCGTTCTGGCGAACGTAATGTGATTGACAGGAAATGGGTGTTACTGGGCGGAAACAGGCCGTTTTATGGGCGTGTGGGAAAAAACGCTACCGTTTCCGGAAAAAACGCAGGAGTGGCCGGAGAAACGGGGGAGTGTCTGGGCGAACGCTGGGTGTGTTTGTGACGTCAAACCAGGAACGACAAGCACTGAAATGATCGCAGATGCCGAGTAAGTCTGAAGCTACTCAGAAACTGCTACGAGGTGTGTAATCGCAATATTGCGAATACTTCGTTCGCAATTTTAAGATGCTAAGATTCACTCCCAGTAGGCGGCGGCTTAGCATGAGCAAATCTGCTAAAATCCGCTTGCGAGCGAACAACTCGGAATGACCCCCCATATTCTGTACCCTAAGGGACTAGGTACGTCAGGGTCGTTTATATTGTGCGTCACACTATTTACCTATTAAGTGTATTCTACTGTGTACTCTGTCACATAATTCTGGATTTATTCGCAGGTATTATATTGTGTCTGGCTTCAGCGTACTAATACGCTCTGTGTTGCATTTGTGTACAATGTCTAACAGAAAGGGCGGGAAATCTGGGGACGCTCCTGCATCATGCAGAGAATACACCACAGATTTACCTGAGGGGGAATCTGTGTATGATGGTCTGTGTACTCTGTGTCATACATCCCTCAGTCAATCCGCAGCTCCTGTACCCAATCAGGAGCCATACTGGGCTGCGTTCTCAGACCTACTGGGTACTCTAGTGGAACGCCTAACACCCCCTATGGGACCACCTGTGCCATTACAGCCTCAAATTGTCCCTGTGATGAATCCGCCTTGGGCGGATGATTTGTCTAACCAGTTGCAGTTTACTCATTCCTTGGTCAGACGAAACTCTACCCCAGGTCATTCCCGTGTCTCTGGGTTACCTAAACGGACTACTTCCTCCTAATCCATGAATCTCTCAGATGTTTCATCTGAAGACGAGGGTACTGTCTGGTCAGACACTGAATCAGGCGTTTCTGACAAGGACCCTGAATTACAGATTGATGTTCCTGCTCTAGTGGTTTTTATTAAGCAAATCCTACAAAACACTGATGATGAGGAATCCAGTACTGTCACTACGAAAACTGATATGTTTAAAAGGCAGAAGGTAATTAAAGATCTGTTACCCCAGTCTACCCATTTGGTGAACAGGCAGGAACCCTGGGCTAATCCAGGGAAAAAGTTCCCCCTCTCTCTCGCTCTAAACGGGCCTTGACTCGCTATCCTCCCCCTGCAGATTTATGTAACAAGTGGGAAAATTCACCGCCGGCGGATTCTTATGTCACCCGCCTAGTGGTATCATTCACTGTGCCTGTCACCACTGTCACTTCTCTGAAAAGAAACGACAGATAACCGTGTGGAGGTGATGCATGAAATCTATTTACTCCCTTACAGGTGCTGGACATAGACCCACTATTGCTGCCTCTTGGGCTGCTAAAGGTATCAAAGCATGGGTTCAGGCAACAGAGGAAGAGCTGCCTGACGATATATCTGTCATTACCCAGACAATACCTGTCTCACATTACCACCGCCACTTATACATACAGGAGGCGTCCTCTGAGGCGGGTTTGTTAGCGGTCAAGGAGTGGACTATGTCTGTCCTGGCTAGCCGTATTCTGTGGTTGAGGTCATGGAAGGTGGACCTGGACTCCAAAAAGACCTTTGGAAGTACCCCCCTTTTCAGGGAGACACTTTAGTTGGAGAAGACCTAAATTAAATTGAGTCTGAACTGGTGGCTGCTAAGACTGCCTTCCTCCTAAATAATAATCCTTCTGCACAGAAGGCAAAAGGTACCACTTTTCGTTCCTTTCGGGCTCAAGGGAAAGCAAAAGGTTAGGCATACCCGAGACAATCTCGTGCTCCCATAACCACTTAGCTCAAGACAAAGCAGTCCTGGGCGACCCGTCAGCCTGCGTCTAAACAAGACAAGCCTGCCACATGACTGGATGGGTCTCCCCTTAGGTGGGAGCCCGACTTCTGCAGTTCACCCAGGTCTGGTTAAAGACCACTTCAGATGCATGGGTGTGAGAAGTTATTTCTCAAGGGTACGCAGTCTCGCCAGTTTTGCGCCGCAGTCATACCCTCCGTTCAGTTAAAGGCGCAAGCTTCGCAGCAGGTTGTGAGTTCTCTCCTGGATACAGGAGTGGTAGTGCCGGTACCTCTGTCCCGTAGAGGCAGTGGTCATGTCTTGACCCTGTTTCTAGTACCGAAGCCGAATGGGTCCTTCCGGCCTATTCTCAACTTCAAATCACTAAACAAGTTTGTGAGAGTGTCCAAGTTCAATTGGCGCTGGAACCCGGAGACTGTAAGGTATCCCTAAATATACAGGTTGCGTACTTGCATATACCTATTGCCAAGTCATCAGCAGTATCTGCGGTTTACTACTGGCAACCTACACTATCAGTTGCAGGCTCTGTTATTTGGACTGGCTGCGGCTCCTCTGATTTTTACCAAGGTCATGGCCGTAATGATGGCGAATTTTCCGTTGTCAGGGAATCGGGATCCTGGTGTATCTAGATGACCTGCTGATCCTGGCAAACTCCCACAATGTCCTCTTCAGTCATACAACTGACGGTAAGCTTCCTACTAGCCCACGGGTAGCTCATCAACTGGAAGAAATCCTCTCTGGTCCCAGCTCAGAGCATGGTGAACCTGGTTGCACTCCTGGACACTCACAGTCAACATCTGTTCCTATCTCCGAAGAAAGTCCTGAAACTTCAGGACAGGATGAGATACTTCCTTTCCTGAAACGGAGTGTCGTTACACTCGGCGTTGCAAGTACTTGGCCTAATGGTGTTGACAATCGACATGGTGAAGAACGCTCAATTTCATTCCCGCCCTCTGCAGAGGTTAATCCTTTTCCAAGTGGGACGGCCTACCTCACTGGATCAGGTCTCATATGATCACTTTGACTCCGGAGGTTCATCTGTAGCTGACCTGGTGGCTTCAGGACCAGCAATCAAGCAGGGGCCGTCCCTTTCGGATCCCCGCCTGGGTCCTGCTGACAACAGACGCCAGCCTGAGGGGATGGGGCACGGTGTTGGAGCAACACTCTTTTCAGGGTTGGTGGACCAAGGAGGAATCACTCCTCCCGATAACCATTCTGGAGTTTCGGGCAGTGTTCAATGCGTTGTCTCTTCCCTGCCTCTTGTACAGAACAGGCCTGTTTAAGTACGGTCAGACAACGCCACCATGGTAGCATACATCAGCCATCAAGGCGGCACTCGAAGCCGCATGGCAATGTTGGAAGTGTCATAAATTCTTTAATGGGCGGAACGCCATTTGCCAGCAATATCGGCAGTGTTCATTCCGGGTGTCCTCAACTGGGAAGCGCACTTCCTCAGTCGCCAGGACATGCATGCCAGAGAGTGGAGTCTTTGTCCGGTAGTCTTTCAACTCCTAGTGTACAAGTGGGAACTACCAGCTGTAGACCTGATGGCGTCTCAACGCAATCACAAAGTTCCGATCTTTGGATCAAGGACCAGGGATCCTCAAGCAGCGTTTGTGGATGCACTAGCCATTCCATGGAACTTTCAGCTGCCTTATATGTTCCCCCCGGTGTCACTCCTGCCCAGGGTCCTGCGGAAGTTCAAGTAAGAAGGAAGAATACTACTTCTAGTCGCTTTAGTGTGGCCCAGACGATATTGGTTCTCAGACCTGCAGGCTCTATCGAGAGAGCGCCCACTGCAGGTGACGTCTGTGGGGAGTACAAGCCAGGGGCCCCGCTAGGGGGGTCCCCCGGTTCAAAGTGCGGCTGAACGCAGGCACGGCATACGGGACCCTCCTGGGGGGGACCTGCTAGAGCCCTCTGTGTAAACGGGCTCAAGGTGGTTTAAACTAGCACTGGTGCAATGTTTTTAAGCATGGTAGGAGACATTGCCAGTATAAAAACCGCTGTAGTTCCGGCGTCATTGGGGGGGGGCGGAGCTACCTCAGAGCGGGACCAGAGGCATTTTGGCGCCTTCGTCTGCTTACTGCAGCAGTTAACAGCACACACACCGCTTCCTGACTTCCAAAGATACGCTGGAAAACTGGTACAGGGTGTAGCAGAGGGGGAGAGCCGCTATTATACACTAACTGAGTCCTCTACAGGACAGAATTTACTAGGGTTTCACTGTAATATAATTAGCTGACAGCCTCAATGGGGCTGTATAGCTAGGGGTGTGCTGGTGTCTCTCTCTCTCTCTCTCTCTGTCTCCTCTCACATACAGTAGGGGCAGGCTTGATCAGCATTACTGTCTGTGTGTGTGTGTCATTGTGATTACTGTAAACATGGGTAAACACAAACTCTGTAGTGTATGCCACACTAGATAATTTCCCATATCTACTGATTCTGTTTCATGTGAACAATGCAGCCAATCTCCACAACTCAGTGAAGGGGCTGGGGGAGAGGGTCCAGAGCCCTTCTGGCTGGGGGCACTTAAAACTATGATGTCTGATACAGTATGTCATCACAGCTATCTGCTAATGTTCAGAAAACTCAGCTTCTACAACAGGCTGTTGCAGACTTAGCTGCTAGGGCAGATGTTACACAGCCCTCCATCTCTCATGCAGGTCCACAAAAGCGTGGTTTACCTGCCCTACTCTGATTCAGAGGAGGATATACAGGAGGATGGGGATGACTTAGATCACATTAGTGGGGATCCTGATACTGCTCAGGGTATTAAACCCCTCATTCTGGCTATACGGGACGTGTTAAAACTCCCTCTAGAGGACGCTGCGTCACAGCAGTCGTTTTTCTTTACACAAAACAAGCCTAATGGCACTTTCCCTGATTCTGCAGAGTTAGATGACCTATTTAAGTTGGCCTGGTAAAATCCAGACAAAAAATTCCAAGTGTCAAAAAAGTTTTTGCGCACTTTCCCATTTGCTTCTGAAGGTAGGAAAATCTGTGAAGAACCCCTGGGGGTTGACATATCAGTCTCTCGACTATCCAAAAAGACCTGCAGCAACCGGTTCTCAGGAACAGAGCACCAGTTCTGCTTCCACTAGCATGACGGTGCACCAGTTCTGCTTCCACTAGCATGACGGTTCTGCTTCCTCAGCATGACGGTGCCCACCCACCCCGAGGAGATCTCGAGGTGGGAGCCCAACTGCGTCACTTCAGCCGCATCTGGGAAAGCTCCTGCCAGGATACCTGGGTAAGGGACCTCAATTCTCAGGACTAAAAGCTGGAGTTCGATGGTGCTCCTTCCCAACGATTTTTCAAATCAAGCTTACCAGCTTTGGAGGATACGCAAGTTATGTTGCAACAGGCCATCCGAAAGTTGGTCCAGTCCCACATCATTGTTCCAGTACCGACACTACAAAGAGGCAGGGGTTATTTCTCCAACCTGTTTGTGGTACCAAAACCGGATGGCTCGGTACGGCCCATTTTGAATCTACAGTCCTTGAATCCTTACCTAAAGGTTTTCAAGTTCAAAATTGAATCCCTGAGGGCAGTGATTGCGGGTCTGGAAGAACAGGAATTCCTAGTTTCTTTGGATATCAAGGACTCCTACCTTCATATTCCAATTTGGCCACCTCCTCAGACTTATCTGAAGTTTGCCCTACTGGACGATCACTACCAGTTCCAGGCACTACCCTTTGGCCTGTCCACAGCTCTGAGGGTATTCACGAAGGTGATGGCGGAGATGATGTTCCAACTCCGGGTCCAGGGGGTCAATGTTATCCCTTACCTGGACGATCTTCTGATAAAAGCAAGATCCAGGGAGCTTTTATTGCTTCATATTGACCACACTCTCCAACTTCTGTCACGCCATGGGTGGATTCTCAATCTACAGAAATCCCACCTGGAGCCGACTCAGCGGCTCCTGTTCTTGGGGATGTTACTGGATATGGTGACCCAGAAGGTGTTTCTCCTGGAGGACAAGGCGAGAACACTTCAGGAGATGTTCCGTATGGTGCTCCGACCTACTCGTGTATCCATTCATCTTTGCATCAGATTGTTGGGGAAGATGGTTGCCTCCTACGAGGCGATCCAATATGGAAGGTTCCATGTCAGAACATTTCAATTGGCTCTTCTGAGCAAGTGGTCCGGATCACATCTACAGATGCACCGGATGATTCGGCTGTCACCTCAGGCCAGGATTTCCCTCCTGTGGTGGCTGCAGTCCTCCAATCTCCTGGAAGGCCCGGAGTTTCGGGATTCAGGATTGGACCCTCCTAACGATGGATGCAAGTCTGCGAGGATGGGTAGCTGTCACCCAAGGGGCTCAGTTCCAGGGCAGGTGGTCAGCCCATGAAGCCCTCCTTCTGATCAACATTTTGAAACTTCTGGCGATCTACAATGCTCTGTTTCAGGCCTCTCCTCTGCTCACAGATCACGTGATTCAAGTTCAGTCGGACAACGCCACGGCAGTGGCGTACATCAGTCGGCAAGGAGGGACAAAAAGCAGAGCCTGCATGCGAAAGGTGTCAAAGATACTTCTCTGGGCGGAAAGATATGCAAGAGCAAATTCCGCAATCTTCATTCCGGGCGTGGACAACTGGGAAGTGGACTTCCTGAGTTGTTACGATCTCCACCCGGGGAGTGGGGACTCCACCATCAGGTGTTACATAGAAACATAGAATTTGTCGGCAGATAAGAACCACTTGGCCCATCTAGTCTGCCCCTTATTTTATTTTTTATTTTTTTTTATATTATTTTTTATCACTAACCTTATTTGATCCTTATTTCTTTGTAAGGATATCCTTATGTCTATCCCATGCATGTTTAAATTGCTCTACTGTCTTAGCCTCTACCACCTCTGATGGGAGGCTATTCCACTTGTCCACTACCCTTTCTGTGAAATAATTTTTCCGCAAATTTCTCCTGAACCTCCCCCCCTCCAGTCTCAGTGCATGTCCTCGTGTCCTATTGCTTCTCTTCATTTGGAGAATGTTTCCCTCCTGGACTTTGTTAAAACCCTTCATATATTTGAAAGTTTCTATCATGTCTCCCCTTTCCCTTCTCTGCTCCAAACTATACATATTGAGATTTCTTAGTCTTTCTGGGTATGTTTTGTGATGTAGGCCATGCACCATTTTAGTTGCCCTCCTTTGTACAGTTTCTAATGTATTAATATCCTTTTGAAGATATGGCCTCCAGAACTGAATACAGTATTCTAGATGAGGCCGTACCAATGACCTATACAGTGGCATTATTACTTCTTTCTTTCTGCTGCTGATTCCTCTCCCAATGCAGCCAAGCATCTGACTAGCCTTCCTCATTGCCTTGTTCCAGCAGATCATCCACCGGTGGGGCTGCCCACAGATAGACATGATGGCTTCTCGACTCAACAAGAAGCTTCACTGGTATTGCTACCAGGAACCCTCAGATGAGAGCAGTGGATGCACTGACGTCACCTTGGCCTTACCGGCTGGTCTACCTGTTTCCTCCGATTCCGTTGCTCCCAAGGGTGTTCAAGCGAATAAGAAATCAAGGAGTCCAGGCAATTCTGATTGCCGTGGATTGGCCTCGGAGGGCGTGGTACGCGGATCTTCTGGACATGTCTGTTGCAGACCATGGCCTCTACCTCTAAAAGCGATCTTTTCCAACAAGGACCATTCGTCTACTGGGGGTGAGAACTTTGAAGCCACCACAGGAGAGATATTCTGGTCCTGGAAGATAGACTTATTTTCCGGTGCAGGAGAGACCCGGACCACTTGTCCAACAGGTCCCACTGAAATACCCGGGCATGAAACCTGCCAAACTGAATGGCTACGTAAGCTGCAACCATCTTCCCCAGCACCCGAGTGCATTGATGAATCGATACTCTTGCCGGTTTCAGGATCTCCTTGACCATGGTCTGGATTTCCAGGCTTTTTCCGCTGGGAGAAACACTCTCTGCAGTTCCGTGTCCAGGATCATGCCCAAGAAAGACAGCCGAGTTGTCGGAATCAACTGTGACTTTGGCAAATTTAGAATCCAACCATGTTGTTGCAGAACTGTCAGGGAGAGTGCCACGTTTCTTAGCAACTGCTCCTTTGATCTCACCTTTATTAGGAGATCATCCAAGTACAGGATAATTGTGACACCCTGCTTGCGTAGGAGTACCATCATTTCCGCCATTACTTTGGTGAAGACCGTCGGGGCCGTGGAAAGACCAAACGGCAACGTCTGAAATTGGTAATGACAATCCTGAACCGCAAACCTCAGGAAAGCTTGATGTGGAGGATATATTGGGACATGTAAGTAGGCATCTTTTATGTCGACTGATGCCATAAAATCCCCCCCCCCTTCCAGACTGGTGATCACTGCTCGAAGAGATTCCATCTTGAACTTGAAAGTTTTCAAATACAGATTATGAGGGATTTTAGATTCAGGATCGGTCTGACCGAGCCATCCGGCTTTGGTACGACAAAGAGGCTCGAAAAAAAACCTTCTCCCCGTTGAGACAGGTGTACCGTGACAATGACACGCTGTTGACACAGCTTTTGTATTGCAGCACTCACTACTTCCCTTTCTGGGATAGAAACTGGCAAGGCTGATTTCAAAAATCGGGGGGGGGGGGGGGGGGGGGCCTCCTGAAACTCCAGTTTGTACCCTTGGGACACTATGTCTAACACCCAAGGATCCAGGCCCGAGTGAAACCAGACCTGACTGAAGATTCGGAGACGCGCCCCCACTGGAGCCCCAGCGTCATGTGGTGGACTTGGCAGAAGCCGAGGAGGACTTCTGGTCCTGGGAGCCTGGCGACCTTTTTCCCCTTCCTCTACCTTTTAGAGGCAAGGAAGGACGACCCTCTTCTTTTTTTGTATTTATTAGGCCGAAAGGACTGCATCTGATAATGGGGCGTCTTTTTCTGTTGTGCAGGAACATGAAGAAAGGATGACTTACCCGCTGTAGCCATAGACACCAGGTCAGCGAGGCCGTCACCAAACAAGACACTACCTTTATATGGGAGAGCTTCCATAGCTTTCTTAGAGTCGGCATCAGCATTCCATTGATGAATCCACAGCGCTCTCTTGGCCGAGACTGCCATGGCATTGGCCCTTGAACCCAAGAGGCCAATATCCCTCGCCGCATCCTTTAGGTAAGCTGCAGCGTCCCTGATATAACCGAGAGTCAAAAGAATGTTATTATCTGCCCACTTACCAATAGCACTACTCACCCATGACGACGCCATGGCAGGTCTGAGCAGTGCACCCGTAGTGACATAAATGGCTTTTAAGGTCGTTTCCTGCTTACGATCCGCAGGGTCCTTAAGGGCAGCAGTGTCAGGAGACGGAAGCGCCACCTTCTTGGACAGCCGTGATAGAGCCTTGTCCACATTGGGAGACGACTCCCACTTTTCCCTGTCGTCAGAGGGGAAAGGATATGCCATTAGAATTCTCTTGGGAATCTGCCACCTTTTGTCAGGAGATTCCCAAGCTTTTTCACAAAGAGCGTTCAGCTCATGAGAGGGGGGAAACGTCACCTCAGGCTTTTTTCCCTTATACAAACAAACCCTTGTATCTGGAACAGCAGGTACTTCAGAAATATGTAAAACATCTTTAATTGCCACAATCATGTACTGAATACTCTTAACCAATTTTGGGTGTAAACTGGCCTCCCTATAGTCGACACTGGAATCAGAGTCCGTGTCGGTATCAGTATCCGCCATCTGGGTAAATGAACGCTTTTGTGACCCTGAGGGGGCCTGTACCTGAGACAAGGCGTCCTCCATGGATTTTCTCCACGTTTGCGTCTGAGAATCAGATTTATCCAGTCTTTTAGTCAATAACGCCACATTTGCATTCAATGTACTCAACATATCCACCCAATCAGCAGTCGGCGGTGCCGACAGTCACTCCCAGCTCTTTATCTGCGCCCACGGCAATTTCCTTCGGGGAGGAACACTCAGCCTCCGACATGTCGACACACGCGTACCGACACGCACAAACACACTGGCTATAGGGAACAGACCTACAGGAAAGCCTGTTAGAGAAACACAGGGAGTTTACCAGCTCACACCCCAGCGCCTATCCCAGTATTGAGAGCAAATACACACTGCCTCAGATGTCTGCGCTGTTATATTAAAGGGTTAATAGCACCAAATTACTGTGTCCCCCCCCCCCCCCCCCCCCCCCCCCCCCGTTTTGCTCCCTGTTACTTGTGCAGGGGAGTGGAGGTCCGGGCCAGCGTCTCTGCAGCCTGTGAAGAGAAAATGGCACTGGCAAGCTGTGAGGGCTAAGCCACACCCCCTCACCGACGCGCTGTAGTCCCGCTCAAAATGTAAATATTTATACTGGCGGGGGCTATATTTAGTGCCGAGGCACTTATAATATATATATTTTGGCCAGTTTTTCACTCCAGTAATCATGCTGCCTAGGGCACCCCCCCTGCGCCCTGCAATTGCCGTCTGAAGTGTGGGTGGGAGCATGGCGCGCTGCGCGGTACCTCATTACTGAAGTCTTCTGCCGTCACTGAAGTCTTCTGATCTTCTTTATACTCACCCGGCTTCTTTCTTCTGGCTTCTGTGAGGGGGTTGACGGCGCGGCTCCAGGAACAAGCAGCTAGGCGCACCAAGTGATCGAACCCTCTGGAGCTAATGGTGTCCAGTAGCCTAAGAAGCAGAGCCTTTGAACTCAGAAGAAGTAGGTCTGACTTCTCTCCCCTCAGTCCCACGAAGCAGGGAGCCTGTAGCCAGCAGGTCTCCCTGAAAATAAACAACCTAACAGAAAGTCTTTTCAGAGAAACTCAGGAGAGCTCCCCTAGTGTGTGTCCAGTCTCTCTGGGCACAGAATCTAACTGAGGTCTGGAGGAGGGACATAGAGGGAGGAGTCAGTTCACACCCATTCAAAGTCTTATAGTGTGCCCATGTCTCCTGCGGATCCCGTCTATACCCCATGGTCCTTTTGGAGTCCCCAGCATCCTCTAGGACGTAAGAGAAATAGGATTTTAATTACCTACTGGTAAATCCTTTTCTCCATAAGGGATATTGGGCGCCCGCCTCAGTGCGTTGACTTTTCTGCAGGTTCTCTGTTATGTGGTTACCTGTTCAGCTGTTGCTGTTATTGTAACCAGCCGTTGCTGGTTGTTATATGTTCGTGGTGTGCTGGTATTAAATCTCACCACTCTTTGTTATCATGTTCCTTCTCTCACATATGTCCTTTCTCCTTCGGGCACTCTTACCTATAACTGCCTGTGGGAGGGGGCATAGAGGGGAGGAGCCAGCACACCCAGTTGAAGACATTTTAAGTGCACCTGCTCCTGTGGACCCCATCTATACCCCATCGTACTAAGTCTCCCCAATATCCCTTATGGACTACGATAAAAGGATCTACCAGTAGGTAATTCAAATCCTTTTTTGCTGCGATGTACATTGGGTTCCACAGGGCGCCCACCGTGACGCACCTAGCTTCTTTGGCTTGTATGGCATTAGCCACTAGTACCCTCTCCTGTTGTGAGACTGTGGTTCTACATGACTAACATCTGCCTTCTCTTTTACCTGCTCCTGCATTGAACTGGTTAACGAAACTGAGCTCTCAGTGCCTGGAGGCGGGGTTATAGAGGAGACCCCAACGCATCCTGGGACAGTCATATCTTTGCCTGATGGTGCCTCTGGATTAAGATCCCGCTGTTTCCCTGTGGAACCCAATGTTCTTCGCAGAAAGAGAGTTAACAATAGTAAGTCTACCATAACTCTCCTTATCTGTGTGCGCTGATGGTCGGACATGCACACACAGCCCCTACCCGTATAATACCATTTATTAAATAATAAAACAATATGTTATAACAAATTGAAATATTTATTTATTTATTTATTGTCCATATAACTTGAAAGTGTGAGCTATGGGGAGTAGTGAGGAGAGCAGCGTGAGCTTTTTTTAAAAAAAATTTTGGTGGGGTGATAATGTACCTAGGGGCAGCCTGACCCCTAAATCCGCCTCTGGGGCAGATCTCATTCTGTCATACACTTGTATACGGAGTAGGTTATGTATGATAACAGATATGGATTTCCAGCTGCTATTTGGAAAGTGCAAGCTCTAATCGATAGGGGCTGCTGAGATTTGTAGTCCCACCTGCTGTAAACTTTATTTCTCTATCATCCATAAGGGATACTGGGGACACATTTCGATGGGGTATAGATGGGGTCCAAAGGAGCTGGTGCACTTTAAATTTCTTGGAAAAGGGTGTGCTGTCTCCTCCCCACTATGCCCTCCTTTACAGCTCAGTTTAGAAAAATGTGCCCTCAGGAGAGGATGCACACTCTGGAGCGACAGAGTTTTTTATCTTCAGTTTGTTTTAAATGTTTATTTTCAGGTAGGCTGTTGGGCACCGAGGGGGGAGGGGGCCATCAACGGCCTCCTGGAGGTGCTGAGTCGGATCCCGCTGACAGGACATTGGTCCTGAGGGTCAGTGTACCGCAGGCATTGCGCTCGCTCTCGCGCACACACCTGCAGCATGCCGCACACCCCCAGCACAGAGCCTGAAGTCAGAAGAGTGGTGAGTGTTGCCGGGGGTCCTGCCAACAGGGTCCTCCCGGTTCTTGGGGCGGCGCAGATGCGGGGGGAGGGCATACAGACTCCCTCTGGGGTGATCCCATAACCCCCCACCCTGCACAGACGGGCAGTGTAATTAGAACACTTTTTACACAAGTTTGGGGACTTTGCCAGTATAAATATGTATATAGCTCCAGCACTATTGCAGGGGGCGGAGCTTCCTCAGAGCGGAACCAGCGGCTTCCTGGCACTATTTCGTGCACTTTCAGCATTGCTGCAGGACTGCCATCTCCTCCAAGTGATACTCCACGGCCAGACACTGGTACAGGAGTGTAGTTAAGGGGGAGAGCACGCTGTGGGACCCATATATTAGGCTCCTCATACACTAGATTACAAATTGCCTTGCATCTAACGTCTGCATTGTTAGTTTCAGGCTGTGTGCTGGTTCCTCCTCTCTGAGTCTCTCCACACATACTGGGCTGGGAAGACTGGCTTGTACCTGTGTATGTGTGGGGGTGTTTGATGTTCTCTGTCAGCATGGTAAAGAAAGCTGTAGTGTTTGTCACACCATGTTTTCTCCCTCCCCTGCAAATTCTCTCATGTGTGAGCAATGCAGTCAGCCTTCACAAGATAGTGAGGCTTCAGGGGGTGATTTGCAGGAACCAGCTTGGCTGAACTTTGATGGCTGACATGTCCAATGAATTAACTACTGCTAGACAGGAAAGGCAGCAGTTACAACAGTCTATGAGCCTAATTCAGAGCCGATTGCTGTGATCAACTCTGAATTAGGCCCTATGGCTGCTCTGACTAAAGATAGGACAGAGGGCAGACGTTTAATCCCTCTTTCTCTGACTAGGTCCACAGGATTATCCACAGGATAACATTGGGATATTGTCGAGCGACAGCGAAAATGGCACCAACACGGTCACAAGCTTTCTGGCCTCCCAGGATGCATTGGGGCCTCCACTATATAGTCCCGCCCACTGACTCAGTCAGATCAGTTTTTTGCTTGGTGCGGCAGGAAGCCGCATGGTCACAGGGCTGCTGTGAATAAAGCAGCCTAAAGCATTTATTATTTTATTTTTATAGACTTACTATATTGTTTTTTTTTGAGCGACTTCTCTTAACAGCGTCTTAAACGCATACTAGAAAGAGTCGCTCCAACAACTCCCCACCGGGTCGCAACAATGCTTACCTTCGGGTATCAGTGCTGTCTCGACGGTCGTCTGTGTCGGATGTTCTAGCAGGTCCAGCAGACGTTACCAGGCTGTGGCCGGAGCATGGGGAGATGGTGAGTCTATGGACTTCCTCTTACTAGAGGGGTCAGGACACAGCTACACTGATTTGGTGGAGACTACAAACAGCGTGTTGATGCGCCGAACATCTCGAATGTGACAGCGCTACGCTCTGGGGATCATAGGCGCCAGGACTAGGTAGAGGCCGCGATCCTGGGAGTTTAAGTCAACGGGGGGATTCAGACGCTCTCCTGGCCGTCCCTCCTCCGAGTTCATGGCCAGTTCCCACGTGTCTCTCGTTTCATGAACTGAATGACCTCACTTCCGGCGCAGACGCTACCATGAGGGTACTCGGTCGCAGCTTAGACGCTGCGGTTGTGTACACTGGAGATAAAACCGTCAGACCAAGTCGCAGGCCTTAGCGTCTGCATACACGTGGAAGTCGCTCAGCGTCCGTGTCCATTGGTGAGCGTCCGTGTCCGTTATCAGTTATCAAGAGCGGCAGTGTACACCAGTAGCGTCTGAATCCACTCAGCGTCTTACGAGCGTATTTGCTTGGATATGGAAGTGTGGTAAGTCTCCCTGTATCCCGCTCTCCGGAGGCAGGGTATACAGTACTAAGAATTCTCTCTACTTCTTAGTATGCATTGTTAATTTTTAGTACCTATTGCATATGAGACTTGTATATTACTGTGTTTTCTGCATGCTATGTTGAAAAAGAACCAGTTAAAACAGAAGTACAATTTTCCTACTTATGTATAAGTTGTTATGGAGGTTGTATTCTCATATGACAATGTCTAATGCTTTAACATGTGACTGACTGCTAGTATGTGTGCTGACTTTTCTGTGTAATGTCAGTCCTGTTCTGACCCTCAAATCAGGTGCACTGTGGTCAGATTGATCTCACCTCTATATACTTACATATAGGGTGATTTTCAGTCACAAAATTGTGTAGTCAATAACAGATTATTACCATGTCTGTGAGCGGCAAAAGTGATGAGGAGAATTTATCAAGCACTCCCATAGCCCTAACATGCTTATCTTGTAAGTCAGGGGTAATTGATATGAATCAATTGGTCACTTATGAGGGTTTGTGTGCAAACTGTTTTGCTTTTCAGCGAAGTAAAAAACAGGAGTTTGTTCAACCACCAACAGAGCAGTGACGTGCGGTGAGGTCAATGGCTGATGAGGCACTGGCTTCTCCAGTACATCCCCAGTTGCACAAGAACACAAACCTCAGCTCACTTTTTAGGAAAAGCAGATACATTAGAGTACATGGGGGGTGGGCTGGTACTGAAGCCATTGTGTTTACACAGTACAGCAGGTAGAGCCCCCTTTTACATAGTACGGCAGGTAGAGTCACCTTTTACACAGTACGGCAGGTAGAGTCACCTTTTACACATTACGGCAGGTGATTACAGGTAAAGAGTCGCCTTTTACACAGTACAGCAGGTAGAGTCCCCTTTTACACATTATGGCAGGTGATTACAGGTATAGAGTCCCCTTTTACACAGTACAGCAGGTTGAGCTCCCTTTTACACAGTACGGCAGGTAATGCTCCCTTTTACACAGTACGGCAGGTAGTGCCCCCTCTTACACAGTACGGCAGGTAGTGCTCCCTTTTACACAGTACGGCAGGTAGAGTCACCTTTTACACATTATGGCAGGTGATTACAGGTATAGAGTCCCCTTTTACACAGTACAGCAGGTTGAGCTCCCTTTTACACAGTACGGCAGGTAGTGCTCCCTTTTACACAGTACGGCAGGTAGTGCCCCCTCTTACACAGTACGGCAGGTAGTGCTCCCTTTTACACAGTACGGCAGGTAGAGTCACCTTTTACACATTATGGCAGGTGATTACAGGTATAGAGTCCCCTTTTACACAGTACAACAGGTTGAGCTCCCTTTTACACAGTACGGCAGGTAGTGCTCCCTTTTACACAGTACGGCAGGTAGTGCCCCCTCTTACACAGTACGACAGGTAGTGCTCCCTTTTACACAGTATGGCAGGTAGTGCCCCCTCTTACACAGTACGGCAGGTAGAGCCCCCTTGTACACAGTACGGCAGGTAGAGCCCCCTCTAACATAGTACGGCAGGTAGTGCCCCCTCTAACATAGTACGGCAGGTAGTGCCCCCTCTTACACAGTACGGCAGGTAGAGCCCCCTATTACACAATATGGCAGGAGATAGGAGGGGAGTCATCACCACAATATGTGGCCATCACACACCCCTACACTCTGTGCGGCCCTTGTGACCCAAAATCCATGTCCTTCACCCACACTCCTGCATTGCGGCCCTTGTGACCCAAAACCTATGGCCCTCACCCACACTCCTGCATTGCGGCCCTTGTGACCCAAAACCCATGGCCCTCACCCACACTCCTGCAGTGCGTCACTTGTGACCCCCAACCTATGCCCATCACACACACTCCACTCAGTGTGGACATTGTGACCCCCGACCTGTGGCCCTCTCACACTACCTGCGCATGCACCTCTCTCCCCATCGCTCCTTAACAGCCGCCGGGATCTGCGCTCCTCCAGAGCCCTTGGCCTCGATACCAGCTGGACCCGTGCTCACCTCACGCGTCCAGTCCAGTCATCGGATGCGCCTCTCCGTCTGCTCTCCTGCCAGCCCCGAATCACTTACCCTCCAGCGGGCAGCTGATCGGGCTGGCTGTCGTCCGCCTTCAGCTCTCACGCTGTGCTTTCCTCTCCTTCCTGCGATCCATGCCTTGGAGAGAAGTAGTCAGCAGTGTCGCGCTGTCCCGCATACTTCCACCGCAGTCTGCATTGATTGGACAGCACTGGATCCGCTGTCCAATCAAATGTGCCTCGCTAGCAGGGGCATGCTTTCCCTGCCAGCGAGGCACTTGTATAAGTGCCGCTTTCATTGTTTTTTTTAATGGGCTTTCTCTAACGTCCTAGTGGATGCTGGGGACTCCGTCAGGACCATGGGGAATAGCGGCTCCGCAGGAGACAGGGCACAAAAGCAAGCTTTTAGGATCACATGGTGTGTACTGGCTCCTCCCCCTATGACCCTCCTCCAAGCCTTAGTTAGGTTTTTGTGCCCGTCCGAGCAGGGTGCAATCTAGGTGGCTCTCCTAAAGAGCTGCTTAGGAAAAGTTTTTAGGTTTATTATTTTCAGTGAGTCCTGCTGGCAACAGGCTCACTGCATCGAGGGACTTAGGGGAGAGATTTTCAACTCACCTGCGTGCAGGATGGATTGGAGTCTTAGGCTACTGGACATAGCTTCAGAGGGAGTCGGAACACAGGTCACCCTGGGGTTCGTCCCGGAGCCGCGCCGCCGATCCCCCTTACAGATGCTGAAGATCGAGGGTCCGGAAACAGGCGGCAGAAGGCTCTTCAGCCTTCATGAAGGTAGCGCACAGCACTGCAGCTGTGCGCCATTGTTGCTTCACACTGAACGGTCACGGAGGGTGCAGGGCGCTGCTGGGGGCGCCCTGGGCAGCAATATTTAATACCTTTGATGGCAAAGAATACATCACATATAGCCATTGAGGCTATATGTATGTATTTAACCCAGGCCAGATATCTCAAAACCCGGGAGAAAAGCCCGCCGGATAGGGGGCGGGGCTTATTCTCCTCAGCACACAGCGCCATTTTCCTGCTCAGCTCCGCTGTGAGGAAGGCTCCCAGGACTCTCCCCTGCACTGCACTACAGAAACAGGGTAACAAAGAGAAGGGGGGCATATTTTGGCGATATTTATATATTTAAAGCGCATATAACAAAAACAACACCTTTTAGGGTTGTTTATATACATTTTATAGCGCTTTTGGTGTGTGCTGGCAAACTCTCCCTCTGTCTCCCCAAAGGGCTAGTGGGGTCCTGTCTTCGATAAGAGCATTCCCTGTGTGTCTGCTGTGTGTCGGTACGTGTGTGTCGACATGTATGAGGACGATATTGGTGTGGAGGCGGAGCAATTGCCGGTAATGGTGATGTCACCCCCTAGGGAGTCGACACCGGAATGGATGGCTTTAATTATGGAATTACGTGATAATGTTAGTACATTACAAAAGTCAGTTGACGAAATGAGACGGCCGGAAAACCAGTTAGTACCTGCTCAGGCGTCTCAGACACCGTCAGGGGCTGTAAAACGTCCCTTGCCTCAGTCAGTCGACACAGGTACCGACACAGATGAATCTAGTGTCGACGGTGAAGAAACAAACGTATTTTCCAATAGGGCCACACGTTATATGATCACGGCAATGAAGGAGGCTTTGCAGATCTCTGATACTGCAGGTACCTCAAAAAGGGGTATTATGTGGGGGGTGAAAAAACTACCTGTAGCTTTTCCAGAATCAGAGGAATTGAATGACGTGTGTGATGAAGCGTGGGTTAACCCAGATAGAAAACTGCTAATTTCTAAGAAGTTATTGGCATTATACCCTTTCCCACCAGAGGTTAGGGCGCGCTGGGAAACACCCCCTAGGGTGGATAAAGCGCTCACACGTTTATCAAAACAAGTGGCGTTGCCGTCTCCAGATACGGCCGCCCTCAAGGATCCAGCAGATAGGAGGCTGGAAACTACCCTGAAGAGTATATACACGCATACTGGTGTTATACTCCGACCAGCAATAGCCTCAGCCTGGATGTGCAGTGCTGGGGTAGTGTGGTTGGATTCCCTGACTGAAAATATTGATACCCTGGATAGGGACAGTATTTTATTGACTCTAGAGCAATTAAAGGATGCGTTTCTTTATATGCGAGATGCTCAGAGGGATGTTTGCACTCTGGCATCGAGAGTAAGTGCGATGTCCATATCTGCCAGAAGAAGTTTATGGACGCGACAGTGGTCAGGTGATGCGGATTCCAAAAGGCATATGGAAGTATTGCCATATAAAGGAGAGGAATTATTTGGGGTTGGTCTATCGGATCTGGTGGCCACGGCAACTGCCGGCAAATCCACTTTTTTACCTCAGACCCCCTCCCAACAGAAAAAGACACCGTCTTTTCAGCCGCAGTCCTTTCGCTCCTATAAAAACAAGCGGGCAAAAGGACAGTCTTATCTGCCACGAGGCAGAGGAAAGGGTAAGAGAGGGCAGCAAGCAGCCCCTGCCCAGGACCAGAAGCCCGCCCCGGGTTCTACAAAGCCATCAGCATGACGCTGGGGCTTTACAAGCGGACTCAGGAGCGGTGGGGGGTCGACTAAAGATTTTCAGCAATCAGTGGGCTCGCTCACAGGTGGACCCGTGGATCCTGCAGATAGTATCTCAGGGTTACATGTTGGAATTCGAAAGATCTCCCCCTCGCCGTTTCCTAAAGTCTGCTTTACCAACGTCTCCCTCAGAAAGGGCGACGGTATTGGAAGCCATTCACAAGCTGTATTCTCAGCAGGTGATAGTCAAGGTACCCCTCCTACAACAGGGAAAGGGGTATTATTCCACACTATTGTGGTACCGAAGCCGGACGGTTCGGTAAGACCTATTCTAAATCTGAAATCCTTGAACCTGTACATACAGAAATTCAAGTTCAAGATGGAGTCACTAAGAGCAGTGATAGCGAATCTGGAAGAAGGGGACTTCATGGTGTCCCTGGACATTAAAGATGCTTATCTGCATGTCCCAATTTACCCCTCACACCAAGGGTATCTCAGGTTCGTGATACAAGACTGTCATTATCAGTTTCAAACGCTGCCGTTTGGTTTGTCCACGGCACCTCGGGTCTTTACCAAGGTAATGACCGAAATGATGGTTCTTCTACGAAGAAAAGGCGTATTAATTATCCCTTACTTGGACGATCTCCTGATAAGGGTAAAGTCCAGAGAACAGCTGGAAGTCGGTGTAGCACTAACCCAAGTAGTGCTTCAACAACACGGGTGGATTCTGAATCTTCCAAAATCTCAATTGTCCCCGACAACACGTCTGCTGTTCCTGGGAATGATTCTGGACACGGTTCAGAAAAAGGTGTTTCTCCCGGAGGAGAAAGCAAGGGAGTTATCCGAACTTGTCAGGAACCTCCTAAAACCAGGAAATGTGTCAGTACATCAATGCACAAGAGTCCTGGGAAAGATGGTGGCTTCTTACGAAGCAATTCCATTCGGCAGATTCCATGCACGAATATTTCAGTGGGATCTGCTGGACAAATGGTCCGGATCGCATCTGCACATGCATCAGCGGATAACACTGTCACCAAGGACAAGGTTGTCTCTCCTGTGGTGGTTGCAGAGTGCCCATCTGTTAGAGGGCCGCAGGTTCGGCATACAGGACTGGGTCCTGGTGACTACGGATGCCAGCCTACGGGGCTGGGGAGCAGTCACACAGGGAAGAAACTTCCAGGGTGTATGGTCAAACCTGGAGACGTCTCTTCACATAAATATACTAGAGCTAAGAGCGATCTACAATGCTCTAAGCTTGGCGAAACCGCTGCTTCAGGGTCAGCCGGTGTTGATCCAGTCGGACAACATCACGGCAGTCGCCCACGTAAACAGACAAGGCGGCACGAGAAGCAGAAGAGCAATGACAGAAGCTGCAAGGATTCTTCGCTGGGCGGAAAATCATGTCATAGCACTGTCAGCAGTGTTCATCCCGGGAGTGGACAACTGGGAAGCAGACTTCCTCAGCAGACACGACCTTCACCCGGGAGAGTGGGGACTTCATCCGGAAGTTTTCCACATGATTGTGAACCATTGGGAAAAACCAAAGGTGGACATGATGGCGTCTCGCCTCAACAAAAAACTGGACAGATATTGCGCCAGGTCAAGAGACCCTCAGGCAATAGCTGTGGACGCTCTGGTAACACCGTGGGTGTACCAGTCAGTGTATGTGTTTCCTCCTCTGCCTCTCATACCAAAGGTACTGAGAATTATACGGAAAAGGGGAGTAAGAACAATACTAGTGGCTCCGGATTGGCCAAGAAGAACTTGGTATCCGGAACTTCAAGAGATGCTCACGGAAGATCCGTGGCCTCTACCTCTAAGAAGGGATCTGCTTCAGCAGGGACCTTGTATGTTCCAAGACTTACCGCGACTGCGTTTGACGGCATGGCGGTTGAACGCCGGATTCTAAAAGAAAAGGGCATTCCAGAGGAAGTTATTCCTACCTTGATTAAAGCTAGGAAGGAAGTGACCGCACAACATTATCACCGCATTTGGAGAAAATATGTTGCGTGGTGTGAGGCCAAGAAGGCCCCAACGGAAGAATTTCAATTGGGTCGATTCCTACATTTCCTGCAGGCAGGATTGTCTATGGGCCTCAAATTGGGGTCTATTAAAGTTCAAATTTCGGCCTTATCAATCTTCTTCCAGAAAGAATTGGCTTCAGTGCCTGAAGTACAAACTTTTGTCAAGGGTGTACTACATATACAACCCCCAATTGTGCCTCCAGTGGCACCGTGGGATCTAAACGTAGTTTTGGAATTTCTCAAATCTCATTGGTTTGAGCCTCTCAAATCGGTAGATTTAAAGTATCTTACATGGAAAGTAACCATGCTATTGGCCCTGGCTTCAGCCAGGAGAGTTTCAGAGTTGGCGGCTTTATCGTACAAAAGCCCATATCTGATTTTCCATTCGGACAGGGCAGAACTGCGGACACGTCCTCATTTTCTCCCTAAGGTGGTTTCGGCTTTTCACTTGAACCAGCCTATTGTGGTGCCTGCGGCTACTAGCGACTTGGAGGACTCCAAGTTACTGGACGTTGTCAGAGCATTGAAAATATATATTTCAAGGACAGCTGGAGTCAGAAAATCTGACTCGTTGTTTATCTTGTATGCACCCAACAAGATGGGTGCTCCTGCGTCTAAGCAGACGATTGCTCGTTGGATCTGTAGCACAATTCAACTTGCACATTTTGTGGCAGGCCTGCCACAGCCTAAAACTGTAAAAGCCCACTCCACAAGGAAGGTGGGCTCATCTTGGGCGGCTGCCCGAGGGGTCTCGGCATTACAACTTTGCCGAGCAGCTACGTGGTCAGGGGAGAACACGTTTGTAAAATTTTACAAATTTGATACTCTGGCTAAAGAGGACTTGGAGTTCTCTCATTCGGTGCTGCAGAGTCATCCGCACTCTCCCGCCCGTTTGGGAGCTTTGGTATAATCCCCATGGTCCTGACGGAGTCCCCAGCATCCACTAGGACGTTAGAGAAAATAAGAATTTACTTACCGATAATTCTATTTCTCGTAGTCCGTAGTGGATGCTGGGCGCCCATCCCAAGTGCGGATTGTCTGCATTACTTGTACATAGTTATTGTTACAAAAATCGGGTTATTATTGTTGTGAGCCATCTTTTTTAAGAGGCTACTTCTTTGTTATCATACTGTTAACTGGGTTCAGATCACAAGTTGTACGGTGTGATTGGTGTGGCTGGTATGAGTCTTACCCGGGATTCAAGATCCTTCCTTATTGTGTACGCTCGTCCGGGCACAGTACCTAACTGAGGCTTGGAGGAGGGTCATAGGGGGAGGAGCCAGTACACACCATGTGATCCTAAAAGCTTGCTTTTGTGCCCTGTCTCCTGCGGAGCCGCTATTCCCCATGGTCCTGACGGAGTCCCCAGCATCCACTACGGACTACGAGAAATAGAATTATCGGTAAGTAAATTCTTATTTTTACAGCCCAGTACTTGGCCCCGCCCCCAGCTTTATCCCCGTTCCTCCCAAACTAGTTTAATAAACTAAAATGATTAGAATAATATAAAGAGGATACATATGCACAGAATATGTGTCATAAGTATCCTCTTTGTATTATTTTAACCACTAATGACAGGGGAGGCACTGCCTCCCCTGCCTGCACGTCCCTGCAACAGAGCCACCATGGAATATGTTCGCAAAGACTCTATCTTCTATAGCGGACAAGTTAACTACAGTAGCACCACCTCAAGGGTTAGGTTACACTATGAACCCATACATGCAGCTCCCTTCCTACGGCTTGGTTCCAGTAGCCTCTACAAGCAACCAAGAGACAGGTAAGACTAAGACAGATACGTCTATGTGGCAGACTACACAAGATGATACATCGGACGATGAGACAATAGATTCGACTCCGTATGATGATCAGTCGCAGAGTTTTAGTTCAGATGATGTAGCTGAACTTATTAATGCTGTGAAGGCTGTTCTCTCGTTGGAAGAGCCAGCCAAGACAGTGTTAAAATCTAAAGCACCGGTATTTCTCTAACGTCCTAGTGGATGCTGGGGACTCCGAAAGGACCATGGGGAATAGCGGCTCCGCAGGAGACTGGGCACAAAGTAAAAGCTTTAGGACTAGCTGGTGTGCACTGGCTCCTCCCCCTATGACCCTCCTCCAAGCCTCAGTTAAGATTTTGTGCCCGAACGAGAAGGGTGCAATCTAGGTGGCTCTCCTGAGCTGCTTAGAGTAAAAGTTTAAATAGGTTTTTTTATTTTCAGTGAGACCTGCTGGCAACAGGCTCACTGCATCGAGGGACTAAGGGGAGAAGAAGCGAACTCACCTGCGTGCAGAGTGGATTGGGCTTCTTAGGCTACTGGACATTAGCTCCAGAGGGACGATCACAGGCCCAGCCATGGATGGGTCCCGGAGCCGCGCCGCCGGCCCCCTTACAGAGCCAGAAGAGTGAAGAGGTCCGGAAAATCGTCGGCAGAAGACGTCCTGTCTTCAATAAGGTAGCGCACAGCACCGCAGCTGTGCGCCATTGCTCTCAGCACACTTCACACTCCGGTCACTGAGGGTGCAGGGCGCTGGGGGGGGGCGCCCTGGGACGCAATGAAAATACCTTAAATGGCTAAAAATACATCACATATAGCTCCTGGGCTATATGGATGTATTTAACCCCTGCCAGTTTTCCACAAAAAAGCGGGAGAAAGGCCGCCGAAAAAGGGGCGGAGCCTATCTCCTCAGCACACAAGCGCCATTTTTTCCTCACAGCTCCGTTGGAGGAAGGCTCCCTGACTCTCCCCTGCAGTCCTGCACTACAGAAACAGGGTAAAACAAGAAAGGGGGGGGCACTAAATTGGCATATTAATATATACAGCAGCTATATTAGGGAAAAACACTTATATAAGGTTATCCCTGTATATATATAGCGCTCTGGTGTGTGCTGGCAAACTCTCCCTCTGTCTCCCCAAAGGGCTAGTGGGGTCCTGTCCTCTATCAGAGCATTCCCTGTGTGTGTGCTGTGTGTCGGTACGCTGTGTCGACATGTATGAGGAGGAAAATGGTGTGGAGGCGGAGCAATTGCCTGTGTTAGTGATGTCACCCCCTAGGGAGTCGACACCTGACTGGATGGTCTTATGGAAAGAATTACGTGATAGTGTCGGCACTTTACAAAAGACTGACGACATGAGACAGCCGGCAAATCAGTTAATACCTGTACAGGCGTCTCAAACACCGTCAGGGGCTATAAAACGCCCGTTACCTCAGGTCGATACTGACACGGACACTGACTCCAGTGTCGACGGTGAGGAAACAAACGTATTTTCCAGTAGGGCCACACGTTACATGATCACGGCAATGAAGGAGGTTTTGAACATTTCTGATACTACAAGTACCACAAAAAAGGGTATTATGTGGGGTGTGAAAAAACTACCCGTAGTTTTTCCTGAATCAGATGAATTAAATGAGGTGTGTGATGAAGCGTGGGTTTCCCCCCGATAAAAAACTGCTAATTTCTAAAAAATTATTGGCATTATACCCTTTCCCGCTAGAGGTTAGGGCGCGTTGGGAAACACCCCCTAGCGTAGATAAGGCGCTCACACGCTTATCAAAACAAGTGGCGTTACCGTCCCCTAATACGGCCGCCCTCAAGGAACCAGCTGATAGGAAGCTGGAAAATATCCTTAAAAGTATATACACACATACTGGTATTATACTGCGACCAGCAATCGCCTCACCCTGGATGTGCAGTGCTGGGGTGGCTTGGTCGGATTCCCTGACTGAAAATATTGATACCCTGGACAGGGACAATATATTATTGACTATAGAGCATTTAAAGGATGCATTTCTATATATGCGAGATGCACAGAGGGATATTTGCACTCTGGCATCAAGAGTAAGTGCGATGTCCATTTCTGCCAGAAGAGGATTATGGACGCGACAGTGGTCAGGTGATGCGGATTCCAAACGGCATATGGAAGTATTGCCGTATAAAGGGGAGGAGTTATTTGGGGTCGGTCTATCGGACCTGGTGGCCACGGCAACGGCTGGAAAATCCACCTTTTTACCCCAAGTCACCTCGCAGCAGAAAAAGATACCGTCTTTTCAGGCTCAGTCCTTTCGTCCCCATAAGGGCAAGCGGGCAAAAGGCCACTCATATCTGCCCCGGGGCAGAGGAAGGGGAAAAAGACTGCAGCAAACAGCCTCTTCCCACGAACAGAAGTCCTCCCCCGCTTCTGCCAAGTCCTCAGCATGACGCTGGGGCCTTACAAGCGGACTAAGGCACGGTGGGGGCCCGTCTCAAGAATTTCAGCGCGCAGTGGGCACACTCGCAAGTGGACCCCTGGATCCTGCAGGTACTATCTCAGGGGTACAAATTGGAATTCGAGACGTCTCCCCCTCGCCGGTTCCTGAAGTCTGCTTTACCAACGTCTCCCCCCGACAGGGAGGCGGTATTGGAAGCCATTCACAAGCTGTATTCCCAGCAGGTGATAATCAAGGTACCCCTCCTACAACAGGGAAAGGGGTATTATTCCACGCTGTTTGTGGTACCGAAGCCGGACGGCTCGGTGAGACCCATTTTAAATCTGAAATCCTTGAACACTTACATAAAAAGGTTCAAGTTCAAGATGGAGTCACTCAGAGCAGTGATAGCGAACCTGGAAGAAGGGGACTATATGGTGTCTCTGGACATCAAGGATGCTTACCTCCATGTCCCAATTTGCCCTTCTCACCAAGGGTACCTCAGGTTTGTGGTACAGAACTGTCACTATCAGTTTCAGACGCTGCCGTTTGGATTGTCCACGGCATCCCGGGTCTTTACCAAGGTAATGGCCGAAATGATGATTCTTCTTCGAAGAAAAGGCGTCTTAATTATCCCTTACTTGGACGATCTCCTGATAAGGGCAAGGTCCAGAGAACAGTTAGAGGTCGGAGTAGCACTATCTCAAGTAGTACTATGACCGCACGGATGGATTCTAAATATTCCAAAATCGCAGCTGATTCCGACGACACGTCTGCTGTTCCTAGGGATGATTCTGGACACAGTACAGAAAAAGGTGTTTCTCCAGGAGGAGAAAGCCAAGGAGTTATCCGACCTAGTCAGGAACCTCCTAAGACCAGGCCAAGTGCCAGTACATCAATGCACAAGGGTCCTGGGAAAGATGGTGGCTTCTTACGAAGCGATTCCATTCGGCAGATTCCACGCAAGAACTTTTCAGTGGGATCTGCTGGACAAATGGTCCGGATCGCATCTTCAAATGCATCAGCGGATAACCCTGTCTCCAAGGACAAGGGTGTCTCTCCTGTGGTGGTTACAGAGTGCTCATCTCCTAGAGGGCCGCAGATTCGGCATTCAGGATTGGGTCCTGGTGACCACGGATGCCAGCCTGAGAGGCTGGGGAGCAGTCACACAGGGAAGAAATTTCCAGGGCTTGTGGTCAAGCATGGAAACGTCACTTCACATAAATATCCTGGAACTAAGGGCCATTTACAATGCCCTAAGTCAGGCAAGACCTCTGCTTCAGGGTCAGCCGGTGTTGATCCAGTCGGACAACATCACGGCAGTCGCCCACGTAAACAGACAGGGCGGCACAAGAAGCAGGAGGGCAATGATGGAAGTGGCAAGGATTCTTCGCTGGGCGGAGAATCATGTGATAGCACTGTCAGCAGTGTTCATTCCGGGAGTGGACAACTGGGAAGCAGACTTCCTCAGCAGACACGATCTTCACCCGGGGGAGTGGGGACTTCACCCAGAAGTCTTCCACATGATTGTGAACCGTTGGGAAAAACCAAAGGTGGACATGATGGCGTCCCGCCTCAACAAAAAACTGGACAGATATTGCGCCAGGTCAAGGGACCCTCAGGCAATAGCTGTGGACGCTCTGGTAACACCGTGGGTGTACCAGTCAGTGTATGTGTTCCCTCCTCTTCCTCTCATACCAAAAGTACTGAGAATCATAAGAAGGAGAGGAGTAAAGACTATACTCGTGGCTCCGGATTGGCCAAGAAGGACTTGGTACCCGGAAATTCAAGAGATGCTCACGGAAGACCCGTGGCCTCTACCTCTAAGAAAGGACCTGCTCCAGCAGGGACCATGTCTGTTCCAGGACTTACCGCGGCTGCGTTTGACGGCATGGCGGTTGAACGCCGGATCCTGAAGGAAAAAGGCATTCCTGATGAAGTCATCCCTACCCTGATCAAAGCCAGGAAGGATGTAACCATACAACATTATCACCGTATTTGGCGTAAATATGTTGCGTGGTGCGAGGCCAGGAAGGCCCCTACAGAGGAATTTCAACTGGGTCGTTTCCTGCATTTCCTGCAAACAGGACTGTCTATGGGCCTCAAATTAGGGTCCATTAAGGTTCAAATTTCGGCCCTGTCAATATTCTTCCAAAAAGAACTGGCTTCTGTTCCTGAAGTTCGGACGTTTGTCAAGGGAGTACTGCATATACAGCCTCCTTTTGTGCCTCCAGTGGCACCTTGGGATCTCAATGTAGTTTTGGGATTCCTAAAATCACATTGGTTTGAACCACTCACCACTGTGGACTTAAAATATCTCACATGGAAAGTGGTAGTGCTGTTAGCCCTGGCTTCAGCCAGGCGTGTCTCAGAATTGGCGGCTTTATCCTATAAAAGCCCTTACCTAATTTTTCATACGGACAGGGCAGAATTGAGGACTCGTCCTCAATTTCTTCCTAAGGTGGTTTCAGCATTTCATTTAAACCAGCCTATTGTGGTGCCTGCGGCTACTAGGGACTTGGAGGATTCCAAGTTGCTGGACGTAGTCAGGGCCCTGAAAATATATGTTTCCAGGACGGCTGGAGTCAGAAAATCTGATTCGCTGTTTATCCTGTATGCACCCAACAAGCTGGGTGCTCCTGCTTCTAAGCAGACGATTGCTCGTTGGATTTGTAGTACAATTCAGCTTGCACATTCTGTGGCAGGCCTGCCACAGCCAAAATCTGTAAAAGCCCATTCCACACGGAAAGTGGGCTCATCTTGGGCGGCTGCCCGAGGGGTCTCGGCTTTACAACTTTGCCGAGCAGCTACTTGGTCAGGGGCAAACACGTTTGCTAAATTCTACAAATTTGATACCCTGGCTGAGGAGGACCTGGAGTTCTCTCATTCGGTGCTGCAGAGACATCCGCACTCTCCCGCCCGTTTGGGAGCTTTGGTATAATCCCCATGGTCCTTTCGGAGTCCCCAGCATCCACTAGGACGTTAGAGAAAATAAGAATTTACTTACCGATAATTCTATTTCTCATAGTCCGTAGTGGATGCTGGGCGCCCATCCCAAGTGCGGATTGTCTGCATTACTTGTACATAGTTATTGTTACAAAAATCGGGTTATTGTTGTTGTGAGCCATCTTTTCAGAGGCTCCTTCTGTTATCATGCTGTTAACTGGGTTCAGATCACAAGTTGTACGGTGTGATTGGTGTGGCTGGTATGAGTCTTACCCGGGATTCAAAATCCTTCCTTATTGTGTACGCTCGTCCGGGCACAGTATCCTAACTGAGGCTTGGAGGAGGGTCATAGGGGGAGGAGCCAGTGCACACCAGCTAGTCCTAAAGCTTTTACTTTGTGCCCAGTCTCCTGCGGAGCCGCTATTCCCCATGGTCCTTTCGGAGTCCCCAGCATCCACTACGGACTATGAGAAATAGAATTATCGGTAAGTAAATTCTTATTTTAAACGAACAAAATCACTGAAAGCTGAATTCCCAGCATCAGATGAGCTGACGGAAATGATGGATGAGTCTTGGGCAGCACCCAGTAAAAAGTATAAGATTCCTAAGAGATGGGATTCTTATTATCCATTCCCAGCTGTGGATTGTTCGAAAAGGGAAGTTCCTCCAAAAGTAGATGCACATGTTCTGCGACTCGTGCATAAATCTGCTTTACCACTGTCATCTACCTCACTAAATGATGTCACAGACAGAAGGGTAGATAGCCTTTTGAAAAATATTTTTTCTCTAGTAGGAGCAGTGGTAAGACCTGCTATGGCTTCGGCCTGGGTAGCAAAGGCTATGGGCGAATGGATAGAGGAACTAGAGAACAGCATTCCTTCTCCTACTGGGGAGCAAGAGGATCGTTTTTGCCGTTTAAGACAATCTGCCCAGTATTTGGTAGCAGCAATTGATGTAGGTACAGTTGCTTCTAAAGCTTCAGCCTTGACAGTAGTCGCTCGTCGAGCAATTTGGCTACGTACCTGGAAGGCAGATGCGGAATCCAAGAAAGAATTGGAAGCATTGCCTTTTGTGGGTAATATATTTTCTCTAACGTCCTAGTGGATGCTGGGGACTCCGTAAGGACCATGGGGAATAGACGGGCTCCGCAGGAGACAGGGCACTTTAAGAAAGAATTTGGATACTGGTGTGCTCTGGCTCCTCCCTCTATGTCCCTCCTCCAGACCTCAGTTTGAATCTGTGCCCGGACGAGCTGGGTGCTACTTAGTGAGCTCTCCTGAGCTTGCTATAAGAAAGTATTTTGTTAGGTTTTTTTATTTTCAGAGAGATCTGCTGGCAACAGACTCTCTGCAGCGTGGGACTGAGGGGAGAGAAGCAGCCCTACTCACTGAAGATAGGTCCTGCTTCTTAGGCTACTGGACACCATTAGCTCCAGAGGGATCGTACACAGGATCTCACCCTTTGTCGTCCGATCCCGCAGCCGCGCCGCCGTCCCCCTCGCAGAGCCGGAAGACAGAAGCCGGTGAAAGAAGCAAGAAGACTTCGAAATCGGCGGCAGAAGATTCCAGTCTTCACTGAGGTAGCGCACAGCACTGCAGCTGTGCGCCATTGCTCCCACATTAAACCCACATACTCCGGTCACTGTAGGGTGCAGGGCGCAGGGGGGGGGGGGGGGGGGGCGCCCTGGGCAGCAATTAGAGACCTCTTGGCAAAAGTTGGGCATATATACAGTTGGGCACTGTATATATGCATGAGCCCCCGCCATCATTTTACACAGAAACGCGGGACAGAAGCCTGCCGCTGAGGGAGCGGGGCTTCTTCCTCAGCACTCACCAGCGCCATTTTCTCTCCACAGCTCCGCTGAGAGGAAGCTCCCCAGGCTCTCCCCTGCAGAAACACGGTAGAAGAGGGTAAAAAGAGAGGGGGGGGCACATAAATTAGGCGCAAAAACATTATATACAGCAGCTACTGGGTTAACACTAAGTTACTGTGTGATTCCTGGGACATATAGTGCTGGGGTGTGTGCTGGCATACTCTCTCTCTGTCTCTCCAAAAGGCCTTGTGGGGGAACTGTCTTCAAAAAAGAGCATCCCCTGTGTGTGTGTGGTGTGTCGGTACGCTTGTGTCGACATGTTTGACGAGGAAGGCTATGTGGAAGCAGAGTGGGAGCAAATGAATGTGGGGTCGCCGCCGACGGCGCCGACACCTGATTGGATGGATATGTGGAAGGTTTTAAATGATGTTAATTCCTTACATAAAAGGTTGGATAAAGCTGAAACCTTAGGACAGTCGGGGTCTCAGCCCATGCCTGTTCCTATGTCGCAGAGGCCGTCAGGGTCTCAGAAGCGCCCACTATCCCAAATTTTTGACACAGATATCGACACGGATTCTGACTCCAGTGTCGATGGCGATGATGCAAAGTTACAGCCTAAATTGGCTAAAGCCATCCGTTATATGATTATAGCAATAAAGGATGTGTTGCACATCACAGAGGAAACTCCAGTCCCTGACAAGAGGGTTCATATGTATGGGGAAAAAAGGTAGGTGGTGACCTTTCCCCCTTCACATGAGCTAAATGAGTTATGTGAAAAGGCTTGGGAATCTCCAGATAAAAAACCCTGCCGTCACAGGATACGGCCACCCTAAAAGATGCTGCGGATAGAAAGCAAGAGGGTACCCTGAAGTCCATTTATATACATTCAGGTACCTTACTAAGGCCGGCAATTGCGTCGGCATGGGTGTGTAGTGCTGTAGCGGCATGGACGGATACCATGTCTGAGGAACTTGATACCTTGGACAAGGATACTATATTAATGACCCTGAGGCATATAAAAGACGCTGTCCTATATATGAGAGATGCTCAAAGAGACATTAGCCTTCTGGGCTCTAGAATAAATGCAATGTCGATTTCTGCCAGAAGGGTCCTGTGGACTCTGCAATGGACAGGCGATGCCGACTCAAAAAGGCACATGGAGGTTTTACCTTACAAGGGTGAGGAGTTGTTTGGGGAAGGTCTCTCGGACCTGGTCTCCACAGCTACTGCTAGAAAGTCAAATTTTTTGCCATATGTTCCCTCACAACCTAAGAAAGCACCGTATTACCAAATGCAGTCCTTTCGATCACAAAAAGGCAAGAAAGTCCGAGGTGCGTCCTTTCTTGCCAGAGGCAGGGGCAGAGGAAAGAAGCTGCACAACACAGCTAGTTCCCAGGAACAGAAGTCCTCCCCGGCTTCCACTAAATCCACCGCATGACGCTGGGGCTCCACAGGCGGAGCTAGGCCCGGTGGGGGCGCGTCTCCGAAATTTCAGCCACAAGTGGGTTCACTCCCAGGTGGATTCCTGGGCGATAGAGATTGTGTCTCAGGGATACAAGCTGGAATTCGAAGAGATGCCCCCTCACCTATACCTCAAATCGGCTCTGCCAGCTTCCCCCTTAGAGAGGGAAATAGTGTTAGCTGCAATTCACAAATTGTATCTTCAGCAGGTGGTGGTCAAGGTTCCCCTCCTTCAACAAGGAAAGGGTTATTATTCAACCATGTTTGTGGTACCGAAACCGGACGGTTCGGTCAGACCCATATTAAATTTAAAATCCCTGAACATATACCTGAAAAGGTTCAAGTTCAAGATGGAATCGCTGAGAGCGGTCATCGCAAGCCTGGAAGGGGGGGATTTTATGGTGTCTCCGGACATAAAGGATGCATACCTTCCCCATTTATCCACCTCATCAGGCGTACCTCAGATTTGTGGTACAGGATTGTCATTACCAATTCCAGACGTTGCCGTTTGGTCTCTCCACGGCACCGAGAATATTTACCAAGGTAATGGCGGAAATGATGGTGCTCCTGCGAAAGCAAGGGGTCACAATTATCCCATACTTGGACGATCTCATAAAGGCGAGGTCCAGAGAGCAGTTGCTGATCAGCGTAGCACGCTCTCGGGAAGTGTTACAACAGCACGGCTGGATTCTAAATATTCCAAAGTCGCAGTTGATTCCTACGACTCGTCTGCCCTTCCTGGGTATGATTCTGGACACAGACCAGAAGAGGGTTTATCTCCCGATGGAGAAGGCTCAGGAGCTCATGACACTGGTCAGAGACCTATTAAAACCAAAACAGGTGTCGGTGCATCACTGCACGCGAGTCCTGGGAAAGATGGTGGCATCATACGAGGCCATCCCCTTCGGCAGGTTCCATGCGAGGACCTTTCAATGGGATCTGTTGGATAAGTGGTCCGGATCACATCTACAGATGCATCGGCTGATCACCCTATCTCCCAGGGCCAGGGTGTCTCTCCTGTGGTGGCTGCAGAGTGCTCACCTTCTAGAGGGCCGCAGATTCGGCATTCAGGACTGGGTCCTGGTGACCACGGATGCAAGCCTCCGAGGGTGGGGGGCAGTCACACAGGGAAGAAATTTCCAAGGTCTGTGGTCAAGTCAGGAGACTTGCCTTCACATCAATATCCTGGAACTAAGGGCCATATACAACGCCCTAAGTCAAGCGGAGACCCTGCTTCGCGACCAATCTGATTCAGTCAGACGACATCACCGCAGTGGCTCATGTAAACCGCCAAGGCGGCACAAGGATCAGGGTGGCGATGGCGGAAGCCACCAGAATTCTTTGCTGGGCGGAGAATCACGTAAGAGCACTGTCAGCAGTGTTCATTCCGGGAGTGGACAACTGGGAAGCAGACTTCCTCAGCAGCACGACCTCCACCCGGGAGAGTGGGGACTTCATCAAGAAGTCTTCATGCAGATTGCAAGGCGGTGGGAACTGCCACACGTGTACATGATGGCATCCCGCCTCAACAAAAACTACAGAGATATTGCGCCAGGTCACAAGACCCTCAGGCGATAGCTGTAGACGCACTAGTGACATCGTGGGTGTTCCAGTCGGTTTATGTATTTCCTCCTCTTCCTCTCATACCAAAGGTGCTGAGAATCATAAGAAAATGAGGAGTGAGAACAATACTCATTGTTCCGGATTGGCCAAGAAGGACTTGGTATCCGGATCTGCAAGAAATGCTCACAGAGGACCCATGGCCTCTGCCTCTAAGACAGGACTTGTTGCAACAGGGGCCCTGTCTGTTCCAAGACTTACCGCGGCTGCGTTTGACGGCATGGCGGTTGAACGCCGGATCCTAGCAGAAAAGGCATTCTGGATGAAGTTATTCCTACGCTGATAAAGGCTAGGAAGGACGTGACGGCTAAACATTATCACCGTATATGGCGAAAATATGTTGCTTGGTGTGAGGCCAGGAATGCCCCTACGGAGGAATTCCAGCTGGGCCGTTTCCTTCACTTCCTACAGTCGGGAGTGACTTTGGGCCTGAAATTGGGTTCCATTAAGGTCCAGATTTCGGCTCTATCCATTTTCTTTCAAAAAGAACTGGCTTCTCTTCCTGAAGTCCAGACGTTTGTAAAGGGAGTGCTGCATATTCAGCCCCCTTTTGTGCCTCAGTGGCACCTTGGGATCTTAACGTGGTGTTGAGTTTCCTGAAGTCACACTGGTTTGAGCCACTCAAAACCGTGGAGTTAAAATTTCTCACGTGGAAGGTGGTCATGCTATTAGCCTTGGCTTCAGCTAGGCGTGTGTCAGAATTAGCGGCTTTGTCACATGAAAGCTCCTATCTGGTTTTCCATATGGACAGGGCAGAATTGCGGACCCGTCCACAATTTCTGCCAAAAGTGGTGTCATCCTTTCATATGAACCAACCTATTGTGGTGCCTGTGGCTACTCGTGACTTGGAGGATTCCGAGTTACTAGATGTGGTCAGGGCTTTGAAGGTTTATGTAGCCAGAACAGCTAGAGTCAGGAAAACTGAGTCGCTGTTTATCCTGTATGCTTTCAACAAGCTGGGTGCTCCTGCTTCAAAGCAAACTATTGCTCGCTGGATCTGTAACACGATTCAGCAGGCTCATTCTGCGGCTGGATTGCCGCATCCAAAATCGGTAAAAGCCCACTCCACAAGGAAGGTGGGCTCTTCTTGGGCGGCTGCCCGAGGGGTCTCGGCATTACAGCTTTGCCGAGCAGCTACTTGGTCAGGTTCGAACACTTTTGCAAAGTTTTACAAGTTTGATACCCTGGCTGAGGAGGACCTTGTGTTTGCTCATTCGGTGCTGCAGAGTCATCCGCACTCTCCCGCCCGTTTGGGAGCTTTGGTATAATCCCCATGGTCCTTACGGAGTCCCCAGCATCCACTAGGACGTTAGAGAAAATAAGATTTTACTTACCGGTAAATCTATTTCTCGTAGTCCGTAGTGGATGCTGGGTGCCCGTCCCAAGTGCGGACTTCTTCTGCAATACTTGTATATAGTTATTGCTTAAATAAGGGTTATGTTTGGTTGCATCAGGGTTTATCTGATGCTCCGTTGTTGTTCATACTGTTAACTGGGTAAGTTTATCACGAGTTATACGGTGTGATTGGTGTTGCTGGTATGAGTCTTGCCCTGGATTCCAAAATCCTTTCCTTGTACTGTCAGCTCTTCCGGGCACAGTTTCTCTAACTGAGGTCTGGAGGAGGGACATAGAGGGTGGAGCCAGAGCACACCAGTATCCAAATTCTTTCTTAAAGTGCCCAGTCTCCTTACGGAGTCCCCAGCATCCACTACGGACTACGAGAAATAGATTTACCGGTAAGTAAAATCTTATTATTTGGAAAACCTTTATCGGATATCCTAGAATCAGATACAACAATATTGGCGGGAGAAAATACTCGTATAAGCGCTCATTAATAGACAAATAGATGATACATTCCTTATATGTCCACAGTGATGTTCTTTTAATCCTCAGTCTTCAGTGTTGTCGAGGGAAATGTTTCCAATCCAATTCCAATGTATAAAACACAGAAAAAGCAAACAATGTGTAGAAATGCTTCAAGTATGTTCTAATGCAAATAGTTCACTGGACACACACAACGGGGATATTTCGTTAGAGACTATTTCGTACCCCAACTCACAATCAAGTATTGTCTATTGTACACATAGCAGTTTCTTGATCTTAAGTCTCGTGTACCCTTTACCACCGGGTCCCCGACTTGTACTAGTATCTCCCAAAATTTATATCGAATAAGAGATTGACATGGGACATCTACCCAACTATTTATAAACGGATGCGTACCCAACTCACTTCAACAGAGGAAGGGTACGAGCTTCAAAAGGTTTCTTTACTTGGGTCCAAAATGATGGCTCCACCAATGCTTCCTATTCTTCAGGCCCTTCTTTTATTTCTTCCAAAATTCTCAATATCACGTGGGTATGTGAAAAGAGAACAACATGCAATGTGTGGAGCTGCTTTATAACTGTAATTTGGTCAACCCTTAATCTCCCAAACAAAAAATAAGGGAAATGAATAGGGCGTACCCTGTTTCACAGTATGAAACCCCTCCAAATTCTGTTAAGGAGTTTCTATATCCGAACCCGGTTTAACCTCTAAAACAATGGATGAGAAAGGGGGAGTGCGTACCCAACTCACTTCTAAAACATGGACTATCAGTCTCAATAAAGGTTTCTTTTATCTTGTTTAAGGTAATGCGTACCCTTACTCACACATGGAGATGGAGATATCCCTCCTATCTGGGTTTCTTTAGTCTGTAGGTTCCACTGCTACAGTCCCCAGGGGTATAGTGTCCAATCTGACTCGGTGTGGCACAGTTATTTTCCAAAAAAAGCAAACCAATCCACAGTAGTTAAAAACAAACGTCTTTATAGTTTCTTAAAAAGGAGTTATATACATCCCATCGTGAAAAATAATAAGAATTTACTTACCGATAATTCTATTTCTCATAGTCCGTAGTGGATGCTGGGAACTCCGTAAGGACCATGGGGAATAGCGGCTCCGCAGGAGACTGGGCACAAAAGTAAAAGCTTTATGACTAGCTGGTGTGCACTGGCTCCTCCCCCTATGACCCTCCTCCAAGCCTCAGTTAGGATACTGTGCCCGGACGAGCGTACATAATAAGGAAGGATCTTGAATCCCGGGTAAGACTCATACCAGCCACACCAATCACACCGTACAACTTGTGATCTGAACCCAGTTAACAGTATGATAAACGTAGGAGCCTCTGAAAAGATGGCTCACAACAATAAACAACCCGATTTTTGTAACAATAACTATATACAAGTATTGCAGACAATCCGCACTTGGGATGGGCGCCCAGCATCCACTACGGACTATGAGAAATAGAATTATCGGTAAGTAAATTCTTATTTTCTCTGACGTCCTAGTGGATGCTGGGAATTCCGTAAGGACCATGGGGATTATACCAAAGCTCCCAAACGGGCGGGAGAGTGCGGATGACTCTGCAGCACCGAATGAGAGAACTCCAGGTCCTCCTCAGCCAGGGTATCGAATTTGTAAAATTTAGCAAACGTGTTTGCCCCTGACCAAGTAGCTGCTCGGCAAAGTTGTAAAGCCGAGACCCCTCGGGCAGCCGCCCAAGATGAGCCCACTTTCCTTGTGGAATGGGCTTTTACAGATTTTGGCTGTGGCAGGCCTGCCACAGAATGTGCAAGCTGAATTGTACTACAAATCCAACGAGCAATCGTCTGCTTAGAAGCAGGAGCACCCAGCTTGTTGGGTGCATACAGGATAAACAGCGAGTCAGATTTTCTGACTCCAGCCGTCCTGGAAACATATATTTTCAGGGCCCTGACTACGTCCAGCAACTTGGAGTCCTCCAAGTCCCTAGTAGCCGCAGGTACCACAATAGGCTGGTTCATGTGAAACGCTGAAACCACCTTAGGGAGAAATTGAGGGCGAGTCCTCAGTTCTGCCCTGTCTGAATGAAAAATTAGGTAAGGGCTTTTATATGATAAAGCCGCCAATTCTGAGACACGCCTGGCTGAAGCCAGGGCTAACAGCATGACCACTTTCCATGTGAGATATTTCAATTCCACAGTGGTGAGTGGTTCAAACCAATGTGATTTTAGGAGACTCAACACTACATTGAGATCCCAAGGTGCCACTGGAGGCACAAAAGGAGGGGCTGTATATGCAGTACCCCCTTAGCAAACGTCTGAACTTCAGGCACTGAAGCCAGTTCTTTTTGGAACAAGATTGACAGGGCCGAAATCTGAACCCCAATGGACCCCAATTTTAGGCCCATAGATAGTCCTGTTTGCAGGAAATGCAGGAAACGACCCAGTTGAAATTCCTCTGTAGGGGCCTTCTTGGCCTCACACCACGAAACATATTTCCGCCAAATGCGGTGATAATGTTTTGCGGTTACCTCCTTTCTGGCCTTGACCAGGGTAGGGATGACTTCATCTGGAATGCCTTTTTCCTTCAGGATCCGGCGTTCAACCTCCATGCCGTCAAACGCAGCCGCGGTAAGTCTTGGAACAGACAAGGTCCCTGCTGGAGCAGGTCCTTTCTGAGAGGTAGAGGCCACGGGTCCTCCGTGAGCATCTCTTGAAGTTCCGGGTACCAAGTCCTTCTTGGCCAATCCGGAGCCACGAGTATAGTTCTTACTCCTCTCCCTCTTATGATTCTCAGTACTTTGGGTATGAGAGGCAGAGGAGGGAACACATACACTGACCGGTACACCCACGGTGCTACCAGAGCGTCCACCGCCATTGCCTGAGGGTCCCCTGACCTGGCGCAATATCTGTCCAGTTTCTTGTTGAGACGAGACGCCATCATGTCCACCTTTGGTTTTTCCCAAGGGTTTACAATCACGTGGAAGACTTCTGGGTGAAGTCCCCACTCCCCCGGGTGGAGGTCGTGTCTGCTGAGGAAGTCCGCTTCCCAGTTGTCCACTCCCGGAATGAACACCGCTGACAGTGCTGTCACATGATTTTCCGCCCAGCGAAGAATTCTTGCAGCTTCTGCCATTGCCCTCCTGCTTCTTGTGCCGCCCTGTCTGTTTACGTGGGCGACTGCCGTGATGTTGTCCGATTGGATCAATACCGACTGACCCTGAAGCAGAGGCCTTGCTTGACTTAGGGCATTGTAAATTGCCCTTAGTTCCAGGATATTTATGTGAAGAGACGCCTCCATGCCTGACCACAAGCCCCTCAGGCTGGCATCCGTGGTCACCAGAATCCAGTCCTGAATGCCGAATCTGCGGCCCTCTAGAAGATGAGCACTCTGCAACCACCACAGGAGAGACACCCTTGTCCTTGGAGATAGGGTTATCCGCTGATGCATCCGAAGATGCGATCTGGACCATTTGTCCAGCAGATCCCACTGAAACGTTCCTGCATGGAATCTTCCGAATGGAATCGCTTCGTAAGAAGCCACCATCTTTCCCAGGACCCTTGTGCATTGATGCACTGACACTTGTCCTGGTTTCAGGAGGTTCCTGACTAGCTCGGATAACTCCCTGGCCTTCTCCTCCGGGAGAAACACCTTTTTCTGGACTGTGTCCAGAATCATCCCTAGGAACAGTAGACGTGTTGTTGGAATCAGCTGCGATTTTGGAATATTTAGAATCCACCCGTGCTGACGTAGCACCACCTGAGATAGTGCTACTCCGACCTCCAACTGTTCCCTGGACCTTGCCCTTATCAGGAGATCGTCCAAGTAAGGGATAATTAAGACGCCTTTTCTTCGAAGAAGAATCATCATTTCGGCCATTACCTTGGTAAAGACCCGTGGTGCCGTGGACAATCCAAACGGCAGCGTCTGAAACTGATAATGACAGTTCTGTACCACAAACCTCAGGTACCCTTGGTGAGAAGGGTAGATTGGGACATGGAGATAAGCATCTTTGATGTCCAGAGACACCATATAGTCCCCTTCTTCCAGGTTCGCTATCACTGCTCTGAGTGATTCCATCTTGAATTTGAACCTTTTTATGTAAGTGTTCAATGATTTCAGATTTAAAATCGGTCTCACCGAGCCGTCCGGCTTCGGTACCACAAACAGCGTGGAATAATACCCCTTTCCCTGCTGTAGGAGGGGTACCTTGATTATCACCTGCTGGGAATACAGCTTGTGAATAGCTTCCAATACTGCCTCCCTGTCGGAGGGAGACGTTGGTAGAGCAGACTTCAGGAACCGGCGAGGGGGAGACGTCTCGAATTCCAATTTGTACCCCTGTGATACTACCTGCAGGATCCAGGGGTCCACTTGCGAGTGAGCCCACTGCGCGTTGAAATTTTTGAGACGGGCCCCCACCGTGCCTGAGTCCGCTTGTAAAGCCCCAGCGTCATGCTGAAGACTTGGCAGAAGCGGGGGAGGGCTTCTGATCCTGGGAAGAGGCTGCTTGCTGCAGTCTTTTTCCCCTTCCTCTGCCCCGGGGCAGAAATGAGTGGCCTTTTGCCCGCTTGCCCTTATGGGGACGAAAGGACTGAGTTTGAAAAGACGGTGTCTTTTTCTGCTGAGAGGTGACCTGGGGTAAAAAGGTGGATTTCCCAGCCGTCGCCGTGGCCACCAGGTCCGATAGACCGACCCCAAATAACTCCTCCCCTTTATACGGCAAAACTTCCATATGCCGTTTTGAATCCGCATCACCTGACCACTGTCGTGTCCATAAACTTCTTCTGGCAGAAATGGACAACGCACTTACTCTTGATGCCAGGGTGCAAATATCCCTCTGTGCATCTCGCATATATAGTAATGCATCCTTTAAATGCTCTATAGTCAATAATATACTGTCCCTATCCAGGGTATCAATATTTTCAGTCAGGGAATCCGACCAAGCCACTCCAGCGCTGCACATCCAGGCTGAGGCGATTGCTGGTCGTAGTATAACACCAGTATGTGTGTATATACCTTTTAGGATATTTTCCAGCTTTCTATCAGCTGGTTCCTTGAGGGCGGCCGTATCAGGAGACGGTAACGCCACTTGTTTTGATAAGCGTGTGAGCGCCTTATCTACCCTAGGGGGTGTTTCCCAACGCGCCCTAACCTCTGGCGGGAAAGGGTATAATGCCAATAATTTATTAGAAATCAGCAGTTTTTTATCGGGGGAAACCCACGCTTTGTCACACACCTCATTTAATTCATCTGATTCAGGAAAAACTATGGGTAGTTTTTTCACACCCCACATAATACCCTTTTTTGTGGTACTTGTAGTATCAGAAATGTTCAAAGCCTCCTTCATTGCCGTGATCATGTAACGTGTGGCCCTACTGGACATTACGTTTGTCTCGTCACCGTCGACACTGGAGTCAGTATCCGTGTCTGGGTCTGTGTCGACCATCTGAGGTAACGGGCGCTTTAGAGCCCCTGACGGTGTTTGAGACGCCTGGACAGGCACTAACTGATTTGCCGGCTGTCTCATGTCGTCAACAGTTTTTTGCAAAGTGCTGACACTGTCACGTAATTCCTTCCATACGACCATCCAGTCAGGTGTCGACTCCCTAGGGGGTGACATCACTATTACAGGCAATTGCTCCGCCTCCACATCATTTTCCTCCTCATACATGTCGACACAATCGTACCGACACACAGCACACACACAGGGAATGCTCTGATAGAGGACAGGACCCCACGAGCCCTTTGGGGAGACAGAGGGAGAGTTTGCCAGCACACACCAGAGCGCTATATATATGCAGGGATAACCTTATATAAGTGTTTCTCCCTTCTATAGCTGCTGTATATGTATTTTCTGCCAATTAGTGCCCCCCCTCTCTTGTTTTACCCCAGTGGTTCCCAAACTGTGTGCCGTGGCACCCTGGGGTGCCGCGGGACACTTGCAGGGGTGCCTCAGGTTGGTGGTCAAGGACCAATTCAAACTATTTATTGTCAATTTAATAGGCAAAACCAGTGCTGATGGCTTCCAGTTATAAAATATGTGGACAAACAGAAGCAAATCTTGTCCCTCACCACACAACTGACTCTAAGGATGACATATAAACATAATTTACTTAATCTAATATTTTTTTCTAAATTTCTCAATAAGAAACTTGTGGCCTAGGGGTGCCGTGAAAAAAAAATCTGACACTCTAGGGTGTCGTGACTCACAAAAGTTTGGGAACCACTGTTTTACCCTGATTCTGTAGCAGGACTGCAGGGGAGAGTCAGGGAGCCGTCCTTCCAGCGGAGCTGTGAGGGAAAATGGCGCTTGTGTGCTGAGGAGATAGGCTCCGCCCCCTTTTCGGCGGCCTTTTCTCCCGCTTTTTTTAGGAAAACTGGCAGGGGTTAAATGCATCCATATAGCCCAGGAGCTATATGTGATGCATTTCTTTAGCCATATAAGGTTTAAAACATGTTTTATTGCGTCTCAGGGCGCTCCCCCCCAGCGCCCTGCACCCTCAGTGACCGGAGTGTGAAGTGTGCTGAGAGCAATGGCGCACTGCTGCAGTGCTGTGCGCTACCTTATTGAAGACAGGAACGTCTTCTGCCGCCGATTTTTCCGGACCTCTTCGCTCTTCTGGCTCTGTAAGGGGGCCGGCGGCGCGGCTCCGGGACCCATCCAGGCTGAACCTGTGATCGTCCCTCTGGAGCTAATGTCCAGTAGCCAAGAAGCCCAATCCACTCTGCATTCAGGTGAGTTCGCTTCTTCTCCCCTTAGTCCCACGATGCAGTGAGCCTGTTGCCAGCAGGTCTCACTGAAAATAAAAAAACCTATTTAAAACTTTTACTCTAAGCAGCTCTGGAGAGCTACCTAGCATGCACCCTTCTCGGCCGGGCACAAAAATCTAACTGAGGCTTGGAGGAGGGTCATAGGGGGAGGAGCCAGTGCACACCAGCTAGTCATAAAGCTTTTACTTTTGTGCCCAGTCTCCTGCGGAGCCGCTATTCCCCATGGTCCTTACGGAGTTCCCAGCATCCACTAGGACGTTAGAGAAACACTTGGTATATACATCCAAATCACAAAAAATATTTCATTCCACAATGAGAAGAAAATAGATAAAAAGAAAGAAGGAAATACGTGAAAAAATGTCTTCAGTTCCCCAAAGGAAAAAAGTTACACTAGGCAGTGCAAGAGGGGAAGTCCGGACCCCCAAATGTATGGATAGTGGAACAGTACCCTCAGGTCCCTGAGTGGAGTAAAAAGCGCTTCAAAGTCAGTGCCAGGATCTGTCAACGCATTTCGGCCCTATTTGGAGCCTTTGTCAAGACATGCTGGCACTGTGCACACCTATGGTATTTAAATGGAAGGTGACCAATCGGGCCTTTGGAAGAAGACGCCCTGCTGGCGTTGAAACGCGTTAGGATACAGGTGCTTATTGTTGCTAACTTCACTTGGAGCCTCATCCAGCTTTACTCTGTGCGGGAGATCAGCTATCTTCAATAACATTGCTACTAAGGTATACCACTGATTACGGACCAGCCGCCGCCTGAGTGTTCATCCACCTTCTATACACACTGGCAATTGCAGGGAGGCTCAATCGGAGCTGCCCGTGGGAGCACAGGTCAGCCGCCTGCTGTTGAGAGCCCATACACTGTACCACGCAAGGTAACAGCTAACCATCCGGATACTGCAGCCGCGTGTCAGCTATACACAGCCGCATTTCATCCAGTCCGGCGGTCACTTCAGGTACGGCTTTCCACTCCCCGTGCAGGAGCCAGCGGCTGACCGCAGCAACATTGCTCCGGGCTCTCCCCCCTTGTCACAGCGGCCAGTGGTCTACCAATTATGCATTTGCTCACAGCATCAACTACATAAGTTTCTATTTTATGTTATAAAAGTCCGGTCTACTACAGGATCATTGGATTAAGCTCACAGATATCAATGATCAGGACTGTTCGGTATCCATTTGTACCAAGTGAGTTTATGTATGTCAACACAGACTTTTTATTTTTTTCTTTTAACAGATAATATTCATTTCTGTTGGTAATGTTTTATGTAAAGTGATATCCCTGGGGTCATAAGCAATGGAATAGTACTAATTTGTACTTCTGTTATAAAATTAGCAGTAGGTCTACAGTTATAGAGATGTCATTCTAAAGTGTGTATTTTACTCCTGGGAGAATTGTTGTTATCATAATACATTTTATGCATTAAAATAAATGCTTTTTTATTTGATTGTCTAGCGCAACTTGGTAATTTTTTCTATCTAAGTGTGCTTTTGGGGATTGGCATTCCCTTCCCAAGCTGCTGCTGATAATCATCTATACACCACCACTCACTGAGCGCTTAGCTAATTTTCCCCTCCCTCACCAGGAAATGACCTCCTAATTATCGTTGTCACCTTCAAAATTGATATTAACAACACAAATGGCTCATCATTACGAAATCTAATAATCCATTATTTCTGTCCTACACTCACATATCTAAAAATACATGTAGATAAAATCCAATTTTAGAGAATAGTCCCCATTAACCCGGAATTGGTACCATACACTTCTTTCCGGCACCAGTGTGCAAAAACAGGTGACACTTATTAAACATATTAATCCCCTAAAATAGAACCTCTATTTTTAAGGGATTCATTTAAACCGTGTGGGCTTCTTTTGTAAAAATCCTCTGGCGATGTGGAACGGCTCATGCGTTCCACCGCCGTCCGAATGCGTGTCATGCCGCACTTCCGGTTCGCGTCACATCCTGCTTAATCGGAAGTGCGCGTCTAAACGATAAAAACCCGACGCCCCACGGTAGAAAATGGTTAGAAGGAACCAGGACATCCTGTCCTTGCGTTACTATCGCTCATCTCGAACGTGAGTTTAATATTCCTTCTATTCGAATTAAGGAGGGTACAAAATTGGTCTAATAGTTCCCTCTCCCCTTTCCACACAAAGAAGATGTCGTCTATGTAACGCATATAGGACACTAGGTTCGCTCCAAAAGGATTGTTACTCCAAATATTCTCAAGCTCCCACAAACCCATAAATAGGTTTGCGTAACTAGGAGCGAACCTAGTGCCCATCGCGGTACCCACTTTTTGGATGAAGAATTCGTCCTTAAACATAAAGACGTTGTTAGTAAGTATGAAGCGAGCGACACTCTTGAACTTTATGATCAGAGAAAAGATCAATACTGCGGAGAAGACCTCTCACAATTCATGACGAATATTTTCTTTACCACTTATGTCTAATAAATCTATAAGAATTTATTACATTATATGACATATATTATATACTGTGTCAATATGTAATAGATTGTGTTAACATGGTTTTCAAAGATATTACATATTATTGTGAAAAAGATTATGAAAGTTTTTCTGTCAACACATTTGTGTTATCAATGGGGTTTGACTGCGCTAAAATAACTAATTTCCTCTTTTTAAAATATTTTTATTTTTTGGTGTGTTGGAAAATAATGTCATTTGCTTCACCTTTTCTTTATGGAACGCAAGGACAGGATGTCCTGGTTCCTTCTAACCATTTTCTACCGTGGGGCGTCGGGTTTTTATCGTTTAGACGCGCACTTCCGGTTAAGCAGGATGTGACGCGAACCGGAAGTGCGGCGTGACAAGCATTCGGACGGCGGTGGAACGCATGAGCCGTTCCACATCGCCAGAGGATTTTTACAAAAGAAGCCCACACGGTTTAAATGAATCCCTTAAAAATAGAGGTTCTATTTTAGGGGATTAATATGTTTAATAAGTGTCACCTGTTTTTGCACACTGGTGCCGGAAAGAAGTGTATGGTACCAATTCCGGGTTAATGGGGACTATTCTCTAAAATTGGATTTTATCTACATGTATTTTTAGATATGTGAGTGTAGGACAGAAATAATGGATTATTAGATTTCGTAATGATGAGCCATTTGTGTTGTTAATATCAATTTTGAAGGTGACAACGATAATTAGGAGGTCATTTCCTGGTGAGACCCGATTGGTCACCTTCCATTTAAATACCATAGGTGTGCACAGTGCCAGCATGTCTTGACAAAGGCTCCAAATAGGGCCGAAACGCGTTGACAGATCCTGGCACTGTGACTTTGAAGCGCTTTTTACTCCACTCAGGGACCTGAAGGTACTGTTCCACTATCCATACATTTGGGGGTCCGGACTTCCCCTCTTGCACTGCCTAGTGTAACTTTTTTCCTTTGGGGAACTGAAGAAATTTTTTCACGTATTTCCTTCTTTCTTTTTATCTATTTTCTTCTCATTGTGGAATGAAATATTTTTTGTGATTTGGATGTATATACCAAGTGTATTTTTCACGATGGGATGTATATAACTCCTTTTTAAGAAACTATAAAGACGTTTGTTTTTAACTACTGTGGATTGGTTTGCTTTTTTTGGAAAATAACTGTGCCACACCGAGTCAGATTGGACACTATACCCCTGGGGACTGTAGCAGTGGAACCTACAGACTAAAGAAACCCAGATAGGAGGGATATCTCCATCTCCATGTGTGAGTAAGGGTACGCATTACCTTAAACAAGATAAAAGAAACCTTTATTGAGACTGATAGTCCATGTTTTAGAAGTGAGTTGGGTACGCACTCCCCCTTTCTCATCCATTGTTTTAGAGGTTAAACCGGGTTCGGATATAGAAACTCCTTAACAGAATTTGGAGGGGTTTCATACTGTGAAACAGGGTACGCCCTATTCATTTCCCTTATTTTTTGTTTGGGAGATTAAGGGTTGACCAAATTACAGTTATAAAGCAGCTCCACACATTGCATGTTGTTCTCTTTTCACATACCCACGTGATATTGAGAATTTTGGAAGAAATAAAAGAAGGGCCTGAAGAATAGGAAGCATTGGTGGAGCCATCATTTTGGACCCAAGTAAAGAAACCTTTTGAAGCTCGTACCCTTCCTCTGTTGAAGTGAGTTGGGTACGCATCCGTTTATAAATAGTTGGGTAGATGTCCCATGTCAATCTCTTATTCGATATAAATTTTGGGAGATACTAGTACAAGTCGGGGACCCGGTGGTAAAGGGTACACGAGACTTAAGATCAAGAAACTGCTATGTGTACAATAGACAATACTTGATTGTGAGTTGGGGTACGAAATAGTCTCTAACGAAATATCCCCGTTGTGTGTGTCCAGTGAACTATTTGCATTAGAACATACTTGAAGCATTTCTACACATTGTTTGCTTTTTCTGTGTTTTATACATTGGAATTGGATTGGAAACATTTCCCTCGACCAACACTGAAGACTGAGGATTAAAAGAACATCACTGTGGACATATAAGGAATGTATCATCTATTTGTCTATTAATGAGCGCTTATACGAGTATTTTCTCCCGCCAATATTGTTGTATTTGTCTTGATTGGGTGTGGTGACACCCTTAAGGGGGATTATTCACGTTAAAGCTGCTTTTTTCTTGCGCACATCTCTAAGATAACTTCCTTTTGTTTTCTGGTCTGTATCCTAGAATCAGAGGCTGAATCGAAAAAGGTCAGATTTCCGGCTACCTATAACCCTAAGTCCAAGGGTTTAAAATTTCGCTCTTTTCGTTGGCAAAGCAAAGCGAAAGCAAAAGAGGAGCCTAAACAACCCCAGTTTAAATCCAGGGGTAGGTTGCAGTGGGCTAGCAAAAAGCCAGCTTTCAAACCTGAACAGAAACCCTCAGCCTGAAGAGACGGGCCTCCGCCTGGAGGATTCCAGGGTTGGGGGCCGACTCCTTCTTTTTGCACACATATGGCAATAGTCAACAGCAGATGCTTGGGTGCAGAAGGTAGTATCTCGGGGGTATGGGTTCCCATTCAGAAGGCAACCTCCTCAAAGATTTTTTTGCACCAGCCCGTCTCGTATAGAGTAGAAGACCAATGCCCTGCAAGAAGCAGTCCAAAAATTACTGCAGTCAGGTGTGATTGTCCCAGTACCTCCATCACAAAAGGGACAGGGGTATTACTCCAATCTATTTCTAATCCAGAAACCAAATGGGTCAAATCGACCAATTCTAAATCTGAAAATGTTGAACAAATACATATGGATCCCGAAGTTCCACATGGAGACGTTACGCTCCATAATGTTGGCTATGGAACCGGGAGATTACATGGTATCTCTGGATGTACGGGATGCTTACCTACATGTGCCTATAGCACTGTCACATCAGTGTTACCTCAGGTTTGCCATCCTCCAGGAACATTTCCAGTTCCAAGCTCTGCCTTTCGGGCTAGCTACAGCACCCAGGGTGTTTACCAAGATCATGGTGGTTATGGCAGCTTGTCTGCGCAAGCAGGGGATAAGAATATTCCCATACCTCGACGACCTGTTAATCTTAGCACAGTCGCAAGATTTACTGTTGAGCCATCTTCAACAGACGATAGTTTGTTTACAGAGACACGGGTGGCTCATAAATTGGGAGAAGTCGTCCCTGAATCCGTCACAGCGGATGGTTCATTTGGGGGCCATATTGGATTCAGACCTACAGAAAGTTCTCTTACCAGAGAAAAAGATAGTCAAGGTGCAGTTCATGGCTCAGGAAGCGTTGCAAGCCCAGACAATGTCAGTCCATGCAGCAATGCGACTGTTGGGTCTGATGGTATCAACCTTCGACATGGTGGAATATGTGCAATTCCACTCCAGATCTTTGCAGCACCTTATTCTGACCAAATGGAACGGAAATCATCAGACGATAAAGAAACAGATGATAAAGATTCCAGTAAAGGTAAAGAGGTCTCTAGCGTGGTGGCTACAGACAGACCATTTAAACAAGGGGAGACCCTTTTGGATAAAAGAGTGGCAAGTCCTGACAACAGATGCCAGCCTGCAGGGCTGGGGGGGTGGTACTCGGAAGCCTATGGTTCCAGGGAAAGTGGACCGCAAGCGAAAGTCGCCTGCCGATAAATCTGTTGGAGATAAGGGCCATTTACTTGGCTCTAGTTCAGGCAAAGGACAATCTACAAGGAAGACCAGTCCAGATACGCTCAGACAATGCGACGGCAGTAGCATACCTCAATCATCAAAGAGGAACTCACAGCAAGAGTCTGATGGAGGAAGTAACTCCCATTCTAAAATGGGCGGAACTCCATCTCCCGGCATTGTCAGCAGTATTTGTCCCGGGTGTACTAAATTGGGAAACGGATTTTCTCAGTCGGCACACCATTCAGGAAACCGAATGGGCACTACACCCAGAAGTGTTTCAGACACTGGTGAACAGATGGGGTCTACCGGAGATAGACCTTATGGTGTCTCGTCTAAACAACAAAGTTCTGAGGTACGGATCGAGAACAAGGGACCCAGGAGCAGTCCTGGTAGACGCACTGTCAGTAGAATGGAGGTTTCAGCTGGCATATCTGTTCCCTCCAATATCTCCGTTACCCAGAGTAGTGAGAAAGATAAAGCAGGCAAAAGGAGCAATTATTCTAATAGCTCCAGCTTGGCCAAGAAGGCATTGGTACACAGATCTGTTGAGAATGTCCATGGAAGCACCGATACTGCTCCCTCAACGTCCAGATCTGCTAATGCAGGGTCCTTGTTGTCACAGTCATCTGGATCGCCTATCTTTGACGGCGTGGCTGTTGAAACTTCTATCCCAGAGGCTAAAGGATTTTCGAAACAAGTAATCCAAACTATGCTTAGAGCAAGAAAGCCTTCTTCGGCCCGTGTGTATCATAGAATATGGCAAAAGCAAGGGGAAGAAAATATATGGAGCGCCTGTGTCTGTATAGAATAAATTATTAGTCCTTAGATTTAGTGGTTGAACCCACGTTCGCTTGACTCAAGGGGCTGTATACACCCCTAATTTGTACAGTAAAGAACAGCAGGAAAAAGGTCTAGCGCTCATGGGTTCATACCATCAATCCAAAAAACAGATTCAGAGCCGGCAAATATATATATTAAAAAACAATTTGTTTTTATTTATACTTATAATGACATCTGTAAATATTATGGTTTTTAAATATACTTTATGTAATAAATTAGTACAATAAGTTAATATTACTTGCTGGCCAGCAGTTGTATTATTTGGCAAAAGAAACTCTGCTTCCCTCTGAGGGGAGTATTGTAATACAGAGATTATATTTGTAACACTGTCAGTGTTGGCAACTTTGTATCAGTTCATATAATAACTGTTGCACACGAGTATTATAGTGGCTGCAGACGGAGTTTAAGTATCCAATTACCTCCTTTGGAGATTCAGTGGTGTGGTCCTTCCCCGTTCTGCCGAGCGTCCTCGGCAATATGAGTATGTCTACGGGGGTTGCCTTTTGTTGTCACCTGCTGTAAGTTTTTCCACGTGAGGATGGATGTGATGCCGTTCTGCTGATGGAGCCACTTGTTCAGGTCGGAAGCGGCGAGGCTCGTAGCGGGATGGACAGATGGCAAAGTCCTGTTGTGTTCCCGTTCTATTGAGAAGTACACTGCACCGCCTCCGTACTGGCCAAATTCCACTGCTGCAGCAACAAGACATACAATACATACATAAAGTATATTTAAAAACCATAATATTTACAGATGTCATTATAAGTATAAATAAAAACAAATTGTTTTTTAATATATATATTTGCCGGCTCTGAATCTGTTTTTTGGATTGATGATAGAATATGGCAAGCCTATATTCACTGGTGTACTGGAAAAAATGTCAATCCGAGATCTTTTAAAGTAGCTAGGATTTTGGATTTCCTTCAGGCAGGATTGGATAAAGGGTTGAAAGTTGCTTCCTTGAGGGTTCAAGTATCAGCGTTAACTGTATGGTTTCAGCAAAAGATTGCTGATTTACAGGATGTACGTACATTTTTTTCAAGGAGTAGTACATATTCAACCTCCATTTGTTCCTTCTGCAGCTCCCTGGGATTTGAATTTAGTTCTTAAATTTCTCCAGGGTCCTCTGTTTGAACCACTTGAGAGAGCAGATCTTAAGTGGTTAACGGTTAAAGTTCTTTTTTTACTAGCAATGGCGTCAGCCAGAAGAGTGTCAGATTTGGGAGCATTATCATGTAAGTCTCCTTTCCTAAGTTTTTTTCCAGACAGAGCAGTTCTCAGAACGAGATCTAGCTATCTTCCAAAGGTGGTATCAAAGTTTCACCTGAATGAAGAGATTGTAGTCCCAGCTTTTCAGATATCGGGACTATCTGCGGGAGAAGCGTCGCTGGACGTGGTCCGGGCTTTAAGAATCTACATAGATCGTACTAGTGCCATCAGGAAAACAGATTCTCTCTTCATCCTCTACGGATTCCATAGAAGAGGATGGCCTGCTAGTAAACAGACGCTGGCGAGATGGCTCCGAATGGTAATATCAGAAGCTTATTCTCATGCAGATCTCCCTATTCCGGCTAATGTCTCTGCACACTCTACACGTAAGGTAGGTCCTTCTTGGGCAGCACAACAGGGTGCTTCAGCAGAACAGATATGTAGGGCAGCCACATGGTCTTCCATAAACACATTCATCAGACATTATGCCTTGGATACTTTTGCCTCTCATGACGCAGACTTCGGGCGAAAGGTCCTCCTGTGCAATCAGGAGCGTCCCTACCACTAAAATGGCTTTGGGAATCCCAATGTTATCCTGTGGATAATCCTGTGGACCCAGCCAGAGAAATATACGTTATGGTTTTGAACTTACCGTTGATAACGTGATTTCTCTTATGTCCACAGGTATCCACAGGGATCCCACCCTGACGCATCTGATTTGAGGATCTAGACAATCACTAAACCTCTTCCTTCTTGTATGGAAGGGTGTGCATGTGTGTTCTTATCGCCTGTACAGGTCTCTACCTAATGTTCCTGCCTAAAATCGCTGTGGAAAGAACTGATCTGACTGAGTCAGTGGGCGGGACTATATAGTGGAGGCCCCAATGCATCCTGGGAGGCCAGAAAGCTTGTGACCGTGTTGGTGCCATTTTCGCTGTCGCTCGACAATATCCCAATGTTATCCTGTGGATACCTGTGGACATAAGAGAAATCGCGTTATCAACGGTAAGTTCTTACCATAACGTATATATCACATCCATTACCCCAAATAAGGGGGTTACCTGACATCCTCTTGGAATCCGAGAAGGTGCCAGAAGTGGAAGAGGGGGAGGAGTTGGAATCTAATACTGAGATGGATGATTCCTCTGATACACGTGGTGTAGAGTCACTTATCTTTGGTATAAAGGACATCCGACATATCCCTGGGTCTGAGACAGATGTGCAGCAGTCTTTTTTTCTTTTATTCTCTTACGTCCTAGAGGATGCTGGGGACTCCGTAAGGACCATGGGGATAGATGGGCTCAGCAGGAGAAATGGGCACTAAAAAGAACTTTAGATATGGGTGTGCACTGGCTCCTCCCTCTATGCCCCTCCTCCAGACCTCAGTTAGATCCTATGCCCAGAGGAGACTGGGTGCACTACAGGGAGCTCTCCTGAGTTTCTCTGAAAGAAAGAATTGTTAGGTTTTTTATTTTCAGGGAGCACTGCTGGCAACAGGCTCCCTGCATCGAGGGACTGAGGGGAGAGAAGCAGACCTACTTAAATGCTAGGCTCTGCTTCTTAGGCTACTGGACACCATTAGCTCCAGAGGGAGTCGGAACACAGGTCTCACCCTCGCTGTTCGTCCCGGAGCCGTGCCACCGTCCTCCTCACAGAGCCGGAAGATAGAAGCCGGGTGAGTATGAGAAGATAGAAGACTTCAGAGGCGGCAGAAGACTTCAGATCTTCTCTGAGGTAACGCTGCGCGCCATTGCTCCCACACACAACACACACGGCAGGCACTGATGGGTGCAGGGCGCAGGGGGGGAGCCCTGGGCAGCAATTTTAAACCTCTAGGACTGGCCAAAATATATATATATATATATATATATATATATATATATATATATATATAGGTTCTGAGGGCTGTATATAGAAAATCCCACGCCAGTTTTTTAAAGAAATCGAGCGGGACCGAAGCCCTCCGCTGAGGGGGCGGAGCTTGATCCCTCAGCAATAACCAGCGCCATTTTCTCCTCAGCACACCGCTGAGAAGCTGGCTCCCCGGACTCTCCCCTGTTGAACACGGTGACAGAGGGTTTTACAGAAGGGGGGGGGGGCACATAATTTGGCGCAGTAAATATATATATAATAAAGGCGCTATATCTATCTGGGAATTTTTTCCAAGGTCATTGGTGCTGGGTGTGTGCTGGCATACTCTCTCTCTGTCTCTCCAAAGAGCCTTGTTGGGGAACTGTCTCCAGATTAGAGATTTCCCTGAGTGTGTGGGGTGTCGGTACGCGTGTGTCGGCATCTCTGAAGCGGAAGGCTCTTCTAGGAGGAGGTGGAGCAAATGAGTGTGGTGACTCCATCGGCAACGCCGACACCTGACTGGTTGGATATGTGGAATGTTTTAAATGCACATGTGAATTTATTACACAAAAGGTGGGACAAAGCTGAGTCCAGGGAATGTACAGGGAGTCAAGCCCTGCCTTTCACTATGTCGCAGGGACCTCCTGGGTCTCAAAAGCGCCCACTATCCCAAGCAGTAGACACGGATACCGACACGGATTCTGACTCCAGTGTCGACTACGATGATGCGAAGTTGCAGCCAAAATTGGCTAAAAGTATTCATTATATGATTATTGCAATAAAAGATGTGTTGCATATCACGGATGACCCCTCTGTACCGGACTCGAGGGTCCACATGTTTAAAGAAAAGAAGCCTGAGGTTACTTTTCCCCCTTCACATGAGCTAATTGAGTTGTTTGAAAGGGCTTGGGAAACTCCAGATAAGAGACTGCAGATTCCCAAAAGGATTCTTATGGCGTATCCTTTCCCGGCTAAGGACAGAATACAGTGGGAATCCTCCCCAAGGGTGGACACGTTGACACGCTTATCCAAAAAGGTAGCGCTGCCATCTCAAGATACTGCAACCCTCAAGGATCCTGCTGATCGCAGGCAGGAGACTACCTTGAAGTCAATTTACAAAACATACTGATACATTACTCAGACCGGCGATAGCGTCGGCTTGGGTTTGTAGCGCTGTAGCAGCGTGGACAGATACCTTATCTGCTGATATTGATACGCTGGATAAGGAAACCATTTTATTGACCCTGGGTCATATTAAGGATGCTGTCCTATATATGAGGGATGCTCAGAGAGACGTTGGCCTACTGGGTTCCAGAGCCAACGCTATGGCGATTTCTGCTAGGCGAGCCCTATGGACCCGACAATGGACGGGTGATGCCGACTCGAAGAGGCATATGGAGGTTTTGCCTTACAAGGGTGAGGAATTGTTTGGGGAAGGTCTCACGGACCTGGTTTCCACGGCTACTGCAGGTAAATCAACTTTTTTGCCTTATGTTTCCTCACAGCCTAAGAAAACGCCACATTATCAGATGCAGTCCTTTCGGTCGCATAAATCTAAGAGAGTACGGGGATCTTCCTTTCTTGCCAGAGGTAAGGGCAAGGGGAAAAAGCTGCCAACTACAGCTAGTTCCCAGGAGCAGAAGTCCTCCCCGGCTTCTACAAAATCCACTGCATGATGCTGGGGCTCCGCTGAGGGAGTCCGCCCCAGTGGGGGCACGACTTCGACTTTTCAGCCATGTCTGGGTTCAATCACAGGTGGATCCCTGGGCAATAGACATTGACCCTCATTCCGAGTTGTTCGCTCGCAAGCTGCTTTTAGCAGCTTTGCACACGCTAAGCCGCAGCCTACTGGGAGTGAATCTTAGCTTATCAAAATTGCGACCGAAAGATTCGCAATATTGCGAAAAGACTTCTCTGTGCAGTTTCTGAGTAGCTCGAGACTTACTCTTCCAGTGCGATCAGTTCAGTGCTTGTCGTTCCTGGTTTGACGTCAGAAACACACCCAGCGTTCGCCCAGACACTCCTCCGTTTCTCCAGCCACTCCCGCGTTTTTCCCAGAAACGGTAGCATTTTTTCACACACTCCCATAAAACGGCCAGTTTCCGCCCAGAAACACCCACTTCATGTCAATCACATTACGATCACCAGAACGAAGAAAAAACCTTGTAATGCCGTGAGTAAAATTCCTAACTGCATAGCAAATTTACTTGGCGCAGTAGCACTGCGGACATTGCACATGCGCATTACCGACTAATCGCTCCGTTGCGAGAAAAAAATAACGAGCGAACAACTCGGTATGACCCCCATTGTTTCCCAGGGTTACAAGCTGGAATTCGAAGACGTGCCTCCTCGCCGGTTTTTCAAATCGGCCCTACCGGCTTCTTCCCCAGAGAGGGAGGTAGTTTTAAATGCGATTCAAAAATTGTCTCTTCAACAAGTGGTGGTCAAAGTTCCCCTGCTTCAGCAGGGGATGGGGTATTACTCAACCCTGTTTGTGGTCCCGAAACCGGACGGTTCGGTCAGACCCATTCTGAATTTAAAATCCTTAAACCTATACTTAAAAAGGTTCAAGTTCAAGATGGAATCACTCAGAGCGGCCATCGCCAGCCTGGAGTGGGGGGGGGGGATTATATGGTGTCCCTGGACATAAAGGATGCATACCTTCATGTCCCCATATATCCTCATCAGGCGTTCCTGAGATTTGCTGTACAGGATTGTCATTACCAATTTCAGACGTTGCCGTTTGGGCTTTCCACGGCCCCAAGGTTTTTCACCAAGGTAATGGTGGAAATGATGGTGCTCCTGCGCCGGCAGGGCGTCACAATTATCCCGTACTTGGACGATCTCCTAATAAGCGAGATCAAGAGAGCAGTTGCTGAACAGCGTATCACTCTCCCTGAGGGTGTTGTAGCAACATGGCTGGATTCTCAATCTCCCAAAGTCACAGTTGGGTCCAACGACCCGTTTGCCTTTCTTAGGCATGATTCTGGATACAGAACAGAAAAGGGTTTTTCTCCCGATGGAAAAGGCCCAGGAAACTCCAGGGCTGAAGCCGAAAAGGGTGTCGGTCCATCAATGCACTCGAGTTCTGGGAAAGATGGTGGCGTCTTACGAGGCCATTCAATTCGGCAGGTTCCATGCGAGGACTTTTCAGTGGGACCTTCTGGACAAGTGGTCTGGGTCACATCGACATATACATCAGATGATCAGCCTGTCCCCAAGGGCCAGGGTATCTCTCCTGTGGTGGCTGCAGAGTGCTCACCTTCTAGAGGGTCGCAGGTTCGGCATTCAGGACTGGGTTCTGGTAACCACGGACGTGAGCCTCCGAGGATGGGGAGCAGTCACACAGGGAAGAAACTTCCAAGGTCTGTGGTCAAGCCAGGAGGCTTGTCTACAGATCAACGTACTGGAATTAAGGGTCATATACAACGGCCTTCGTCAAGCGGAGAATTTGCTTCGCAACCTACTGGTACTGATTCAGTCAGACAACATCATCGCAGTGGCTCATGTAAACCGCCAAGGCGGAACAAAGAGCAGAGTGGCAATGACAGAAGCCACCAGGATTCTTCGCTGGGCGGAAAATCATATAAGCGCTCTGACAGCGGTCTTCATTACGGGAGTGGACAACTGGGAAGCAGACTTCCTCAGCAGACACGATCTACATCCCGGAGAGTGGGGATTTCATCAGGAAGTCTTTGCAGAGATTACAAGTCAGTGGGGACTGCCTCAAATAGACATGATGGTGTCGCGCCTCAACAAGAAGCTTCCGAGATATTGCGCCAGATCAAGGGACCCAATGGCGGTAGCAGTGGACACCGTGGGTGTTCCAGTCGGTCTATGTGTTCCCTCCTCTTCCTCTCATCTCAAAGATATTGAGAATCATAAGACGAAGAGGAGTACAGACAATTCTCATTGTTCCAGATTGGCCTCGAAGGGCCTGGTATCCGGATCTGCAGGAAATGCTCACAGAAGATCCGTGGCCTCTTTCTCTCAGAGAGGACCTGTTGCAACAGGGGCCCTGTCTATTCCAAGACTTACTGCGGCTGCGTTTGACAGCTTGGCGGTTGAACGCCGGATCCTACCTGAAAAGGGCATTCCGGATGAGGTCATTCCTACGCTGATAAAGGCTAGGAAGGAGGTGACGGCGAAACATTATCACCGTATTTGGAGGAAGTATGTGTCTTGGTGTGAGTCCAAGAATGCTCCTCCTTAAGTCTCACTGGTTTGAGCAGCTTCAAACGGTGGAATTAAAGTATCTCATTTGGAAGGTGGTCATGTTGTTGGCCTTGGCATCTGCTAGGAGAGTATCTGAGTTAGCGGCTTTGTCTCACAAAAGCCCCTATCTGATTTTCCATGAGGATAGAGCTGAGTTGCGGACTCGTCCTCAATTTTTCCTCTTTTCATATGAACCAACCTATTGTGGTGCCTGTGGTGACGCGGGACTTGGAGGATTCCGAGTCCCTTGATGTGGTCAGGGCATTGAAAATGTATGTAGCCAGAACGGCTCGGGTTAAGAAAACAAAGGCACTGTTTGTCCTGTATGCAGCCAACTAGGTTGGCACTCCTGCTTCTAAGCAAACTATTGCTCGCTGGATCTGTAATACGATTCAGCAAGCTCATTCTACGGCTGGATTGCCGTTACCAAATTCAGTAAAGGCCCATTCCACTAGGAAGGTGGGCTCTTCTTGGGCGGCTGCCCGAGGCGTCTCGGCTTTACAACTGTGCCGAGCGGCGACTTGGTCGGGTTCAAACACCTTTGCGAAATTCTACAAGTTTGATACCCTGGCTGATGAGGACCTCATGTTTGCCCATTCGGTGCTGCAGAGTTATCCGCACTCTCCCGCCCGTTTTGGAGCTTTGGTATAATCCCCATGGTCCTTACGGAGTCCCCAGCATCCTCTAGGACGTAAGAGAAAATAAGATTTTAAACCTACCGGTAAATCTTTTTCTCCTAGTCCGTAGAGGATGCTGGGCGCCCGTCCCAGTGCGGACTACTCTCTGCAAGACTTGTATATAATTGTTGCTTGCATAAGGGTTATGTTACGTTTTTGATCAGTCTTTGAATGATGCTGTTTTGTTTCATACTGTTAACTGGTTCGTATGTTCCAAGTTGTACGGTGTGGATGGTGTGGGCTGGTATGAATCTTGCCCTTAGATTACCAAAATCCTTTCCTCGTACTGTCCGTCTCCTCTGGGCACAGTTTCTCTAACTGAGGTCTGGAGGAGGGGCATAGAGGGAGGAGCCAGTGCACACCCATATCTAAAGTTCTTTTTAGTGCCCATGTCTCTTGCGGAGCCCGTCTATCCCCATGGTCCTTACGGAGTCCCCAGCATCCTCTACGGACTAGGAGAAAAAGGTTTACCGGTAGGTTTAAAATCTTATTTTTTTCTCTGCACAGAAAAAAGTACTGGTCACGTTTCCTGATTAAAAGGAATTGGATGATCTTTTCTGGGAGCCATTGGCTACCCCTGACAAGAAATTTCAGGTGGCCAAGAAATTGCTGGCCGCCGCTCCTTTGCCTCAGAAGGGGCGTAAACTCTGGGAGACTCCCCCTGCTATTGATGTTTCGGTATCACGCCTGTCAAAAAAGACAGTGCTTCCGGTTCCAGGGGCTACATCCTTAAAGGAACCTGCGGACCGAAAAATAGAGACCACTCTAAAATCTATTTATATTGCAGCAGAGGCCTCACAAAGACCTGTTATTGCAGGTTGTTGGGTGACTCACGCCATACATACTTGGGCAGGTAACCTTCAAGAGGGCCTCACTGGGGATAAGTCCCTGGCTGAAATGGTGACGCTTATTCAACATATTCAGAAATCTGCCCCTTTTCCTCTGTGAGACAATAAAAGTGATTGGCTTTATTAATGCTCGTACCTCTACCATGGCGGTTTCCGCACGCAGTGTGTTGTGGTTACGGCAGTGGGTGGCGGATGCAGAGTCTAAACGGAGCGTGGAAGCATTACCCTTCACAGGTGATTGGCTGTTCGGAGGTGAGTTAGACACTTACCGCTGGACAGTCCACATACCTCCCATCTGCAGCTCCGCCGGCTAGACGTTCTTACACCGGTCCTTCCCTGCAGTTATTTCCGTCTGCGCGGTTTATAGGAAAGGCCAGAGGTGCCTAAAATGCGGCACGAGGCTACAGAGGTAAGTCACGTAAGCCTGCCACCGCAGGATCTCAGGACTAGGGTTTCAGCTCTGTTTCCTCCAAGCCCTCAGCATGACTGTGTCCTTCCGCTCCTGTGGGATCTCAGGGTGGGAGCTCGTCTGAGATTCTTCAGCTCCATTTGGGTAAGCTCCTGTCAGGATGCCTGGGTGAAAGACCTGGTCTCCCAGGGCTACAAACTGGAGTTCGAGAGTTCTCCACCTCACAGGTTTTTCAAATCGGGATTACCGACTTCAGAAGACATGCGCCTCACGCTACAGGAGGCCATTCAGAAATTGGCTCGGACCCAGCTCATTGTTCCTGCGCCACTACAACAAAGGGGCGAAGGATACTATTCCAGCCTTTTTGTGGTGCCAAAACTGGATGGTTCAGTGAGGCTCATTTTGAACCTCAAATCGTTAAACCCATATCTGCAGGTTTTCCGGTTCAAAATGGAACTTACATCAGTATTCTGATATGGCCGCCTCATCAGACCTACCACAGGTTTGATCTGCTGGAGGACTACTACCAGTTCCAGGCACTGCCCTTCGGCCTCTCCACGGCCCCAAAGGGTCTTCACCAAAGTGATGGCGGAAATGTTGTTCCAGCTCAAGATTCAGGGTGTGAACATCGTATCCTACCTGAAAATACAAAATGATCTTGACTGCGCAACTAGCAGAATGCAGCCTGTCACCTCACAAATTACAACCAAAATAAGACATAGGGTTACAAAATGATTTCCTCAGATTGGCGCAAACCACATAAATAAATCATTCTTAATAAAAGTTAAGACTATAAACAATCCAAGTCCTTTTTTCATTGAAGTAGTTCTTATCCACACTCCATAGGTACTTCCATAAACAAATTCTGGTGGATTTCCAATCTCAAAAATAAAAGAAATGGGATCTAGTGCAATACTGTCTGAACAAATGACAGAATTTTTATTACATTAAACTCACAATAAAAACATAATAAAAAGCATGTCACCATACAAACACTGTGGGTAAGGGATCACATATGCTCAGCCTCCACGATGTTACCCTCCCAGATGGAATAGAAATGAGAGTCGGAAAGCCTGGGATTCTTTCTCCTCCTCAGGTAAGTAGTGGGTCCAGTGGAGCTGTCCCTTTAGTTTTATCACCAGCTTAAAGCTTTTCGGACACTAGGTTCTTCGTCAGAAGCATGGTGATTGTTTAATCTATAAGTATAGGAGGTTTACGCACAATGTTTCACAGATGTGGATAACTATTCCTGCCGTTAACAGCCACATGACGCCGGCAGCAATGACATCACATCCGGTTTGCGGCAAATTCCTTCCGGTGGAAGCAGAGGGAAACGAGATCTCATACACCTTCCCCCCCTCCACCCCCGGCGGCTTCGTTTAAAGGCAAGGTGGTTGAGAAGAACCTTCTAGCTGAGAAATGAATTCCAGGAAAAGTCATTTCCACCATATTTCAAGCCAGGTAGGCTGTCACGTCTAAGCATTACCACCATATCTGGAAACGATACGTTTCCTGGTGTGAGGGCCGAAAGTATCCGACAGCGGATTTCAACTTAGGACACTTTTTGTATTTTTCTGCGGGCGGGTGTAGATATGGGCCTACGATTGTGCTCCATAAAAGTTCAGATCTTGGCCTTGTCCGTTTTCTTTCAGAAGAAACTGTCTTCTTTGCCTGAAGTCCAGACGTTCCTGCAGGGTGTCCTGCGCATCCAGCCTCCTTTTGTGCAGCCCACGGCACCTGGGGACCTAAACGTCGTTTTATCCTTTCTGCAGTCCTCTTGGTCTGAACCTCTGGTGTCGGGTGAGGTCAAGTATCTTACGTGGAAGACGGTTATGTTATTGGCCTTGGCTTCTGCTAGACGCATTTCAGAACTTGGTGCTTTGTCCTGCAGAAGTCCCTACCTAGTCTTTCATGAGGACAGAGCGGGACTCCAGACTCGTCAACAGTTTCTGCCTAAGGTGGTTTCTGCATTCCACCTGAATCATCCTATTGTGGTTCCAGTGGCTTTGGCCTATTCCTCAATTCCTGAGTCCTTGGATGTGGTACGAGCCCTGAAGATTTATGTCAAGAGGACTGCTATTGTATGGAAATCGCATTCCCTCTTTGTGCTGTATGATGCACACAAGAAGGGGTGTCCTGCTTCGACACAGTCTGTTGCCCGTTGGATTAGGCTTACTATTCAACAGGCCTACGCTTCGGCGGCCTTGCCTACTCCTCGGTCTATCAAGGCCCACTACCAGGTTGGTGGGTTCTTCCTGGGCTGCTGCCTGTGGTGTCTCGGCTCTGCAACTGTGCTGGGCCGCTACCTGGTCAAAGACAAACACGTTTGTCAAATTGTACAGGTTTGATACCCTGGCTACAGAGGATGTCCAATTTGGACATACGGTGTTGCAGGCGTCTCAGCATGTTCCCACCCGTTCTGGGAGCTTTGGGACGTCCCCAGTATCCCTTATGGATGATAGAGAAAATAGGATTTTAATTACCTGCCGGTACGTCCTTTTCTCGTAGTCCAAAAGGGATACTGGGCACCCGCCTCTGTGCTTCGCCTGTTCCTGCAAGTTTTTCTTGTGTATGTTTTCCATCAGCTGTTGCTGTTTCTGGTTTCGCTAGCCGTTGCTAGTCTGTTTGTTCTTCTGTGTTCTGATTCGTTAATCTCACCAGTAGTTGTATTGTCATGTTTCCTCCTCTCAAGTATGTCCATCTCCTTCGGGCACAGTATTCCTAGACTGAGCTATGGGGGAGGAGCCAGCACACCGTTTGAAGAAATTTAAAGTGCATCGGCTCCTTTGGACCTCATCTATACCCTATCATACGATGTGTCCCCAGTATCCCTTATGGACTACGAGAAAATAAGATTTTACTTACCGATAAATCTATTTCTCATAGTCCGTAGTGGATGCTGGGGACTCCGTCAGGACCATGGGGATTAGCGGCTCCGCAGGAGACAGGGCACAAAAGCAAGCTTTTAGGATCACATGGTGTGTACTGGCTCCTCCCCCCATGACCCTCCTCCAAGCCTCAGTTAGGTACTGTGCCCGGACGAGCGTACACAATAAGGAAGGATCTTGAATCCCGGGTAAGACTCATACCAGCCACACCAATCACACCGTACAACTTGTGATTTGAACCCAGTTAACAGTATGATAACAATGAAGTAGCCTCTAAAAAAGATGGCTCACAACAATAATAACCCGATTTTTTTGTAACAATAACTATGTACAAGTAATGCAGACAATCCGCACTTGGGATGGGCGCCCAGCATCCACTACGGACTATGAGAAATAGATTTATCGGTAAGTAAAATCTTATTTTCTCTAACGTCCTAGTGGATGCTGGGGACTCCGTCAGGACCATGGGGATTATACCAAAGCTCCCAAACGGGCGGGAGAGTGCGGATGACTCTGCAGCACCGAATGAGAGAACTCCAGGTCCTCCTCAGCCAGGGTATCAAATTTGTAGAATTTAGCAAACGTGTTTGCCCCTGACCAAGTAGCTGCTCGGCAAAGTTGTAAAGCCGAGACCCCTCGGGCAGCCGCCCAAGATGAGCCCACCTTCCTTGTGGAATGGGCATTTACAGATTTTGGCTGTGGCAGGCCTGCCACAGAATGTGCAAGCTGAATTGTACTACAAATCCAACGAGCAATAGTCTGCTTAGAAGCAGGAGCACCCAGCTTTTTGGGTGCCTACAATATAAACAGCAAGTCAGACTTTCTGACTCCAGCCGTCCTGGAATTATATATATATATATATTTTCAGGGCCCTGACAACGTCTAGCAACTTGGAGTCCTCCAAGTCCCTAGTAGCCGCAGGCACCACAATAGGTTGTTTCAGGTGAAACGCTGACACCACCTTAGGAAGAAACTGGGGACGAGTCCGCAGTTCTGCCCTGTCCGAATGGAAAATCAAATATGGGCTTTTGTAAGACAAAGCCGCCAATTTTGACAATCGCCTGGCCGAGGCCAGGGCCAACAGCATGGTCACTTTCCATGTGAGATATTTCAAATCCACAGATTTGAGTGGTTCAAACCAATATGATTTGAGGAATCCCAACACTACGTTGAGATCCCACGGTGCCACTGGAGGCACACAAGGGCTGTATATGCAATACTCCCTTGACAAACGTCTGGACTTCAGGAACTGAAGCCAATTCTTTCTGGAAGAAAATCTATAGGGCCGAAACTTGAACCTTAATGGACCCCAATTTGAGGCTCATAGACACTCCTGTTTGCAGGAAGTGCAGAAATCGACCTAGTTGAAATTTTTTCGTGGGGCCTTCCTGGCCTCACCCACGCAACATATTTTTACCACATGTGGTGATAACGTTGTGCGGTCACCTCCTTCCTGGCTTTGACCAGGGTAGGTATGACCTCTTCCGGAATGCCTTTTCCCTTAGGATCCGGCGTTCAAACCGCCATGCCGTCAAACGCAGTCACGGTTCCTCTTGGAACAGACATGGTACTTGCTGAAAGCAAATCCCTTCTTAGCTCCCGAGGCCATTAGTCCTCTGTGAGCATCTCTTGAAGTTCCGGTTACCAAGTCCCTCTTGGCCAATCCGGAGCCATGAGTATAGTTCTTACTCCTCTATGTCTTATAATTCTCAATACCTTGGTTATGAGAAGCAGAGGAGGGAACACATACACCGACTGTTACACCCACGGTGTTACCAGGACGTCCACAGCTATCGCCTGAAGGTCTCGTGACCTGGCGCAATACCTGTCCCATTTTTTGTTCGGGCGGGACGCCATCATGTCCACCTTTGGTCTTTCCCAACGGTTCACAATCATGCGGAAAACTTCCCGATGAAGTTCCCACTCTCCCGGGTGGAGGTCGTGCCTGCTGAGGAAGTCTGCTTCCCAGTCGTCCACTCCCGGAATGAACACTGCTGACAGTGCTATCACATGATTTTCCGCCTAGCGAAAAATCCTTGCAGTTTTGCCACTGCCCTCCTGCTTCTTGTGCCGCCCTTTCTGTTTACGTGGGCGACTGCCGTGATGTTATCCCACTGGATCAATACCGGCTGACCTTGAAGCAGAGGTCTTGCTAAGCTTAGAGCATTATAAATTTGCTCTTAGCTCCAGTATATTTATGTGGAGAGAATTCTCCAGACTTGATCACACTCCTTGTGTGACTGCTCCCCAGCCTCTCAGGCTGGCCTCCGTGGTCACGAGCATCCAATCCTGAATGCCGAATCTGCGGCCCTCTAGAAGATGAGCACTCTGTAATCACCACAGGAGAGACACCCTTGTCCTTGGATATAGGGTTATCCGCTGATGCATCTGAAGATGCGATCCGGACCATTTGTCCAGCAGATCCCACTGAAGAGTTCTTGCGTGAAATCTGCCGAATGGAAGCGCTTCGTAATAAGCCACCATTTTTACCAGGACTCTTGTGCAATGATGCACTGACACTTTTCCTGGTTTTAGGAGGATCCCGATTAGCTCGGATAACTCCCTGGCTTTCTCCTCTGGGAGAAACACCTTTTCCTGGACTGTGTCCAGAATCATCCCTAGGACCAGCAGACGTGTCGTCGGAACAACTGCGGTTTTGGAATATTTAGAATCCACCCGTGCTGTCGTAGAACTACTTGAGATAGTGCTACTCCGACCTCCAACTGTTCTCTGGACCTTGTTCTTATCAGGAGGTCGTCCATTTTCTTTGAAGACGAATCCTCCTTTCGGTTATTACCTTGGTAAGGACCCGGGGTGCCTTGGACAATCCAACGGCATCGTCTTGAAACTGATAGTGACAGTTCTGTACCACGAACCTGAGGTACCCTTGGTGAGAAAAGGCAAATTTTGGGACATGGAGGTAAGCATCCCTGATGTCCCGGGACACCATATAGTCCCCTTGTTCTTTGCTATCACTGCTCTGAGTGACTCCATCTGGATTTGAACCCTTGTAAGTGTTCAAATTTTTCAGATTTAGAATAGGTCTCACCTAGCCTTCAGTACCACCATATAGTGTGGAGTAATACCCCTTTCCTTGTTGTCGGAGGGGTAATTTTATTATCACCTGCTGGGAATACAGCTTGTGAATTGTTTTCAATACTGCCTCCCTGTCGGAGGGAGACATTGGTACAGCAGACTACAGGAACCTGCGAGGGGGGAAACCTCTCGACATTCCAATCTGTACCCCTTGGATACTACTTGTAGGATCCAGGGGTCCTGTACGGTCCCAGCGTCATGCTGAGAACTTGGTAGAAGCGGTGGAGGGCTTCTGTTCCTGGGAATGGGCTGCCTGCTGCAGTCTTCTTCCCTTTCCTCTATCCCTGGGCAGATATGACTCTTATAGGGACGAAAGGACTGAGGCTGAAAAGACGGTGTCTTTTTCTGCAGAGATGTGACTTAGGGTAAAAAACGGTGGATTTTCCAGCAGTTGCCCTGGCCACCAGGTCCCATGGACCGACCCCAAATAACTCCTCCCCTTTATACGGCAATACATCTTTGTGCCGTTTGGAATCTGCATCACCTGACCACTGTCGTGTCCATAAACATCTTCTTGCAGATATGGACATCGCATTTACTCTTGATGCCAGAGTGCAAATATCCCTCTGCGCATCTCGCATATATAGAAATGCATCCTTTAAATGCTCTATAGTCAATAAAATACTGTCCCTGTCAAAGGTATCAATATTTTTAGTCAGGGAATCCGACCAAGCCACCTCAGCTCTGCACATCCAGGCTGAGGCGATCGCTGGTCGCAGTATAACACCAGCATGTGTGTGTATACTTTTTAGGATATTTTTCAGCCTCCTATCAGCTGGCTCCTTAAGTACGGCCCTATCCGTAGATGGTACCGCTACTTGTTCTGATAAGCGTGTGAGCGCCTTATCCACCCTGAGGGGTGTTTCCCACCGCGCCTTAACTTCTGGCGGGAAAGGGTATACCGCCAATAATTTTCTATCGGGGGAAACCCACGCATCATCACACACTTCATTTAATTTATCTGATTCAGGAAAAACTACAGGTAGTTTTTTCACCTCACACATAATACCCTTTTTTGTGGTACTTGGAGTATCAGAAATATGTAACACCTCCTTCATTGCCCTTAACGTGTGGCCCTAAAAGAAAATACGTTTGTTTCTTCACCGTCGACACTGAAATCAGTGTCCGTGTCTGGGTCTGTGTCGACCGACTGAGGTAAATGGGCATTTTACAGCCCCTGACGGTGTTTGAGATGCCTGGACAGATACTAATTTGTTCGCCGGCCCTCTCATGTCGTCAACCGGCTTGCAGCGTGTTGACATTGTCACGTAATTTCCATAAATAAGCCATCCATTCCGGTGTCGACTCCCTAGAGAGTGACATCACCATTACAGGCAATTTGCTCCGCCTCCTCACCAATATTTTCCTCATACATGTCGACACACACGTACCGACATACAGCACACACATAGGGAATGCTCTGATAGAGGACAGGACCCACTAGCCCTTTGGGGAGACAGAGGGAGAGTTTGCCAGCACACACCAAAACGCTATAATTATCCAGGGACAACCTTTATATAAGTGTTCCTCCCTTATAGCATTTTAATATATATACATATCGCCAAATCAGTGCCCCCCCTCTCTGTTTTAACCCTGTTTCTGTAGTGCAGTGCAGGGGAGAGCATGGGAGCCTTCCCACCAGCCTTTCTGTGAGGGAAAATGGCGCTGTGTGCTGAGGAGAATAGGCCCCGCCCCCTTTTCGGTGGGCTTCTTCTCCGGAGTTTTAGATATCTGGCAGGGGTTAAATACATCCATATAGCCTCAAGGGCTATATGTGATGTATTTTTCGCCATACAGGTATTATACATTGCTGCCCAGGGCGCCCCCCTCCAGCGCCCTGCACCCTCCGTGACCGCTGTGTGAAGTGTGCTGACAACAATGGCGCACAGCTGCAGTGCTGTGCGCTACCTGATGAAGACTGAGAGTCTTCTGCCGCCTGGTTCCGGACCTCTTCATCTTCAGCGTCTGCAAGGGGGGTCGGCGGCGCGGCTCCGGGACGAACCCCAGGGCGAGCCCTGTGTTCCGACTCCCTCTGGAGCTATGTCCAGTAGCCTAAGAATCCAATCCATCCTGCACGCAGGTGAGTTGAAAATCTCTCCCCTAAGTCCCTCGATGCAGTGAGCCTGTTGCCAGCAGGACTCACTGAAAATAAAGAACCTAAAAACTTTTTCTAAGTAACTCTTTAAGAGAGCCACCTAGATTGCACCCTTCTCGGCCGGGCACAAAAACCTAACTGAGGCTTGGAGGAGGGTCATGGGGGGAGGAGCCAGTACACACCATGTGATCCTAAAAGCTTGCTTTTGTGCCCTGTCTCCTGCGGAGCCGCTAATCCCCATGGTCCTGACGGAGTCCCCAGCATCCACTAGGACGTTAGAGAAAAGGATTTACGAGTAGGTAATGAAAATCCTATTTTTTATTTTTTTTTATGGCTCCTAGGCTTAAGTTCCTATTTCTTCACACTTGGCACAAAGCCCACTCTCTAGCCCGTCAAAGTTATTTTTGTATAATATATGTAGGTGCTTGTTATTTGTCCCTGAATTTACTGAGCCTCTAATCCAGGGATTCCAAACCACAGTCCTCATGGCACACCTTTTTATCCCTTCTCCACTGCAACCCAGGAAATTGTTGGGTCTATCAGCCTGGCTAATTCCCGGGTCTCAGCTCAGTAACCTTGGTCGTGAGCAGGGTTGGGGACCAAAGACTTAGTCCTGGGTAGTTTGCGCTTACACTGGCCAAAATCCCGGGTTTAGGGCCCAATTTAGGCCTGATCGCAGCAGTAAATTTGTTAGCTAATGGGCAAAACCATGTGCACAGCAGGTGGGGCAGATGTAACATGTGCAGAGAGTTAGATGTGGGTGGGGTGTGTTCAAACTGAAATCTAAATTGCAGTGTAAAAACAAAGCAGCCAGTATTTACCCTGCACAGAAACAATATAACTCACCCAAATCTAACTCACTCTGCATGTTACATCTGCCCCACCTGCAGTGCACGTGGTTTTGCACATTAGCTAACAAATTTGCTGCTGCAATCAGGTCTGAATTAGGCCCTTAGTGCATTCATGTGCAAAAACAGTCCAGATTTAAGGATAGCCATACTTGAACACAGGTGACATTCTTTGTACCGCAGTTATTTTGATGTAACCATCTGTGCTCAAGCAATCACTAAAACCTGGACTATTATACCTCTTTCACACACAAACACTAACTGTAACCTGGCTCAGACCCGGGACACTGAGCATGGGCTGAAGCCGGAGTCTCAGTCCATGGGTACTTTTTCAGAATTTTTTTCTTTTTTTGAACTTTTTCTTACTTAACGATCCATCTGGACGATGATTGGAACAGTAATCTGTGCTGAGCGAAGCGAGACACCTTGCCCGCGCGAGCCATGCGAGGGGACGCGGTGCACGAACTGGTGTTCCCGGTCACTACGAAGAAAACACAAAAAACAACACCCTCATGTCGACCTTTTGACCTGCTGTGACCGGTCTTTATAATATACCTGCTGCTGTGTAGAGACTTCAGTGTAGTCTATCTTTCTATCCCCAGGGTTCTTTATTGTAAAGAAGCCTGGAGCTGGCAGTACCGCCTTTTTAAGATAGGCACGAGACTGATACGTCAACAGCTGGGGGTTCTTCCAGATTTCCCTGCCTTCAGGAGCAAATGGGAAAGTGTGCAAAAACCATCTTAACACTTGGTATTTTTTATCTGGATTTTTCCAGGCTAACTTAAAACAGGTCATCTAACTCTGCAGAATTAGGGAAAGTGACACTGAGTTTGTTATGTTACGAAAAATGGCTGCTGTCGCAGCATCCTCTAGAGCAGGCTTTTTCACCCAGTGTGCCGTGGAGCCAGAGCAGCTTCCTGCACCTTCAGAGTGAACTGTTACCCCGAGCTCTTCTTAGAGGATCAGGTGTGCTCCGGCCGTGACCTATGCCTTGAAGACACGGCGGTGGGATATCATAGGTCACGGCCGCCGTGTCTCACCAGCCAGCCCACGCACCTGCATACACATCTTCTAGTTCCTGCCTGCAACCACAGCTTTCCTTGTCCACCCACATCCACACCTGCCTGACCGCCCCCTGCTCAGTATTCTCAACACTCCACTATGAACTACCCACGCCACTGAAGGACAGTGAGAAGGACAGCTGACGGGTATGGGCTAATATGTTATTTTATTTCTCCTGTGGGGAACAATAGGATTTATGGGGGGGGAACAATGTGAATAATTCATGTGGGGAGAATTAGGATTCATGTAGGGAGCAACATGATTTATGTGGAGAGCAATGTGATAGTTTTTTCTGTGTAGGCCAATGTATGTGTGGATATTTTTTTTTACTGTGGAGGGCCAATGTGTGGTTTTTGTTTTTTTCCTGTGGGGTACTGATGGTGTGCCTTGGCAATTTTAAAATATTGTTCGGTGTGACGCAAGTAAAAAAAAAAAAGAAAGAAAAAAAATAGGATTTTGGTACTTACCAGATAAATCCTTTTCTTTGAATCCATAGGGGGCACTGGAGTACTCTTGGGATATGGACGGTTCCACTGGAACTAGGCACTGAACAGTTAAACTTTGACTATATCTCCCCTCCATATCCCAGAGTACCTCAGTGTTTTTTTACTGAGCCGAACTGGAGCTATAGAGGTTGACAATGGAGACATACATACAACAATAAAGTTGACACAAACAAAAAATGACAACTAACAGTTGATACCAACCCGACAGAATTTCTAATTTGAAACAGTCGCTAAGAGTGTGTTACCATAATATTCCCTGCACTTACCACAACCAGGTAACAACTGCTCTAGGTAGGCGTCCAGTGCCCCCTATGGATTCAAAGAAAAGGATTTATCTGGTAAGTACCAAAATCCTATTTTCTTTTTCATCCACTAGGGGTCACTGGAGTACTCTTGGGATGTACCAAAGTTTCCCCCGTGGGCGGGAGAGCTATTTGGCACCTGTAACACTAAACGGCCAAAGCTAGATGCTGATGCCGCAAAAGTATCAAGCTTATAAAAGCGCACAAACGTGTGCACTGACGACCATGTAGCCGCCCGGCAAAGCTGTGTCGTAGAAACTCCCCGACCAGCTGCCCATGAAGTTCCCACAGAACGTGTGGAATGAGCTGTTACCGAAGTAGGCGGCTGTAAACCTAGCCTGAAGATAAGCCTGACGTATGGTCAGTTTTATCCATCTGGATAAGGTCTGCTTAGAGGCTGGCCAATCCCTCTTGGCAGCATCATAGAGAACAAACAACGTATCCGTCTTACGAACCGTGGACGTTCGAGACACATAAACGCGTAAAGCGCGTACCACATCCAGAGTTTCAGAATGTCCTGATAACACAGGAACTATTATTGGTTGGTTGATGTGAAAAGATGACACTACCTTTGGTAAGAAAGCGGAATTCGTCCGAAGTTCCGCTCTGTCATCATGAAACACCAAATATGGCGGCTTGCATGACAAGGCACCCAAATCTGAAACCCGCCTTGCCGAAGCCAAGGCTAGAAGAAAAATTGTTTTCCAAGTGAGAAATTTAATATCCACTTGTTGTAAGGGTTCAAAATGAAAAGACTGTAAGAAATCTAAAACCAGATTCAAGTCCCATGGCGCTGTAGGTGGAATGAATGGGGGCTGTACTCTGAGGACACCCTGCATAAAGGTGTGTACTGATGACAAAAGAGCCAATCGTCTTTGAAAGTAAATTGACAAAGCAGATATCTGCACTTTTAGTGTGGATAGACGTAGACCTCCATCTAACCCCATCTGTAGAAATAACAAAAGACGGGATAACTTGAAAGAAGATGACGGAAATTTGCAAGCTTCACACCAGTATATTTGGCCTTGGCGTCGGCCAGGCGTGTGTCAGAATTGGCGGCTTTGTCATGCAAAAGCCCTTATCTGATTTTTTATATGGATAAGGCGGAATTGAGGACTCGTTCCCAATTCCTTCCTAAGGTGGTATCAGTTTTTCATGTGAACCAACCTATTGTGGTGCCTGCGGCTACTTGGGACTTGGAGGATTCCAAGTTACTGAACGTAGTCAGGGCCCTGAAAGCCCGTTCCACGAGGAAAGTGGGCTCTTCTTGGGCGGCTGCCCGAGGGGTCTCGGCTTTACAAAATTGCCGAGCTGTTACTTGGTCGGGTTCAAACATTTTTGCAAGAGTCTACAAGTTTGATACCCTGGCTGAGGAGGACCTAGAGTTTGCTCATTCGGTGCTGCAGAGTCATCCGCACTCTCCCGCCCGTTTGGGAGCTTTGGTATAATCCCCATGGTCCTTACGGAGTCCCAGCATCCACTTAGGACGTCAGAGAAAATAAGATTTTACTCACCGGTAAATCTATTTCTCGTAGTCCGTTGTGGATGCTGAGCGCCCATCCCAAGTGCGGATTGTCTGCAATACTTGTTTATAGTTATTGCCTAACTAAAGGGTTATTGTTGAGCCATCTGTTGAGAGGCTCAGTTATATTTCATACTGTTAACTGGGTATAGTATCACGAGTTATACGGTGTGATTGGTGTGGCTGGTATGAGTCTTACCCGGGATTCAAAATCCTTCTTATTGTGTCAGCTCTTCCGGGCACAGTATCCTAACTGAGGTCTGGAGGAGGGTCATAGTGGGAGGAGCCAGTGCACACCAGGTAGTCCTAAAGCTTTCTTTAGTTGTGCCCAGTCTCCTGCGGAGCCGCTATTCCCAGCAGATCCAGCGAGCAATAGTCTGCTTAGAAGCAGGAGCACCCAGCTTGTTGGGTGCATACAGGATAAATAGCGAGTCAGTTTTCCTGACTCCAGCCGTCCTGGAAACATATACTTCTTGCTTCTGGCTCTGTAAGGGGGCCGGCGGCGCGGCTCCGGGACTGAACATCGAGGTCGGGTCCTGTGGTCGATCCCTCTGGAGCTAATGGTGTCCAGTAGCCTAAGAAGCCCAAGCTACCACCAGTTAGGTAGGTTCGCTTCTTCTCCCCTTAGTCCCTCGCTGCAGTGAGTCTGTTGCCAGCAGATCTCACTGTAAAATAAAAAACCTAAAATATACTTGTGTGAAGTATACTGGTCAAGGCCAAAATGAAAAGACTGTAAGAAATCTAAAACCAGATTCAAGTCCCATGGCGCTGTAGGTGGAATGAATGGGGGCTGTACTCTGAGGACACCCTGCATAAAGGTGTGTACTGATGGCAAAAATAAGAATTTACTCACCGGTAATTCTATTTCTCGTAGTCCGTAGTGGATGCTGGGACTCCGTAAGGACCATGGGGAATAGCGGCTCCGCAGGAGACTGGGCACAACTAAAAGAAAGCTTTAGACTACTGGTGTGCACTGGCTCCTCCCACTATGACCCTCCTCCAGACTTCAGTTAGGATACTGTGCCCGGAAGAGCTGACACAATAAGGAAGGATTTTGAATCCCGGGTAAGACTCATACCAGCCACACCAATCACACCGTATAACTCGTGATACAATACCCAGTTAACAGTATGATAACAACTGAGCCTCTCAACAGATGGCTCAACAATAACCCTTTAGTTAAACAATAACTATATACAAGTATTGCAGACAATCCGCACTTGGGATGGGCGCCCAGCATCCACTACGGACTACGAGAAATAGAATTACCGGTGAGTAAATTCTTATTTTCTCTGACGTCCTAAGTGGATGCTGGGACTCCGTAAGGACCATGGGGATTATACCAAAGCTCCCAAACGGGCGGGAGAGTGCGGATGACTCTGCAGCACCGAATGGGCAAACTCTAGGTCCTCCTCAGCCAGGGTGTCAAACTTGTAGAATTTAGCAAATGTGTTTGACCCCGACCAAGTAGCTGCTCGGCAAAGTTGTAGAGCCGAGACCCCTCGGGCAGCCGCCCAAGAAGAGCCCACCTTCCTCGTGGGATGGGCTTTTACTGATTTAGGATGCGGCAGTCCAGCCGCAGAATGTGCAAGCTGAATCGTACTACAGATCCAGCGAGCAATAGTCTGCTTTGAAGCAGGTGCACCCAACTTGTTGGGCGCATACAGGATAAATAGCGAGTCAGTCTTTCTGACTCCAGCTGTCCTGGAAACATAAATTTTCAGGGCCCTGACTACGTCCAACAACTTGGAAGCCTCCAAGTCTTTAGTAGCCGCAGGCACCACGATAGGTTGGTTCAGATGAAAAGCTGATACCACCTTATGGAGAAATTGGGGACGAGTCCTCAATTCTGCCCTATCCATATGGAAAATCAGATAAGGGCTTTTACATGACAAAGCCGCCAATTCTGATACACGCCTGGCCGAAGCCAAGGCCAACAACATGACCAATTTCCACGTGAGATATTTCAATTCCACGGTCTTAAGTGGCTCAAACCAATGTGACTTTAGGAAATCCAACACCACGTTGAGATCCCAAGGTGCCACTGGAGGCACAAAAGGGGGCTGAATATGCAGCACTCCCTTAACAAAAGTTTGAACTTCAGGTAGTGAAGCCAGTTCTCTCTGGAAGAAAATCGATAGAGCCGAAATCTGGACCTTAATGGAACCCAATTTTAGGCCCATAGACACCCCTGACTGTAGAAAGTGCAGGAAACGGCCCAGCTGAAATTCTTCCGTTGGGGCCTTCCTGGCCTCACACCACGCAACATATTTACGCCATATGCGGTGATAATGGTTTGCGGTTACTTCTTTCCTAGCTTTAATCAGCGTAGGAATGACTTCCTCCGGAATGCCCTTTTCCTTCAGGATCCGGTGTTCAACCGCCATGCCGTCAAACGCAGCCGCGGTAAGTCTTGGAACAGACAGGGCCCCTGCTGCAGCAGGTCCTGTCTGAGCGGCAGAGGCCATGGGTCCTCTGAGATCATTTCTTGAAGTTCCGGGTACCAAGCTCTTCTTGGCCAATCCGGAACAATGAGTATAGTTCTTACTCCTCTTCTCCTTATTATCCTCAGTACCTTTGGTATGAGAGGAAGAGGAGGGAACACATAAACCGACCGGTACACCCACGGTGTCACTAGAACGTCCACAGCTATCGCCTGCGGGTCTCTTGACCTGGCGCAATACTTTTCTAGCTTTTTATTGAGGCGGGACGCCATCATGTCCACCTGTGGCCTTTCCCAGCGGTTTACAATCATTTGGAAGACTTCTGGATGAAGTCCCCACTCTCCCGGGTGGAGGTCGTACCTGCTGAGGAAGTCTGCTTCCCAGTTGTCCACTCCCGGAATGAACACTGCTGACAGTGCTAACACGTGATTTTCCGCCCATCGGAGAATCCTTGTGGCTTCTGCCATCGCCGTCCTGCTTCTCGTGCCGCCCTGTCGGTTTACATGGGTGACCGCCGTGATGTTGTCTGACTGGATCAGTACCGGCTGGTTTTGAAGCAGGGGTTTTTCCTGACTTAAGGCATTGTAAATGGCCCTTAGTTCCAGAATATTTATGTGCAGGGAAGTCTCCTGACTTGACCATAGTCCTTGGAAGTTTCTTCCCTGTGTGACTGCCCCCCAGCCTCGAAGGCTGGCATCCGTGGTCACCAGGACCCAGTCCTGTATGCCGAATCTGCGGCCCTCTTGAAGATAAGCACTCTGCAGCCACCACAGCAGAGACACCCTTGTCCTTGGAGACAGGGTTATCAGCCGATGCATCTGAAGATGCGATCCGGACCACTTGTCCAACAGGTCCCACTGAAAGGTTCTTGCATGGAACCTGCCGAATGGAATTGCTTCGTAGGAAGCTACCATCTTTCCCAGGATCCGCGTGCAGTGATGCACCGACACCTGTTTTGGTTTTAGGAAGCCTCTGACTAGAGATGACAGCTCCTTGGCCTTCTCCTTCGGGAGAAACACTTTTTTCTGTTCTGTGTCCAGAACCATTCCCAGGAACAGTAGACGTGTCGTAGGGACCAGCTGTGACTTTGGAATATTTAGAATCCAGCCGTGCTGTTGTAGCCCCTCCCGAGATAGTGCTACCCCGACCAACAACTGCTCCCTTGACCTCGCCTTTATCAGGAGATCGTCCAAGTACGGGATAATTAAAACTCCCTTCTTTCGAAGGAGTATCATCATTTCGGCCGACCCTCGGAGCCATGGATAGACCGAACGGCAACGTCTGGAATTGGTAATGACAATCCTGTACCACAAATCTGAGGTACTCCTGGTGAGGATGGTAAATGGGGACATGCAGGTAAGCATCCTTGATGTCCAGTGATACCATGTAATCCCCCTCGTCCAGGCTTGCAATAACTGCCCTGAGCGATTCCATCTTGAACTTGAATTTTTTTATATATGTGTTCAAGGATGTCAAATTTAAAATGGGTCTCACCGAACCGTCCGGTTTCGGTACCACAAACATTGTGGAATAGTAACCCCGTCCTTGTTGAAGTAGGGGCACCTTTACTATCACCTGTTGTGAATACAGCTTGTGAATTGCCTGTAACACTGCCTCCCTGCCTGAGGGAGTGGTTGGTAAGGCAGATTTGAGGAAACGGCGGGGGGGAGACGTCTCGAATTCCAGCTTGTATCCCTGAGATACTACTTGAAAGATCCAGGGATCTACCCGTGAGCGAGCCCACTGATTGCTGAAATATTTGAGACGGGCCCCCACCGTACCTGGCTCCGCCTGTGGAGCCCCAGCGTCATGCTGTGGACTTAGAGGAAGCGGGGGAGGACTTTTGCTCCTGGGAACTGGCTGTATGCTGCAGCTTTTTCCCTCTACCTCTGGGCAGAAAGGACGCGCCCTTAACCCGCTTGCCCCTATTGGGCCGAAAGGACTGTACCTGATAATACGGTGCTTTCTTTGGCTGTGAGGGAACATGGGGTAAAAATGTAGACTTCCCAGCTGTTGCTGTGGAAACGAGGTCTGAGAGACCATCCCCGAACAACTCCTCACCCTTATAAGGCAGAACTTCCATGTGCCTTTTAGAATCTGCATCTCCTGTCCACTGCCGAGTCCATAACCCTCTCCTGGCAGAAATGGACATTGCACTAATTTTAGATGCCAGCCGGCAAATATCCCTCTGTGCATCCCTCATATATAAAAGTGCATCTTTAATATGCTCTACGGTTAGCAATATAGTGTCCCTGTCTAGGGTATCAATATTTTCCGACAGGGAATCTGACCACGCAGCTGCAGCACTGCACATCCATGCTGAAGCAATAGCTGGTCTCAGTATAACACCTGTGTGTGTATATATAGACTTCAGGATAGCCTCCTGCTTTCTATCAGCAGATTCCTTCAGGGCGGCCGTATCTGGAGACGGTAGTGCCACCTTCTTTGACAAGCGTGTGAGCGCTTTATCCACCCTAGGGGATGTTTCCCAACGTGCCCTATCCTCTGACGGGAAAGGGTACGCCATTAGTAACCTCTTAGAAATTACCAGTTTCTTATCAGGGGAAGCCCACGCTTCTTCACACACTTCATTTAACTCCTCAGATGGAGGAAAAGCTACTGGTAGTTTTTTCTCTCCAAACATAATACCCTTTTTTGTGGTACCGGGGGTAACATCAGAAATGTGCAACACATTTTTCATTGCCTCAATCATGTAACGTGTGGCCCTACTGGAAGTTACATTAGTCTCATCATCGTCGACACTGGAGTCAGTATCCGTGTCGACATCTGTGTCTGCCATCTGAGGTAGCGGGCGTTTTAGAGCTCCTGGTGGCTTTTGAGACGCCTGGGCAGGCACAGGCTGAGAAGCCGGCTGTCCCACATTTGGTATGTCGTCAAACCTTTTATGCAAGGAGTCGACACTGTCGCGTAATTCCTTCCACAGCACCATCCACTCAGGTGTCGACCCCGCAGGGGGTGACATCACATTTATCGGCATCTGCTCCGCCTCCACATAAGCCTCATCAAACATGTCGACACAGCCGTACCGACACACCGCATACACACAGGGAATGCTCTGACAGAGGACAGGACCCCACAAAGCCCTTTGGGGAGACAGAGAGAGAGTATGCCAGCACACACCAGAGCGCTATATAACACAGGGATCCCACTATAAATGAGTGTTTTCCCTTATAGCTGCTTATTTTATATATACTGCGCCTAAATTTAGTGCCCCCCTCTCTTTTTTACCCTTATGTAGCTTGACAACTGCAGGGGAGAGCCAGGGAGCGTCCTTCCAGCGGAGCTGTGAGGGAAAAATGGCGCCAGTGTGCTGAGGGAGATGGCTCCGCCCCTTTTCCGGTGGACTTCTCCCGCTTTTTCTGGAATTCTGGCAGGGGTATTTTTACACCCATATAGCCTTCCTGACTATATATGGTGTAGATTTGTCAGCCAAGGTGTCTTATATTGCCCTCAGGGCCGCCCCTGCCGCCCCCCCCCCCCCCCCCGCGCCCTGCACCCATCAGTGACCGGAGTGTGAGGTGTGCATGAGGAGCAATGGCGCACAGCTGCAGTGCTGTGCGCTACCTTGCTGAAGACAGAAGTCTTCTGCCGCCGATTTTCAGGAACACTTCTTGCTTCTGGCTCTGTAAGGGGGCCGGCGGCGCGGCTCCGGGACCGAACAGCGAGGTCGGGTCCTGTGGTCGATCCCTCTGGAGCTAATGGTGTCCAGTAGCCTAAGAAGCCCAAGCTACCACCAGTTAGGTAGGTTCGCTTCTTCTCCCCTTAGTCCCTCGTTGCAGTGAGTCTGTTGCCAGCAGATCTCACTGTAAAATAAAAAACCTAAAATATACTTTCTTTCTAGGAGCTCCGGAGAGCCCCTAGTGTGCATCCAGCTCAGCCGGGCACAAGATTCTAACTGAAGTCTGGAGGAGGGTCATAGTGGGAGGAGCCAGTGCACACCAGTAGTCTTAAGCTCTCTTTTAGTTGTGCCCAGTCTCCTGCGGAGCCGCTATTCCCCATGGTCCTTACGGAGTCTCAGCATCCACTTAAGACGTCAGAGAAAGAGCCAATCGTCTTTGAAAGTAAATTGACAAAGCAGATATCTGCACTTTTAGTGTGGATAGACGTAGACCTCCATCTAACCCCATCTGTAGAAATAACAAAAGACGGGATAACTTGAAAGCAGATGTCGGAAGTTTGTGAGCTTCACACCAACCTATATAGGCACGCCAAATTCTGTAATAATGAGCTGCCGTAACCGGCTTTCTAGCTCGTAACATGGTTGGAATGACTGATTCTGGAATGCCCTCTCTTCTTAAGAGGGCGGTCTCAACAGCCACCCCGTCAAACGCAGCCGCGCTAAATCGGGGTAAAGAAACGGACCCTGTTGTAACAGGTCCGGACGTAGTGGGAGCGGCCAATGATCGTCTGCGAGTAATCCGCGAAGATCCGAGAACCAAGCTCTCCGTGGCCAATGAGGCGCCACTAGTATGACTGTGACGAACTCTCTTTTGATCCGTTTTAGCAATAGCGGGAGCAGCGGAAACGGTGGAAACAGATACACTAGACTGTATGGCCACCGGACTGTGAGAGCATCCACCGCCACTGCCTCTGGATCTCTCGTTCTGGATACATACTGGGGCATTTGATGATTGTGGCGAGATGCCATCAAGTCCACCTGCGGGTAACCCCACCTCTGGACCAGCATGAGAAATACTTCTGGATTTAATGCCCATTCTCCTGGATGAAAATCCCGACGACTGAGATAATCCGCCTCCCAGTTGTCCACTCCCGGAATGAACACTGCCGACAATATGACCTGGTGGTATTCTGCCCAATTGAGGATTCGAGTTACTTCCCGCATTGCCATGCGGCTTCTCGTTCCGCCTTGTTTGTTGATGTATGCGACCGCCGTCGCATTGTCTGATTGCACCTGAACCGCCTGCAGGATGTGCACTGCCTGTCGCAATGCATTGTAAATTGCCCGGAGTTCCAGGACATTTATGGACAGCAATCTTTCGTGATCCGCCCAGAGACCCTGGAGCTGAAGATTCTGAACTACAGCTCCCCAACCTCTGAGACTTGCGTCTGCCGTGAGAATTATCCAATTCCAGGTGCCGCACTGTTTCCCTGCGGTTAGATTCTGTACCCTGAGCCACCAGAGTAGAGACACTCTGGTCCTTGGAGACAACCTTACCCTGTGGTGAATCTGTAAGTGTGAGCCTGACCACTGGGCGAGCACATCCAGTTGAAAAGGACGTGAGTGAAATCTCCCGAACTGAAGTGCTTCGAAAGCCGCCACCATTGTGCCTAAGAGGCGAATGCACAAATGAACCGAGACTGTGCGTGGCTTGAGCACTAATTGTACCAGATGACGAATGACCCGTATCTTCTGCTCGGGTAGGTAAATCCTTTGGTCTACCGTATCGAGAATCATACCTAGGAATTGAAGTCGTTGGGACGGAACTAGATGTGACTTCTTGAAGTTGACAATCCAACCGTGGTGAACCAGAACATTGTATGTCAGTAATGCCTGTTGAAGGAGTATTTGTTGAGACGGAGCCTTGATGAGCAGATCGTCCAAGTATGGAACTATTATCACTCCTAGAGATCTGAGATGAGCTATCAACAGACATCACCTTGGGGAATACCCGAGGTGCTGACGAGAGGCCAAACGGTAGAGCCTGAAACTGATAATGGTTCGGCCGTATTGCAAACCGCAAAAACCTTTGATGAGGAGGCCAAATCGGAATGTGTAAGTACGCATCCTTGAGATCCAGCGCAATCATAAACTCCTGTGGCTCTAGACCTGCAATTACTGATCGTAGAGATTCCATCTTGAATCTGTAGTAAGTGACGTACTGGTTGAGGCCCTTTAAGTTCAATATTGGCCTGACCGAGCCATCCGGCTTCGGTACTACAAACAGACTGGAATAATAACCCTGACCCTATTGGTGCACAGGGACCGGAACCAAAACTGCTGCTTCCAGCAAAGACTGAATGGCAGTCTGTAGAATCGCCCTCTTGTCGTCCGACCGAGGCAGTCCTGTCCTGAAAAACCGCATTGGCGGGAGACAGTCGAACTCTATTTTGTAACCTGTTAAAACTAGATTGCGGATCCACCCATCTGTGGACGTCTGAAGCCACGCCAACTGGAATGACTGAAGACGTGCTCCTACAATAGGAGATCTGAGATGGGCTGGGAGCCCGTCATGCCACTGGCTTACCGGTGACTTTAGTATCCTGACGAGTGGTATTGGCTCGTTGGAAACTACGTCCCCGACCTCGTCTACCTGGTGTGGCCGTTCCCCTGCCACGCCCGCGAAAGGACTGAGGTGTAAAAGATTTGAACGCCGGTCCAGAATATCTTTTTCTAGGCACTGTTGGAGGAAATGGTAAGAAAACCGACTTTCCTCCCGTGGCCTCAGAAATCCATTTGTCCAATTCAGGACCGAATAACCTCTCGCCCTCATAAGGTAATGCTTCTATTCCTTTTTTGACCTCTACCTCAGCTCGCCAAGAGCGTAGCCAGAGTGCACGTCGTGCTGGGACTAGTGAGGAAGAAAGGCGAGAAGTAAGCTGACAGACGTCAGTAGAAGCTGTACATAAATAGTCAGCCGCTTCCCAGATTTGATCAGCGAGAAGTATAAGATGATCATCAGTTAAGGCAGATCTGAGTTCTGTTATCCATACCATTAGTGCTTTAGTTACCCAAATGCCACTCAACCCAGGTCTAAGCAGCACTCCTGCCGCTGTATACATGGACTTCAGCATAACCTCTATTTTACGGTCCGAAGGGTCCTTGAGTGTAGTTGCAGCTGGTACTGGTATGGTTAATTTCTTTGTAAGTTTAGACACAGATGAATCCACCAACGGCGGATTCTCCCATGTAGCGGTCATAGACTCTGGAAACGGATAGCTAGACCTAACTCTGTGAGGTACAGAAAACCGTTTATCCGGATTCTTCCTTGTTTCTAGTAACATTTTATTAAGAGATTCTGACACAGGAAAACAAACTGGAGTTCTTTGTCGTTTAGTAAAAACGACCTCATCATTTGTCAGAGGCTCCTCAGTTTCTGTAAAATTCAGAGACTGACGCACTGCTCTGATGAGATTATCAATACCTGGCCTGTCAAAATAGTCACTCTCTGACTGCTGGTCTACTTCGCCCTCCTCACCCATATCTTGTAAAGTGAGGTCTGGCGAAGAATCATCAGACATTAACATAGCAGCCAGTAGCTTATAGGAAAAATGAAACTTATCCCCTTTAGTCAAAGAAGATCTGGACCTTTGGTAAGGCTGAGACCCCTCAGGAAGTTCTAGCGGTCTCACCCTAGATTCAGATCTTGCCGCCTCTCGCTCCTGCCGAGAGGTGGCCAACTCTGATTGCAATCCAGCTAAAACATCTGCTAATATAGCCCATGGCGGGTCCGGGGTTGAAATGGGATTTGAAACCGGAGCAGGAATTGTATTTGTTTCAGAATTTACAACACATACTTTACATGTGGTAAATCCATCAGGTAATACACCCTTACAGACATTGCAGTAAACCTGCTTCTTGGACTTTGCTGGTGTCTTACTCATTATGCCAAAGAAAAAAAAAAAAAACAATACAAATACAAAAGAACCTGTGCGACTCAGTAAATAGCACTAAGGTGTCTCTATATCTCTGGCCAAATGTGCCAGTAATATGTCTAATCCCAAAATCCCCCTAACACCCCAGCGCCTTCAATGGTGGAGAGATGTATACAGGAAATTCTGAAAAGAAACCGGAAAAACAGGAAGCATGGTTTATATATGTCCCCATGCTCACAGAATATCACAAAGTGCAAACATTAATCTATGTAGCAGATTATACTTAAATGCATATATGCCATTCCTGTTACTTATCTATACAGCGCTGCTGGCTCTGTGTTAGGTCATACATACTTTCAAAGAAGTGTGCCTCCCCCTCTCCCCCGTGTACCGCTACTCTGTACACGGAGACCGGCCTTGTGCGCCCTCCGGTAGTGCATCGGAGCAGACGATATGCCGCGTGGAGCGGCTTCCAAAGACCAGCGTGGCTCAGCGCAGCGGAAGAGACATTAACACAGCGGCGCTGGAAGCGGCGCGGCACAAATATACATACAGTAATCCCACACAGCGGGGCGGCAGCATGAGCTGACCACCCCAAACAACATACCTGGACGCTGTGGTGAGGGCAATGACGGGGCTTCTCTGTAAGCACTGTCAGCCTTTTACTGCAGGTGTCCTGCACGTGGAAGTGAGGGAGCTCTTTTAGAGAGGTCCGACACCCACAGCTGCAACAACAGCTTTCACTATCCCAAACCCTCGCCTTCTTGGAAGGGGGAAAGGGATGTTTTCCAAAAATAAAAAATAAAGAAAAAATAAGAATTTACTTACCGATAATTCTATTTCTCATAGTCCGTAGTGGATGCTGGGAACTCCGTAAGGACCATGGGGAATAGCGGCTCCGCAGGAGACTGGGCACAAAAGTAAAAGCTTTATGACTAGCTGGTGTGCACTGGCTCCTCCCCCTATGACCCTCCTCCAAGCCTCAGTTAGGATACTGTGCCCGGACGAGCGTACAAAATAAGGAAGGATCTTGAATCCCGGGTAAGACTCATACCAGCCACACCAATCACACCGTACAACTTGTGATCTGAACCCAGTTAACAGTATGATAAACGTAGGAGCCTCTGAAAAGATGGCTCACAACAATAAACAACCCGATTTTTGTAACAATAACTATATACAAGTATTGCAGACAATCCGCACTTGGGATGGGCGCCCAGCATCCACTACGGACTATGAGAAACAGAATTATCGGTAAGTAAATTCTTATTTTCTCTGACGTCCTAGTGGATGCTGGGAACTCCGTAAGGACCATGGGGATTATACCAAAGCTCCCAAACGGGCGGGAGAGTGCGGATGACTCTGCAGCACCGAATGAGAGAACTCCAGGTCCTCCTCAGCCAGGGTATCGAATTTGTAAAATTTAGCAAACGTGTTTGCCCCTGACCAAGTAGCTGCTCGGCAAAGTTGTAAAGCCGAGACCCCTCGGGCAGCCGCCCAAGATGAGCCCACTTTCCTTGTGGAATGGGCTTTTACAGATTTTGGCTGTGGCAGGCCTGCCACAGAATGTGCAAGCTGAATTGTACTACAAATCCAACGAGCAATCGTCTGCTTAGAAGCAGGAGCACCCAGCTTGTTGGGTGCATACAGGATAAACAGCGAGTCAGATTTTCTGACTCCAGCCGTCCTGGAAACATATTTTCAGGGCCCTGACTACGTCCAGCAACTTGGAGTCCTCCAAGTCCCTAGTAGCCGCAGGTACCACAATAGGCTGGTTCATGTGAAACGCTGAAACCACCTTAGGGAGAAATTGAGGGCGAGTCCTCAGTTCTGCCCTGTCTGAATGAAAAATTAGGTAAGGGCTTTTATATGATAAAGCCGCCAATTCTGAGACACGCCTGGCTGAAGCCAGGGCTAACAGCATGACCACTTTCCATGTGAGATATTTCAATTCCACAGTGGTAAGTGGTTCAAACCAATGTGATTTTAGGAGACTCAACACTACATTGAGATCCCAAGGTGCCACTGGAGGCACAAAAGGAGGCTGTATATGCAGTACCCCTTTGACAAACGTCTGAACTTCAGGCACTGAAGCCAGTTCTTTTTGGAAGAAGATTGACAGGGCCGAAATTTGAACCTTAATGGACCCTAATTTTAGGCCCATAGATAGTCCTGTTTGCAGGAAATGCAGGAAACGACCCAGTTGAAATTCCTCTGTAGGGGCCTTCTTGGCCTCACACCACGCAACATATTTCCGCCAAATGCGGTGATAATGTTTTGCGGTTACATCCTTTCTGGCCTTGACCAGGGTAGGGATGACTTCATCTGGAATGCCTTTTTCCTTCAGGATCCGGCGTTCAACCTCCATGCCGTCAAACGCAGCCGCGGTAAGTCTTGGAACAGACAAGGTCCCTGCTGGAGCAGGTCCTTTCTGAGAGGTAGAGGCCACGGGTCCTCCGTGAGCATCTCTTGAAGTTCCGGGTACCAAGTCCTTCTTGGCCAATCCGGAGCCACGAGTATAGTTCTTACTCCTCTCCTTCTTATGATTCTCAGTACTTTGGGTATGAGAGGCAGAGGAGGGAACACATACACTGACTGGTACACCCACGGTGTTACCAGAGCGTCCACCGCTATTGCCTGAGGGTCCCTTGACCTAGCGCAATATCTGTCTAGTTTCTTGTTGAGACGAGACGCCATCATGTCCACCTTTGGTTTTTCCCAACGGTTTACAATCATGTGGAAGACTTCTGGATGAAGTCCCTACTCTCCCGGGTGGAGGTCGTGTCTGCTGAGGAAGTCTGCTTCCCAGTTGTCCACTCCCGGAATGAACACTGCTGACAGTGCTATCACATGATTTTCCGCCCAGCGAAGAATCCTTGCAGCTTCTGCCATTGCCCTCCTGCTTCTTGTGCGGCCCTGTCTGTTTACGTGGGCGACTGCCGTGATGTTGTCCGATTGGATCAATACCGACTGACCCTGAAGCAGAGGCCTTGCTTGGCTTAGGGCATTGTAAATTGCCCTTAGTTCCAGGATATTTATGTGAAGAGACGTTTCCATGCTTGACCACAAGCCCTGGAAATTTCTTCCCTGTGTGACTGCTCCCCAGCCTCTCAGGCTGGCATCCGTGGTCACCAGAATCCAGTCCTGAATGCCGAATCTGCGGCCCTCTAGAAGATGAGCACTCTGCAACCACCACAGGAGAGACACCCTTGTCCTTGGAGATAGGGTTATCCGCTGATGCATCTGAAGATGCGATCCGGACCATTTGTCCAGCAGATCCCACTGAAAAGTTCTTGCATGGAATCTTCCGAATGGAATCGCTTCGTAAGAAGCCACCATCTTTCCCAGGACCCTTGTGCATTGATGCACTGACACTTGTCCTGGTTTCAGGAGGTTCCTGACTAGCTCGGATAACTCCCTGGCCTTCTCCTCCGGGAGAAACACCTTTTTCTGGACTGTGTCCAGAATCATCCCTAGGAACAGTAGACGTGTTGTTGGAATCAGCTGCGATTTTGGAATATTTAGAATCCACCCGTGCTGACGTAGCACTACCTGAGATAGTGCTACTCCGACCTCTAACTGTTCCCTGGACCTTGCCCTTATCAGGAGATCGTCCAAGTAAGGGATAATTAAGACGCCTTTTCTTCGAAGAAGAATCATCATTTCGGCCATTACCTTGGTAAAGACCCGTGGTGCCGTGGACAATCCAAACGGCAGCGTCTGAAACTGATGATGACAGTTTTGTACCACAAACCTGAGGTACCCTTGGTGAGAAGGGTAGATTGGGACATGGAGATAAGCATCTTTGATGTCCAGAGACACCATATAGTCCCCTTCTTCCAGGTTCGCTATCACTGCTCTGAGTGACTCCATCTTGAATTTGAACCTTTTTATGTAAGTGTTCAATGATTTCAGATTTAAAATTGGTCTCACCGAGCCGTCCGGCTTCGGTACCACAAACAGCGTGGAGTAATACCCCTTTCCCTGTAGTAGGAGGGGTACCTTGATTATCACCTGCTGGGAATACAGCTTGTGAATAGCTTCCAATACTGCCTCCCTGTCGGAGGGAGACGTTGGTAGAGCAGACTTCAGGAACCGGCGAGGGGGAGACGTCTCGAATTCCAATTTGTACCCCTGTGATACTACCTGCAGGATCCAGGGGTCCACTTGCGAGTGAGCCCACTGCGCGTTGAAATTTTTGAGACGGGCCCCCACCGTGCCTGAGTCCGCTTGTAAAGCCCCAGCGTCATGCTGAAGACTTGGCAGAAGCGGGGGAGGGCTTCTGATCCTGGGAAGAGGCTGCCTGCTGCAGTCTTTTTCCCCTTCCTCTGCCCCGGGGCAGAAATGAGTGGCCTTTTGCCCGCTTGCCCTTATGGGGACGAAAGGACTGAGTTTGAAAAGACGGTGTCTTTTTCTGCTGAGAGGTGACCTGGGGTAAAAAGGTGGATTTCCCAGCCGTCGCCGTGGCCACCAGGTCTGACAGACCTACCCCAAATAACTCCTCCCCTTTATACGGCAAAACTTCCATATGCCGTTTGGAATCCGCATCACCTGACCACTGTCGTGTCCATAAACTTCTTCTGGCAGAAATGGACAACGCACTTACTCTTGATGCCAGGGTGCAAATATCCCTCTGTGCATCTCGCATATATAGTAATGCATCCTTTAAATGCTCTATAGTCAATAATATACTGTCCCTATCCAGGGTATCAATATTTTCAGTCAGGGAATCCGACCAAGCCACTCCAGCGCTGCACATCCAGGCTGAGGCAATTGCTGGTCGAAGTATAACACCAGTATGTGTGTATATACCTTTTAGGATATTTTCCAGCTTTCTATCAGCTGGTTCCTTGAGGGCGGCCGTATCAGGAGACGGTAACGCCACTTGTTTTGATAAGCGTGTGAGCGCCTTATCTACCCTAGGGGGTGTTTCCCAACGCGCCCTAACCTCTGGCGGGAAAGGGTATAATGCCAATAATTTATTAGAAATCAGCAGTTTTTTATCGGGGGAAACCCACGCTTTGTCACCCACCTCATTTAATTCATCTGATTCAGGAAAAACTATGGGTAGTTTTTTCACACCCCACATAATACCCTTTTTTGTGGTACTTGTAGTATCGGAAATGTTCAAAGCCTCCTTCATTGCCGTGATCATGTAACATGTGGCCCTACTGGACATTACGTTTGTCTCGTCACCGTCGACACTGGAGTCAGTATCCGTGTCTGGGTCGACCATCTGAGGTAACGGGCGCTTTAGAGCCCCTGACGGTGTTTGAGACGCCTGGACAGGCACTAACTGATTTGCCGGCTGTCTCATGTCGTCAACAGTTTTTTGCAAAGTGCTGACACTGTCACGTAATTCCTTCCATACGACCATCCAGTCAGGTGTCGACTCCCTAGGGGGTGACATCACTATTACAGGCAATTGCTCCGCCTCCACATCATTTTCCTCCTCATACATGTCGACACAATCGTACCGACACACAGCACACACAGGGAATGCTCTGATAGAGGACAGGACCCCACGAGCCCTTTGGGGAGACAGAGGGAGAGTTTGCCAGCACACACCAGAGCGCTATATATATGCAGGGATAACCTTATATAAGTGTTTCTCCCTTCTATAGCTGCTGTATATGTATTTTCTGCCAATTAGTGCCCCCCCTCTCTTGTTTTACCCTGATTCTGTAGCAGGACTGAAGGGGAGAGTCAGGGAGCCGTCCTTCCAGCGGAGCTGTGAGGGAAAATGGCGCTTGTGTGCGGAGGAGATAGGCTCCGCCCCCTTTTCGGCGGCCTTTTCTCCCGCTTTTTTTTTAGGAAAACTGGCAGGGGTTAAATGCATCCATATAGCCCAGGAGCTATATGTGATGCATTTCTTTAGCCATATAAGGTTTAAAACATGTTTTATTGCGTCTCAGGGCGCTCCCCCCCAGCGCCCTGCACCCTCAGTGACCGGAGTGTGAAGTGTGCTGAGAGCAATGGCGCACAGCTGCAGTGCTGTGCGCTACCTTATTGAAGATAGAAACGTCTTCTGCCGCCGATTTTTCCGGACCTCTTCGCTCTTCTGGCTCTGTAAGGGGGCCGGCGGCGCGGCTCCGGGACCCATCCAGGCTGAACCTGTGATCGTCCCTCTGGAGCTAATGTCCAGTAGCCAAGAAGCCCAATCCACTCTGCATTCAGGCGAGTTCGCTTCTTCTCCCCTTAGTCCCACGATGCAGTGAGCCTGTTGCCAGCAGGTCTCACTGAAAATAAAAAAACCTATTTAAAACTTTTACTCTAAGCAGCTCTGGAGAGCTACCTAGCATGCACCCTTCTCGGCCGGGCACAAAAATCTAACTGAGGCTTGGAGGAGGGTCATAGGGGGAGGAGCCAGTGCACACCAGCTAGTCATAAAGCTTTTACTTTTGTGCCCAGTCTCCTGCGGAGCCGCTATTCCCCATGGTCCTTACGGAGTTCCCAGCATCCACTAGGACGTCAGAGAAAAATCAATAATTGTGGATCCACTTCCACAAGCCTAGTTGCTCTGTAGCACCGAAAAAACACTGAGGTACTCTGGGATATGGAGGGGAGATATAGTCAAAGTTTAACTGTTCAGTGCCTAGTTCCAGTGGAACCGTCCATATCCCAAGAGTACTCCAGTGACCCCTAGTGGATGAAAAAGAAAAGAAGTTGAAAATCATTGCCCTAGATGGAGTTTTAACACGTCCCGTATAGCTAGAATGAGGGGTTCAACACCCTGTGAAGGTGAATTCCCAGTAACAGGATCCAATTCCTCCCCCCTCCTCATCAGAGTTTGAGAGTAAAGCAGGTAACCCACGCTTGTGTCTCCTGATCTAGAGAGGGGGGGCTGTGGAACAACTACCCTTGCAGTTCGGTCTGCAACAGCCTGCTGCAGTTGAGTTTGAGTATTAGCAGTGAGCTGAGATGACATATCTGACATCATGGATTTTACAGCACTGAGTTGTGAGGACTGGCTGCACTGTTCACGATACGGAACCAGATGTAGAGGGAGAGCATCTGGTGTGATATATACTGCATAATTGGTGTTTTATCATGTTTACAGTAAACATATATACACAAACACATAATACAATAGCAAGCCTGCCCTTACTGTATGTGAGAGGAAGACAGAGAGAAGGGAACAGCACACCCAAGCTAAACAACCCCAGTGAGGCTGCAAGCTGTTCTATCACGGAGTATTCATCCTTTTCAGGACACAGATTGTGTACAATAGCAGCTCTCCCACTTTGCTACTCCCCTGTACTAGTTTTGCTGCATATCTGGAGTAGCTGTGTGTGCCTGCTGCTGTAGCTGTAAGCAGAGGAAGGCACCAAAACGCAACTGGTCCTTCTCTAAGGATGCGCCGCCTCCTGTAATGGCACCAGAGTGTCAGTGATATTTATACTAGCAAAGTCTCCACATAAAAGTGTAACACATCACAGCAAGTTCGTTTTTTCTACCGCTGCCAATGTACCCAGGGGGGTCCCATATGCCACCACTGAATCGTTGCCGCACTAAGAATCGGGGGACACCCCCTGGTTTGTACTCACCACTGTCACCTTCAGGCAATGTTAGGGATGTGCTGCGATTGTGACCGCTAAGGCGCAGTGCCTCGCTGTACAACGACCTCTCAGGACAGTGGTCCTGCAGCGGGGAAGCGGCTCTGACAAATTAGAGCCCCCCAGTGCAGGCATGCTGTTGCCCAAACAGCATACCAAAAATAATAAAGTTTGAAAAGAAACTGAAGAAAACTCTCTGGAGCTCCAGAGTGTGCAGCCTCTCCTGAGGGCACTTTTTTCTAAACTGGCTGTGGGAGGGGACATAGAGGGGAGGAGTTGAAGAAATTTAAAGTGCACCAACTCCTTTGGACCCCGTCTATACCCCATTGTACTAATTCTCCAATATCCCTTATGGATGCTTGAGAAAAATGAAAGTAAATATAGACTGAGCTGGAGCTCAGTCAGTAGTGACCGGCTCCCTCTGCACAATTTAAAAACTGAGGGATGATGGGGGATAGAGAGGGAGGAGCCTATTTCACTTCTTAGATTATGTAAAGCGCCAGCTCCCTGTAAGCCACCATCATCCTCCCATGGTCTTGAATTTGTGCCAGTGTACCCTAGTGGCCGACAGAAAAACAGACCTCAACCATGAGTTGCTATTGTAATGTTGAGACACTGTTTACTGCATTTAAAACATTTTAATCCACCACTCACGTTAAAATCAAAACAGCCACTCAACAAAAACAATTTAACAAGTTTATCTTGATTCAATGTATTTTTATTAGTTATTAATTAATGGCAAAATCTTTTCATACGTTGCATCTAATGCCATCAAAGTCGAACACTGAAAATAAATGGTAGGGAGGAGAAAAGGACTGGCAAAATCACTCAATCTGTATCTTGAAAGTAGAAGCCATTTTATATATGTACATGCATCCGCAACGTAAAGTTCTTCTCCAGGTACCGGTGCTTCTTCCTTAGCACAAACTTTTTTTCTTCTTCATTTTTATTAAACTTAATTTAGTCATTACCTGTATAGACTTTTACCTTTTTAGGAGTTTATAAATTAAAATTACGTGTGATCCAAACACAAGTCACTAGTCCAATACGTAACATAGGAAAAGAAATATCCAGAATGCGGATCATATAATCTTAGTACAAAAAAAAAACACTTTCCAAAATTACAATGTCAACCAAAGGAATTAAAGCACTTTTTTTTTTAAACCTTTTAATGGTGTGCATAAACATTACACTCCATGTATAGCAAAAATATTTTTATTTATAATTTACAGTCAAGTGAAAATTTTTACAACACCTCTTTCTCTGCACACATCTACAGAAGGTTTACACATTAAACTGTGCAGACATAAGAAAATTCAAATACAAAAATGTATTCAGTAACCATAACTGCAACCACGGACCCTGCCCAGGTTACAGGTCGGAGACAGTTCCTTAGCCTTTGCAGACGTTAACTGTTACGGCAGCACTGGAGAAGTTACACGGGTTCGGCGGGCTCTGGTTTGATCTCCGTTAACAAAGGTATGCTGTCACCACAACTTGTGGCGGCAAAATCAGTCGGCTCCTCCTTTACTTTAACTGCGGCATCGGGAGGGTCTACCACCTCCTCCTTAACCAGGTTTAACATTGCACTCAGTGGGTTTTCTAGGAGTGTTTTACTAGGGGATGGTGTGATGTCTAAAAAGGAGGACGTCTGTAAGAAAAGGCAAAACAGAAAAAGAAAAAAAAAATGGATTAAAATGGCACTAGCAATAGAAAAAAAAAAGTTGAGATGGACAATTTAACTGCCCCAGTAATATTAGGACTCGTTCATCTTCACAAAGAATCCCTCATGTTTGTTAAGTTATTGCTTGGTTAAACCAAGCAGAATTTAATTCAATCTGATTTATTTATTTATTTTCATTCAATTTAAAATTAGAGACTGGTAGCACAGGGGGACAGTTCTACTTGTAGCAACAGATAAAGGGAAACAGGTGCAAACTACAGATGTGCCCTCCCTCATTGTGGTTGCATAGTTTGTTAAACAGCCCTTCCTAGTAGTGAGCGTATTTAATAACGCCAAGCATCTTTGTGCTTCCCCCCCCCCACCCCCTCGAAAATGCATGATTAAAATGATATGCGGCATGGCTATATTCGGTGTGCTACTGTAGCTGTATCTGCATACAAAATGCTACATTATGGTTTTCTGGTGGGAAAAAAACCTGACGCAGAGTTGCACAGGACCTGGGGGCTCACTCATGCCAGGCATCCCGCACTGTGTTTGGCGTATAGAGGCTGGGTGTACGAGGACACCTGTATATGGCAGGTTCCACATAATCTTAAGAAAAATGGTAATTGTAAGAAGTTTCATAGCGACTGATGAGATTAGTTCTGATGTCCAATGGCGAATAACCAATGTTTCATCAGCATCGATCGATTGATTTCTTGTGGTGTAGTGCCTCGGCAGGTACTCTTTTTGACTGGCTGCTGCAGTCAATCTCCAACAGATCTATATAAAGAGTAGGTGGCAGACCACCGCCTGCTCCGTGTCACAGCAGTGTGACTCTGGACAGCTTGTGATGACGACTCAGAGAACAGAGACTTAGCAGGCGGACCTCTGCCACGCACACTTCATAATGATTCGCTGGAGACGGGCCACAGGAGCTAATCAAAACGAGTACCTGTCACACCATAAAGGCAGGCAATGCAAAGGGATAGGACAATGAAAGAAAACATTCATGTGTAATCAATGTTTTGTTACACATGGTGAAACACCAGTAACATCAATGCTGTCTTGTGACGTCCCATCCCTAGGTAAAGGGTCAGAAGACTGCAAGTGTAACTACTTACACAACTGGGATACAGTGCGCATTACCTGATCACTACAGAAGATACTTACATTTTTATAATCTTCAAAGCATGAAGGATGGTAAATCTGAAAGACACAGAGAAACCCCCCACAAATTAACCTACATAAGAAATCCATTAGTGACCAGTGTACTTTCTTATGGATACATAATATATCCCATTTATCCCAATGCAAGAACAAGAAAATAAGAATTTACTTACCGATAATTCTATTTCTCATAGTCCGTAGTGGATGCTGGGAACTCCGTAAGGACCATGGGGAATAGCGGCTCCGCAGGAGACTGGGCACAAAAGTAAAGCTTTAGGACTACCTGGTGTGCACTGGCTCCTCCCCCTATGACCCTCCTCCAAGCCTCAGTTAGGATACTGTGCCCGGACGAGCGTACACAATAAGGAAGGATTTATGAATCCCGGGTAAGACTCATACCAGCCACACCGATCACACCGTACAACCTGTGATCTGAATCCAGTTAACAGCATGATAACAGAGGAGCCTCTGGAAAGATGGCTCACAACCACAATACCCCCGATTTTTGTAACAATAACTATGTACAAGTATTGCAGACAATCCGCACTCGGGATGGGCGCCCAGCATCCACTACGGACTATGAGAAATAGAATTATCGGTAAGTAAATTCTTATTTTCTCTGACGTCCTAGTGGATGCTGGGAACTCCGTAAGGACCATGGGGATTATACCAAAGCTCCCAAACGGGCGGGAGAGTGCGGATGACTCTGCAGCACCGAATGAGAGAACTCCAGGTCCTCCTCAGCCAGGGTATCAAATTTGTAGAATTTAGCAAACGTGTTTGCCCCTGACCAAGTAGCTGCTCGGCAAAGTTGTAAAGCCGAGACCCCTCGGGCAGCCGCCCAAGATGAGCCCCTTTCCGTGTGGAATGGGCTTTTACAGATTTTGGCTGTGGCAGGCCTGCCACAGAATGTGCAAGCTGAATTGTGCTACAAATCCAACGAGCAATAGTCTGCTTAGAAGCAGGAGCACCCAGTTTGTTGGGTGCATACAGGATAAACAGCGAGTCAGATTTTCTGACTCCAGCCGTCCTGGAAACATATTTTCAGGGCCCTGACTACGTCCAGCAACTTGGAGTCCTCCAAGTCCCTAGTAGCCGCAGGTACCACAATAGGCTGGTTCACGTGAAACGCTGAAACCACCTTAGGGAGAAATTGAGGATGAGTCCTTAATTCCGCCCTGTCTGGAAGATCAGATAAGGGCCTTTACAGGATAAAGCCCCCCAATTCTGACACGCGCCTGGCCGAGGCCAGGGCCAACAACATGACCACTTTCCATGTGAGATATTTTAACTCCACAGACTCAAGTGGTTCAAACCAATGTGACTTTAGGAACCCCAAAACTACATTGAGATCCCAAGGTGCCACTGGAGGCACAAAAGGAGGCTGTATATGCAGTACCCCTTTTACAAAACGTCTGAACTTCAGGAACTGAAGTTAGTTCTTTCTGGAAGAAAATTGACAGGGCCGAAATTTGAACCTTAATGGACCCCAATTTTAGGCACATAGACACTCCTGTTTACAGGAAATGCAGGAATCGACCTAGTTGAAAATTCCTCCATCGGGGCCTTACTGGCCTCGCACCCCGCAACATATTTTCGCCAAATGCGGTGATAATGCTTTGCGGTTACATCCTTCCTGGCTTGATCAGGGTAGGGATGACTTCATCCGGAATGCCTTTTTCCTTCAGGATCCGGCGTTCAACCGCCCTGCCGTTAAACGCAGCCGCGGTAAGTCTCGGAATAGACAGGGTCCTTGCTGGAGCAGGTCCCTTCTTAGAGGTAGAGGCCACGGGTCCTCCGTGAGCATCTCTTGAAGTTCCGGGTACCAAGTCCTTCTTGGCCAATCCGGAGCCACTAGTATAGTTCTTACTCCCCTCCGTCTTATAATTCTCAGTACTTTTGGTATGAGAGGAAGAGGAGGGAACACATACACTGACTGGTACACCCACGGTGTTACCAGAGCGTCCACAGCTATTGCCTGAGGGTCCCTTGACCTGGCGCAATACCTGTCCAATTTTTTGTTTAGGCGGGACGCCATCATATCCACCTTTGGTTTTTCTCAATGGTTTACAATCATGTGGAAGACTTCTGGGTGAAGTCCCCACTCTCCCGAGTGGAGGCCGTGCCTGCTGAGGAAGTCTGCTTCCCAGTTGTCCACTCCCGGAATGAATACTGCTGACAGTGCTATCCCATGATTTTCCGCCCAGCGAAGAATCCTTGCAGCTTCTGCCATTGACTGCTTCTTGTGCCACCCTGTCTGTTTACATGGGTGACTGCCGTGATGTTGTCCGACTGGATCAACACCGGCTGACCTTGAAGCAGAGGTCTTGCTAAGCTGAGAGCATTGTAAATGGCCCTTAGCTCCAGGATATTTATGTGAAATGATGTCTCCAGGCTTGACCATAAGCCCTGGAAATTTTTTTCCTGTGTGGCTGCTCCCCAGCCTCGCAGGCTGGCATCAGTGGTCACCAGGACCCAGTCCTGAATGCCGACTCTGCGGCCCTCTAGAAGATGAGCACTCTGCAACCACCACAGGAGGGACACCCTTGTCCTTGGTGACCGGGTTATCCGCTGATGCATCTGAAGATGCGACCCGGACCATTTGTCCAGCAGGTCCCACTGGAAAGTTCTTGCGTGGAATCTGCCGAATGGCTTTGCTTCGTAGGAAGCTACCATTTTTCCCAGAACCCTTGTGCATTGATGCACTGAGACTTGGCTCGGTTTTAGGAGGTTCCTGACTAGCTCGGATAACTCCCTGGCTCTCTCCTCCGGGAGAAACACCTTTTTCTGAACTGTGTCCAGAATCATCCCTAGGAACAGAAGACGAGTCGTCGGAACCAGCTGCGATTTTGGAATATTGAGAATCCAATCGTGCTGTCGCAACACTACCTGAGATAGTGCTACACCGACCTCCAACTGTTCCCAGGATCTTACCCTTATCAGGAGATCGTCCAAGTAAGGGATAACTAAATACTCCCTTCCCTTGAAGGAGTATCATCATTTCGGCCATTACCTTGGTAAAGACCCGGGGTACCGTGGACCATCCAAACGGCAGCGTCTGAAACTGATAGTGACAGTTCTGTACCACAAACCTGAGGTACCCTTGGTGAGAAGGGTAAATTTGGACATGAAGGTAAGCATCCTTGACGTCCAGAGACACCATGTAGTCCCCTTATCACTGACCTGGTTTGGGAGTGTTGTGGACTCGGGGCTTCTTCCGATGACCGGGAAGAGGAACCGCCACTGGGTCGTAGTAGAGATGGCCGGATGTAGGTCTTCCTCATGCAGAACTAAGACGGCAGGCGGGAGGCCCAGAGGAATTCTTGTAGGTCTCCTGTAAGACAAGACTTGTAGAAATAATGAAGGCTGGGGTACTGAGATATTGGAGACACTGTGGTATTGAAGGCACTGAGGTACTGGGAGTACAGGGAGTGCTGGGAGACCCTTGGAGGCACGGAGGTGTTTGGAGGCACGGAGGTGCTTGGAGGCACGGAGGTGTTTGGAGACACCGAGGTGTTTGGAGGGACGAGGTGCTTGGAGGCACGAGGTGCTTGGAGACACGGAGGTAACTGGAGGCACGGAGGTGCTTTGAGGCGCGGAGGTGCTTGGAGGCACGGGGTGCTTGGAGGCACGAGGTGCTTGGAGGCACGGAGGTGCTTGGAGGCACGGAGGTAACTGGAGGCACGGAGGTAACTGGAGGCACGGAGGTAACTGGAGGCACGGAGGTGCTTGAGGCGCGGAGGTGCTTGGAGGCACGAGGTGCTTGGAGGCACGAGGTGCTTGGAGGCACGGAGGTGCTTGGAGGCACGGAGGTAACTGGAGGCACGGAGGTAACTGGAGGCACGGAGGTAACTGGAGGCACGGAGGTGCTTGAGGCGCGGAGGTGCTTGGAGGCACGAGGTGCTTGGAGGCACGAGGTGCTTGGAGGCACGGAGGTGCTTGGAGGCACGGAGGTGCTTGGAGGCACGAGGTGCTTGGAGACACGGAGGTAACTGGAGGCACGGAGGTGCTTGTAGGCACAGGATGCTTGGAAGCACAGGTTGCTTGTAGGCACAGGATGCTTGCAGGGACAGGATGCTTGGAAGCACAGGATGCTTGCAGGGACAGGATGCTTGGAAGCACAGGATGCTTGCAGGGACGAGGGAGCTCTGGATCATAGCTTCCACAGGAGAAACGAAGATACTCAGGCATCGGATCTCTGCCTGGTATCTGATTTTAAATTCCCCGCCCTAGCCTGATTGGCGGAGCAGGCAGGTGACGTCAGACCTGCTCCGCCTCCTTGCCCTTGCTTGTGATGGCGGCGCCCTTGCTTCCGGGAAGCCGCCGGAGAGCAGCGCCGACCCGCCGCTGAAGCCGGAGACTGACAGGGGAAGAGAGGCGCCGGGCAGACCAGGCCACCCGCAGGGACAAGCGCGGTCGCCGCTGCCCGAGGTTCGTGACAGTACCCCCTCCTCCAGGAGTGGCCCCTGGACACTTCCCGGGCTTAGTCGGATGTCTGGAGTGGAAGATCCGAATCAGACGAGGAGCCGTTACTTCAGTAGCCCCAATCCAACTTCTCTCCTCAGGTCCATAACCCTTCCAGTCCACCAAGTACTGTAATTTTTTATGAAGATAACGAGAGTCCAGAATAGCTTTGATTTCAAACTCCGCTCCAGCTTCTGCCACTACGGACGTTGGCCTTGGGAGTGCTGAGTGGAATCGATTCAGTATGAGGGGACGGAGTAGAGAAACATGGAAGGCGTTAGGTATGCGAAGATGGGCAGGCAAACCCAGTTTACAGACCACAGGATTTAAGACTTGTAGCACAGGGTAAGGACCGATGAACCTTGGAGCGAATTTCATGGTGGGCACCTTCAACCGGAGATTCCGTGTGGACAGCCATACCCTGTCCCCAACTTTATATTGAGGTGCGGCTTGCCGTTTCTTATCTGCAAAGAACTTGTACCGAACAGAAACCTGCTTAAGATTAGCATGAACCTTTCTCCAAATTTGTCCAAAGTGTCGTAGAGTGGACGCTACAGCAGGAACCTCTATTATCGGAAGGCTTGGAAATTCCGGAACACGGGGATGGAACCCGTAGTTGACGAAAAATGGTGATTCCCCAGTGGAAGAATGAAACAAATGGTTATGGGCAAACTCCGCCCAAGGCAACAACTCCACCCAGTTGTCCTGTGAAGGAGAGAGATACAACCGAAGAAAAGTCTCTAGATCTTGATTGACTCGTTCCGTTTGTCCATTTGTTTGGGGATGATAAGCCGACGAAAACTTAAGTTTAATGTGTAGAGTTGAACAAAGGGCTTTCCAAAACCTGGCGGTGAACTGTACTCCACGGTCAGAAACAATCTCTTGTGGCAACCCATGCAAACGAAAATGTTCTCGGATAAACAATAGAGCCAGTTTCGGTGCTGTCGGAAGACCAGTCAAGGGCACAAAGTGTGCCATCTTCGAAAAACGGTCAACGATAACCCAAACGGTGTTGCAACCCTTGGAACAGGGCAAGTCAGTGATGAAGTCCATGGAAATGTGAGTCCAGGGTCTCACAGGGATAGGCAGAGGACGAAGTAACCCTGCAGGAGGCAGACGAGGAGATTTATGTTGTGTACATTGGGGACATGAATTAACGCAATCTTGTACATCCTTCCTCATGGTGTTCCACCAGTAAGACCTTTGCAGAAACTTGTACATCTTCTGAGCGCCGGGATGACCGGAAAACTTGGAGTTATGGACCCACCGTAGTATTCCTGGGCGGAATCTAGCTGGTACGGACATTCTTCCAGGAGGAGGAGCTGGAGTAGTTAAAGCAGCAGAGACAGAAACTGGATTCAGAATTAAACCCCGCTCCGGAGGTTCATCCTCGTCTGTGGGAACCTGTGAACGGGAAAGCGCATCTGCTTTAATATTGAGAGTCCCGGCACGGTACTTGATAATGAACGAGAATCGGGAAAAGAAAAGTGCCCATCTCGCCTGGCGAGGATTCAAACATTGTGCGGATTTGATGTACAGTAAATTCTTGTGATCCGTGTAGATGGTAAACACATGTTTAGCCCCTTCTAGAAGATATCTCCATTCTTCCAAGGCAGATTTGATTGCCAAGAGTTCCTGGTCTCCAATAGAGTAATTTCGTTCGGCTGGAGAGAATTTACGAGAGTGGAAGCCACACGGATGTAATTTCTTATCAGAGGAATGCTGGGAGAGGACAGCCCCCACCCCGACTGAAGATGCATCAACTTCTAAGAAGAAGGGTTCCTCGAAATTTGGTTGTTGGAGAACTGGAGCCGTCGTGAAAGCTAACTTTAAGCGAGAAAAAGCTACAATGGCTTCCGGAGGCCACAAACTAGGATTAGAACCCTTTCTCGTCAGGGCAGTAATGGGTGCAACAATGGTGGAGAAACCTTTAATGAATTTCCTGTAGTAGTTCGCAAAGCCCAGGAACCTTTGTATTGCTTTCAGGGAAAGAGGCTGAGTCCAATCACGAATGGCCGACAACTTTTCCGGATCCATGCGAAGCTCCGTCCCCGAGATGACATAACCGAGGAACGGAATAGATGTTACTTCAAAGGTACATTTGGAAAGCTTGGCGTAGAGATGATTCTCTTGTAAACGGTGTAGCACCTCTTTGACTTGAGTCCTGTGTTCGACAAGATTCTTGGAAAAAATCAGTATGTCGTCCAGATATACCACAACGCTCTGATACAGCATATCACGAAAGATTTCGTTGACGAATCCCTGGAAAACCGCGGGAGCATTACTAAGACCAAACGGCATCACCAAGTATTCGTAATGCCCATCTCGGGTATTAAAGGCAGTCTTCCATTCATCCCCCTCTCGGATGCGTATAAGATTATAAGCTCCTCTCAAGTCGAGTTTTGAAAAAATGCGGGCACCACGAACCCTATCAAATAACTCTGTGATTAGTGGCAAGGGGTATTTATTCTTAATAGTAATGTCGTTTAGGCCGCGGTAGTCGATGCATGGTCTCAACCCCCCGTCCTTTTTCTTCACGAAAAAGAAGCCTGCACCAGCAGGGGAGGAAGAGGGGCGAATGAATCCCTTGAGCATATTGGACTTAATATACTCCGACATGGCTTGAGTCTCGGGAAGAGACAGAGGATATGTGCGACCACGAGGTGGCGTCTTCCCTGGGACAAGGTCAATAGGGCAGTCCCAAGGCCTGTGAGGTGGTAACAGGTCAGCAGCTTGTTCCGAAAATACGTCCTTGTACCCTTGATATGCCTCCGGAATGTGCTCTTCATCCGTTTTGGAGGTAACACGGAGCGGACAAACAGGAGTAAGACAATTAGTGTGACAAAAGGAACTCCAGGACAGAATTTGTGACGACTTCCAATCGATGTGGGGGTTATGACTTTTCAGCCAAGGCATTCCAAGAACCAGATCATGGGGCATTTCTGGGATTACCAAGAGTTCCAAATCTTCCTGATGTAGAGCCCCGACCCGCAGCTTAACTGGCCCCGTGCGCCACATTATGAGACCTTTGGAAATTCTAGTCCCGTTGATAGCCGTCAGTGAAATTGGCCGCTCGATAGGCCGTAACTTTAAACCCAAACTTTGGGCACAGAAGGAAGAAACGAAGTTCCCTGCAGCTCCGGAATCCAATAGGGCTTCACAAGACCTGGAGACTGAATTGGAGACTAGAGTTACTGGAAGCAAGCAGTCCGAAGTTGGAGAAGCTTTTGTCGTAACTCCCAGCTTGACTCCTCCGGAACAAGCTAGGTCTGCCCGTTTCCCGGACGGACTTTACAAGATTTAAGAAAATGATCTGCGGCTCCACAGTAAAGGCAGAGTTTACCCTCACGACGACGCTGTCGTTCTTCCGGAGACAGTCGGGAGCGGTTAATTTGCATGGGCTCATCTGAGCTAGGTGAGGCCACCGGCCTAGGAGTAGGATTCCGGAACCTGGAACGATCCGAACGGTTACGTTCTCTTCCACGCTCCTGCATCCGAAGATCCACCTTGACGCAAAGGGAAATCAAATCTTCTAATGGATCCGGCAGATCTCTAGTAACCAGCTCGTCTTTCAGCCGGTCGGAAAGACCGTTCCAGAAGGCAGCTCTCAGGGCATCATTATTCCAGCGTAGTTCGGAAGCAATGGTCTGGAAATGAACCACGTACTGGCCCACGGAACGGGCGCCCTGCCGAACACGGAGCAAATCGGAAGAAGCAGTGGTCATTCTGCCGGGCTCGTCGAAAATCCTTCGAAAGGACGAGATGAAGTTGGTGTAGTTGGAAACCATGGGATCAGATCGTTCCCATAATGGAGACACCCAATCCAAAGCAGAACCTTCCAACAGAGAAATAATATATGCTACCTTGGACCGGTCTGTAGGAAAGTTGTGTGCAAGTAGCTCGAAATGTACCTCGCACTGGTTCAAGAAACCACGACAATTTTTGGGATTCCCATTATAGCGGGACGGAGTAGGCAACTGAAGGCGTGGAGTGACACCGGCCGATGGTTGAACATTGCTGGCAACGGCAACTGGTGCGACTGCTGGAACAGGAGCCGGAATTACTGAGGCCAGAGACGCCTGAATCTGATCCAGACGCCCGGACAACTGCTGGAGGTACTGCATCACCTGACCTTGTGCTGCTTCCTGACTTTGCACTCGAGAAGCCAGGTTCTGGATGGCACTAGAGTCCGTGTTCCGATCCCCCGAGTCCATGTGGCCTGAGTATACTATCACTGACCTGGTTTGGGAGTGTTGTGGACTCGGGGCTTCTTCCGATGACCGGGAAGAGGAACCGCCACTGGGTCGTAGTAGAGATGGCCGGATGTAGGTCTTCCTCATGCAGAACTAAGACGGCAGGCGGGAGGCCCAGAGGAATTCTTGTAGGTCTCCTGTAAGACAAGACTTGTAGAAATAATGAAGGCTGGGGTACTGAGATATTGGAGACACTGTGGTATTGAAGGCACTGAGGTACTGGGAGTACAGGGAGTGCTGGGAGACCCTTGGAGGCACGGAGGTGTTTGGAGGCACGGAGGTGCTTGGAGGCACGGAGGTGTTTGGAGACACCGAGGTGTTTGGAGGGACGAGGTGCTTGGAGGCACGAGGTGCTTGGAGACACGGAGGTAACTGGAGGCACGGAGGTGCTTTGAGGCGCGGAGGTGCTTGGAGGCACGGGGTGCTTGGAGGCACGAGGTGCTTGGAGGCACGGAGGTGCTTGGAGGCACGGAGGTAACTGGAGGCACGGAGGTAACTGGAGGCACGGAGGTAACTGGAGGCACGGAGGTGCTTGAGGCGCGGAGGTGCTTGGAGGCACGAGGTGCTTGGAGGCACGAGGTGCTTGGAGGCACGGAGGTGCTTGGAGGCACGGAGGTAACTGGAGGCACGGAGGTAACTGGAGGCACGGAGGTAACTGGAGGCACGGAGGTGCTTGAGGCGCGGAGGTGCTTGGAGGCACGAGGTGCTTGGAGGCACGAGGTGCTTGGAGGCACGGAGGTGCTTGGAGGCACGGAGGTGCTTGGAGGCACGAGGTGCTTGGAGACACGGAGGTAACTGGAGGCACGGAGGTGCTTGTAGGCACAGGATGCTTGGAAGCACAGGTTGCTTGTAGGCACAGGATGCTTGCAGGGACAGGATGCTTGGAAGCACAGGATGCTTGCAGGGACAGGATGCTTGGAAGCACAGGATGCTTGCAGGGACGAGGGAGCTCTGGATCATAGCTTCCACAGGAGAAACGAAGATACTCAGGCATCGGATCTCTGCCTGGTATCTGATTTTAAATTCCCCGCCCTAGCCTGATTGGCGGAGCAGGCAGGTGACGTCAGACCTGCTCCGCCTCCTTGCCCTTGCTTGTGATGGCGGCGCCCTTGCTTCCGGGAAGCCGCCGGAGAGCAGCGCCGACCCGCCGCTGAAGCCGGAGACTGACAGGGGAAGAGAGGCGCCGGGCAGACCAGGCCACCCGCAGGGACAAGCGCGGTCGCCGCTGCCCGAGGTTCGTGACACCCCTTCTCTTGAATTTGAACCTCTGTATGTAAGTGTTCAAAGATTTTAGATTTAAAATCGGTCTCACCGAGCCGTCCGGCTTCGGTACCACAACAGTGTGGAGTAATACCCCTTTCCCTGTTGCAGGAGGGGTACCTTAATTATCACCTGCTGGGAATACAGCTTGTGAATGGCTTCCAACACTGCCTCCCTGTCTGCTTGTAAAGCCCCAGCGTCATGCTGAGGGCTTGGCAGAGGCGGGAGAGGGCTTCTGTTCCTGGGAACTGGCTGATTTCTGCAGCCGTTTCCCTCTCCCTCTGTCACGGGGCAGAAATGAGGAACCTTTTGCCCACGTGCCCTTATGGGAACGAAAGGACTGCGCCTGATAATACGGCGTCTTCTTATGTTGAGAGGCGACCTGGGGTAAAAACGTGGATTTCCCAGCTGTTGCCGTGGCCACCAGGTCTGAAAGACCGACCCCAAATAACTCCTCCCCTTTATAAGGCAATACTTCCATATGCCATTTGGAATCCACATCACCTGACCAATGTCGTGTCCATAACCCTCTTCTGGCAGAAATGGACAGCGCACTTACTCTTGATGCCAGTCGGCAAATACCCCGCTGTGCATCACCCATATATAGAAATGCATCTTTAAATGCTCTACAGGCAATAATATACTGTCCCTATCTAGGGTATCAATATTTTCAGTCAGGGAATCCGACCACGCCAACCCAGCACTGCACATCCAGGCTGAGGCGATTGCTGGTCGCAGTATAACACCAGTATGTGTGTAAATACATTTTAGGATACCCTCCTGCTTTCAATCAGCAGGATCCTTAAGGGCGGCCATCTCAGGAGAGGGTAGAGCCCTTGTTTTGACAAGCGTGTGAGCGCTTTATCCCCCCTAGGGGGTGTTTCCCAACGCACCCTAACCTCTGGCGGGAAAGGATATATGCCAACAACTTTTTAGAAATTATCAGGTTTTTTTATCGGGGGAAACCCACGCTTCATCACACACCTCATTTAATTTCTCAGATTCAGGAAAAATAAGAATTTACTTACCGATAATTCTATTTCTCGGAGTCCGTAGTGGATGCTGGGGTTCCTGAAAGGACCATGGGGGGGGGATAGCGGCTCCGCAGGAGACAGGGCACAAAAGTAAAGCTTTCCGATCAGGTGGTGTGCACTGGCTCCTCCCCCTATGACCCTCCTCCAAGCCAGTTAGGTACTGTGCCCGGACGAGCGTACACAATAAGGGAGGAATTTTGAATCCCGGGTAAGACTCATACCAGCCACACCAATCACACCGTACAACTTGTGATCTAAACCCAGTTAACAGTATGATAACAGCGGAGCCTCTGAAAAGATGGCTCACAACAATAATAACCCGATTTTTGTAACTATGTACAAGTATTGCAGATAATCCGCACTTGGGATGGGCGCCCAGCATCCACTACGGACTCCGAGAAATAGAATTATCGGTAAGTAAATTCTTATTTTCTCTATCGTCCTAGTGGATGCTGGGGTTCCTGAAAGGACCATGGGGATTATACCAAAGCTCCCAAACGGGCGGGAGAGTGCGGATGACTCTGCAGCACCGAATGAGAGAACTCCAGGTCCTCCTTAGCCAGGGTATCAAATTTGTAGAATTTAGCAAACGTGTTTGCCCCTGACCAAGTAGCTGCTCGGCAAAGTTGTAAAGCCGAGACCCCTCGGGCAGCCGCCCAAGATGAGCCCACCTTCCTTGTGGAATGGGCATTTACATATTTTGGCTGTGGCAGGCCTGCCACAGAATGTGCAAGCTGAATTGTATTACACATCCAACTAGCAATAGTCTGCTTAGAAGCAAGAGCACCCAGTTTGTTGGGTGCATACAGGATAACAGCAAGTCAGTTTTCCTGACTCCAGCCGTCCTGGAACATATTTTCAGGGCCCTGACAACATCTAGCAACTTGGAGTCCTCCAAGTCCCTAGTAGGTGCAAGGCACCACAATAAGCTGGTTCAGGTGAAACACTGACACCACCTTTAGGGAGAGAACTGGGGACGAGTCCGCAGCTCTGCCCTGTCCGAATGGACAAACAGATATGGGCTTTTTTGAGAAAAAAACCACCAATTTGACACTCGCCTGGTCCAGGCCAGGGCCAAGAGCATGGTCACTTTTCATGTGAGATGCTTCAAATCCACAGATTTGACTGGTTTTAAACCAATGTGATTTGAGGAATCCCAGAACTACGTTGAGATCCCACAGTGCCACTGGAGGCACAAAAGGGGGTTGTATATGCAATACTCCCTTGACAAACTTCTGGACTTCAGGAACTGAAGCCAATTCTTTCTGGAAGAAAATCGACAGGGCCGAAATTTGAACCTTAATGGACCCCAATTTGAGGCCCATAGACACTCCTGTTTGCAGGAAATGCAGGAAACGACCGAGTTGAAATTTCTTTGTGGGGCCTTCCTGGCCTCACACCACGCAACATATTTTCGCCACATGTGGTGATAATGTTGTGCGGTCACCTCCTTTCTGGCTTTGACCAGGGTAGGAATGACCTCTTCCGGAATGCCTTTTTCCCTTAGGATCCGGCTTTCCACCGCCATGCCGACAAACGCAGCTGCGGTAAGTCTTGGAACAGACATGGTACTTGCTGAAGCAAGTCCCTTCTTAGCGGCAGAGGCCATAAGACCTCTGTAAGCATCTCTTGAAGTTCCGGGTACCAAGTCCTTCTTGGCCAATCCGGAGCCATGAGTATAGTTCTTACTCCTCTACGTCTTATAATTCTCAGCACCTTAGGTATGAGAAGCAGAGGAGGGAACACATACACCGACTGGTACACCCACGGTGTTACCAGAACGTCCACAGCTATTGCCTGAGGGTCTCTTGACCTGGCGCAATACCTGTCCCGTTTTTTGTTCAGACGGGACGCCATCATGTCCACCTTTGGTATTTCCCAACGGTTTACAATCATGTGGAAAAAACTTCCCGATGAAGTTTCCACTCTCCCGGGTGGAGGTCGTGCCTGCTGAGGAAGTCTGCTTCCCAGTTTCCATTCCCGGGATGAAACACTGCTGACAGTGCTATCAGATGATTTTCCGCCCAGCGAAAAATCCTTGCAGTTTTTGCCATTGCCCTCCTGCTTCTTGTGTCGCCCTGTCTGTTTACGTGGGCGACTGCCGTGATGTTTTTCCCACTGGATCAATACCGGCTGACCTTGAAGCAGAGGTCTTGCTAAGCTTAGAGCATTATAAATTTACCCTTAGCTCCAGTATATTTATGTGGAGAAAAGTCTCCAGACTTGATCACACTCCCTGGAAATTTTTTCCTTGTGTGACTGCTCCCCAGCCTCTCGGGCTGGGCTCCGTGGTCACCAGCATCCAATCCTGAATGCCGAATCTGCGGCCCTCTAGAAGATGAGCACTCTATAACCACCACAGGAGAGACACCCTTGTCCTTGGATATAGGGTTATCCGCTGATGCATCTGAAGATGCGATCCGGACCATTTGTCCAGCAGATCCCACTGAAAAGTTCTTGCGTGAAATCTGCCGAATGGAATTGCTTCGTAGGAAGCCACCATTTTTACCAGGACCCTTGTGCAATGATGCACTGTTTTTAGGAGGTTCCTGACTAGCTCGGATAACTCCCTGGCTTTCTCTTCCGGGAGAAACACCTTTTTCTGGACTGTGTCCAGAATCATCCCTAGGCACAGCAGACGTGTCGTCGGGATCAGCTGCGATTTTGGAATATTTAGAATCCACCCGTGCTGTTGTAGCAGTATCCGAGATAGTGCTACTCCGACCTCCAACTGTTCCCTGGACTATGCCCTTATCAGGAGATCGTCCAAGTAAGGGATAATTAAGACGCCTTTTCTTCGAAGAAGAATCATCATTTCGGCCAATACCTTGGTAAAGACCCGGGGTGCCGTGGACAATCCAAACGGCAGCGTCTGAAACTGATAGTGACAGTTCTGCACCACGAACCTGAGGTACCCTTAGTGAGAAGGGCAAATTTGGGACATAGAGGTAAGCATCCCTGATGTCCCGGGACACTATATAGTCCCCTTCTTCCTGGTTCGTTATCACTGCTCTGAGTGACTCCATCTTGATTTGAACCTTTGTAAGTGTTCAAAAAAATTTTTAGAATAAGTCTCACCTAGCCTTCTGGCTTCAGTACCACAATATAGTGTGGAATAATACCCCTTTTCTTGTAGTAGGAGGGGTAATTTAATTATCACCTGCTGGGAATACAGCTTGTGAATTTTTTCCCATACTGCCTCCTTGTCGGAGGGAGACCTTGGTAAAGCAGACTTCAGGAGCCTGCGAAGGGGAAACGTCTCGACATTCCAATCTGTACCCCTGGGATACTACTTGTAGGATCCAGGGGTCCTGTACGGTCTCAGCGCCATGCTGAGAACTTGTCAGAAGCGGTGGAACGCTTCTGTTCCTGGGAATGGGCTGCCTGCTGCAGTCTTCTTCCCTTTCCTCTATCCCTGGGCAGATATGATCTTATAGGGACGAAAGGACTGAGGCTGAAAAGACGGTGTCTTTTTCTGCAGAGATGTGACTTAGGGTAAAAACGGCGGATTTTCCAGCAGTTGCCGTGGCCACCAGGTCCGATGGACCGACCCCAAATAACTCCTCTTCCTTTATACGGCAATACACCTTTGTGCCGTTTGGAATCTGCATCACCTGACCACTGTCGTGTCCATAACATCTTCTGGCAGATATGGACATCGCATTTACTCTTGATGCCAGAGTGCAAATATCCCTCTGTGCATCTCGCATATATAGAAATGCATCCTTTAAATGCTCTATAGTCAATACAATACTGTCCCTGTCAAGGGTATCAATATTTTTAGTCAGGGAATCCGACCAAGCCACCCCAGCTCTGCACATCCAGGCTGAGGCGATCGCTGGTCGCAGTATAACACCAGTATGTGTGTATATACTTTTTATGATATTTTCCAGCCTCCTGTCAGCTGGTCCTTGAGGACGGCCCTATCTATAGACGGTACCGCCACTTGTTTTGATAAGCGTGTGAGCGCCTTATCCACCCTAAGGGGTGTTTCCCAACGCGCCCTAACTTCTGGCGGGAAAGGGTATACCGCCCATAATTTTCTATCGGGGGGAACCCACGCATCATCACACACTTTATTTAAATTTATCTGATTCAGGAAAAACTACGGTAGTTTTTTCACATCCCACATAATACCCTCTTTTGTGGTACTTGTAGTATCAGAAATATGAAACACCTCCTTCATTGCCTTTAACGTGTGGCCCTAATAAGGAATACGTTTGTTTATTCACCGTCGACACTGGATTCAGTGTCCCTGTCTGTGTCTGTGTCGACCGACTAAAGTAAACGGGCGTTTTAAAACCCCTGACGGTGTTTTTGAGACGTCTGGACCGGTACTAATTGTTTGTCGGCCGTCTCATGTCGTCAACCGACCTTGCAGCGTGTTGACATTATCACGTAATTCCCTAAATAAGCCATCCATTCCGGTGTCGACTCCCTAGAGAGTGACATCACCATTACAGGCAATTGCTCCGCCTCCTCACCAACATCGTCCTCATACATGTCGACACACACGTACCGACACACAGCACACACACAGGGAATGCTCTGATAGAGGACAGGACCCACTAGCCCTTTGGAGAGACAGAGGGAGAGTTTACCAGCACACACCAAAAACGCTATAATTATATAGGGACAACCTTATATAAGTGTTTTCCCTTATAGCATCTTTTTTATATATTTCTAACGCCAAATTAGTGCCCCCCCTCTCTGTTTTAACCCTGTTTCTGTAGTGCAGTGCAGGGGAGAGCCTGGGAGCCTTCCCTCCAGCCTTTCTGTGAGGGAAAATGGCGCTGTGTGCTGAGGAGATAGGCCCCGCCCCTTTTTCGGCGGCCTCGTCTCCCGCTCTTAACGGATTCTGGCAGGGGTTAAATATCTCCATATAGCCTCCGGAGGCTATATGTGAGGTATTTTTAGCCAAAATAGGTATTCATTTGCCTCCCAGGGCGCCCCCCTCCCAGCGCCCTGCACCCTCAGTGACTGCCGTGTGAAGTGTGCTGAGAGGAAAATGGCGCACAGCTGCAGTGCTGTGCGCTACCTTTAGAAGACTGAGGAGTCTTCTGCCGCCGATTCTGGACCTCTTCTTACTTCAGCATCTGCAAGGGGGCCGGCGGCAAGGCTCCGGTGACCATCCAGGCTGTACCTGTGATCGTCCCTCTGGAGCTGATGTCCAGTAGCCAAGAAGCCAATCCATCCTGCACGCAGGTGAGTTCACTTCTTCTCCCCTAAGTCCCTCGTTGCAGTGATCCTGTTGCCAGCAGGACTCACTGTAAAATAAAAAACCTAAGCTAAACTTTCCTAAGCAGCTCTTTAGGAGAGCCACCTAGATTGCACCCTTCTCGGCCGGGCACAAAAATCTAACTGGCTTGGAGGAGGGTCATAGGGGGAGGAGCCAGTGCACACCACCTGATCGGAAAGCTTTACTTTTGTGCCCTGTCTCCTGCGGAGCCGCTATCCCCCCCCCATGGTCCTTTCAGGAACCCCAGCATCCACTAGGACGATAGAGAAACTACAGGTAGTTTTTCCTCACTGAACATAATACCCCTATTGGTGGTACTCGTATTATCAGAAATGTGTAAAACATTTTCCATTGCCTCAATCATGTAACGTGTGGTCCTACTGGAAGTCATATTTGTCTCTTCACCGTCGACACTGGAGTCAGTATCCGTGTCGGCGTCTGTATTTGCCATCTGAGGTAACGGGCGCTTTAGAGCCCCTGACGGCCTATGAGACGTCTGGACAGGCACAAGCTGAGTAGCCGGCTGTCTCATGTCAATCACTGTCTTTTGTAAAGAGCTGACACGGTCATAATTCCTTCCAGCAGTTCATCCACTCAGGTGTCGACCCCCTAGGGGGTGACATCCCTATTACAGGCAATTTGCTCCGCCTCCACATCATTTTCCTCCTCATACATGTCGACACAAACGTACCGACACACAGCACACACAGGGAATGCTCTGATAGAGGACAGGACCCCACTAGCCCTTTGGGGAGACAGAGGGAGAGTTTGCCAGCACACCCAGAGCGCTATATATATATATAGGGATAACCTTATATAAGTGTTTTTCCCCTTATAGCTGCTGTATTGTTTATACTGCGCCTAATTAGTGCCCCCCTCTCTTTTTTAACCCTTTCTGTAGTGTAGTGACTGCAGGGGAGAGCCAGGGAGCTTCCCTCCAACGGAGCTGTGAGGGAAAATGGCGCCAGTGTGCTGAGGAGATAGGCTCCGCCCCTTTCTCGGCGGCCTTTTCTCCCGTTTTTCAGTGTAATCTGGCAGGGGTTAAAATTCATCCATATAGCCCTGGGGGCTATATGTGATGTATTTTCGCCAGCCAAGGTGTTTTTATTGCTGCTCAGGGCGCCCCCCCCTAGCGCCCTGCACCCTCAGTGACCGAAGTGTGAAGTGTGCTGAGGAGCAATGGCGCACAGCTGCAGTGCTGTGCGCTACCTTGGTGAAGACAGGATGTCTTCTGCCGCCGATTTTCCGGACCTCTTCTTGCTTCTGGCTCTGTAAGGGGGCCGGCGGCGCGGCTCTGGGACCGGACTCCATGGCTGGGCCTGTGTTCGATCCCTCTTGAGCTAATGGTGTCCAGTAGCCTAAGAAGCCCAATCCACTCTGCACGCAGGTGAGTTCGCTTCTTCTCCCCTTAGTCCCTCGATGCAGTGAGCCTGTTGCCAGCAGGTCTCACTGAAAATAAAAAACCTAAACTAAAACTTTCACTAAGAAGCTCAGGAGAGCCCCTAGTGTGCACCCTTCTCGTTCGGGCACAGAGATCTGAGGCTTGGAGGAGGGTCATGGGGGGAGGAGCCAGTGCACACCAGATAGTCCTAAAGCTTTACTTTTGTGCCCAGTCTCCTGCGGAGCCGCTATTCCCCATGGTCCTTACGAAGTTCCCAGCATCCACTAGGACGTCAGAGAAAAGTGAATTAAACTATACAGGGACTGTGTGCCACATGAGACCACAGAACCCCTGTATAAAATGATCCAACCACTTCATTGTAATGTCATTCATATTACAGGTGTAGGAAAACATACACAAGTTGGAAGCCTTGATAAAGCCAGAGTACACAGAGTAAGGAGAATGTGAGGATTAGCGGGTATGTGTAAATAAATAGTAACAAGAAGTGGCTTAATAGGTAACAGTCTGCTGTGCGCACTGTCTTTCTCAGCTTAGTCAAACTTGTTCTAGACTCCCAGTGTCTGCACTGTGAAGGGAACCCAATACACTTCTATAATGCTTCTCCATGAAGCACACCTGGAGAGGTTAGATCGTTGTCAGAAAGGAGGACACTGCTTAAAATGTCACCACGGGGACAGCAAACATAACAGGCTGCACCTTAAGGTACTGGGGCACTTTCTGCTTTCAGCATATATTTATCACAGGTCATTTACGTGAAACTTGTGCTGTCACCTTGGTAGGCAGGTGGTAGATATACACAATGCACTAATGTACCACTAACCCAAGAGCCACTATAATCCAATATTGTATCTTGCAATTTACTTATGACCAAGTGTTTTAAGAGGACCATTTAGAAGTTCATACACGCACCTTGTCGTTTACACGCATGGCGTTCTTTAGATGCCATTCCTCCTCTTCCTCATCCCAATACTGTTCAAACTGCTCCTGGCAAATCTCACAGATCTGCAAAGGAAGGAACAGATTAGGAAATTGGGTAAAATCGGATATTACCAGAGTGAGTTGCAGGATCATGTCGTGGGTGTAATGTAATTCTAGGCTGTAGGGAAGTACCTCGTCGGCTCCGGCAGGACCAGCTTGCACACTCTGAAATTCCTTCTCCTTCGCAGCCTCCTGAGTTTTTAGTATGACCTCCTCATGTACTCTCTCAAAGAACTGACTCTTAGCCCTTTCTTCCAAGTCTGCAATTTCTTCAAATTCTATCCAATCCTGGACGGAGAAAATTTGGATTTCAGATCAAACGTTTTAGACTTTAATGGAGTATTGGCCCTTTACTGCCCCCTCCCTGCTTCTCATTAAAAAAAACAGAAAAAGGAGCACCAAAGTCAAATAAAAAACAAACGAACAGATTATAAAAAGCATAGCACATTTTTGACAAACTGGTGTTGGTGGCCGATTCCGCTAAGGAAATAATGATGTCCATCTGTAGTTAAGAATAGTTATATATTGCTAGACACGAAAAGGGGCATTCACAATATATATGTATATATCTATATCTATTGAGGTGGATGCCATTTTGGTGTTGTGCTCTTCCTGAATGGCACATTACATTGCAGTATTGCTAGATATTCTCCACACTTCATAGAATTGCGCAGGAAAGCTAGTGATGTTGCAGGTACTGCAATGGGGTAAAATGCTCATAGTATCTGAAGCTTGATTCTCTTGATTGGCTGGTATAACAGATGTAGGCAAAACGGAGATACAACATACATCATTACTAACTCTCACCGCACCCCCCCTCCCCCCCAAAAAACCCTCCAGGTTAGTAAAAGAGAATCAGTGAAGTAGACTGCTTGCAGAAAGTAAAAGGTCAGTATAAAAAGGGATCACCAAAGCACAATTTCAAACTTAGAGACACCTTATGAAAATCAATATCCAGTTATACATGCCCCAGCCCTGTATAGCCCTTTCCATTAATCCACACATACACAATATAAAACTCACCCTCAAGCTATAGTACCACCTCCGGTGGGTTATTTTTCTACTGACATCCTTTTCAGTTCGGTTTTGCCGATAATGCCAATCCAAATGGTCAGCATATACATCAGTCTGAGATTTGGTAAACCTCATGCCACATGAATAGCACTGGATGCCAGTGTATAACCGGTTTATAACACTGTCGTAACGCCTGCAAGTAGAAATGCACATTAACACCTACATAGGAAAAATAAATGATACCCAAACAAATTCATATGTAGCATTTATCTGTAAACCACAAGTGATTGTTGTGTGCACTCTTCCCTTTGGCACTGGCTTGCCGTATTAGCTTAAGACTACACAATAATAGTTCTTCCTTTAAATGCTGTGCTATAGACAACCTTAAAGTGTACTCAACCTCCAGTGGGGCCGATTCAATTTATTGCGATGTTAATAGTGCCAAGAAGGTCCCGGCGCTATTCAATTGAGTGCGATGTTAAGTCAGAGAATGCCCGTTCTCCCAGACTAAACATGGCATTTTGTCGGGAGAACTGGCATTCTCCGACATAAGTACCCGTCGCAATGCTGTATCCGACGCGCTAAGGGCAAAAATCAGCATTGCACTGTCACTTTGCTAGATTTCCCCTCGCACCCCCCTCCGTGGGTTCCATTTGGCCGCAATAAACTAAATAGACCCCAGTGTGCACGGAGCCATATGCAGTCTATCAATTCACAAAACACCTACAGGCATAGTTGACCCTAAATATTGGATACAGTATTCTCAAGCTATTGTTCTGCCTAGAAAATGACTACCATTACTGGCCTAGACAGAGGAATACACATCAAGAAATCTGGACATTAGGAAGATTATTATAAAGATGGCAACTTCTGGGCATACACTTGTATGTTAGGAAGTCTAGACTAAGTTCCATTGGGACAAAGGTTCTCTGCAAGGCACTGCATCAATTGATGGGTCTATATAAAACACACTCACTGTTTGAGAACATCCATAGCGAAGCCAGTTAAGTCAGGAACATCTTGATCCTCTGTGGGATCTTCTTCTTCCTCCTCCTCCTCCTCCACTGCCTCCTCCTCTTCTTCCTCCTCCGGTGCAGGCTTTGTAGAGTTTTCGGTTGATTCTAAAATATATTGTTTAAAAAAATAAATCATCATGTTTGAGCAATAAAAATAGAGACGGGTATCTGCACTAGACTTTTCAAAAAGTAGAAATGCCATTTGGAACAGAGGTGCGAAGCAGTCCAACAATTAGACAATTGGGCAGTGCAACAAAGAAAAATAGAGAACTACTGCGCCCTTAGCGGCAGCAGTTGAGGTTGACTCTGGGTGTCACTAAACACCCCCAATTCAGAATATACAACCAACAAAATTAGGGGAAATTTATATTTGGTGGACAATAAGTGTATATGAGGAACTGAGCCCTTTTTTCTGTTTTTCACTCTTTCATATATTTGGACACATGGAGAGTCGTAGAACACATTATCAGAAGATATAAGGACTACATCTCAAAGACTGTGTAAAGACTCTTTTGGGTATATCCAACCCTATAACACGTTGAATGCTATTGTAATTGCGAGAGATAATTCATACGATCCATACTAGTGTACTTTTTTTGAAGCAGTGCGCAGCAGAGGAAACAAATTGGGCAGTGCAGCTTCTCTCATCTTATAGAACGTAATTAATAAATGCTGCCTCAATGCTAATAGTTGCTATGGGCAACTTAAAGGAGCTGCACCAGAGAGGGGCAACAGCTTGCTATTTGGCTCTTAGTCTGGTGTCTGTAGAAAGTTTGTTTTACAGATAAGTCACAGTTCCTCATGGTATTGGAAGATTCTGTACACTTACGAGAGGAAGAAGTTTCAGCCTGTGACACTTTGAGAATTCCCGTGGAAAGCAGTTTTGAGAACAATTCATTAACATCCAGCTGACCCAAGTGATTTTCAGGATTAGGAAACGAAGCACCTGGAAACAAAAAAAACACCCCACGATCACAATTAACACATGTAATAACAAAATCATTGTTCCCATAATTACAGCACACACAAAGCTTCCACCACATATGATCTTTCCACTTGCAGTCCAATGGGTGCAGGACTAACAAATACTTTACATCATATGAACAACCGTAAATAACCAATCTTTCCCTCTCCCATAAACCATTCAAGGTTGTAAGTTAAGTGTAACATCTGTCAAATTACTTTTTCTGTCAGCCACTAGGGGACACTGGAACAACTTCAAGACCGTGGGGTGATGGTCGCTTACAGGGAGCTGGCACTTTTAATAATCTAAGAAGTGAAAGACTCCTCCCCCTCTATCCCCCATCATACCTCAGTTTTGAATTTGTGCTGAGGGAGCCAGTCACTGCTGACCGAGCTCCTGCTCAGTTCCTTTTACTTTCATTTTTAGTTCAATATTCTAAGGACTTAGTTCCCTTTGGCCTCAGGAACCCTTTGCCACTTACGAGAGAAGTGGGGTCCGGGTAACACACCAGCAGCGTTCAGCAGCAATAGGAACAGCATTTATCAGAAAAGTGCTGTCCGAGAGAAGTGAACACCAGCAGCAGCTGCCTCCTGAACACAACCTGAGGCATTCTGCTTTGGAGAGAGCTCCTTTCTGGGAGCACAGCAGAACCCGCGTCCAGCGCAGCGGCGCCTTCCCTCTCCTCTGCCCGCGTGTGTTCCTTTCTACACTGTCACGCTGACAATACACAGCGTCTTCCTCCCGCTATAAGTTTCTGGTAGGGGTGGTCTCCCTGCATTGCCCAGTGATTGCAAAAACACGCTGTAGCGCATATTTTACCCACTTTTGAAGTCCAGGGACTCGCTTTTCAAAAATGGGAGGGTCCCTGCCGGGGGGGGGGGGGGGGAACGCTTCGCAGCAGCAAATCAGCGTTTGCTGTATTCTTAATGTGCAGCGGCTTCACAGGGTCCCTGGAACAGTATGCAAAACTCCCAGGGTCGCTGCGGAAGACTGTGTTGTCTCTGCTGTGGGTGCATTTAAGGGGAATCCAACGGCTGGCAGATGTGTGTATGTGCTGCTTCGGGGGGAGCCAGTGACTGACTGCTGCAGGGGGAAGGGGCACTGGTGGGGGGCCCGTTGACTGTGTGGGGGTGGCGCTGGAGACCGCTGCCGGGGGGGGGGGGGGAAGACAGAGGAGGGTCACTGGGGTGTGTGTGTGTGTGTGTGTGTGTGTGTGTGTGTGTGTGTGTGTGTGTGTGTGTGTGTGTGCGTGTATGCACAGCCCAGCAGCATTGTCACTCCCCCCTCCCACTAATTTTATACTGTCCAAATCAAGGTCAGTGATTTTTTTATTTGAATCATTAAGATTAATAAGAACCTTAATTCCAATGGGAACTAGAAAAGGACAGACGGGACCCCAATTTTTAAAAGTGAGCGGTCCCTGGGACCCACTTTTTTTTCGGCTCAGCGCGATCACTGCTGCCACGCGCAGCAGAAGGGGGAATAGTGGCAGCCAATGCCCGCCCCTCCTCTCTCCACTTCTGTGCTGCCAGAGCATAGCAGCGATGGTGCCGCAGCATAGGAAGGGGGCGGAGTTGGCGGGTTTTAACCCGTCGATCAAGAGTGCTTTTCTCAGCTAGGCATTCAATAGCAACATTGTTTTTTTCCCTCAGGAATCTGCACTGTAAAACAGACAGGTGCACATTGCTACAGACCGCCAGAAACCAAGGAGCCTGCACAAAACACACAGGCTGGTGGCTGAGGGGATGTAGAATAGGGGAGGCATTCCAATATTACACCTCCCCGTATCCTGATATTCCGCTCTTTTTTCTCTCTGTCTATATTATTGAGACTGTTGGGGTCAGTTGTCTGTCTCCACTGTGTCCGTCACAATGGCAGGCAAGGCACCAGCGAATAAGGAGTCACAAAAAATATATTTGTCTGTGCAGAGTAACAAAAAGCCAACACAGACGATTCCTCTATGTTATGCATGTGCCTCGGAGGTTACTTTAGTTAATCCGTCCCACGACATAAATTTTTCCCCCTGGCGGTAGCACTCACAGGAACCATCTCGCAATTACACACTGAGGTGGCTGCCTTACGGAAGACTCGTGAGGCGGTTAGGGATATGCCTCAAAATGAGGTACCCTCTATTGCTACGGAACCGCCCTGGGTGGCAGGGCTAGCCAAGTCGGTAGAAGGGCTCACAAAATGCTTGGACACATCCAGTAAACAACCGTAGACGGTGGCTAAGAAACGTCCAGTACCATTAATTCTTCAGTCCGATGAATCCGGGGATTCTTAGGATGAAGCTGAAGACGGCGATTGCGAGTTGGGCAAAATTACTGACGCAGACGACGAAGTTACACTGGAACCTTCTCAAAGGGTTGCTCTTATTTTGACTATAAATACAAGTTTTGAACATTTCCGAGACGACGACACCAGATTTGCCAGATACAGCGTTATTTGGTATAAAACGGCGTTCAATGGTCACTTAACCATTTTTCAAATAAACTGGATGATCAGCTGACGGAGGCTTGGAAAAACCCAGACAAACTGTTTCAGAAGCCCAAAAGATTCCTCAGGATTTATCGGTTTCCATCGACTGACTGAAAAATGGAAGAAGTCACCTTGAGTGGACTCCTCTATATCCAGGTTGTCCAAGAAGACGGCATTACCTGTATGGGAGCAACTTCGTTGAAAGAACCGTCTGACAGGAAGCTGGACACCAATTTGAAGTCTATCTATTCAGCCGCAAGCATCTCACTCAGACAACCTTGGTAAGTTCCTGGGTGAACAAGGCAGTGGAGCATTGGGCCACTAAATTGATAAAAGGATTTACAAGAGGGAGTTCCGTTAGAAGTAGTGGTGATCTTAGCGGAACGTATCAAGGAATCTGCTATATACTTAGGAGAAGCGGCTAGAGATATCGGACAAGTTCATTCGAGGATATCAGCAGCAACTATTGCAGCCAGAAGAGTTCTTTGGCTTCAGTCATGGCAAGTGGACACAGTCAAGAGCAGCAGCGGAAGCACTTCCGTTTACAGGCGATATTCTTTTTGGAAAAGAACTAGACTTGTTAATTTCTCAGGCTACAGGTGGTAAAATAAGAATTTACTTACCGATAATTCTATTTCTCGGAGTCCGTAGTGGATGCTGGGGTTCCTGAAAGGACCATGGGGAATAGCGGCTCCGCAGGAGACAGGGCACAAAAAGTAAAGCTTTAGGATCAGGTGGTGTGCACTGGCTCCTCCCCCTATGACCCTCCTCCAAGCCAGTTAGGTACTGTGCCCGGACGAGCGTACACAATAAGGGAGGAATTTTGAATCCCGGGTAAGACTCATACCAGCCACACCAATCACACCGTACAACTTGTGATCTAAACCCAGTTAACAGTATGATAACAGCGGAGCCTCTGAAAAGATGGCTCACAACAATAATAACCCGATTTTTGTAACTATGTACAAGTATTGCAGATAATCCGCACTTGGGATGGGCGCCCAGCATCCACTACGGACTCCGAGAAATAGAATTATCGGTAAGTAAATTCTGATTTTCTCTATCGTCCTAGTGGATGCTGGGGTTCCTGAAAGGACCATGGGGATTATACCAAAGCTCCCAAACGGGCGGGAGAGTGCGGATGACTCTGCAGCACCGAATGAGAGAACTCCAGGTCCTCTTTTGCCAGGATACCAAATTTGTAGAATTTTACAAACGTGTTCTCCCCTGACCACGTAGCTGCTCGGCAGAGTTGTAATGCCGAGACCTCTCGGGCAGCCGCCCAAGATGAGCCCACCTTCCTTGTGGAATGGGCCTTAACCGATTTAGACTGTGGCAGGCCTGCCTCAGAATGTGCAAGTTGAATTGTGTTACAAATCCAACGAGCAATCGCCTGCTTAGAAGCAGGCGCACCCAACTTGTTGGGTGCATACAGTATAAACAGCGAGTCAGATTTTCTGACTCCAGCTGTCCTGGAACATATTTTCAGGGCCCTGACAACTCCTAGCAACTTGGAGTCCTCCAAGTCCCTAGTAGGTGCAAGGCACCACAATAAGCTGGTTCAGGTGAAACACTGACACCACCTTAGGGAGAGAACTGGGGACGAGTCCGCAGCTCTGCCCTGTCCGAATGGACAAACAGATATGGGCTTTTTTGAGAAAAAAACACCAATTTGACACTCGCCTGGTCCAGGCCAGGGCCAAGAGCATGGTCACTTTTTATGTGAGATGCTTCAAATCCACATATTTGACTGGTTTTAAACCAATGTGATTTGAGGAATCCCAGAACTACGTTGAGATCCCACAGTGCCACTGGAGGCACAAAAAAGGGGTTTGTATATGCAATACTCCCTTGACAAACTTCTGGACTTCAGGAACTGAAGCCAATTCTTTCTGGAAGAAAATTTACAGGGCCGAATTTGAACCTTAATGGACCCCAATTTGAGGCCCATAGACACTCCTGTTTGCAGGAAATGCAGGAAACGACCGAGTTGAAATTTCTTTGTGGGGCCTTCCTGGCCTCACACCACGCAACATATTTTCGCCACACGTGGTGATAATGTTGTGCGGTCACCTCCTTTCTGGCTTTGACCAGGGTAGGAATGACCTCTTCCGGAATGCCTTTTTTCCCTTAGGATCCGGCTTTCCATCGCCATGCCGACAAACGCAGCTGCGGTAAGTCTTGGAACAGACATGGTACTTGCTGAAGCAAGTCCCTTCTTAGCGGCAGAGGCCAGAAGACCTCTGTAAGCATCTCTTGAAGTTCCGGGTACCAAGTCCTTCTTGGCCAATCCGGAGCCATGAGTATAGTTCTTACTCCTCTACGTCTTATAATTCTCAGCACCTTAGGTATGAGAAGCAGAGGAGGGAACACATACACCGACTGGTACACCCACGGTGTTACCAGAACGTCCACATCTATTGCCTGAGGGTCTCTTGACCTGGCGCAATACCTGTCCCGTTTTTTGTTCAGACGGGACGCCATCATGTCCACCTTTGGTATTTCCCAACGGTTTACAATCATGTGGAAAAAACTTCTCAATGAAGTTTCCACTCTCCCGGGTGGAGGTCGTGCTGAGGAAGTCTGCTTCCCAGTTTCCATTCCCGGGATGAAAAACTGCTGACAGTGTTATCACATGATTTTCCGCCCAGCGAAAAGTCCTTGCAGTTTCTGCCATTGCCCTCCTGCTTCTTGTGTCGCCCTGTCTGTTTACGTGGGCGACTGCCGTGATGTTTTTCCCACTGGATCAATACCGGCTGACCTTGAAGCAGAGGTCTTGCTAAGCTTAGAGCATTATAAATTTACCCTTAGCTCCAGTATATTTATGTGGAAAAAAGTCTCCATACTTGATCACACTCCCTGGAAATTTTTTCCTTGTGTGACTGCTCCCCAGCCTCTCAGGCTGGGCTCCGTGGTTACCAGCATCCAATCCTGAATGCCGAATCTGCTGCCCTCTAGAAGATGAGCACTCTATAACCACCACAGGAGAGACACCCTTGTCCTTGGATATTGGGTTATCCGCTGATGCATCTGAAGATGCGATCCGGACCATTTGTCCAGCAGATCCCACTGAAAAGTTCTTACGTGAAATCTGCCGAATGGAATTGCTTCGTAGGAAGCCACCATTTTTACCAGGACCCTTGTGCAATGATGCACTGTTTTTAGGAGGTTCCTGACTTGCTCGGATAACTCCCTGGCTTTCTCTTCCGGGAGAAACACCTTTTTCTGGACTGTGTCCAGAATCATCCCTAGGCACAGCAGACGTGTCGTCGGGATCAGCTGCGATTTTGGAATATTTAGAATCCACCCGTGCTGATTGTAGCAGTATCCGAGATAGTGCTACTCCGACCTCCAACTGTTCCCTGGACTATGCCCCTATCAGGAGATCGTCCAAGTAAGGGATAATTAAGACGCCTTTTCTTCGAAGAAGAATCATCAATTCGGCCATTACCTTGGTAAAGACCCCAGGGTGCCGTGGACAATCCAAACGGCAGCGTCTGAAACTGATAGTGACAGTTCTGCACCACGAACCTGAGGTACCCTTAGTGAGAAGGGCAAATTTGGGACATAGAGGTAAGCATCCCTGATGTCCCGGGACACTATATAGTCCCCTTATTCCTGGTTCGTTATCACTGCTCTGAGTGACTTCATCTTAATTTGAACCTTTGTAAGTGTTCAAAAAAAATTTTTAGAATAAGTCTCACCTAGCCTTCTGGCTTCAGTACCACAATATAGTGTGGAATAATACCCCTTTTCTGTAGTAGGAGGGGTAATTTAATTATCACCTGCTGGGAATACAGCTTGTGAATTTTTTCCCATACTACCTCCTTGTCGGAGGGAGACTTGGTAAAGCAGACTTCAGGAGCCTGCGAAGGGGAAACGTCTCGACATTCCCATCTGTACCCCCGGGATACTACTTGTAGGATCCAGGGGTCCTGTACGGTCTCAGCGCCATGCTGAGAACTTGTCAGACGCGGTGGAACGCTTCTGTTCCTGGGAATGGGCTGCCTGCTGCAGTCTTCTTCCCTTTCCTCTATCCCTGGGCAGATATGATCTTATAGGGACGAGAGGACTGAGGCTGAAAAGACGGTGTCTTTTTCTGCAGAGATGTGACTTAGGGTAAAAAACGGTGGATTTTCCAGCAGTTGCCGTGACCACCAGGTCCGATGGACCGACCCCAAACAAGTCCTCTTCCTGTATACGGCCATACTGTGCCGTTTGGAATCTGCATCACCTGACCACTGTCGTGTCCATAACATCTTCTGGCAGTTATGGACATCGCGTTTATTCATGATGCCAGAGTGCAAATATCCCTCTGTGCATCTCGCATATATAGAAATGCTCTATAGTCAATAAAATACTGTCCCTGTCAAGGGTATCAATATTTTTAGTCAGGGAATCCGACCAAGCCACCCTAGCTCTGCACATCCAGGCTGAGGCGATCGCTGGCCGCAGTATAACACCAGTATGTGTGTATATACTTTTTATTATATTTTCCAGCCTTGTCAGCTGGTCCTTGAGGACGGCCCTATCTATAGACGGTACCGCCACTTGTTTTGATAAGCGTGTGAGCGCCTTATCCACCTTAAAGGGTGTTTCCCAACGCGCCCTAACTTCTGGCGGGAAAGGGTATACCGCCCATAATTTTCTATCGGGGGGAACCCACGCATCATCACACACTTTATTTAATTTATCTGATTCAGGAAAAACTATGGTAGTTTTTTCACATCCCACATAATACCCTCTTTTGTGGTACTTGTAGTATCAGAAATACGTAACACCTCCTTCATTGCCTTTAACGTGTGGCCCTAATAAGGAATACGTTTGTTTATTCACCGTCGACACTGGATTCAGTGTCCCTGTCTGTGTCTGTGTCGACCGACTAAAGTAAACGGGCGTTTTAAAACCCTTGACGGTGTTTTTGAGACGTCTGGACCGTACTAATTGTTTGTCGGCCGTCTCATGTCGTCAACCGACCTTGCAGCGTGTTGACATTATCACGTAATTTCCTAAATAAGCCATCCATTCCGGTGTCGACTCCCTAGAGAGTGACATCACCATTACAGGCAATTGCTCCGCCTCCTCACCAACATCGTCCTCCTACCTGTCGACACACACGTACCGACACACAGCACACACACAGGGAATGCTCTGATAGAGGACAGGACCCACTAGCCCTTTGGAGAGACAGAGGGAGAGTTTGCCAGCACACACCAAAAACGCTATAATTATATAGGGACAACCTTATATAAGTGTTTTCCCTTATAGCATCTTAATATATATATAAGCATATCGCCAAATTAGTGCCCCCCCTCTCTGTTTTAACCCTGTTTCTGTAGTGCAGTGCAGGGGAGAGCCTGGGAGCCTTCCCTCCAGCCTTTCTGTGAGGGAAAATGGCGCTGTGTGCTGAGGAGATAGGCCCCGCCCCTTTTTCGGCGGCCTCGTCTCCCGCTCTTAACGGATTCTGGCAGGGGTTAAATATCTCCATATAGCCTCCGGAGGCTATATGTGAGGTATTTTTAGCCAAAATAGGTATTCATTTGCCTCCCAGGGCGCCCCCCTCCCAGCGCCCTGCACCCTCAGTGACTGCCGTGTGAAGTGTGCTGAGAGGAAAATGGCGCACAGCTGCAGTGCTGTGCGCTACCTTTAGAAGACTGAGGAGTCTTCTGCCGCCGATTCTGGACCTCTTCTTACTTCAGCATCTGCAAGGGGGCCGGCGGCAAGGCTCCGGTGACCATCCAGGCTGTACCTGTGATCGTCCCTCTGGAGCTGATGTCCAGTAGCCAAGAAGCCAATCCATCCTGCACGCAGGTGAGTTCACTTCTTCTCCCCTAAGTCCCTCGTTGCAGTGATCCTGTTGCCAGCAGGACTCACTGTAAAATAAAAAACCTAAGCTAAACTTTCCTAAGCAGCTCTTTAGGAGAGCCACCTAGATTGCACCCTTCTCGGCCGGGCACAAAAATCTAACTGGCTTGGAGGAGGGTCATAGGGGGAGGAGCCAGTGCACACCACCTGATCCTAAAGCTTTACTTTTTGTGCCCTGTCTCCTGCGGAGCCGCTATTCCCCATGGTCCTTTCAGGAACCCCAGCATCCACTAGGACGATAGAGAAATCTACCTTCTTACCAACCCTTCTACCACCACCTAAGCACTTATACTGGAACCTCCTTTCGTTCCACTCAACCTTTTAGGGGATGCGGTAGATATACACCCTTGCAAGGTAGAGGTCGCGGCAAGCAACCAGTCGTTGCTTGTCGGCCAGACCCAAAATCTGCAGAAAAGACCGTGGTATGACAGTCTCCCTTCCCACCGGGGTCCAAGTACGGTGGGAACGCGGCTTTGAAACTTTCAGGATGCCTGGTTCAAGATATCAGACAATACGTGGATTTGCAATATCATTTCCTAAGGGTACAAGTTAGATTTCGCCGCAAAAGAAATATTTTACGACAAGTCTTCCACTTCTTCTGGATTTTGCCCTTCAAGCTACAATACAGTCCTTGGTGGAATCGGCTGCGTTAATGCCAGTACTACCGCTTTCATTTTCAGTTTGGAACCTTACCATTCGGTCTGTCCGCAGCACCCAGGGTGTTTACCAAGGTCATGTCAGTGATGATTGCACACCTCAGATCATTTTGAGTCACAATAATACCATACCTAGACGTCCTCATCAAAGCTCCATCCAATCTCGTTCTACAGTAGCATGCTCTATTAACACACACTATTAGAACACTGATGGATAATCAATTTTCGGAAATCCAACCAAGCAGTCACAGCGTATCCAGTATCTCGGTTGAAGATCTACATGGAACGAACAGCACAGTTACAAAAAAGACTGATGCTTCATTAGCGTTTTATGATCTCCCACGTTGAGGGTGGCCTTCTACTAAGCAGACCTTGGCCCGCTGGATTCGGTTGACTATTCATCAAGCCTATCTACACCAATCTAGGTTATCTCCATTATCCATTGCAGCACACTGCACGCTCAGTTGGGTCTTCCTAGGCCGCTAGTAGGGTAAGGGTGAGCTACGACGTCTCAACTCTGTAGAGCAGCCACCAACTCTGTAGAGCAGCCACGTGGTCCAGGATTCATATGTTTGCCAAATTCTACAAGTTTGATACTTTTGCGGCTTCATCTTCACGGTTTGGCAGTTTTATTTTGCAAGTTCCTCAGCGATCTCCCGCCCAGGGGGGAACTTTGGGACGTCCCCACGGTCTTGGAAGTTCTGCCAGTGCCCCCTAGTGGCTGACAGAAAAAGAGGATTTTGGTACTTACCGATAAATCCCTTTTTCGGAAGCCATAGGGAACTCTGGCCGCCCAACCGTCGCTGTTACCTTGCCTTAATTATTGTTCTATTTAACTATGTGCCCTCCTCCCTCATATATAGTTTTGTTCTCTCATTCCAGTCTTCTCTCGGCTAATTCATAACTGAGGAATGATGGAGGAGGAGCCTGTTTCACTTTTTAGATTATTTAAAGTGCCAGCTCCCTGTATGCCTCCATCACCACCCTACGGTCTTGAAGTTGTGCCAGTGTCCCCTATGGCTTCCGAAAAAGGGATTCATCAGTACCAAAATCTTCCTTTAAAGTACACTTGTAGCCCAAACAAATATATTGCAACACATTTTACCGGTACCCGTTGGCACAACAAACCACAATTAGACAATACTTCATGTCCAGTGTACATGCACAAAAAAATAAAATACCTCAAGATGGTGCAGACTTGGGTGACCCAGCATATGCCAGGTCCCTTTATATACTAGACATACTTATTTATAAGCTTGAAATACAGTTTTATAGATAAAGCAAAAGATTTCACATTTATAAATAAAAGTACTTAAAAGGCCTACCTGGTTGGTGATTAACAAATACTCCAGTATTAGGTGCTTGTGCTGAGGATATTAATGGTTCCTGATTAAACGGAGCTTGTTGGGAAACACCACCAATAGGCAGGAACTGAAACAATTTGAAAAAGATGTAAATAAAACGCTTCAAAATAACCCAGCCACAAAACACTCTTAATTACCCTGCAATGATGGGGACCTATAATACTGTTACGACATACCTTACTGTATCATAAACAAAAAAAAACACTACAGTTTACGCTGTAATTAACAGTTGAATCCAGATTGCAAGATGTTAACTGCATTCTTAAGCAGTCACCTTTCTGCTTTGTACACAGGGGGCAATTCAAACTGCAGCGATCGCAGTCTGAATCTTTTTGTGGTGTGCGCACATGCAGTGGCCGCAGTGCGCACCCCTGGAGCCCAGTGAGATGCTATCAGCATCTCTTGGCTCCGATCACCTCTGCCCGATTGACAGGCAGAGGCAGTCGTGGGGCGAGGCGTGCCAACAGCGTTAGAACGCTGTTGGTGCTGGACAATCCGGACTACGGATCGTTTTGGGGCGGCCCGCGGCAGCTGGGACCCAGGATGCGACAAGAAGCTCCCTGCCAGCGCACAGGAACTGCGCTGGCAGGGAGCTACTTGTCAGGTACAAAAGCATCGCAGCCATGCAATGCTTTTGTACCTTTGCAGCGGGGCAGACTAGCCCTGTGCTGGGCGGCGTCCCCCCCCCCCCCCCCCCCTCCCCATCTAGGATCAACTCTGAATTACCCCCCAAATTCCCATCTATTGCAAGCAGCCATCTATATTGGGCAGTACTCATGGTGCAATGGTTAGCATTACTGCCTCACAGCACTAATGTCCCAACTGTGGAGTTTGTGTATTTTCACCGTGCTTGCGTGGGTTTTCTCCGGGTGCTCCGGTTTCCTCCCACAATATACTGGTAGGATAATTGGACCCTTACAAAATTAACCCTAGCATGAGTTTGCACATGTGATTGGGAATATAGATTGTAAGCTCCACTGGGGCAGGGACTAATGTGAATGGCCAAATATGCTCTTTAAAGCGCTGCAGAATATGCGTGCGCTATGTAAATAACTGGTAATACATAAATAAGTAAAGTTGTAATTGTAGAATAGTATATTTTAAAATTAGAAAAGAGGCTTCGATGCAGAAATTTAGAGATACTTGCTTAGGCTGGAGAAGCCAGCAGGGAACAGAAAATAAATAGATAGTAATACATTTAATAAAATTATGCACCTACTTTAAAATGTGAATTTAAACAATGAATTAGGATCCATATGATTAAATTCAACCGCTGCCAATTTTATATTTTTAATCCCCTTGGTCAGCCAATTTCACACAAAATATAAAAAACTTACTGGTGGGTTTGATTGCATATTTCCAGGCATGTTGAAGTTTCCAAATGGAGGTCCTTGTTGATTTTTATCCTCAAAATAAGGTGCAGATGGCCTAGGAAGTTGGTTGGGGAAGCACTGCACTCCAGGTGCAGGAGGCCCAGCAAACCCTGGCCCTTGTGGCATGTCAAATCTTTGATCTGGTCTTTGAAATTGCATACCTTGTGGTTGCCCAGGAAATATGTTCTGAGGGTCAACAAATGGACCAGTTTGTGAGTATGGTGGAGCATTTTGTCCAATGGGCGGATGATTTACATTATCAAATCGTGGTCCTTGGTGTCCAACAGGCCTCTCAAACCGTGGCTGCTGATTGGGGCCATCAAACCTTTGTGGTATAGGTCCATCAAACCGTGGCTGTATTTGCATTGGTGCATCAAATCTTGGAGGTGTCTGGTGTCCAGGAGGGCCATCAAATCTTTGAGAAGGCTGTCCAGTTAGACCATCAAATCTTGGTAAGATAGGTGCTTGGCTTTCAAATCTGTTAACTGGTGCATTTTCAAATCTGGGTCCACCTTGCCCCATCGGTCCATCAAACCTCATTAAAGCTTGCGTATTAGATCTATGATCAAACCGTGGAGGTTGATTTGCATCAAATCTTGGGCCATGGGGACCGTCAAATCTTGGACCATGCGGTCCATCGAATCTCGGACCATCAAACCTCGGGCCCGGAGGTCCATCATACCTTGGACCGAGAGGACCCTCAAACCTTGGACCAGGAGGCCCATCAAACCTTGGATTGTGTGGTCCATCAAACCTCATTGGGCCCATAGGTTTAACAGCAACAGCATCAAATCTAATTGGCTGCCCCATTGGTTGTTCAAATCTAATGGGTGGGCACGGTCCTCCTTCAAACCTTTGTTGCAGTAATGGTGGCCTGGGTGAGCCTTCAAATCTTTGTTGATCAAATCTTTGAGACCCTGAACTACCTTCAAACCTTTGTGGACCTTCAAATCTTTGGGGCCCTAAGCCACTGTCAAATCTTTGAGTTCCTTCAAACCTTTGGGGACCTGAGCCTCCTTCAAATCTTTGATGCCCATCAAAATTTTGCAGTCCAGTATCAAACCTTTTTGGTCCTAGGCCACCTTCAAACCTCTGAGGGTCCAATGGTTGCACACCCTCAAAGCGTGGTGGACCCAACTGTTGGCCAGGAGCACCATCAAATCTCTGTGGACCTAAAAGATTACCTTGAGGACCCTCTATTCTTTGAGTGTTCATTGGCATATTAGTAATCATTTGATTTGGCACTCCTTCAAACCTATGCATAGTGTGACTCTGTAAATTGACCGGTTGTCCAATATTTTCAAACCTGGTAGCATCAGCCAAGTTACCCGCCACAGCATCAAAATGGGTATCCACTGGCTGTCCTTTTAAGGTGTCAAAGTGCTGACCTCCAACTTGATTAACTGGTGCACCATCAAACAGGGAGCATGGTTGTGCAGGAGAACTTTCTCTAACATTCAAAACGGTGGAGGACTCTTCAAATACCTTACCACCATGGCCATCTCCTCGATTACCAGGTAAGTGCGTTGGGACATCGAGCAGCGGTCTGCGTTCCTCAAGCAAACTACCATGCTGTAAGTTCTCTTTTCCTAATGGTGTATTGTCTACAAAAGTGGCCTGCTCAGAATCATTGTATCTAGATCTTTTGTGAGAATATCGTTCATTGCAGGAGGGTCTCTGCTCTTCTCTTAAACCTTTCCGGGGGAAAAAGAAAAAATACCACTATTATAAATAAGGAATTTAAACTTAATAGGTCAACAAAGTCAAGAAACCATGAGCAACATTGCAAACTTTGAAATAGTAAGGTTCAACCTACCAAGTGTAGATAGTTCTCTCAAATCATCTGATCTTCTGTGACTTTCATGGCCGAGGTCATCCTCGTGAGATCTTGCTCCCAACACCGGAGAAGGACGTCGGACGCCGTCTGGAAACAGATCACTACTTTCAGATAAATTGCATGGTCTTCTACCATCGTGCTCAACGTCATTACAACCAAGAATCATATCCTCCACATCCATATCCATGAATCCTTGCTCTAAGAAGTTATGTTGAACCTGTGTTCTTCTCAGCTTGGCTTTATGCTGGTAGTAATTCAATTCAGCATTGGAAAGAAGGGGTTTCTTTTGCAGCCCTCCTTTGACATCCTCCGTGGGACTGTCCCACACACTGCACCGGAGTTTTTCTTCTTGATACTGAAAGAGTTGCCGAATTTGATGAGCCACAACAAGGAATTCTTCCTGTGAAATTTCCCCAGACGCCAATCGCTCATTGGCCTATAATAAAAAAAAAAGAAATATATGTAAGACTGTGACAAAGAGGACCACCCCCCCGCAAAAAAAAAAAAAAAACCACCTCAATGCTCAACATGTGAATAATAAAAATAAGATTTCACTTACCGGTAAATCTATTTCTCGTAGTCCGTAGTGGATGCTGGGGACTCCGTAAGGACCATGGGGAATAGACGGGCTCCGCAGGAGACAGGGCACTTCAAGAAAGAATTTGGATACTGGTGTGCTCTGGCTCCTCCCTCTATGTCCCTCCTCCAGACCTCAGTTAGAGAAACTGTGCCCGGAAGAGCTGACAGTACAAGGAAAGGATTTTGGAATCCAGGGCAATACTCATACCAGTCACACCAATCACACCGTATAACTTGTGATAAACTTACCCAGTTAACAGTATGAACAACAACGGAGCATCAGATCAACCCTGATGCAACCATAACATAACCCTTATTTAAGCAATAACTATACACAAGTATTGCAGAAGAGATCCGCACTCGGGACGGGCACCCAGCATCCACTACGGACTACGAGAAATAGATTTACCGGTAAGTAAAATCTTATTTTCTCTAACGTCCTAGTGGATGCTGGGGACTCCGTAAGGACCATGGGGATTATACCAAAGCTCCCAAACGGGCGGAAGAGTGCGGATGACTCTGCAGCACCGAATGAGCAAACACAAGGTCATCCTCAGCCAGGGTATCAAACTTGTAGAACTTTGCAAAAGTGTTTGAACCTGACCAAGTAGCCGCTCGGCAAAGCTGTAATGCCGAGACCCCTCAGGCAGCCGCCCAAGAAGAGCCCACCTTCCTAGTGGAATGGGCCTTAACTGATTTTGGCAGCGGCAATCCAGCCGCAGAATGAGCCTGCTGAATCGTGTTACAGATCCAGCGAGCAATAGTTTGCTTTGAAGCAGGAGCACCAAGCTTGTTGGAAGCATACAGGATAAACAAAGATTCTGAGTTCCTGACCCTAGCCGTTATGGCTACATAAACTTTCAAGCCCTGACCACATCAAGTAACTCAGAATCCTCCAAGTCACGAGTAGCCACAGGCACCACAATAGGTTGGTTCATATGAAAGGATGACACCACCTTTGGCAGAAATTGCGGACGGGTCCGCAATTCTGCCCTGTCCATATGGAAAACCAGATATGGGCTTTTATGTGACAAAGCCGCTAATTCTGACACACGCCTTGCTGAAGCCAAGGCTAATAGCATGACCACCTTCCACGTGAGAAATTTTAACTCCACGGTCTTAAGTGGCTCAAACCAGTGTGACTTTAGGAAACTCAACACCACGTTAAGATCCCAAGGTGCCACAAAAGGGGGCTGAATATGCAGAACTCCCTTTACAAACGTCTGAACTTCAAGTAGAGAAGCCAGTTCTTTTTGAAAGAAAATGGATAGGGACGAAATCTGGACCTTAATGGAACCCAATTTTAGGCCCAAAGACACTCCCGACTGTAGGAAGTGAAGGAAACGGCCCAGCTGGAATTCCTCCGTAGGGGCATTCCTGGCCTCACACCAAGCAACATATTTTCGCCATATACGGTGATAATGTTTAGCCGTCACGTCCTTCCTAGCCTTTATCAGCGTAGGAATAACCTCATCCGGAATGCCTTTTTCTGCTAGGATCCGGCGTTCAACCGCCATGCCGTCAAACGCAGCCGCGGTAAGTCTTGGAACAGACCGGGCCCCTGTTGCAACAAGTCCTGTCTTAGAGGCAGAGGCCAAGGGTCCTCTGTGAGCATTTCTTGCAGCTCTGGATACCAAGTCCTTCTTGGCCAATTCGGAACAATGAGTATTGTTCTCACTCCTCTTCTTCTTATGATTCTCAGCACCTTGAGTATGAGAGGAAGAGGAGGAAATACACAGACCGACTGGAACACCCACGGTGTCACCAGTGCGTCTACAGCTATCGCCTGAGGGTATCTTGACCTGGCGCAATAACTCTGTAGCTTTTTGTTGAGGCGGGATGCCATCATGTCTACTTGTGGCGGTTCCCACCGACCTGCAATCTGTGCAAAGACTACGTGATGAAGTCCCCACTCTCCCGGGTGGAGGTCGTGCCTGCTGAGGAAGTCTGTTTCCCAGTTGTCCACTCCCGGAATGAACACTGCTGACAGTGCTCTTACGTGATTCTCCGCCCAGCGAAGAATTCTGGTGGCTTCCGCCATCGCCACCCTGCTCCTTGTGCCGCCTTGGCGGTTTACATGAGCCACTGCAGTGATGTTGTCTGACTGAATCAGCACCGATTGGTCGTGAAGCAGGGTCTCCGCTTGACGTAGGGCGTTGTATATGGCCCTAAGCTCCAGGATATTGATGTGAAGGCAAGTCTCCTGACTTGACCACAGCCCTTGGAAATTTCTTCCCTGTGTGACTGCTCCCCACCCTCGGAGGCTTGCGTCCGTGGTCACCAGGACCCAGTCCTGAATGCCGAATCTGCGGCCCTCGAGAAGGTGAGCCTGCAGCCACCACAGGAGAGACACCCTGGCCCTGGGGGATAGGGTGATCAGCCGATGCATTTTTGGATGTGATCCGGACCACTTGTCCAACAGGTCCCATTGAAAGGTCCTCGCATGGAACCTGCCGAAAGGAATGGCCTCGTATGATGCCACCATCTTTCTCAGAACTCCCGTGCATTGATGCACAGACACCTGTTTTGGTTTTAATAGGTCTCTGACCAGTGCCATGAGCTCCTGAGCCTTCTCCATCGGGAGATAAACCCTCTTCTGGCATGTGTCCAGAATCATGCCCAGGAAGGGCAGACGTGTCGTAGGAATCAACTGCGACTTTGGAATATTTAGAATCCAGCCGTGCTGTTGTAACACTTCCAGAGAGCGTGCTACACTGATCAGCAACTGCTCTCTGGACCTCGCCTTTATGAGGAGATCGTCCAAGTACGGGATAATTGCGACTCCTTGCCGTCGTAGGAGCACCATCATTTCCGCCATTACCTTGGTAAATATTCTCTGTGCCGTAGAGAGACCAAACGGCAACGTCTGGAATTGGTAATGACAATCCTGTACCACAAATCTGAGGTACTCCTGATGAGGTGGATAAATGGGGACATGAAGGTAAGCATCCTTTATGTCCAGAGACACCATAAAATCCCCCCCTTCCAGGCTTGCGATGACCGCTCTGAGCTATTCCATCTTGAACTTGAAACTTTTCAGGTATATGTTCAGGGATTTTAAATTCAATATGGGTCTGACCGAACCGTCCGGTTTCGGTACCACAAACATGGTCGAATAGTAACCCTTTCCTTGTTGAAGGAGGGGAACCTTGACCACCACCTGCTGAAGATACAATTTGTGAATCGCAGCTAACATTATTTCCCTCTCTAAGGGGGAAGCTGGCAGGGCCGATTTGAGGTAACGGTGGGGGGGCATCTCTTCGAATTCCAGCTTGTATCCCTGAGACACAATCTCTATAGCCCAGGGATCCACCTGGGAGTGAACCCACTCGTGGCTGAAATTTCGGAGACGCGCCCCCACCGGGCCTAGCTTCGCCTGTGGAGCCCCAGCGTCATGCGGTGGATTTAGTGGAAGCCGGGGAGGACTTCTGTTCCTGGGAACTAGCTGTATTGTGCAGCTTCTTTCCTCTACCCCTGCCTCTGGCAAGAAAGGACGCACCTCGAACTTTCTTGCCTTTTTGTGATCGAAAGGACTGCATTTGGTAATATGGTGCTCTCTTAGGTTGTGAGGGAACATATGGCAAAAAATTTGCCTTTCCAGCCGTAGCTGTGGAGACCAGGTCTGAGAGACCCTCCCCAAACAACTCCTCACCCTTGTAAGGTAAAACCTCTATGTGCCTATTTGAGTCGGCATCTCCTGTCCATTGCCGAGTCCACAGGACCCTTCTGGCAGAAATCGACATTGCATTTATTCTAGAGCCCAGTAGGCTGTCTCTTTGAGCATCTCTCATATATAGGACAGCGTCTTTTATATGCCCCAGGGTCAGTAAAATAGTATCCTTGTCCAAGGTATCAAGTTCCTCAGATAAGGTATCCGTCCATGCTGCTACAGCACTACACATCCAGGCCGACGCAATTGCCGGCCTTAGTAAGGTACCTGAATGTGTATAAATGGACTTCAGGGTACCCTCCTGCTTTCTATCCGCAGCATCTTTTAGGGTGGCCGTATCCTGTGACGGCAGGGCTACCCTCTTGGATAAGCGTGTTAAAGCTTTGTCTACCCTAGGGGAGGATTCCCAGCGTAACCTGTCCGTTGGCGGGAAAGGATACACCATAAGCATCCGTTTGGAAATCTGCAGTTTTCTATCTGGAGATTCCCAAGCCTTTTCACATAACTCATTTAACTCATGTGAAGGGGGAAAGGTCACCTCTTGCCTTTTTTCCCCATACATATAAACCCTCTTGTCAGGGACTGGGGTTTCCTCTGTGATGTGCAACACATCCTTTATTGCTATAATCATGTAACGGATGGCTTTAGCCATTTTAGGCTGTAACTTTGCATCATCGCCATCGACACTGGAGTCAGAATCCGTGTCGATATCTGTGTCAACAATTTGGGATAGTGGGCACTTCTGAGACCCTGACTGCCTCTGCGACATAGGATCAGGCATGGGCTGAGACACCAGCTGTCCTAAGGCTTCAGCTTTATCCAACCTTTTATGCAAGGAAGTAACATCATCATTTAAAACCTTCCACATATCCATCCAATCGGGTGTCGGCGGCGACCCCACATTAATTTGTTCCCGCTCTGCTTCCACATAGCCTTCCTCGTCAAACATGCCAACACAAGCGTACCGACACACCACACACACAGGGGATGGTCTTTTTGAAGACAGTTCCCCCACAAGGCCTTTTGGAGAGAGAGTATGCCAGCACACACCCCAGCGCTATATGACCCAGGAATCACACAGTAACTTAGTGTTAACCCAGTAGCTGCTGTATATACTGTTTTTGTGCCAAATTTATGTGCCCCCCCTCTCTTTTTACCCTCTTCTACCGTGATTCTGCAGGGGAGAGCCTGGGGAGCTTCCTCTCAGCGGAGCTGTGGAGAGAAAATGGCGCTGGTGAGTGCCGAGGAAGAAGCCCCGCCGCCTCAGTGGCGGGCTTCTGTCCCGCGTTTGTGTAAAAATATGGCGGGGGCCCATGCATATATACAGTGCCCAACTGTATATATGCCCACTTTTGCCAAGAGGTCTCTAATTGCTGCCCAGGGCGCCCCCCCCTGCGCCCTACAGTGACCGGAGCATGTGGGTTTAGTGTGGGAGCAATGGCGCACAGCTGCAGTGCTGTGCGCTACCTCATATGAAGACTGGAGTCTTCTGCCGCCGATTTCGAAGTCTTCTTGCTTCTGTCACCAGCTTCAGTCTTCCGGCTCTGCGAGGGGGACGGCGGCGCGGCTCCGGGATCGGACGACAAAGGGTGCGATCCTGTGTACGCTCCCTCTGGAGCTAATGTTATCCAGTAGCCTAAGAAGCAGGACCTATCTTCAGTGAGTAGGGCTGCTTCTCTCCCCTCAGTCCCACGTAGCAGAGAGTCTGTCGCCAGCAGATCTCTCTGAAAATAAAAAAAACTAACAAAATACTTTCTTTTTAGCAAGCTCAGGAGAGCTCACTAAGTAGCACCCAGCTCGTCCGGGCACAGATTCAAACTGAGGTCTGGAGGAGGGACATAGAGGGAGGAGCCAGAGCACACCAGTATCCAAATTCTTTCTTAAAGTGCCCTGTCTCCTGCGGAGCCCGTCTATTCCCCATGGTCCTTACGGAGTCCCCAGCATCCACTAGGACGTTAGAGAAACTAGTATAATTACCGATTTTAGTCAGTCATACTAATAACACCAACATTGTATATTACAGTCAAACCCCTTAAATCAATTCTTAGCTTTGTAACAAAGTTTACCTTTTCAAGCAATTCTCCCTTGCTTGCACTAGTTAACTCCTTAGGGATCTTTAGGTCAGCATCAACGCTTAACCACGGCTGTTGCTTTGGTGTTCGAGGAGATAGAATGCCCTTGTTATTAGGCCAACTGTCCCGACGCCTTAGATGTGGAGTTCTTGTGCTTTGATGGTGGTCATTTTGTAGGCTACAACGAAAGCATATCTGTTAGCATGGGAACACGTTTTGAGAGGAGATACAGGTCTCTTAAATAAGGCATATTATTTCACATGAAAACAAAAAGCAGCATGTGATCATTGCGGACTTACGTTTTGTTTTCTTCCCACCCAGGCTGCCACCTTTTGCTGGGTTTAGATCCTTGCCAGTTTTCCACATTCTCTTTCGGTTCTAGACTGGACTTGGCAGATATATGAAGTGCAGAGTCCTGCTGTCTCTCCTCTGACGTTTTCTTTTGTCGTCTATTGTCTCGGACATCAGTCTTAAGACTTCTCTTACTCCGGTCATCACGTGTACTTGCTGGAAAGTCACCTGCATGAGACTGTTTACCTCCAGGAGGACGCAACTTGCCTATTTTCATGAGAGGAGTAGGAGGAGGAAGAGGGGGAATGGGAGACAAGCTTCTCAGCCTTCTCTTTGGTGATGACCGCCTCTCTCTCCTCTTGGGCGAGTGTACTGGTGATCGAGACTTTGGAGAGCGAGATCGTGACCTCTTTCGATTAGGGATTCTCCCCAGTTTATTAACTTGTTTATCACCATCATTCACGCCGGAGTCCGTTTTCAGCACCACTCCATTAGCCAGCTTATTTCTGTTTGCAGACGGTCGATGTTCCGTGGATTTGTGATCCTCCCTTTTCTCTGTACTTTTTCTTTTCTCCTTTATTTCCTCAGGTTTGTCATCAGTTTTGTCACGGAGGTGTTTGCGTAACCTTGGATCTCTTCTACTTAAATCTGCATCTCTTGGGCCATCAGCACCTTGGGACTTACTATCCTTTGGGAACTTCGCTTTCAGAGGTGAGGGAGACTTTGATTTTAGCTCTGTGTGCAGAGATTCTTTTTTAGGTGCTTTTTCACTTGACTTTGTCTTTTCTTGTTTAGACGACGAACTTACTCTGTCGTTTGGTGCAGGTTTCAAAGGCTTAGAGTCTGGTGCAATTAACGTGCTGTTCTTGATCTCTTTTTTATGAGACTGGTCTTTAGAATGCGTTGAATGTGGAGTCCCTCGGTTAAGTCGAGGGTCTCTGGTTGGCACTTGAGGCTTGATGTGATGCTGAGAGGGTACAGACGTCTTATTCTTCTCAGGATGTGTAGAGGTAGGCTGTGGAGCCTTAGTTGGCGCATGTGGAATTTCTGGAGCAACAGGAGGCTTTGCAGGAACTGAAGATGAAATACTGCTCGCCTAACAAAGAAAAGAATACTGAATATACGCTGCTGAAGGACCGTGTTACAAATTGCCCGTTTACATAATTTAGTGCTCTTAAAAGCGGCATATTCCATATTAAAGGTATACACCCAGCTTTAGTTCTAACTTTTAAATGCAACCAGTTCCCAAATATCTATGCATTACTGACATTCAGCAGAATGTAACCTAGCATGCCAACCAGATGGATGTACACAATGCAGAAACACGCAATTAAAAAAGTACCTTTCACATCTCCTTTGGGAAATAGCACAATCAGACGAATACTTAACAGCAAAGTACTGCAGATTTTTTATTTAAAACAAAAATATAGAGCTGTAACCTGGTGTAATTTTTTCCAGGTGCAGAAACGGAGGGAACAGTCATACCACTCAGTTTCCGCCAACAATGAATATTGTTGATTCCAAATGGTGATGTTTTCCCCCCAAGGCACTGTACATTATCAGTGCACCTACTGAGGGACACTTCGCCTAAGTGCTAGCCAACAAATAGGAGTACAGGGTTACAGCAAACATGAAACTAAAAATATGGATATTTAACATTACTCCATTTTTATTTAAGGTTTATAAAATCAGGTGACACAGAAAGCAAATTCTAATACCTGACGGACTTACCAGCTGAGCCTTTGTTTGCTCCAATTCTAACTCCAGCTTCTTTTGCTGAAGTTCCAATAACTGTTTTTGCTTCACCAGCAATTGCTGCCTTATCATCTGCTCCTGTGACACAAGTGGCTTCTGTACCTCAGCAGGAACAGGTGGTACGCGAGGAACAGGTTTTGGCACCGGAACGGGAGATGCAGGGGCTTCCTCCGGCTATATAGGAGGAACAAGATCATTTATTTAAAAAACAAAACAAAAAACACCACACCACACAAACAGGAAGACAGTGTCCATAAAACGGAAAACAGCTCAAACTACCTCCACCAGGAGAACAGAGCACGCAAACCACTGAGGGCATTATACATCCACAGTACTCACTTTGTTTAGGAATTTAGGATTCACATGGATGCTAGCTGTATTCACATTTGGGGGTAAAGGTTTGACAGGCCATGCTGGGTCTACTTGGTTGACCCTCACATCAAGTGCATATAATTTCTTTTGAGGGAAAAGCTCATCCCACGTCGAACGTAATTTATACAAACTTTTCCTTGTGTTCTCATCCACCTAGAAGCAAAGAACAGTTTCTTGTTTGGACAGTTCCCATTACTGTGGTGAGCATACGAATATGGAAATGTTCACTCATACTAATCTGTACTGCGGTTTTGCTGTAATGACCCATTATGTAAACTCCATACAAAGAACTGAAAAGGAAATATTCAACCTGTGCTGATCATTAATGGGTGACCAAATTAAACATCCTCAACCTGAACGCAACAATTTTAAATGCAGTTCATACTAAATTAAGAAATTTAAAATAAGTGTTCTGCATACATCACTAGAAACAGAATAAATTAGTTTTTTTTTTATAAATTGTCAAAGACTTGAAAATCGTACCAAAGTTACATTAAACATGGGGCTATTAGCTATATAATCCCTAAACATAACATGCTCTGTGTTCTTAAAGTGCAACAGGAGTCTTTGTGGAACTTAAATGAGGAATTTTGATGCATTTGCTATAATGCATTAAACCAGTTTTGTTTTTACTTTTTGTTTTAAGTGGACGTAACTGGGACAGAACATATTGACAAAAAAAAAAAGCAACAAAACGTATTGACTTTCTAGAGCAGGCACCATGTCTATACAAATTAATGGAAAAGGGGGAGGTAGGAAAAACCCCATAGAAAGCATAGTTGTGTAATCACCTGTATAGTCGGTCACTAGTCTAAATATGGACATGCACTATACAATTATATGGCTGGTTGGAATGAAAATCTGGTAATGTATGAGAGCAAATGACAATAGACCATGTGCTCCCACACACTGGAAAACAGGCAAAAATTGTCATACAAACTGGTTAAGTCACAATTTAACAAATTTGTCTAAACAACCATTTGTGTCTGTTTTCCAATGTTTGGGAGCAAATGGTTGCGTTTGCTGCCACACATTACTAGAATTTCATTCTAAAGGCCCATACACACTACACCAGAAAATAAGAGCTCGCTCAGAAGGGTCATTCTGAGCGAGATCTTTTACAATCTCGTCTAGTATTTACACTCAAAATGGTTAACTACCCCCTCCCTCGTCTGAACATGTACAAACGAGGGAGCTCCTAGTTAACGACAGCCATGCTGCAGCATAGCCGTCGTTTCCCCCCCGCTGTCTCTCCCTTTCCCGCTGTCATCGGCAAGTGTGTATGTACTTAACGATGCCAGCACCCTGTCGCTGCCAATTTCTGAGTCGATGGGGGCTTGTTTAGCGTGTATGGGCCTTAACCAGCCAGATTGGACAGATGGTCTGCCGGATAATTGTACACTGTATGCCCTGCTTAAGACATAACTTGTCCCACAGACACATGCAGACCAGTTATTACAAGACTAAGGGGTATATTCAATTGAAGTCTGATCCATTCAGACATTCATTTGTCGGAATGGGTCCAACCTGGCCTATTCAATGGACATCTCAATTAGACGGAATTGAGATGCGGGGTGGGGAAGCACGGGGGAGAGCAGCGCTACAGCAGCAGCTATATAGCCGCTGCTGTAGCGCTGCTCTCCCCCGTCTGCCCGCAGCTCGCTCCTTCTGTCTCACAGCCGCCGCTCCGTCCCCATCTCCCCCTCTCACAGTCGCGTCCACCCGGCTCCAGCAAGCGATGTCTCACTTGCTGGAGCCGTGTGGACGCTGCTGTGAGCAGTGGCTGTCCTCCAGCACTGCTCACTCAGTCCCCGCCTCGGCTCTCCCTGTCTCCGGCGCTGCTGTCCCTATCTCATTCGACTTTTTTTTAAAGTCGAACTGAGATGGTCGAAACGGGGCCAAAAAAGTTTGACACAAGCACGTTGATCAGCAGCTATTCCGCCGATCCACATGCTTTTTCGACAAGTCGAATTCGAGTAGTCGAAAAATTTTGGGTTATATTGAAAAAGGTTGAATCACGATCAGACCTTAAAAAGTCGAAAAATGCAGTCTTTGACAGACGGCAGCTTTCGACTTCAATTGAATATACCCCTAAAACTCTGCCTAGAGTGAACATGGAAAAGTCACAAACAAGAATTATGAATCTATACCTTTTCAAACACATTTATAAACGTGGAAACTATGTTTTTAGCAAACGCTGCAAGATAGTCTCTTCCGACATTTTTAACAATGGAATCCATGAGGTACATGACTGGAAGCTTCTCAGTGCTAGGCCCCTAAATAAAAGAAAACTGATAAGTTTAATATGACAAAACCATCAACCCATGACTGAACCCCCATCTGTATACAAACCCAGACACAAGGCTATTACATGGACCATACTGAAGTGTACTGTAGCACAGATAGCTGGAGATATTTTTGACCTTCTGATTACAATTACACCAGATCATTTAAGTGTTACCATCATGTTATTATAGCGACTTGTTCCCAAATCTTTTTTTTCTCTCTCGTTTTTAGAGAGAGTTTTAAGCTGTAGACAATTTTTATTTATTTTTTTGTAACAAGCAATTGGCGTCTCTTCCATGGCCTCCAATGTCAGATAGAGAGAGGAAACATTTCTCCACGCTGGATACTGTCACAGACATTTGTGACCATCTGGCAGGGGCTGAAGGCACATTAGGTAAAGGCAGTGAAATTCCACGTCATCCAAGCTACTGCCCAGATGTGTACAGCAACATGTGTTCGTCCAATTGGTTGGAAGTTAATTTGAGAAATCTTTCACCTGTTTAAATATACTCTGAGGAAAGAATGATATAACCTCCTCCCAGACATCTGTCACCTGTTCCATGGCATTAGTCACCTTCAGTGTGACACAGGGTCACCCACACGCCCAGGGAGAATGCCTGAAACTGCTTCCTAAGTGGTTAAGCTGTACGGTTCACAGAAATAGTATTTAAAAATAGTTTCGCTCATTTTATATTTTTTAATTCCTGACACAAATGTGTTGCTGTTAATCTGTGTAATGTGTTACTGGAACCCTTCACCAACAAACCATTTAAGCAATATAAAAGTTAAAAAAATTAATGTACAATGCAAACTTTTAGTATAGCAGGAATAAACTAGCTTTATCAAAGTTAATTGGCGACTGTGAGCCCTCTCTGTATTGAACACTTCTTGTATAGAATGGTGCAGGCAATGCATGTGACTTTACATAGATGTCATACTGTTACGTAACTTAACTCCTACTAAGCCGAATCCAAGTTCGGACACCCTCTGCCAAACATTATGTTTATCTAGCTTCGTAAGGATACGAACAAGTAACTTGTACCACCAAATGGATTAACTGCGTGTATGTGAAACCACAAAGCCACTATGAACAGAGTACAGCTAGAATGTTACCCTTATGATGTTGAGAGATTATTTGTTTTATACATGTTATGTAAAGTAACCCTGATCCATGTAGAACATTATCTTTAATATGTAAACCATCTATACTGAATACCATGACAAGAGAAATGAAACTCCCAGACTGTGAAATAGGAACATCTTATTCAGCCTACAAAAGAAGTACCCAAATGTAGTTTCAATTCCCAACGAGATACTTTGTTCAACCTTGTGGGTACAACACATACCATACATAACAATGGGAAATAAAAAGACAAATACATATTTTATACATTTTATTTACAGATTGCAGCATAACCAGTCACACATTGTAAAGCCATTTATTAAAATATAGATGTACTGATAACTCAGAAGACAGTGGTGCAAACAAGGCGGTCAGAGCATGTGGGAGCCACACGTGGCGGCTGGGCTACCACAGGATGGCTTTAATGTGGATACAAAGTACAGCAAGAAAAGCATTAACGGCTAGAGGATGTCAGCGACAGGGGGACATGCCGACAAGGAAGGGGTTATATATACAATGCATTACTTTCCAAAGATCTACTGCTCATAAGAGATCAACACTGACTAGATCAAATATAAAGTTTGACAAGCACATTTTAACCTGACCACTACATTGTATGCAAGTAGAACAGGGTGAGAGGTAAATGTGTAGGGAGTGGGGAAAAAGGAGCCATGACATGCCAAGGGGGAAGTTCCATCTTGGGTACCCTTGCACCATATAAAATATAGCAATTTAGAGGGTATAGGCATCTATCCGTGACATTCTGGGAGGAGGAAGAGGGGGGGGGCAGGACTGTTGGTTATTATATCCCGGGGACTCCTATACCATATTTGAGATATAAACAGAGGGACCAGGTATCTAACCATGACAGCCCCAGCGTTGGAGTGTGGGATTAGATCCCAGGGAGCCAATTACAGGCAGAGGGTACAGGGGTTCCATGTACTAAGCCTAGTAGAGAGATAAAGTACCAGCCAATCAGCTCCTAACTGCCATGTTACAGGCTGTGTTTGACAAGCTAAAGGAGCTGTTTGGTTGGTACTTTCTCTCTCTCCATGGCTTAGTCGAGACCGCCCCCAGGTATTTAATATGTCAGGCCGACAGAGGGAAGGATATTGGGGGGAGGGCGCACAATTACTTCCCTGGGGCCCATTTTTCCCATAAACTACATAATAGAGGGAACACGCACCTCCAGCGAGGTCTGGAGTTACATCCTGGGGACCCCTTCAACAAGCAAGATACATAACGCAGAGGGAATGGCCATACAATCATGACTTCACCACTATATAGGGCAGAGGGAGTGCGCTATACCCATGACATCCCAAGGAGGAGCAACCACCACTGAGGACACATAGCAGGGTCATTCATAGACCAGGGACGGGTGACGTGCAGCACAGCACCCACCACATGCTGGGTAACACCATGATTGGTAGGAGGAGGGTGTAATTATGGCACACCACCACACAGGCCGGATACCCTCCATATTACCCCACCCCAAGGGGGCAGAGCGGAGACATGCGGGGGTAATACCCTGATCTAGGGAGGGTGGGGGTAGACAGACTACGGGGCAGGGGTAACTCCCTATAAGACGCCATCTTGCGAGGCTTATGACAGCCCGGGGACACTGGGGCATCGTATACCACCCCAGCGCGGTGTATATACAGGGAGGGGAGGAGGCTATGTCAGAGGACGGGGGCCGGCGCCATTTTGGATTGCATGGTGACGGGCGGAGGGTGGCCTGCTCGGTGACCCGAGGGTGAGTGAGGCGGGGGAGGGGGGCAGGTGAGTTATGGAGGTGGAGGTGGGGGGGATCGTTTAGAGAAATAAAATAAAATTCTTTTGTCATAAAAACCTTGGCGATCTGAGCTTCGATAAGAGTGACGATGTCCCTGGCGAACTGCACGTTCTCCTCGGCCAGGATGGTCAGCATGTTGATGTGGGGCTTGCTGTTGAACGTCAGGTCCTCCAGGGACGACTGGTAATCCCGACACGCGTCTTCACGGGCCTCGACCCCCGACATCTTGTCTGTCAGGCTGCGGCGATGAGGGGAGCTGGCGGGACTCTCGGCCGTGGGTGCGGGAGACTTAGCGGATGCTGACTGAGGACACCCGGGGCCCCGCACCCGGCATCGTGTGAGAGCAGGACGGACTGGCGGGGGGGGGGACGCTGCGGCAGCTCTCGCTCGGCAGTTCTCCCCCGACAAAATGGCGACTGCGGGGGAACGGTCACCACAAGGGAGAAAACACCGCGGCCCGTCACGTGGGGCTCGTCGCGGCCGCCGATTGGCCGGGAGAGGGAGGGTTGCGCAAGCGGTTGGGCGGGGAGGTAGCCGCCCACTCTCAGACGTCATCCTCTGTCGGCTCAGCGCTCTCTGATTGGTTGCTATGACCGTCTACTTTACCTAGCAACCGTGAAGTCACCCCAGTCAGTGTAATATGTACTATAGTGTGAGTGGGAGGAAGAAGCTCGTCAGCACGCTCTGTCACCATTGTGTGTTACTACTACGTGCTACTCTGGTTTTCCCAGTTTTATGCTGCTGTGTTATTGCAACATGACAGCATTGTATGGGTTCTGTCATTGTTCATGTAGGCTTAAGGGACAATTAGGCTACAGCTATATAATAATAGCAGAAGGATGACTTTTATGAGTGACGTATTTATATGATGCCGTTGTCTGAGCAGGGCACGTCGTATACTGTACCAAATTAAAGGTCTTGGTCTGTAGATTAGCAGAATTATATTGGCATTGTAATTGGTTGCTTAGTTTGTGGCAAAACGTCCGCTTGCCATTTACAATGCATCACCATTGTGCTATGGAAAATGTGACGCTGAGCTCTCCCTGTGCACCTGCCGGTTGTCCTGCAACATGTGACCTGCTGGGTGGTCTGGAAACTGTGACAGTTATTTGCAACCAGCTACTAAGCAGGGACTTTACAAATTAGATACGTAAGGGGATATAAAAGGGTAAAACGTTGCAAACCTCTGCCTGGTTGAAACCCGACAATATAATAAATAGTACAGGTTACACTTGGAACTGCTGGATCTGGAGGGGGGGGGGGCTGCAATTATCAGGTGGCAGAAGACTGCTGGAGTTGATGCAGTTGAAGATTATTAAAGTAAGAAAGGATAAGCACATGAGGGAAGAGGGCCCTGCTCGTGAGAACTTACATTCTAAAAGGGGAGGGGTAGACAGACAGGTGACACAGACGGGGTACATAGAGAGCATGGAACCAGGGCCGGCTCCAGGCATGTTCAAATAGAGCAGCTGCGCGGGGCGCCACCCTTAGCTGGCACCGCCATATTCGTGCCTGGAGCCAGCCTGCAGTGTCCCGGCCCCGGCCTAAACTCTCGCGTGCGCGCTGTGCGGCGTCTGCGCACACACAAGAGTTTTGAAGAGTCCGCCCGTGCCCTCAACAGCACTCCCCCTCCCGGCTCCCAGCACCGCAAGTATTGGGCATTTATGGATCGGGCACTGGAGGCATTTATGTATTGGGGCGGGCAGGGCACTGTTAGGTCTTATCTGGCACTGTAGGGGCACTTATGTAGCTGGCACTGTGGGGGCACTTATGTAGCTGGCACTGTGGGGGCACTTATGTAGCTGGCACTGTGGGGGCGCATGTCACGTGTAGCTGGCACTGCTGGGGCGCATGTCACGTGTAGCTGGCACTGCTGGGGCGCATGTCATGTAGTGTTCCCGCAAGGTGGCTCTGCCTGGCGCAGAGTGTCCAACGTGCTCTGCCTGGCGCAGAGTGTATGTCACAACTGAGGGCTGGAGCTGACCTGAGGAGGCCTCAGTTGTAGGGGCTGAGGTGTACTTAAACCTGGGAGGCAGTATGGGATTCTTGGACATGCAGGGAATCTTGTAGCACCGATGCCCAAAGGCGTGACAAAGACAACAGTGTAAAAGTCAATGTATTTTTATTAAGCACAGTTCAGATTATACATCAGCAGTTGGTAGGAATAGCAGTGCTCAGCAATATGAACTAATAGCATAGAAGTAGTACACAGTTCCTAGAATGCAGCAGTGGTTAGGATGCTGTTAGGTGTGGTATCTACACAATACAGTCTTGGAAGACCTGGAGATGGTAAGTCCATAACCAACACCCATTCGCTGAATAAATGGAATAAATTAGGAACTGACCAGCAGATGACACACTGGAAGCTGGAGGTACTGATACGCTGTAATGAGGTGAGCACGTATGAACTGCCGGGGATGCCGGGTGGAACCGGCCCAGGTGGAGAGGGTGCTACGGAACTCACCGATGATGAGAAAGTTTGATGATGGGAGCACCGAAGGTGAACTGGAACACTGATGTAGCAGAAAGCAAATGGCGGGACACCGGTGGTGACTGGAGATCGATGGCGGAACACCGGTGGTGACTGGAGATCGATGGCGGAACACCGGTGGTGACTGGAGATCGATGGCGGAACACCGATGGTGACTGGAGATCGATGGCGGAACACCGATGGTGACTGGCAGGGCAGAGCACCGCTGCAAGCTGGAAGCCGGTGTCAGGTAATTGCCGATCACAGGATGCAATGCTGGGACACTGCAGAGTCAGGCTACACCGCAAGGTGGTAGCTGGTGCAGGTCTCTAGTGGAGCTGAACACAGGAGTTGGAATACCTGGAACAATAGCAGAACAACCACCGCGCAGGAGATACTTGTATCACAGGGTTTGACAACCGAAGCACTGACCCCTAAGCAGCCTTAATGCAGGATATTTATAACAGCTGGGAAGCAGGTATTGGCTGGGCAATTAAGCAGAGACCAGAGTGCAGCTGCTGGATAATTAGGCAGAGATCAGAGTGCAGCTGATAGGCTGAAAAGTAACATGTGATGTAAACAAACATGGCTGCGCCCATGTTTGAATTTGGAGGGAAAGACTGCATAACCTCCAACATTTTACACATAAAAATCGGTACAAATTAGGAAAGGGGCGTGGCCACGGTAAAGGGGCGTGGTCACGCCCCCTTTCCTATACTTTCAATGGAGTAAAAAATAGGTACAGACCATAAAAAAAAAGGTACAGACCATAAAAAAAGGTACTGTACCTGCCAAAAAGGTACATTTGGAGGGTATGAGACTGTTTGTAACTTGCATGTGAGTTTTAACCATGATGCTGCCAGAATCACAGTGAAGAGACTTGAGGCAATTTATTATTTATTTATTTATTTATTTATTTATTACCAGTTATTTATATAGCGCACACATATTCCGCAGCGCTTTACAGAGATTATTTTGCCCATTCACATCAGTCCCTGCTCCAGTGGAGTTTACAATCTATATTCCCTACCACATGTACACACAGACACATTCAATCTAGGGTTAATTTTGTTGGGAGCCAATTAACCTACCAGTATATTTTTTTGGGGATTGTGGGAGGAAACCGGAGTACCCGGAGGAAACCCACGCAAGTACGGGGAGAATATACAAACTCCACACAGTTAGGGCCATGGTGGGAATCGAACCCATGACCTCAGTGCTGTGAGGCAGTAATGCTAACCATTACACCATCCGTACGGATGCAGCGTGCTGCACGCAGACAGCGCAGTTGGAATCCAGGCTTGGAACGCTGGGACAGTCTCAGGAGGCATTTGGAAGGTAAATACAGATGAGAAATTACCCGGACCGTGAAAGTGTATTACATACTTGCCTACCTGACCCTCTCCATGAGGGAGAAAATGCTCTGTTCCTGGACTTTCCTGGTAATGTATTTTCTAATACGTCCTAGAGGATGCTGGGGATGCTTCAAGAACCATGGGGTATAGATGGGATCCGCAGGAGTCATGGGCACTTTAAGACTTAAAAAGGAGTGTGAACTGGCTCCTCCCTCTATGCCCCTCCTCCAGACTCCAGTTAGATTCTGTGCCCAGGGAGACTGGATGCACACTGTGGAGCTCTCCAGAGTTTCTCAGAAAAAGACTTTCTGTTAGGTTTATTATTTTCAGGGAGAACTGCTGGCAACAGGCTCGCTGCATCGTGGTACTGAGGGGAGAGAAGCAGACCTACTTCTGTGAGTTTCAAGGCTCTGCTTCTTAGGCTACTGGACACCATTAGCTCCAGAGGGTCTGATCGCTAGGTACGCCTAGATTCTCGTTCCCGGAGCCGCGCCGTCACGCCCCTTGCAGAGCCAGAAAACAGAAGCCGGGTGAGTAGAAGAAGATCAGAAGACTTCAGTGACGGCAGAAGATTTCAGTGACGGCTTTGAGGTACCGTGCAGCGGCCGCACTGCGCGCCATGCTCCCACATACACAGAGGCACTACAGGGTTCAGGGTGCAGGGGGGCGCCCTGGGCAGCATAAAACACCTCAATAGCACTGGCATAAGAGTATACAGTGCCTGGGCACTAAATACAGACCCCCGCCAGTATAAATATATAAAAATTAGCGGGACTGAAGCGTGCCCTTAAGGGGGCGTGGCTTAGCCCTCACTCACAGCTCTAACCAGCGCCATTTTCTCTTCACAGCTGCAGACATGCTGAGCCTGGCCTCCCACACTGCTGTACAAGTAACAGGGTGCAAAACGGGGGGGGGGGGGGCACAGTTGATTTGGTGCTATTTTTATTGATATTAAAAGCGCTAACAGGTCTGGGCAGTATATTACACGCTTCAGAACCGGGATAGGTGCTGGGTTGTGAGCTGGCAGAACTCCCTCTGTGTTTCTCTAACAGGCTTTGCTGTGGGTCTGTCCCCTATAGCCCCAGTGAGTTGTGGGTGTCGGTACGTGTGTGTCGACATGTCTGAGGCTGAGTGCTCTTCCCAGGAGGAGGCTGGAGTGGGGACAGAAAAGACTGAGGGAGTGACTGTGTCGGCACCGCCGACGGCTGATTGGGTAAATATGTTGAATGTTTTGAATGCAAATGTGGCTCGGTTGAATAAGAGATTAAATAAATCTGAGTCTCAGAACCAGACATGGAGGAAATCCATGGAGGATGCATTGTCGCAGGTTCAGAACCCCTTGGGGTCTCAGAAGCGTTCATTTACCCAAATAGCGGATACAGATACCGACACGGACTCTGATTCCAGTGTCGACTATAGTGATGCAACAAAGAGAAAATAACCAAGATTGGTGCTCGGGCGCAAAAAGGGCTGTTGTTCTAATGCTGCTGCTAAACAACAGGATTAGTCAATCCTGTGTCAAAGTCGAAAAATATAGCGACCTATGATGCCTTGTACTAACCCCATGCGCTTGCCCGCTGCACGTGCACGTTCTCTCCCGTGCGTGCGCATATTCGCAGTTGCGTGACGGCGCCTCCACGGTCGTGCGCTCAGGCGCGTGGTATGCGCATTTACGGTAGAGTTTGTGTGCGTCTGGCGGGCGACTCGATCGTTACATAGTTAATCTAAATAGTGTATTTTATAGGTTATGGTCCCCTTAATAATATCAGTAAGTTTGTTTAGTGTAACTGGTTCATGGACAGAGAGATCCCTCTTTACATGATACGAAGGGTCAGACAGGTTTTGAGCAGTGGTGTTTAGTATGCAACGGAAGAGTATATTATTAGTAACATTCCGTTGTTGGTTTAAAAGAGATTAATCGCTCCTGCGTATAGTTATGTTCATAAGAAGTTTATGGATATTTACTGTATTTGCAGTTCATTATCCATGCGGCGGGAAACCTGAGATTCCCTCCCACCTGAGCAGTTTGAAATAGTCACAGCCCACCTGTTCGAATCAACCTATGACCTTTTGTTATAATGTGAAGACAGATTCCTGTGTCCAATGAACAATGAGATTGTAGGGCCCTTTGTAGTGTACTGTATGTAGTGTATATAAGAACAGCCAGCCTGGGCCAGCTCGGTCTACTCTCCACAACGGTTTTCATCATTGACTAACTAGAGAGCTGGTTCCAGGACTGCGCTAGCGATCATTCCCCACGTGTGTAAGTTCTCTGTGACCAACTTATTCTCTGTCTGTATTTGCCATTCTCTCTCTCTCTCTCTCTCTCACTGTTATTGTTTAGGATTAAGACGCTATTGTATATTTATGTCCAGTTATTTTGTTTAGTTGTTTTATGTTAGTGCTGTAGTGTATAAGCTGTTAACTGTTTTCCCCTTTTTTACATAGCTAAACCTCGTTAGTAAAGGTGTTGGAACCTCAGCAAGGTGTCTGTGTTTCTCTAGCTAGTATAGAGGGTTTCTGAGCGTCTCAATCGCTCAATCAGCTTTTATATAATAAAGGTTAATCAGCGTTACATTGTGTTAACATTACTAGACCAAGGTTTACAGTATAAGCTTAGCCTTTCAGTGTGTTGCATACAAGGTTTACTGTGTGTCATCCTGTGAGCGTCTGCGCCGCTCGTGTTCCTCTCGTGGACACAGCGTCCGCTACGCTAGTAGCGTAGCATTACGGTGTTCGGGCCGCCTATAGCGTGCTCGATACCCAGCGTAAGCCGTGAGCGAACGTGCCGCTCGTGCGTCTTGACCACGGCCTAGCGTCTGCTACGCTAAGTGCGTACCATTACGGTACCCCGTACGCCCATTGCGTACTGAGTCTCTTACCAATATATAGTGAATGTTATAAGATAAATAATTAGCTTTATCAATTGGCGGCTCGTCCGTCCTCCACATATCCGCTCTAGCGAACACAAGCAGACTTTATCTGTCAGCAAAGGGCGGGAAGGTAGTATCCCTTCGTATCCGTGTTGGTGGTGAGGGATACGGTAGTGCTGACTAGATAAGCATCTGCATCGCTATGCTGTAGGAGTGCTGGTGGAATCCGGAACCGGAAGGTAAGAACAGTACGCTATTGTCTTTTAAAACTGTTTCATTTCTGTTTGGTACACATTGCATACGCAACACAAGCACACACCTGTATTTTCATTGGTATTTTCACATCTCGCCTTCCTGTTTGCCATTTATCATTGATAACGTGCTGAGAAAGATTTGTTGCTATTGGTAGTTAAAAGTAAAATTAATACGTAAGGAAGTAATTTGTAAAACACGCACACGGCTTTGCCTAAGATACAAGAAAGTTCTGTGTGGTGCTCGGTAAATGATTACAGTTAAATATCATTTGCATTGATAGAAACGTGTTACTTGTGTTACTGTGGACGTGTCTGGCCTGTGTACACGTGTCCCTAACAAAGGGCGGGACAAGCGTACGCGACGCAAGGGCTTACACACGTGGCGTATATTACGCAACGGAGCGTATGGGTACGCCCACGTAATACAAATCACACAATAGTATTGTTTTAGTAGGCGATACGGAAGCAACGTGACAATAGCGCAAGTTAATCTCAGTGTCCTAAATTTTAGCGTAAAAGATCTTTCTCTAATTGCAACTCCTCTGGGATTAGCCTGCGATACTGAATGAAAGGAATTTCTGTACAGAAAAGAAAGTAAAGAGTATATGAGGTGAAAGAGTGTGTACATATATATATATAAGTTTCTCATTTTTGGGTGGAACCACAGGAAATCGAGTTCTCGTGAGGTACATCCGTGAAAGTGACAGCGCGGTGGCTTGGGAGGCATCCCTTGTTAAATATTGAAATAAGAGCATTAGAGTATAGCAGATTAGGAGGTCTACTGTAGACACAGACCAGGAGGTCACGGACCAGGAGGTCCAGAGACAGACCAGGAGGTCTAGGTGCAGCAGACTAGGAAGTCCGCCATAAGATAAAGTCAAGAAGCACAACCCCAGGAGGGTTGGTGCGGTACCCATATAGGCCATTAAGCTCTGGCTGAAGGAATTCGCAGCCACAATTTTCGATTCCGTTGGTCGTTCCGCACATAAGATTAGTTGCTTATGTGCAGTACGATTGTACCGCATGTAATTGTGTGCATTAGTTTGTAACTTGACCCAGTACCGTTTGCGTATGAGAGGGGTCATAAATGCTATTTGTACATTCTAACGTGATTTGTGTAATTTTTTTTTATTTTAAGGGAGGTTCGCTGGTCACTCAGGAATTCTCTAACAACCGATACTTGCTGGGGACGGGTAACCTACTCCCACAACGCCCCAGTAAATAAAGGTTCATAGGGGCCCTAGGTTGGGTACAGCAGCTCTGAGTCAGTGATTGAAGTACTGGCCAACGTGGGCGAAGAGTGGGTGAAAGCACTCGGTCGAACTTTCACCGTCGGCTTACCCCGGGCAACTTGGTTTTTGTAAGGGTTCGCTGAAGACCCTGATTTGAAGGTCAGAGGTAGTGAAAGCAACACCTGCAAAGATGGGGGCCAGTTGTTCAGGTAAGGGACGATCAACCCTGGTTCAGGTTGATTTAGTAAACCGGCCAATAGGGTCGGCAAGGTATATCATGTGTGAAAAATACGGATCACACACAGAGGTTTTGTGCAATGAATGGGAAAGAATGACTGTGCATGACGGGGAAAAGTTCCCACGGGTAGGCAGTTTTAGTCCCGATGTGTTACAAAATCTAAGGAGAAGGATATGTCTAATTAAATCCAGCAAGCAGCGGATCAGACATTATGATTATTTACAATTATGGCAACAGGAGGGTGAAATACAAAGAGGATTGGCTCAAGCGACTGGATCTAACCCTATCAGGAAACTGATAGCCACCGCACCACCACCACCATAAATAACAGGAGGGAAAGTGGTCACAGAGAATGGCACACTGGTGTATGATAAACATGCACTTAGTAACTGTATAGATGTTAAGAATAATGTAACTAAGATTGTTGATGCTAATACTAACCCGTGCAAGCTGTACCCTGTTTTAAACTTTCCCCAGGATTGTGACCAAGAGGATGAGCCCACCACAATATCGGCACTCTCTCTAGCAGCCACCATACAAGAGACTACAGTGGGCACGTCCCAACCAGTAAGAGCAGTATCAAAGGCCCCTAGTGGAGGGACAGGTGAGGTCGTGTCGGCAGGTAAGTACGGAACTGTACATTATGCAGAAACCATTACACCTAATGTTGTAGAATCAACCCAGAGTGATATTATTGAACTTAATCCTGTTAGGGTAATTGCAGTCCCAAATGGGAAAACTGACACTTCAGGAGTCACTCCTGTCAGAAACATCGCCATGCACTGCCCCTTCTCCCGAACGGAATTAAGATCAATGGTGTCTGAATTCCCTGATCCTAGGAAAGATCTAGTTGCAAGCCAGAAGTACATTAGAGAGCTAGGAAATTCTGTGGAGCCCAATAACAAAGATTGGCGGACATTGCTGAGGGCATGTTTACCCTCCAATGTCGACTCAGCGAAATTTATAGCTGACTGTAGACTGGATGAAGAGGTACCCCTTACTGAGGAGTACAATCAAGATAATGTGAAAAGAATTAATTTGCAGCTAGGAGTATATTTCCCTGCTGTTGTAAAGTGGAACAAAAATTTTTCCATAAAACAAAAAGAAGGGGAAACTGCTTCGGAGTATATCCATCGGGCACTACAGGAAATGGCTAAGTACACTGGTATAGAAGACATCAAAACAAATGTACATCATAGGGAAGTAGCAGTTTCTGTGTTAATGGATAGTTTAAAAGAAACTTTAAGGACTAGAGTACAGACCACTAGACCAGATTGGAGAGGTATGTCGGTGGCTGCTTTGGGAGAGGCCGCTATGGGGCATGATCGGAATATCACCAGACACAGGGAGTCGCAGAGTGATAAGCTGATGGCCGTAAGTATACAGGCACTTACCACAAGGCCAATTCAGCATAAGTCTCAGACCCCTGTGGGTAAGTCAAATGTGGTAACTTGTTATTACTGTCATAAAGAGGGACATTTTGCACGAGACTGTAGATTGAAAAATGCACAAAAATCATATCAACCCCCTAGACAACGACATGACACACGAAATTGGGATCAAGGACCGCAGAGACGGAGTTATGAGCCACACGCAGGGGAAACAAGAAGGTATCCCCCAAGAAGAGACTGGCAAGTCTCTGACAATTCCCATTTACCCCCTTCACAGGTAATAGCTGCCAGCGTAATGCAGGGAGGTCACCACATACAATAGGGGTGGGGCCACACCTGTAGTCTGCAGCCAGTGAAATTAATTGCGAGCCTTGGAAGTGAACCCGAGGTCACAATTGACCTGAAAGTAGATCTCTACCTTTCCTTGTAGATACGGGGGCGGCCAAGTCAGTGATAAATTCGACCGTGGGCATGAGAACCACTGGTAAAACAATTCCAGCCATGGGAGTAACAGGAGTAGTACAACACTATCCGCTAAGCAAACCTGCAGAGATTACGATAGGGCCTTTGCATACCAAGCATTCTTTCCTGCTGGCTGCATCGGCTCCGACTAATCTCCTAGGGAGAGATTTACTGTGCAAAATGGGATGTGTCATATATTGTACTCCTGAAGGTGTGTTCTTGGACATACCCGAGAACCACGCTCAGGAAGTGCAGGATATGCTAGATTCCCCAACAAGATTAATGTCACACACTGTTGTTGTAAATAGGTGTCCGTCCAAGGTAGAGGAAATGATTTCCCAGATACCGGAATCACTGTGGACCAAGGATGGACAAGACACTGGATTAATGGCAAATGTAGCCCCAGTAGTTGTACAAGTAAAAGATGGTAGGATAGCTCCAAAAATCCCACAATACCCTCTGAAGCCAGAGGTGGAGTTAGGAGTTTACCCTGTAATAGAGCGCTTGCTACAACAGGGCATTCTGGTAAGGACGTCCAGCACTGCCAATAGCCCCATCTTCCCTGTTAAAAAGAGTGGGGGGAGGGGTTACAGATTAGTGCAGGATCTAAGAGGGATCAACAAAATAGTTGAGAGTCAATTCCCCGTAGTGCCAAATCCAGCTGTCATCCTTATGCAAATCCCTCCCACTGCCAAATTTTTCACTGTAATTGACCTCTGCTCCGCCTTCTTCTCGGTACCTCTGCACCCTGACAGTCAATACTTATTCGCATTTACATACAGAGGAGTTCAGTACACCTGGACTCGCTTACCACAAGGTTTCATTGACAGTCCAAGTATTTTCTTGCAAGCCTTGCATGATTGTTTACAGTCTTTCCAACCTGAGAGCGGATCAATATTAATACAGTACGTAGATGACCTACTGCTGTGTTCAGATTCGCTTGAATCGTCCCTGAGAGATACGAAACAACTCCTGTTTCATCTTTCAGACACCGGACACAAGGTTTCCAAAGACAAGTTACAATTATGCCAGACCAAGGTAAAATATTTGGGACACTGTCTGACACAAGGACTGAGACACCTCACCGCTGATAGAATTCAAGCAATTCATGACATGACCCTGCCACAAACCCAGCAACAGATTAGAACGTTTTTAGGAATGTGTGGGTATTGCCGTAACTGGATCCCAGGTTTTTCCATACTGGCCTCGCCTTTACAGGAGATGGTCTCCTCAAACAAACCAGATAGGATTACACACACAGATGAGTCTGAACTGGCGTTTCAGAAACTCAAGCAGTGCCTAACGCAGGCACCAGCATTAGGCATGCCAGATTATGGAAAACCCTTTGAGCTGTACGGAACAGAGAGTGCTGGGTGCGCGGCAGGTGTCTTAACCCAGAAGCATGGTGATGCCAGCAGGCCGGTAGCCTACTATAGCGCTCAGCTAGACACGGTAGCGCGATCCCTCCCCACATGCTTGCGAAGTGTTGCAGCGATAGCATTGCTAGTAAGTAAAAGCGAAGATGTAGTGCTAGGACACAACCTCACAATTCATACACCACATGCAGTGTCAGCTTTACTGAATTCTGCCCAAACCAGACACGTCTCATCAGCGCGTTTTACAAGATGGGAATTGGCATTAATGGCCCCCGTAAACATCACCATAAGGAGATGCAGCGCATTAAATCCTGCAACATATCTCCCGGGTGTGCCTGGACAGGCACAAAGGGTGGAGGATGAGAGTGATGGTGAAGGAGGATTTAGTAAGGAAAATGACACACATGATTGTATGGAATATTTGACCCAAAATTTCACGGTAAGGCCTGACATCAGTGACAACCCACTGGAAGATGTAGATTTTACTTTCTACACTGACGGCAGTTGTCACAGACAGACGGACTCGGGAGACTTGTGTACTGGATACGCAGTCGTAGATGACCAAGGTACCATAGAAGCAGAACCCCTAGGCCCACCACACTCAGCACAAGTTGCTGAACTGGTTGCCCTAACCAGAGCATGCGAATTGGCTAAAGGCAAGTCAGCCAATATCTACACGGATTCTAGGTACGCCTTCGGAGTAGTCCATGATTTCTCTGACGTCCTAAGTGGATGCTGGGAACTCCGTAAGGACCATGGGGAATAACGGCTCCGCAGGAGACTGGGCACAACTAAGAAAGCTTTAGGACTACCTGGTGTGCACTGGCTCCTCCCACTATGACCCTCCTCCAGACCTCAGTTAGAATCTTGTGCCCGGCTGAGCTGGATGCACACTAGGGGCTCTCCTGAGCTCCTAGAAAGAAAGTATATTTTAGGTTTTTTATTTTACAGTGAGATCTGCTGGCAACAGACTCACTGCAGCGAGGGACTAAGGGGAGAAGAAGCGAACCTACCTAACTGGTGGTAGCTTGGGCTTCTTAGGCTACTGGACACCATTAGCTCCAGAGGGATCGACCGCAGGAACCGGCCTTGATGTTCGGTCCCGGAGCCGCGCCGCCGGCCCCCTTACAGAGCCAGAAGCAAGAAGTGATCCGGAAAATCGGCGGCAGAAGACTCCTGTCTTCAACAAGGTAGCGCACAGCACTGCAGCTGTGCGCCATTGCTCCTCATGCACACCTCACACTGCGGTCACTGATGGGTGCAGGGCGCTGGGGGGGGGGGCGCCCTGAGCAGCAATATAAACACCTTGCCTGGCAAAATCAACACAATATATAGCCCCAGAGGCTATATATGTGATAAATTACCCCTTCCAGAATTCCTGAAAAAAGCGGGAGAAGTCCGCGAAAAAGGGGCGGAGCTATCTCCCTCAGCACACTGGCGCCATTTCTCCCTCACAGCTCCGCTGGAAGGAAGCTCCCTTGCTCTCCCCTGCAGTCTACACTACGGAAGGGTAAAAAAGAGAGGGGGGGCACTAAATTTAGGCGCAATATACATATATAGCAGCTATAAGGGGATATAATTTAGTTAATCCCTGTATTATATAGCGCTCTGGTGTGTGCTGGCACACTCTCTCTCTGTCTCCCCAAAGGGCTTTGTGGGGTCCTGTCTTCTGTCAGAGCATTCCCTGTGTGTGTGCGGTGTGTCGGTACGGCTGTGTCGACATGTTTGATGAGGAGGCTTATGTGGAGGCGGAGCAGATGCCTATAAATGTGTTGTCACCCCCTGCGGGGCAGACACCTGAGTGGATGGACTTGTGGAAGGAATTACGTGAAAGTGTCGACTCCTTACATAAAAAATTTGACGACATGCCAAATGCGGGACAGCCGGCTTCTCAGCTCGTGCCTGCCCAGACGTCTCAAAGGCCATTAGGGGCTCTAAAACGCCCGCTACCTCAGATGGCAGACACAGATGTCGACACGGATACTGATACCAGTGTCGACGACGAAGAGACTAATGTAATGTCCAATAGGGCCACTCGTTACATGATTGAGGCAATGAAAAATGTTTTACACATTTCTGATGTGACCCCAGGTACCACAAAAAAGGGTATTATGTTTGGAGAGAAAAAACTACCAGTAGTTTTTCCCCCTTCTGAAGAATTAAATGAAGTGTGTGAAGTAGCGTGGGCTTGCCCAGATAAAAAATTGGGTGGATAAAGCGCTTACACGCTTATCAAAAAAGGTGGCACTACCGTCTCCGGATACGGCCGCCCTAAAGGAACCTGCTGATAGAAAGCAGGAGGCTCTCCTGAAGGCTATATATACACACACTGGTATTATACTGAGACCAGCTATTGCTTCAGCATGGATGTGCAGTGCTGCAGCTGCGTGGTCAGATTCCCTGTCAGAAAACATTGACACCCTAGACAGGGACACTATATTGCTAAACATAGAGCATATTAAAGACGCTGTCTTATACATGAGAGATGCACAGAGGGATATTTGCCGGCTGGCATCTAAAATAAGTGCACTGTCCATTTCTGCCAGGAGAGGGTTATGGACTCGGCAGTGGACAGGTGATGCAGATTCTAAAAGGCACATGGAAGTTTTGCCTTATAAGGGTGAGGAGTTGTTCGGGGATGGTCTTTCAGACCTAGTGTCCACAGCAACGGCTGGGAAGTCAGCATTTTTACCACATGTCCCCTCACAACCAAAGAAAGCACCGTATTATCAGGTACAGTCCTTTCGTCCCCAAAAGAGCAGGCGGGGTAGAGGCGCGTCCTTTCTGCCCAGAGGCAGAGGTAGGGGAAAAAAGCTGCAGCATACAGCCAGTTCCCAGGAAATAAAAGTCCTCCCCCGCTTCTTCTTCTAAGTCCGCCGCATGACGCTGGGGCTCAACAGGCGGAGCCAGGTACGGTGGGGGCCCGTCTCAAAAACTTCAGCAATCAGTGGGCTCGCTCACAAGTAGATCCCTGGATCCTTCAAGTGGTATCTCAGGGGTACAGGCTGGAATTCGAGACATTTCCCCCCCCGCCGTTTCCTCAAATCTGCCTTGCCAACAACTCCCTCAGGCAGGGAGGCTGTGATAGAGGCAATTCACAAGCTGTATTCCCAGCAGGTGATAGTCAAGGTGCCCCTACTTCAACAAGGACGGGGTTACTATTCCACAACATTTGTGGTACCGAAACCGGACGGTTCGGTGAGACCCATTTTAAATTTGAAATCCTTGAACACATATATAAAAAAATTCAAGTTCAAGATGGAATCGCTCAGGGCGGTTATTGCAAGCCTGGAAGAGGGGGATTACATGGTATCACTGGACATCAAGGATGCTTACCTGCATGTCCCCATTTACCATCCTCACCAGGAGTACCTCAGATTTGTGGTACAGGATTGTCATTACCAATTCCAGACGTTGCCGTTCGGCCTGTCCACGGCACCGAGGGTATTTACCAAGGTAATGGCCGTAATGATGATACTCCTTCGAAAAAAGGGAGTTTTAATTATCCCATACTTGGACGATCTCCTGATAAAGGCAAGGTCCAGGGAGCAGTTGTTGGTCGGCGTAGCACTATCTCAGGAGGTGCTACACCAGCACGGTTGGATTCTAAATATTCCAAAGTCACAGCTGGTTCCTGCGACACGTCTACTGTTCCTGGGGATGATTCTGGACACAGTCCAGAAAAAAGTGTTTCTCCCAGAGGAGAAAGCCAAGGAGCTGTCATCTCTAGTCAGAGGCCTCCTGAAACCAAAACAGGTGTCGGTGCATCACTGCACGCGAGTCCTGGGAAAGATGGTAGCTTCCTACGAAGCAATTCCATTCGGCAGGTTCCATGCCAGAACTTTTCAGTGGGACCTGTTGGACAAGTGGTCCGGATCGCATCTTCAGATGCATCGGTTGATAACCCTGTCTCCAAGGACCAGGGTATCTCTGCTGTGGTGGCTACAAAGTGCTCATCTTCAAGAGGGCCGCAGATTCGGCATACAGGACTGGGTCCTGGTGACCACGGATGCCAGCCTTCGAGGCTGGGGGGCAGTCACACAGGAAAGAAACTTCCAAGGACTTTGGTCAAGTCAGGAGACTTCCCTACACATAAATGTTCTGGAACTGAGGTCCATTTACAATGCCCTAAGTCAGGCAAAACCCCTGCTTCAAAACCAGCCGGTTCTGATCCAGTCAGACAACATCACGGCAGTCGCCCATGTAAACCGACAGGGCGGCACAAGAAGCAGGACGGCGATGGCAGAAGCCACAAGGATTCTCCGATTGGCGGAAAGTCACGTGTTAGCACTGTCAGCAGTGTTCATTCCGGGAGTGGACAACTGGGAAGCAGACTTCCTCAGCAGGCACGACCTCCACCCGGGAGAGTGGGGACTTCATTCAGAAGTCTTCCAACTGATTGTAAGCCGTTGGGAAAGGCCACAGGTGGACATGATGGCGTCCCGCCTAAACAAAAAGCTAGAAAAATATTGCGCCAGGTCAAGGGACCCTCAGGCGATAGCTGTGGACGCTCTAGTGACACCGTGGGTGTACCGGTCGGTTTATGTGTTCCCCCCTCTTCCTCTCATACCCAAGGTACTGAGGATAATAAGGAAAAGAGGAGTAAGAACTATACTCATTGTTCCGGATTGGCCAAGAAGAGCTTGGTACCCGGAACTTCAAGAATTGATCTCAGAGGACCCATGGCCTCTGCCGCTCAGACAGGACCTGCTGCTGCAGGGGCCCTGTCTGTTCCAAGACTTACCGCGGCTGCGTTTGACGGCATGGCGGTTGAACACCGGATCCTAAAATAAAAGGGTATTCCGGAAGAAGTCATTCCTACGCTCATTAAAGCTAGAAAAGATGTAACCGTACAACATTATTACCGCATACGGCGAAAATATGTTGCGTGGTGTGAGGCCAGGAAGGCCCCAACGGAGGAATTTCAGCTGGGTCGATTTCTGCACTTCCTACAGTCAGGGGTGACTATGGGCCTAAAACTGGGTTCCATTAAGGTCCAGATTTCGGCTCTGTCGATTTTCTTCCAAAAAAGAACTGGCTTCACTGCCTGAAGTTCAGACATTTGTTAAGGGAGTGCTGCATATTCAGCCTCCTTTTGTGCCTCCAGTGGCACCGTGGGACCTCAACGTGGTGTTGGGTTTCCTAAAGTCACATTGGTTTGAGCCACTTAAAACCGTGGATTTAAAATATCTCACGTGGAAAGTGGTCATGCTTTTGGCCTTGGCTTCGGCCAGGCGAGTGTCAGAATTGGCGGCTTTGTCATGTAAAAGCCCCTATTTGATTTTCCATATGGATAGGGCAGAATTGAGGACTCGTCCCCAGTTTCTCCCTAAGGTTGTATCATCTTTTCACTTGAACCAACCTATTGTTGTGCCTGCGGCTACTAGGGACTTGGAGGATTCCAAGTTACTGGACGTAGTCAGGGCCTTGAAAATTTATGTTTCCAGGACGGCTGGAGTCAGGAAGACTGACTCGCTATTTATCCTGTATGCACCCAATAAGCTGGGTGCTCCTGCTTCGAAGCAGAAGTGGGCTCTTCTTGGGCGGCTGCCCGAGGGGTCTCGGCTTTACAACTTTGCCGAGCTGCTACTTGGTCAGGGGCAAACACGTTTGCAAAATTCTACAAATTTGATACCCTGGCTGAGGAGGACCTTGAGTTCTCTCATTCGGTGCTGCAGAGTCATCCGCACTCTCCCGCCCGTTTGGGAGCTTTGGTATAATCCCCATGGTCCTTACGGAGTCCCAGCATCCACTTAGGACGTCAGAGAAAATAAGATTTTACTCACCGGTAAATCTATTTCTCGTAGTCCGTAGTGGATGCTGGGCGCCCGTCCCAAGTGCGGACTGTCTGCAATACTTGTATATAGTTATTGTTAACTAAAGGGTTATTGTTGAGCCATCTGTTGAGAGGCTCTGTTATGTTCATACTGTTAACTGGGTATAATATCACGAGTTATACGGTGTGATTGGTGTGGCTGGTATGAGTCTTACCCGGGATTCAAAATCCTTCCTTATTGTGTCAGCTCTTCCGGGCACAGTATCCTAACTGAGGTCTGGAGGAGGGTCATAGTGGGAGGAGCCAGTGCACACAGGTAGTCCTAAAGCTTTCTTAGTTGTGCCCAGTCTCCTGCGGAGCCGCTATTCCCCATGGTCCTTACGGAGTCCCAGCATCCACTACGGACTACGAGAAATAGATTTACTGGTGAGTAAAATCTTATTTTCGGGGCCCTATGGCGCCTCAGAAATTTCATGACGGCAGCTGGCACAACCGTAGCGCATGCAGCCCACATCAAAAGACTTCTAACAGCGATACAGGAACCCGACAGAGTGGCTGTTATCAAGTGTAAAGCTCACACGTATAGCCAAGACCCGGTATCACTTGGTAACAGCCGAGCAGACGAAGCTGCCAAATCAGCAGCTAGTACCCCCATACAGACAGACAGCACACAACTGATGGTATTTAATACTGTCAACACACAGAAATTATATGAAATGCAAAATTTGTGTTCACCACAAGAAAAGGCAGTTTGGAGGTCAAAAGGATATGGCCAGGAGTCCTCAGGACTCTGGACAGATGGACAGGGTAAGCCAGTGGCACCCAGAGCATACCTTCCAAGTCTAGCGGAAGCGGCACATGGGCTGACTCATCTAGGCAAAAAAGGAATGTGTAAGTTGGTAAGAGCTTATTGGTGCGCCCCATGATTTTCTACTCATGCGGGTAAAAGAGCGATGACATGTCTCACCTGCTTGAGGAAGAATATCGGAAAGGCAATACCAACAGAGCCATCCCACATCCCTCCTACAGATGGTCCTTTCCAGGTAATACAAATTGATTTCATACAATTGCCACCTTGTAGAAATCTAAAGTATGTATTGGTTTGTATTGACGTGTTCTCAAATTGGGTTGAAGCATTTCCCGCGGCCACAAATACCGCTGTGTTTACTGCAAAGAAAATTGTGCAGGAATTTGTGTGCAGGTATGGTATCCCTAGAATCGTTGAAAGTGATAGGGGTACCCATTTTACAGGTGAAGTTTTTCAAGCAATGTGTAAGTTGATGGGAATTAATAGTAAGCTGCACACTCCGTACCGCCCCCAGGCGAGTGAGAAAGTGGAAAGAGTAAACAGCACTATTAACAACAAATTAAGCAAGGTATTGGCTGAAACAGGATTGTTGTGGCCCGAAGCTTTGCCAATCGTATTATACAGCATCAGAACCACCCCCAGGTCCCCTCTTAATCTGTCTCCTTTTGAAATTCTGTTTGGTCGACAACCCCATGTTATGATTAACCCCCAGGATGATTTGAAATGTAACAATGAAGTAACCATAAAGTATTTGGTTAAGATGAGTAAGCAATTGAGGAATCAGAATGATAATCTAAAGTTGGTAATTCCTAATCTGCCAGACAGTAATTGTCATGACATTGAACCTGGGGATTATGTAATGATACAGAATTTTCTACGCTCAGGTTGCCTTATTGACAGATGGGAAGGACCATATCAAGTCTTATTAACCAGCACAACAGCACTGAAGGTTGCCGAGAGAGAGACTTGGGTTCATTCGTCTCATTGTAAAAAGGTTGCTGACCCAGAGAGGTCCCGTGATAAAGAACAGACGGTAGAGGTTGTATCACTAGAGTGTCTGTTCCGGGAAGGTTGAGACGACACCTGAGCGCTGAGAATAATAAGACCGGAGGCGTTTGTCGAGCCAGATTTCTTTTTCCCTTTTGTTATTTTCTCCAGTTCCCATCTCCCTCCTATTCTCCTTCCCCCTTCTTATTTTTCTCCTTTTCCTCCTATAAGATGGACTTGCCCCAAGAGACTGTGATCCGGATTTTCCTGTTGACCATGATGTTGACCAGAGCAGTCTGTTTCGGTGAGAGTACCATGGAGGTCGAGAAAGGATCTGGAATGGGTTCTGATGACCAGGATGGAGGCGTAAATTTCCAAGAGCAACATAATCACCGAGTAAAGGCGAGTATCAGAAAACGATCTGGTAGCATTGACAATAGAAGGAATTGTGAAGGATTGTTAGCTGAAGAGAACTGCATCTGTAGGCATTGTGACAATATAGTTGAGGATGGGTGCATCAAGAAATGTCAGTCCAGTTTTAATGTCCACATGGACCGGCATCCATTGAGTGACTATCACTCCTTAGTGGGTAAAGTGTTAAACCAGACAGACTGTTGGGTATGCTCTCAAGTACCTCAAGGTCACAGCAAATCAGGGCTAGTACCATTCCCTTTAACTGTAGGAGAGGTACTTGAGTTAAGTGGTGGGAGGCCGGTGGACAAGAGGTTTAATATCTCTAGTCCTCCTAGTTTGAAGCTCCACCAATATCATGTGGTTAAGTCCTTAGTATGCTTTAACATTTCCAATCCCCGAAAGCCGGGAAATTGGGAAGTGTCATGGAGTAATCAAACCATGACATTTTCACATAGAGCCGATAGAATGCCCATAGATTCAAAGCTTATACGCCAGATAGCCGACAGTGGAATATTTTTCCGGTATAGATACACTCTAGGAAGTAGGACCATGCGAGTTGGAGAAGTATCACCAGGATACTGTGCACATATCATACAATCGGATACGTGTACTAGACAGATGGGAGAATTAGGGTTAGGAGATTTCACATGGAAAGTTTGTAACATGGTTATGTCATACTCCGTCCCATATGTTCTCCCCGATGATGCATATTTCATATGCGGGAGAAAGGCGTATAAGTGGCTTGCCCCAAACTCAGAGGGATTGTGTTACATTGGAAAAGTACTGCCTGAAGTAATGACTGTATCCCATATCAAAATGAAAGACATTCACCGCGGTGCCCAAGCTCCTTATACTCACACTCATTACGAGCACGTCGTTAAAAGGCACCTGATAGAAAGGACAGAGCATCCGGCCTCTGATCTGATCCATGAATCCACCGGGATTCAATTCCTACTCACGTTAGATATCACTCGTACCGCCAGAGGAGTGATAAATTATAGATATATATCTGCGCTAGCAAACTTGTTAGACAATATCACCGAAATGTATGACGACACGTTCAGGTATACTGGGAGAGAGTTACAAGCCTACAAAACAGAACTGGTTCAGCATAGGATGATTCTCAATTACCTCACAGCAGTGACAGGCGGGTATTGTGTTACCCTGGCAACTCAATATGGAGTAAAGTGCTGCACGTATATTACAAACAGCACGGAGGACCCAGCCGAGGTCATAGACCAAAAGATGGATGACATTTTACAATTAAAGTGGGAGTTCCGAAGGAGACATAATCTCACACTCGCTGCTGTGGGTAATGAGCTGACCAGTTGGGTGTCATGGTTGAACCCACGAAATTGGTTCTCTGGTTTAGGAGAATGGGCCCAAGGTATTATAATGGATGTAGGGAAATTTCTCTTGTGTATTCTGGGAGTCGTCCTATTGGTTGGTCTGATATTTAGATGCGTTCGGACTTTAACGAAGTGTAAAGGTAGTACCAGAGTGATGAGTCTGAGGAGCGAGGACACTGTAATAACAACAACTAATTTGATTTATGACCCAACGATAGAGACAATGTTGTGATGAAAATGTGATTCCCCGGTCCGTTTCTTTCACCCGTTTCTCCTTTGTTTTCCTCCAAGGCACAAAGACATCCACTTGGAAGAAGAATTTGACAACCTCTTTTATACAGACCATTGATGAACTGTGTCACAGACCCCCAATATCCCTAGTGACTTTAACTTTCTACGAAAGCCCAATACCTTAGAGACTATAATTTTATGGACACTGGAACAGCTTTTGTTCGCCATTTACAACAAAAGCACAGAGAGACATCAGACAACATGTACATCAGACAAGACATCAGACAAGACCACAATCGACGACTGTTTATTTAAACTCACATAGTTTACGACTGCATTTATAACGATTGTTTCTTATCTTCATCTCTACAACCTCCAGGTAGTATCTCACATAGTCGACAGGTGATTCTCACATATTTAGCATTCACATGTTCCCCCCTTTCATGCATCATCAACTAAATGTGCTCCCCCATTTGTTGCAACCAGAAGCCGAAAAGAGCTCGGTTGAGTTTGACAGCCCATTCACAGACCCTTAATACGGATAAGAAGGATTCAAATGTATACTTCGCAATACCTCGAAGCTTGATTTAGAACACGTACGGCACGATGATACATGACCCCTCAAACATGGATCTCATACACACATGCTTTTACTGTCTCACTAGGTCATACTTTTCCCAACTTCTTCTCTCCTCCCTTTACCCAATCATAAAAAGGTATTTACATGATGACATATATTTTTCTGTTTGAACTGTTTAGGAAGTGGCAGTTATTGGTGACTGCCAAAGGGTGGACTGTCAAAGTCGAAAAATCTAGCGACCTACCGGTATGATGCCTTGTACTAACCCCATGCGCTTGCCCGCTGCACGTGCACGTTCTCTCCCGTGCGTGCGCATATTCGCAGTTGCGTGACGGCGCCTCCATGGTCGTGCGCTCAGGCGCGTGGTATGCGCATTTACGGTAGAGTTTGTGTGCGTCTGGCGGGCGACTCGATCGTTACATAGTTAATCTAAATAGTGTATTTTATAGGTTATGGTCCCCTTAATAATATCAGTAAGTTTGTTTAGTGTAACTGGTTCATGGACAGAGAGATCCCTCTTTACATGATACGAAGGGTCAGACAGGTTTTGAGCAGTGGTGTTTAGTATGCAACGGAAGAGTATATCATTAGTAACATTCCGGTGTTGGTTTAAGATTAATCGCTCCTGCGTATAGTTATGTTCATAAGAAGTTTATGGACATTTACTGTATTTGCAGTTCATTATCCATGCGGCGGGAAACCTGAGATTCCCTCCCACCTGAGCAGTTTGAAATAGTCACAGCCCACCTGTTCGAATCAACCTATGACCTTTTGTTATAATGTGAAGACAGATTCCTGTGTCCAATGAACAATGAGATTGTAGGGCCCTTTGTAGTGTACTGTATGTAGTGTATATAAGAACAGCCAGCCTGGGCCAGCTCAGTCTACTCTCCACAACGGTTTTCATCATTGACTAACTAGAGAGCTGGTTCCAGGACTGCGCTAGCGATCATTCCCCACGTGTGTAAGTTCTCTGTGACCAACTTATTCTCTGTCTGTATTTGCCATTCTCTCTCTCTCTCTCTCTCTCACTGTTATTGTTTAGGATTAAGACGCTATTGTATATTTATGTCCAGTTATTCTGTTTAGTTGTTTTATGTTAGTGCTGTAGTGTATAAGCTGTTAACTGTTTTCCCCTTTTTTACATAGCTAAACCTCGTTAGTAAAGGTGTTGGAACCTCAGCAAGGTGTCTGTGTTTCTCTAGCTAGTATAGAGGGTTTCTGAGCGTCTCAATCGCTCAATCAGCTTTTATATAATAAAGGTTAATCAGCGTTACATTGTGTTAACATTACTAGACCAAGGTTTACAGTATAAGCTTAGCCTTTCAGTGTGTTGCATACAAGGTTTACTGTGTGTCATCCTGTGAGCGTCTGCGCCGCTCGTGTTCCTCTCGTGGACACAGCGTCCGCTACGCTAGTAGCGTAGCATTACGGTGTTCGGGCCGCCTATAGCGTGCTCGATACCCAGCATAAGCCGTGAGCGAACGTGCCGCTCGTGCGTCTTGACCACGGCCTAGCGTCTGCTACGCTAAGTGCGTACCATTACGGTACCCCGTACGCCCATTGCGTACTGAGTCTCTTACCAATATATAGTGAATGTTATAAGATAAATAATTAGCTTTCTCACCTGATACCTGAACATACACAAAAAGAAAGAAAAAATAGCAGCGCTAAATTCAATTGATACTAAAAAATTAGATGGATTGGATGAAAACAGGTTAAAACATGTATTAATAACTCTAATAAAATACCAAATAAAAGTCAATATGATCACCGACAGAATTAATGAACCAGAAATGTCCGTTCCTTTTAAATAACTGGACACCAGTTTAGGCAGAATTATATAGGCTTAGGAGCTGATTGCACAGTCCCAAAAGGATTATTACCGCTTCTTATGCCGCTGGAGGGAGAAAGTCCCATTAGGAGATCCTTCAATTGGGAGTTGGTAACGTAATCTCAATCCTCACCAGTATGCGGAGTTTAGCTTGCGGAAAGGTCCTTGGTATGCCTATTTGTATCCACCAAATTGTAGAATCTGGACGTCCAGTATGGTCCGGGCACTGATTCTGCAACAAATCGACGGTGATCAGGATGGCACCTGACGCGTTTCGCTGCAGGTCCTGCAGCTTTTTCAAAGGTGATCTGTCTTATGTGGAGGCAGAGTATTTATACCTGTGGTGATCACTGATCAATCCACACCTGTTCTCCCAATCCATCTCAATTAACTATAATTTTCATAAAAACACATAATATTTCATATATTTTACACCTCAATTTAATAAATGTTAGACTCAGCAGGGCAAAAAAACCTTTTGGATCTTCCTAATTTAGAAAAAAACGATTTTGAATATTATCCTTCATAATTAACTTCCAGGTAAATAACCATGTGACCATAATGTGTGTGTTGCTGCTAAGCAACTGGATATCTACTTCCGGGTTATATAGACACTCTATTTTCTATTTTATATCGTGTAGATAAAAACAACATCTGTTGACACTTAATTGTGTCATTAATAGATTCAACACTAAAGATGACTTTCCACCTTACACACGATTGCCACATCTCCTTATTCAGGCTGGCATCGGTGTTACTAAGTGGTAAAGAAGCTGTCACGTGATATCCGCACGTGACTCGCTTCGGGACTTCCGCTTATCCTGAAAGGGAAGTATAGCCAGCGTTGCTTAGTTACGAAGTGCGGTCACTCTACACTCCCGCTTAATATGACGCTTTTGGGTCTCTTGGAAACAGGGATTGCGGTCACGTGACTCGCATCCTATTCTAGTTTACTGCTTTTAGAACACATAGTAGTTCTACCTATTCCTAGGGGCTTCCTTTAGAATGGTCACGTGGTCATTGTGACGAGTTTCCTGAGCCGTGTTTAAAGTACCCTGTTGCCTAGTAACACAGCGCAGTAATAATAAAGATGTTTATTTAGCCAAAAAATTACATTCAGCTTAATGATGCTGCAGCACATATATAGCTCATATTGCATAGAAGTATTAATATACTGGAATACCTACAAAGCACACACAATTGATTACACAATTACAGCTCTAATTCATAATTTATATAGAGGTACAGACAAATCAATATATATGTCTCCAATCTGCAGGAGCTGGTCAATGTACATTTTCAGAATGACTTTCATAATACTGAAAAGAGAAATTTAAGCATAATCCACATTAAAAGTACCCCCCCCCCCTAAACCTACCCCTAAAAAATACTAATACAATCCCACATGTATTGAAATTAGACTAAAACGATCTCTTAAGGCCTTATTTGTACTTAGTACCTATTGGGGAAAGAAACAAACCCCCTTTTTATTTCCCATTGCTCTTTTATCCGTAAAGTGGTATAAATTGATAGGGATGTATCAGATGACTGCATTCAATTCTACTGAGTCATTCAATCCCTCAGGATAAATACTGTTCATCCTAAACATCCACATGACTTCTTGTTTGCATAACTTCCGAAATCTATCCCCCCCCCTGAGGGTTCTAGGAATAAACTCAAGACCCACCAATTTGAGGCAGGTTGGATCCCCCTGATGACACTCACTGTAATGTTTAGACACACTATGGGGTATATGCAATTGCGGTCGAATTGACGCGAAAGTCGAAAAACGGGACATATTCGACAAAAAAACCATGTCGAATTGGATTCGTCAATGCAATACAGTACTTTTCGCCAAAATACCTTCTGTTTCAGATTCGACTTTTTTCAAATCGACTTTTTCAAAATTCGACATGTCTGCAATGGTCAAAATGCGGCTTTTCGACAAAAGTATATTCAATTGAAAAATGACGATTCGACAACAGTGCTTTTCGACCGCAAATTCGTCATTTTCAGTCCGCCTCAGTTCTGGCGGGATCTATTAAAAAAAATTTAATAAATGATTTTTTTTTTTGCTTTTTGGATTGCTAATAACATATCTATTTATATTTGAAGGGATTATCTACTTGGTTTGTCTTTTTTTGACTCACAAGTATTATTTAATTGATTTTTTAAAAGAATATTTTTTTCTTCACTCTGCTGAGGGAAATGTACCCATGATTCCACAGTTTTACCCAGGATATACTTCTGCAAAGCCACTCCTCTATCCTCACTCCCGGGTTTGAGACTTCAGGGAGAAGGAGCCATTAACAGTCAGCTCTCTTGTGGAATCGTTTTTTTAGGACAATTCCTGCGTTTTAAAACACATTCCTATTTTTGTACTGACTACAATAATGGAGCCTTTTTCTGACCAGATTGTGATGTTCATGCTGGTTGCAAGCATGGAGGAAGAAAGGGCTGCTGAACATCAGGATCAAAGTCAGCAAATGTATGGGGTGAGCCAGTATTGCGGGTTTCATTTCCACGTCCACGCCAGTATCGCACTAGGCGTGAACTGGAGGATCTCAGCGAGTTCGAGGTGATTCAAAATTATCGCTTATCGACTCGCGACATATATTCGCTGTACGCTCTGTTGGAGGCCGACCTGGAACCTCGGGCACGGACGAATCGTGCAGTCAGCGGTTTCCAGAAACTGCTGGGTACGTTAAATTTTTTGGCGTCAGGCACATTCCAGCCTACACTGTCTCAAACATGCGGTTTTTCACAGTCGACACTGTCACGCTGTATAACCCAGGTCATTAGGGCTTTCCGCAAATTGACGATCCAGTACATCACATTTCCAGAGACGGACAGCGAATGTCGTGAGATCAAATTAGGCTTTTTCACCAAATACAAATTTCCCAATGTGCTGGGCGCGATTGACTGTACCCACGTGCAGATCAGACTGCCACGGAATTCGGAAGAATGTTTTCGGAACCGAAAACATTTCCATTCCTTGAATGTACAGGCGGTCTGTGATGTCAACATGAAGTTTTAAATATTTTTGTGTGATTTCCTGGATCGTCTCACGACTCCTTCATCCTAAGCCAGTCATCGCTGTTTGACAAGTTCGAAACAGGAAACATGCCTGGTGGCTGGCTGTTAGGTATGTATTTTAATTGGTTTTATTTTTTTATTATTTTATTTATTTTTTTATTTTTTTAGATTACCTACCATTTTTTTTCTTTTCTATAGGCGATGCGGGTTATCCCAACAAATCGTGGCTCTTGACCCCATTGTCTAATCCTGTTGGTAGAGCAGAAAAACGTTACCAAGAGACACACATTGCATCGAGGCAAATAATTGAACGTGCCTTCGGTGTACTTAAAAGCCGGTTTCGATGTTTAGACACTTCCGGCGGTGCTCTTTTGTACTCACCGGCGAAGGTTTGCGGCATGGTAAATGCATGTTGTATTTTACACAACACATGTGTCGCAAACCGTTTGCCGGTGACTCTTCGTCGCAGTGCTTTCCGACGCGGGAACCTATCTTCTGCTCTACCGGTGGGTATGGACGAAGGAGAGGATTCCCGACGGGCAGTGATCCAAAACTTTTTTTCTGTTGCCTGTGAGTATATTTATAACATTTGTATTATCGTGTAAACTGTGATTGTAATATTCTAAAAAAAAACATCTTTATTTATGTATTTCAGAGTTTTACGTCCTGTTGATGTACCTTCCCAGGCCTGTTTTTAAAGTTTAGTCCTGTTGACGACTCGTTACCCCCTGTTTTCTCCTGTTGTTGGGTTGCCGCAAATATTGGACCCTTTTATCCAACTCTACCATGGGCGACCTACTTGTGATGTGGACCTGACCCTCCGCCATGTAGCAGACAACCCCGCTCAGGTGAGATGAATTACCCAAAACTCCCTCTTGTCAAAAGTCACCCCGGCATGTCCAAAGTGCAGCCCTCCGGCATTTGCCAAACTGCACATCCAATCATGCCCTGATACACCAATGCTTACGCTGCGTCAGGGAATGTTTGGATGTGTAGTTACGCAAGTGCCGGAGGGTTGCATTTGGGGCCGCTGTAACCTGCTTGTGTCGTGTTGCTTGTACCTTTTTCTTTTCCATAGAAGGGTGACACTACCAATAGCTGGAATCTCATACTATTCTCTTCCACAGGTCTTGCGGAGTATCCTTCCCAAGTGGCGTGGATGTGAAGAGACACGACATTTCCCCTGATGTTCCATGGGCGACCTACTTGTGATGTGGACCTGAACCTCCGCCATGTAGAAGACAACCCCGCTCAGATGAGATGTATTGCCCAAACCTCCCTCTTGTCCAAAGTCATCCTGGCGTGTCCCAAGTGCAGCCCTCCGGCATTTGCAAAAATGCACATCCAATCATGCCCTGACAGGAATGCTTACGCTGTGTCAGGGCATGCTTGGATGTGTAGTTTCTCTAGTGCCGGAGGGTTGCATTTGGGACAAAGGCCACTGTTACCTGCTTGTGTCAAAGTGTCGCTTGTACCTTGTCTTTTCCTAGAAGGGTGACACTATTACCAATACCTGGAACCTCATACTATTCTCTTCCACAGGTCTTGCGGAGTATCCTTCCCAAGTGGCGTGGATGTGGAGACATGACATTTCTCCTGATGTACCATGGGCGACCTACTTGTGATGTGGACCTGACCCTCCGCCATGTAGCAGACAACCCCCCTCAGGTGAGATGTATTGCCCAAAAATCCCTCTTGTCCAAAGTCACCCCGGCATGTCCAAAGTGCAGCCCTCCGGTATTTGCCAAACTGCACATCCAATCATGCCCTGATGCTTACATGTCACTGACCTGGTTTGGGAGTGTTGTGGACTCGGGGCTTCTTCCGATGACCGGGAAGAGGAACCGCCACTGGGTCGTAGTAGAGATGGCCGGATGTAGGTCTTCCTCATGCAGGACTAAGACGGCAGGCGGGAGGCCCAGAGGAATTCTTGAAGGTCTCCTGTAAGACAAGACTTGTAGAAATACTGAAGGCTGGGGTACTGAGATATTGGAGACACTGTGGTATTGGAGGCACTGAGGTGCTGGGAGTACAGGGAGTGCAGGGAGGCCCTTGGGGGCACGGAGGTGCTTGGAGGCACGGAGGTGCTTGGGTGCACGGAGGTGTTTGGAGACACCGAGGTGTTTGGAGGGATGAGGTGCTTGGAGGCACGAGGTGCTTGGAGACACGGAGGTAACTGGAGGCACGGAGGTGCTTGGAGGCACGGAGGTGCTTGGAGGCACGGAGGTGTTTGGAGACACCGAGGTGTTTGGAGGGATGAGGTGCTTGGAGGCACGAGGTGCTTGGAGACACGGAGGTAACTGGAGGCACGGAGGTGCTTGGAGGCACGGAGGTGCTTGGAGGCACGGAGGTGTTTGGAGACACCGAGGTGTTTGGAGGGATGAGGTGCTTGGAGGCACGAGGTGCTTGGAGACACGGAGGTAACTGGAGGCACGGAGGTGCTTGGAGGCACGGAGGTGCTTGGAGGCACAGAGGTGTTTGGAGACACCGAGGTGTTTGGAGGGATGAGATGCTTGGAGGCACGAGGTGCTTGGAGACACGGAGGTAACTGGAGGCACGGAGGTGCTTGGAGGCTCAGGATGCTTGGAGGCACAGGATGCTTGGAGGCACAGGATGCTTGGAGGGTCAGGATGCTTGGAGGGACGAGGGAGCTCTGGAATCACAGCTTCCGCAGGAGAAACGAAGATACTCAGGCACCGGATCTCTGCCTGGTATCCGATTTTAAATTCCCCGCCCTAGCCTGATTGGCGGAGCAGGCAGGTGACGTCAGACCTGCTCCGCCTCCTTGCCCTCGCTTGTGATGGCGGCGTCCTTGCTTCCGGGAAGCCGCCGGAGAGCAGCGCCGACCCGCCGCTGAAGCCGGAGACCGTCAGGGGAAGAGAGGCGCCGGGCAGACCAGGCCACCCGCAGGGACAAGCGCGGTCGCCGCTGCCCGAGGTTCGTGACAGTACCCCCTCCTCCAGGAGTGGCCCCTGGACACTTCCCGGGCTTAGTCGGATGTCTGGAGTGGAAGATCCGAATCAGACGAGGAGCCGTTACTTCAGTAGCCCCAATCCAACTTCTCTCCTCAGGACCATAACCCTTCCAGTCCACCAAGTACTGTAATTTTTTATGAAGATAACGAGAGTCAAGAATAGCTTTGATTTCAAACTCCGTTCCAGCTTCTGCCACTACGGACGTTGGCCTAGGGAGTGCTGAGTGGAACCGATTCAGAATGAGAGGACGGAGTAGAGAAACATGAAAGGCGTTAGGTATTTGAAGATGGGCAGGCAAACCCAGTTTACAGACCACAGGATTTAAGACTTGTAGCACAGGGTAAGGACCGATGAACCTTGGAGCGAATTTCATGGTGGGTACCTTCAACCGGAGATTCCGTGTGGACAGCCATACCCTGTCCCCAACTTTATATTGAGGTGCGGCTTGCCGTTTCTTATCTGCGAAGAACTTGTACCGAACAGAAACCTGCTTAAGATTAGCATGAACCTTTCTCCAAATTTGTCCAAAGTGTCGTAGAGTGGACACTACAGCAGGAACCTCTATTATCGGAAGGCTTGGAAATTCCGGAACACGGGGATGGAACCCGTAGTTGACGAAAAATGGTGATTCCCCAGTGGAAGAATGAAACAAATGGTTATGGGCAAACTCCGCCCAAGGCAACAACTCCACCCAGTTGTCCTGTGAAGGAGAGAGATACAAACGAAGAAAAGTCTCTAGATCTTGATTGACTCGTTCCGTTTGCCCATTAGTTTGGGGATGATAAGCAGACGAAAACTTAAGTTTAATGTGTAGAGTTGAACAAAGGGCTTTCCAAAACCTGGCGGTGTACTGTACTCCACGGTCAGAAACAATCTCTTGTGGCAACCCATGCAAACAAAAATGTTCTCGGATAAACAATAGAGCCAGTTTCGGTGCTGTCGGGAGACCAGTCAAGGGCACAAAGTGTGCCATCTTCGAAAAACGGTCAACGATAACCCAAACGGTGTTGCAACCCTTGGAACAGGGCAAGTCAGTGATGAAGTCCATGGAAATGTGAGTCCAGGGTCTCACAGGGATAGGCAGAGGACGAAGTAACCCTGCAGGAGGCAGACGAGGAGATTTATGTTGTGTACATTGGGGACACGAATTAACGCAATCTTGTACATCCTTCCTCATGGTGTTCCACCAGTAAGACCTTTGCAGAAACTTGTACATCTTCTGAGCGCCGGGATGACCGGAAAACTTGGAGTTATGGGCCCACAGTAGTATTCCCGGGCGGAATCTAGCTGGCACGGACATTCTTCCAGGAGGAGGAGCTGGAGTAGTTAAAGCAGCAGAGACAGAAACTGGATTCAGAATTAAACCCCGCTCCGGAGGTTCATCCTCGTCTGTGGGAACTTGTGAACGAGAAAGCGCATCTGCTTTAATATTGAGAGTCCCGGCCCGGTACTTGATAATGAACGAGAATCGGGAAAAGAAAAGTGCCCATCTCGCCTGGCGAGGATTCAAGCATTGTGCGGATTTGATGTACAGCAAATTCTTGTGATCCGTGTAGATGGTAAACACATGTTTAGCCCCTTCTAGAAGATATCTCCATTCTTCCAAGGCAGATTTGATTGCCAAGAGTTCCTGGTCTCCAATAGTGTAATTTCGTTCGGCTGGAGAGAATTTACGAGAATGGAAGCCACACGGATGTAATTTTTTATCAGAGGAATACTGGGAGAGAACAGCCCCAACCCCGACTGAAGATGCATCAACTTCTAAGAAGAAGGGTTCCTCGAAATTTGGTTGTTGGAGAACTGGAGCCGTCATGAAAGCTAACTTTAAGCGAGAAAAAGCTACAATGGCTTCCGGAGGCCACAAACTAGGATTAGAACCCTTCCTCGTCAGGGCAGTAATGGGCGCAACAATGGTGGAGAAACCCTTAATGAATTTCCTGTAGTAGTTCGCAAAGCCCAGGAACCTTTGTATTGCTTTCAGGGAAAGAGGCTGAGTCCAGTCACGAATGGCCGACAACTTTTCCGGATCCATGCGAAGCTCCGTCCCCGAGATGACATAACCGAGGAACGGAATAGATGTTACTTCAAAGGTACATTTGGAAAGCTTGGCGTAGAGATGATTCTCTCGTAAACGGTGTAGCACCTCTTTGACTTGAGTCCTGTGTTCGACAAGATTCTTGGAAAAAATCAGTATGTCGTCCAGATATACCACAACGCTCTGATACAGCATATCACGAAAGATTTCGTTGACGAACCCCTGGAAAACCGCGGGAGCATTACTAAGACCAAACGGCATCACCAAGTATTCGTAATGCCCATCTCGGGTATTAAAGGCAGTCTTCCATTCATCCCCCTCTCGGATGCGTATAAGATTGTAAGCTCCTCTCAAGTCGAGTTTTGAAAAAATGCGGGCACCACGAACCCTATCAAATAACTCTGTGATTAGTGGCAAGGGGTATTTATTCTTAATAGTAATGTCGTTTAGGCCGCGGTAGTCGATGCATGGTCTCAACCCCCCGTCCTTTTTCTTCACGAAAAAGAAGCCTGCACCGGCAGGGGAGGAAGAGGGGCGAATGAATCCCTTGAGCATATTGGACTTAATATACTCCGACATGGCTTGAGTCTCGGGAAGAGACAGAGGATATGTGCGACCACGAGGTGGCGTCTTCCCTGGGACAAGGTCAATAGGGCAGTCCCAAGGCCTGTGAGGTGGTAACAGGTCAGCAGCTTGTTCCGAAAATACGTCCTTGTACCCTTGATATGCCTCCGGAATGTGCTCTTCATCCGTTTTGGAGGTAACACGGAGCGGACAAACAGGAGTAAGACAATTAATGTGACAAAAGGGACTCCAGGACAGAATTTGTGACGACTTCCAGTCGATGTGGGGGTTATGACTTTTCAGCCAAGGCATTCCAAGAACCAGATCATGAGGCATTTCTGGGATTACCAAGAGTTCCAAATCTTCCTGATGTAGAGCCCCGACCTGCAGCTTAACTGGCCCCGTGCGCCACATTATAAGACCTTTGGAAATTCTAGTCCCGTTGATAGCCGTCAGTGAAATTGGCCGCTCGATAGGCCGTAACTTTAAACCCAAACTTTGGGCACAGAAAGAAGAAACGAAGTTCCCTGCAGCTCCGGAATCCAATAGGGCTTCACAAGACCTGGAGACTGAATTGGAGACTAGAGTTACTGGAAGCAAGCAGTCCGAAGTTGGAGAAGCTTTTGTCGTAACTCCCAGCTTGACTCCTCCGGAACAAGCTAGGCCTGCCCGTTTCCCGGACGGGCTTTACAAGATTTAAGAAAATGATCTGCGGCTCCACAGTAAAGGCAGAGTTTACCCTCACGACGACGCTGTCGTTCTTCCGGAGACAGTCGGGAGCGGTTAATTTGCATGGGCTCATCTGAGCTGGGTGAGGCCACCGGCCTAGGAGTAGGATTCCGGAACCTGGGACGATCCGAACGGCTACGTTCTCTTCCACGCTCCTGCATCCGAAGATCCACCTTGACGCAAAGGGAAATCAAATCTTCTAATGGATCCGGCAGATCTCTAGTAACCAGCTCATCTTTCAGCCGGTCGGAAAGACCGTTCCAGAAGGCAGCTCTCAGGGCGTCATTATTCCAGCGTAGTTCGGAAGCAATGGTCTGGAAATGAACCACGTACTGGCCCACGGAACGGGCGCCCTGCCGAACACGGAGCAAATCGGAAGAAGCAGTGGTCATTCTGCCGGGCTCGTCGAAAATCCTTCGAAAGGACGAGATGAAGTTGGTGTAGTTGGAAACCATGGGATCAGATCGTTCCCATAATGGAGACACCCAATCCAAAGCAGAACCTTCCAACAGAGAAATAATATATGCTACCTTGGACCGGTCTGTAGGAAAGTTGTGTGCAAGTAGCTCGAAATGTACCTCGCATTGGTTCAAGAAACCACGACAATTTTTGGGATTCCCATTATAGCGGGACGGAGTAGGCAACTGAAGGCGTGGAGTGACACCGGCCGATGGTTGAACATTGCTGGCAACGGCAACTGGTGCGACTACTGGAACAGGTGCCGGAATTACTGAGGCCAGAGACGCCTGAATCTGATCCAGACGCCCGGACAACTGCTGGAGGTACTGCATCACCTGGCCTTGCGCTGCTTCCTGACTTTGCACTCGAGAAGCCAGGTTCTGAATGGCACTCGAGTCCGTGTTCCGATTCCCCGAGTCCATGGGGCCTGAGTATTCTGTCACTGACCTGGTTTGGGAGTGTTGTGGACTCGGGGGTTCTTCCGATGACCGGGAAGAGGAACCGCCACTGGGTCGTAGTAGAGATGGCCGGATGTAGGTCTTCCTCATGCAGGACTAAGACGGCAGGCGGGAGGCCCAGAGGAATTCTTGAAGGTCTCCTGTAAGACAAGACTTGTAGAAATACTGAAGGCTGGGGTACTGAGATATTGGAGACACTGTGGTATTGGAGGCACTGAGGTGCTGGGAGTACAGGGAGTGCAGGGAGGCCCTTGGGGGCACGGAGGTGCTTGGAGGCACGGAGGTGCTTGGGTGCACGGAGGTGTTTGGAGACACCGAGGTGTTTGGAGGGATGAGGTGCTTGGAGGCACGAGGTGCTTGGAGACACGGAGGTAACTGGAGGCACGGAGGTGCTTGGAGGCACGGAGGTGCTTGGAGGCACGGAGGTGTTTGGAGACACCGAGGTGTTTGGAGGGATGAGGTGCTTGGAGGCACGAGGTGCTTGGAGACACGGAGGTAACTGGAGGCACGGAGGTGCTTGGAGGCACGGAGGTGCTTGGAGGCACGGAGGTGTTTGGAGGGATGAGGTGCTTGGAGGCACGAGGTGCTTGGAGACACGGAGGTAACTGGAGGCACGGAGGTGCTTGGAGGCACGGAGGTGCTTGGAGGCACGGAGGTGTTTGGAGACACCGAGGTGTTTGGAGGGATGAGATGCTTGGAGGCACGAGGTGCTTGGAGACACGGAGGTAACTGGAGGCACGGAGGTGCTTGGAGGCACGGAGGTGCTTGGAGGCTCAGGATGCTTGGAGGCACAGGATGCTTGGAGGCACAGGATGCTTGGAGGCACAGGCACAGGATGCTTGGAGGCACAGGATGCTTGGAGGGTCAGGATGCTTGGAGGGACGAGGGAGCTCTGGAATCACAGCTTCCGCAGGAGAAACGAAGATACTCAGGCACCGGATCTCTGCCTGGTATCCGATTTTAAATTCCTCGCCCTAGCCTGATTGGCGGAGCAGGCAGGTGACGTCAGACCTGCTCCGCCTCCTTGCCCTCGCTTGTGATGGCGGCGTCCTTGCTTCCGGGAAGCCGCCGGAGAGCAGCGCCGACCCGCCGCTGAAGCCGGAGACCGTCAGGGGAAGAGAGGCGCCGGGCAGACCAGGCCACCCGCAGGGACAAGCGCGGTCGCCGCTGCCCGAGGTTCGTGACACTTACACATGTGTGTCAGGGAATGTTTGGATGTGTAGTTACGCAAGTGACGGAGGGTTGCATTTGGGCCCGCTGTAACCTGCTTGTGTCGTGTTGCTTGTACCTTTTCCTTTTCCGTACCAGGGTGACACTATTACCAATAGCTGGAACCTCATACTATTCTCTTCCACAGGTCTTGCGGAGTATCCTTCCCAAGTGGCTTGAATCCTCATGGATGAAGAGGGACACAACAGTTCCCCTGCTGTACCATGGGCGACCTAACACAATTCCACTGCATGTCATATTTAACATTGTATTTACTAATAATTGAAATAAAAACCACAGAAAACTTCTCATTTTAAAACTTTATTGAAGAAAAATTGTATTTGATTTTTTAAATAAAAAATTGAAAGGTAATTAAACAAAAAAGTAGTTTGTTCTTCTTTACATTCTTTTCTTGTGTAGAAAGATATCTGTGGGGGGAAAAAAAAAAAAGTATAGACACTAATGTCATGTTCGTTCCTTTCCCCAAGAACATTTGTGGAACCACACAGCCCAGCATGACCCATTGCTGGGCTGTGTGGTTCCACAAAGGCAGGTGGTCCAGAGTGGTGTCAGTGGTCATCACTTTGACACGCTTGCATTTGTGGAACCACACAGCCCAGCATGACCCATTGCTGGGCTGTGTGGTTCCACAAAGGCAGGTGGTCCAGAGTGGTGTCAGTGGTCATCACTTTGACACGCTTGCATTTGTGGAACCACACAGCCCAGCATGACCCATTGCTGGGCTGTGTGGTTCCACAAAGGCAGGCGGTCCAGAGTGGCAGAGTGGTATCAGTGGTCATCACTTTGACACGCTTGCATTTGTGGAACCACACAGCCCAGCATGACCCATTGCTGGGCTGTGTGGTTCCACAAAGGCAGGCGGTCCAGAGTGGCAGAGTGGTATCAGTGGTCATCACTTTGACACGCTTGCATTTGTGGAACCACACAGCCCAGCATGACCCATTGCTGGGCTGTGTGGTTCCACAAAGGCAGGCGGTCCAGAGTGGCAGAGTGGTATCAGTGGTCATCACTTTGACACGCTTGCATTTGTGGAACCACACAGCCCAGCATGACCCATTGCTGGGCTGTGTGGTTCCACAAAGGCAGGCGGTCCAGAGTGGCAGAGTGGTATCAGTGGTCATCACTTTGACACGCTTGCATTTGTGGAACCACACAGCCCAGCATGACCCATTGCTGGGCTGTGTGGTTCCACAAAGGCAGGCGGACCAAAGTTTCTTGAATATATACATTGAAACATGGCTCTACTCACCTTGGTACGCACAACACGAACTATGCCGTCCACTTCAATTTTCCACCCAATCCTATGAATAAGCCAAAAACAAACACTAGTGAATAGTAAATTCACACAACAGTGAAAGAATATTGTACACCATTACAAAAAGTATTTTTTGGGTAAAAAAGTGGTATCAGAATAGCTCTTTGGCCCATCATACATGTAGCCACAAGGAGCTTTCATCCGTTACCACACGCGCCCGCATACATGCCCGCGCATGTATGCCTACACATAAAGCTCCTTGGTAGTACCCGGTCACGGGTGGGGGAGCCCAACACATATAAAACAATAGTAAGAAAAAAAAAAAACTAATGGGAGGGCAAGGAAAGGGATACATGAAAAACATAACAGTAAATAAAACAATACGACCGGGCTCATGGTGGAAGTCTGTCCGGATCCTGGTCTTCCTCCTGATGGGGCGTCGATGTCCTGGGAGGCTGGGTAGGGTTGACTAGGCCTCGGGACCCGTGCGGCTGTAGATGTTGCGGCCGGTGTTGGTGGTGGAGGCATCTGGTGGGTGGGGTACATCCCTGTATATCCTTGGTACATCTGTGACCGTCTATACCAGGATGGTAGTGGAGGAAGGGAAGGAGGCGTCCTTGTGGCTTGTGATGGCGGAATTAGTGGATCACCAGCGTGTTGATGAGCTGGTTCTGGGAGTTTATCATAGATCATCTGCAGTGTGGTTGCGATCATCTGTTGGCTGGATGAGGATTGTCGATGGCTCTCCGACATGTTGTCATTGCTGTGTGCCAGGCATGATGTGTTATCCACCAGCCGGTCGATGGATTGGGCCAGAATGTGAAGGATGTCCATAGTCTCCCTATGATCTTCTCTTCTGGTCTTTAGCATTTCGGCCGCGCTGTCGGCATGAGCCCTCTGCATTTCAAGCAGACCGTTTGCCATCTTATCCATTGTCCTCTCAATGGCGTCCAGACTGCTTCCAACGACAACCCGAAAACTATCCTGGCTGACATTCATCTCTGCTGCCAGGTTGTTTACCCTCCGAACATTTGAGGGATCCTGCCCTTCCTGGACGTCTGCCACCAATTGCATTTGTGCAGCTGAAAAGAAAATTAGAAATTATTATACACATTCATCATACATTTGTTTGAAGGCTCACAATTTGATATTTACTCACACAGGGATGTAGAAACTGCAGGCTGCTGCACTTCCACCTCGTCATCCTCTGACGAATCCTGTATGAGATCCGGCCTGTAGTAGGAACCAATCCCCGAAGCAAGTCCGCTGCTGGTCCGTGGCACCACTGTTTGCAAAAGAAAAAAAAATTAAAGTTAATAAACTATACAAAACTGGTGCACCCCCCACACCACACCCCCAAAAATTAAATACAAACCTTCTCCATCCTGTGATGCCACTGCTCCAGGAGCTTCACTTGTCCTCATTTCTGGAGACTTTTCAAGGGTCTGGCTGGATACTTCTGCACGGCTGTCTTCAAACCCAAGAAAAGTCTCGTCCGTTAACCCTGTAGACTCAAACAGTTCGGGTGATGGGTCCACAAGGGTAATGTCTTGTTGAGGCTCTTCGGTCACAGTCCCAGAGCTCCTGGAGAGATGACGATCTGGTGATGGACTGCACGCAGGAGCTGTAGTTTGGCGCCCATCTGGTGGTGTGGTCGCCGACGGTGACTGGCGCACAGGTGACGTTCTGTGCGCTGATGTCTGGCGCGCAGGTGATGGTCTGCGCGCTGACGTCGTCTGGCGCGCAGGTGACTTACTGCGCGATGACGATGTGTGGCGCGCAGGTGATGATCTGCGCGCTCCTGATGCTTGCTGCGCAGGTGATGTTCCGCGCGCTGCTTTCGATGTCTGCTGCGCAGGTAATGGTCCGCGCGCTGGCGATGTCCTGCGCGCAGGTGATGTCCTCTGGGCAGGCGTGTCTGGAAAAAAACAAAAAAACATTAGCAAATACAAAAAAAAAATATTTTAGTACAGCTCATCTGAATGTATTCTTACCATCAGGCCTCCTTTTGGACTGCTTGTCTCCCGCCTTCTTCCATCTTCTGGGCGGTTCTTCCTCCTCGGGAAAGCCAGCAGGACGGCTGGAGTCCACACCTCCGCGAACTCCTTGGACCATAACAGGGTTCATGCGCCTTTTAATAACTTCCTCCCAGGGTAGCCACTTCAGATTGAGAGCCGGGCCACCTCCCGTAGCTGTCTCATGTCGGCGCTGAATCCCCATCTTCTTTTTGGTCTGTCTGCGGCAATCATTGTACCGCTTCATGCAGTTTCTGGTGCTCCGGCGGTTTCCAGATACTGCAGTGACTTGTGTCGTGATGGCATCCCAGATGTTTCGCTTGGTCTTAGCTGCTGTGGTCTGTGCCCTTTGTCCATACAGAACTTCTTAGGACCTGTCGACGCCATCCACTAGGGCACAGTTTTCCGCCTCAGTGTATCTGGGTCCACGCGGCTTTTTCGGTCCTGCATCTTCACCAGAGGCTTCCTCCTCCGACTGCTCCTCTAGCTGGCTTCTTGCCTTTAGGGATTTAAAAAAAAAACATGCATTTAATAAGATCGGTATGTACCTGTGAGTGTCAGTATCCCTGGTATTGCGCAAATATACCTGTAGGTGTGCATGGCAGTGCGCAAACTAGGGTGTGTCGAGTTGGATGCTATTGTGTCTGCAGGTGTTGTCAGTACCTTTCTAGGCTTTTTCTTTTTAGACTTCTCCATTTGGTCCCTTGACGACCGCGGCTGGTCACTGCATGCCTGGTCGGTCGTATCCTCCTCCTGGGTCGGCTCCCACTCCTCGTTGCTATGCAGGGACAGTTCTTCTGAGGGGTGGGGGGAAGGGGTGGATCGGGCCCGCTTGTCCCTGGACATCTCTGTTGTAAAATGAAAAAAAATATATATATATATTTTATTTTTTACAAATTTAACACACATTACAAATTTACATGCAACCACACGTCATGCTGCTGGGACCCCAGTTCTCAAGCAGGACCAAACACCAAAAAAAAAAAAAATAATAATAATGAAAAATAGAAAAAAACAAAACAAAACCCCCGTACAAGCATCCCTGCACATACTGGAAGTCAACCAGTGCTAACACAAAATGGCTGACACACACAAAATGGCTGACAGTCACCCCAAACTAGTCAAAAAGCATCCCTGCACATTCTGGAGGTACACCAGTGCTAAAATAGGAGGGGAAAAACATGTTTGGCAAACAAACGACACCACAAGTCGACCGCATGGCTTACACAAACTTGCTCCAAATCACCCCAAACTAGTCAAAAAGCATCCCTGCACATTCTGCAGGTACACCAGTGCTAAAATAGGAGGGAAAAAACATGTTTGGCAAACAAACGACACCACATGTCGACCGCATGGCTGACACAAACTTGCTCCAAATCACCCCAAACTAGTCAAAAAGCATCCCTGCACATTCTGGAGGTACACCAGTGCTAAAATAGGAGGGAAAAAACATGTTTGGCAAACAAACGACACCACATGTCGACCGCATGGCTGACACAAACTTGCTCCAAATCACCCCAAACTAGTCAAAAAGCATCCCTGCACATTCTGGAGGTACACCAGTGCTAAAATAGGAGGGAAAAAACATGTTTGGCAAACAAACGACACCACATGTCGACCGCATGGCTGACACAAACTTGCTCCAAGTCACCCCAAACTAGTCAAAAAGCATCCCTGCACATTCTGGAGGTACACCAGTGCTAAAATAGGAGGGAAAAAACATGTTTGGCAAACAAACGACACCACATGTCGACCGCATGGCTGACACAAACTTGCTCCAAATCACCCCAAACTCACCAAACAGCATCCCTGCACACTCTGGAGGTACACCAGTGCTAAAATAGGAGGGAAAAAATATGTTTGGAAAACAAACGACACCACATGTCGACCGCATGGCTGACACAAACTTGCTCCAAATCACCCCAAACTAGTCAAAAAGCATCCCTGCACATTCTGCAGGTACACCAGTGCTAAAATAGGAGGGGAAAAACATGTTTGGCAAACAAACGACACCACATGTCGACCGCATGGCTGACACAAACTTGCTCCAAATCACCCCAAACTAGTCAAAAAGCATCCCTGCACATTCTGCAGGTACACCAGTGCTAAAATAGGAGGGAAAAAACATGTTTGGCAAACAAACGACACCACATGTCGACCGCATGGCTGACACAAACTTGCTCCAAATCACCCCAAACTAGTCAAAAAGCATCCCTGCACATTCTGCAGGTACACCAGTGCTAAAATAGGAGGGGAAAAACATGTTTGGCAAACAAACGACACCACATGTCGACCGCATGGCTGACACAAACTTGCTCCAAATCACCCCAAACTAGTCAAAAAGCATCCCTGCACATTCTGCAGGTACACCAGTGCTAAAATAGGAGGGGAAAAACATGTTTGGCAAACAAACGACAACACATGTCGACCGCATGGCTGACACAAACTTGCTCCAAATCACCCCAAACTAGTCAAAAAGCATCCCTGCACATTCTGCAGGTACACCAGTGCTAAAATAGGAGGGGAAAAACATGTTTGGCAAACAAACGACACCACATGTCGACCGCATGGCTGACACAAACTTGCTCCAAATCACCCCAAACTAGTCAAAAAGCATCCCTGCACATTCTGCAGGTACACCAGTGCTAAAATAGGAGGGAAAAAACATGTTTGGCAAACAAACGACACCACATGTCGACCGCATGGCTGACACAAACTTGCTCCAAATCACCCCAAACTAGTCAAAAAGCATCCCTGCACATTCTGGAGGTACATCAGTGCTAAAATAGGAGGGAAAAAACATGTTTGGCAAACAAACGACACCACATGTCGACCGCATGGCTGACACAAACTTGCTCCAAATCACCCCAAACTAGTCAAAAAGCATCCCTGCACATTCTGCAGGTACACCAGTGCTAAAATAGGAGGGAAAAAACCTGTTTTAGCAAACAAACGACACATGTCGACCGCATTGATACCGACACACACTAAAATCAGCCCAAACTAGCCAAAAATAATTCCTGCACATGCTGGAGGTACACCAATGCAAAAGCATGACCCAAAAAGTCATTTTAAGAAAAAGAAAAAAACGTGAAAAACTACCCCAAAACACAAAACTCCACAAAAAAATGCAGCAAAACAAGCAGGAGCTATACACATACCTGCACACATACCCAAACACCCCATGTACACCTCATGGCAACCCCCACTACACAAACACATACATGCAACACCAGACCCACATGTGGTACTTACCTACAAATGTAGTAATAGCTCCAAAAACGACTCTCCTCCGGGGTAACAGGTATCCTCCTGTCTGTCCTGGAATAAAGCCTGCTGGGTATCCAAACGATACCACAGCAAACAACCAATTTGCTAGCTCTGCACCTCCTCACACCTCTCTGCAGGTTCACAAAATGGCTGCTGAGCACGCAGCAAACAAGCCCTAATAAAGGGCTGCAAACGGTGGGAAGTCGAATTCAGGACGCCCACTACTCGCCGATTGGTCCGTGATCCGCCAAGGGGAGTGTCGAATCCGTTTTGCATTGCATATGGTGAATTCATGGTCCCGGCGGCAGGGCTGCGGCTGTCGAGTACAGGCGAATTTTTAAACGGACGAAAAAAAGGCGCAATTCGACCGCAATTGCATATACCCCTATGTGTTTGGATTTTGTGGAGAATATTTCTACGATGCTCTAAAAATCTTATCTTAAGAGTACGGGTAGTTCGGCCTACGTATTTCTTTCTGCATCCACATGTTAATAAATATATTACGTAAGACGTTTCACAATTTATATAACTCTTAATTTCATAGAATTTATCACTTAAGTCATCTATCAAGACTCGAGTTGTTTTATTTTGGATGTAATTGCAAGTGATACATCTGTTTCTACCACATTTATAGCACCCCTTGATCTTATTTTGTGGTTTTAACCACTCACAGCCTCCTGTGGCGCCGTTCATAGATTCTTTAGGGATTTTTAAGCAACTTGGAGCCAAAAGGTTTTTTAAAGATTTATTTTTACGAAAAATAAACCGTGGATTCTGTGGTAAGCATGAAGAGAGATAAACATCCTGTTTTAAAATGTTATAGTTCTTTTCAACACTATTCTGAATCTCACTATGACAGTTATTAAACATGGAAATAAACGCAACCTCTTCCTCTCCATTGAACCTCACCCTCTCTCTTTTCTTTTTATTCGATATCAATAGTTGATTTCTATCTAATTTTCTCACTTCTTGTAAGGCCCTGCTGAGTCTAACATTTATTTCTCTATCGTCCTAGTGGATGCTGGGGTTCCTGAAAGGACCATGGGGAATAGCGGCTCCGCAGGAGACAGGGCACAAAAAGTAAAGCTTTTCCAGATCAGGTGGTGTGCACTGGCTCCTCCCCCTATGACCCTCCTCCAGACTCCAGTTAGATTTTTGTGCCCGGCCGAGAAGGGTGCAATTCTAGGTGGCTCTCATAAAGAGCTGCTTAGAGAAAGTTTAGCTTAGGTTTTTTATTTTACAGTGATTCCTGCTGGCAACAGGATCACTGCAACGAGGGACAGAGGGGAGAAGAAGTGAACTCACCTGCGTGCAGGATGGATTGGCTTCTTGGCTACTGGACATCAGCTCCAGAGGGACGATCACAGGTACAGCCTGGATGGTCACCGGAGCCGCGCCGCCGGCCCCCTTGCAGATGCTGAAGTAAGAAGAGGTCCAGAATCGGCGGCTGAAGACTCCTGCAGTCTTCTAAAGGTAGCGCACAGCACTGCAGCTGTGCGCCATTTTCCTCTCAGCACACTTCACACGCAGTCACTGAGGGTGCAGGGCGCTGGGGGGGGGCGCCCTGGGAGGCAAATGAAAACCTATTAAAAGGCTAAAAATACCTCACATATAGCCCCCAGAGGCTATATGGAGATATTTAACCCCTGCCTGGATTCACAAAATAGCGGGAGACGAGCCCGCCGGAAAAGGGGCGGGGCCTATCTCCTCAGCACACGGCGCCATTTCCTCTCACAGCTCCGCTGGTCAGGACGGCTCCCAGGTCTCTCCCCTGCACTGCACTACAGAAACAGGGTAAAACAGAGAGGGGGGGCAAATTTAATGGCAATATTTTGATATATATAAAGCAGCTATAAGGGAGCACTTATTATAAGGCTATCCCTGTCATATATAGCGCTTTTTTGGTGTGTGCTGGCAGACTCTCCCTCTGTCTCCCCAAAGGGCTAGTGGGTCCTGTCTTCGTGTAGAGCATTCCCTGTGTGTCTGCTGTGTGTCGGTACGTGTGTGTCGACATGTATGAGGACGATATTGGTGTGGAGGCGGAGCAATTGCCAAATATGGGGATGTCACCTCCTAGGGGGTCGACACCAGAATGGATGCCTTTATTTGTGGAATTACGGGATAGCGTCAACTCGCTTAAGCAGTCGTTTGACGACATGAGGCGGCCGGACAATCAATTAGTGCCTGTCCAGGCGCCTCAAACACCGTCAGGGGCTGTGAAACGCCCTTTGCCTCAGTCGGTCGACACAGACCCAGACACAGGCACTGATTCCAGTGGTGACGGTGACGAATCAACCGTATTTTCCAGTAGGGCCACACGTTATATGATTTTGGCAATGAAGGAGGCGTTACATTTAGCTGATACTACAGGTACCACTAAACAGGGTATTATGTGGGGTGTGAAAAAACTACCTATAGTTTTTCCTGAATCAGAAGAATTAAATGACGTGTGTGATGAAGCGTGGGTTGCCCCTGATAAAAAGCTGATAATTTCAAAGAAATTATTGGCATTATACCCTTTCCCGCCAGAGGTTAGGGAGCGCTGGGAAACACCTCCTAGGGTGGACAAGGCGCTAACACGCTTATCTAAACAAGTGGCGTTACCCTCTCCTGAGACGGCCGCACTTAAAGATCCATCAGATAGGAGGATTGAAAATATCCAAAAAAGTATATACACACATGCAGGTGTTATACTACGACCAGCTATAGCGACTGCCTGGATGTGCAGTGCTGGGGTAGTTTGGTCAGAGTCCCTGATTGAAAATATTGATACCCTGGACAGGGACAATATTTTACTGTCGTTAGAACAAATAAAGGATGCATTTCTTTATATGCGTGATGCACAGAGGGATATCTGCACACTGGCATCACGGGTAAGTGCTATGTCCATTTCGGCCAGAAGAGCTTTATGGACGCGACAGTGGACAGGCGATGCGGATTCAAAACGGCATATGGAAGTTTTGCCGTATAAAGGGGAGGAGTTATTTGGAGTCGGTCTATCAGATTTGGTGGCCACGGCTACAGCCGGGAAATCCACCTTTCTACCTCAAGTCACTCCCCAACAGAAAAAGGCACCGACTTTTCAACCGCAGCCCTTTCGTTCCTTTAAAAATAAGAGAGCAAAGGGCTATTCATATCTGCCACGAGGCAGAGGTCGAGGGAAGAGACAGCAACAGGCAGCTCCTTCCCAGGAACAGAAGCCCTCCCCGGCTTCTACAAAAGCCTCAGCATGACGCTGGGGCTTCTCAAGCGGACTCGGGGACGGTGGGCGGTCGTCTCAAAAATTACAGCGCGCAGTGGGCTCACTCGCAGGTAGATCCCTGGATCCTGCAGATAATATCTCAGGGGTACAGGTTGGAATTAGAGACAGATCCACCTCGCCGTTTCCTGAAGTCTGCTTTACCAACGTCCCCCTCCGAAAGGGAGACGGTTTTGGAAGCCATTCACAAGCTGTACTCTCAGCAGGTGATAGTCAAGGTACCTCTTCTACAACAAGGGAAGGGGTATTATTCCACTCTATTTGTGGTACCGAAGCCGGATGGCTCGGTAAGGCCTATTCTAAATCAGAAGTCCTTGAACCTGTACATAAAGAAGTTCAAGTTCAAGATGGAGTCACTCAGAGCAGTGATAGCGAACCTGGAAGAAGGGGACTTTATGGTATCCTTGGACATCAAGGATGCGTATCTCCACGTTCCAATTTACCCCTCACACCAGGGGTACCTCAGGTTCGTTGTACAAAACTGTCACTATCAGTTTCAGACGCTGCCGTTTGGTTTGTCCACGGCACCTCGGGTCTTTACAAAGGTAATGGCCGAGATGATGATTCTTCTTCGAAGAAAAGGCGTATTAATTATCCCATACTTGGACGATCTCCTAATAAGGGCAAGGTCCAGAGAACAGCTAGAGATGGGATTAGCACTATCTCAAGAGGTGCTAAAGCAGCACGGATGGATTCTGAATATTCCAAAATCCCAATTAATGCCGACAACTCGTCTGCTGTTCCTAGGGATGATTCTGGACACGGTTCAGAAAAAGGTTTTTCTTCCCGAGGAAAAAGCCAAGGAGTTATCCGACCTGGTCAGGAACCTCCTAAAACCAGGAAAGGTGTCTGTACATCAATGCACAAGAGTCCTGGGAAAAATGGTGGCTTCTTACGAAGCAATTCCATTCGGCAGATTCCATGCAAGAATTTTCCAAAGGGATCTGTTGGACAAATGGTCAGGGTCGCATCTTCAGATGCACCTGCGGATAACCCTGTCTCCAAGGACAAGGGTATCTCTTCTGTGGTGGTTGCAGAGGGCTCATCTATTGGAGGGCCGCAGATTCGGCATACAGGATTGGATCCTGGTGACCACGGACGCCAGCCTGAGAGGCTGGGGAGCAGTCACACAAGGAAGAAACTTCCAGGGAGTGTGGTCGAGCCTGGAAAAGTCTCTTCACATAAACATTCTGGAACTAAGAGCAATCTACAATGCTCTAAGCCAGGCGGAACCTCTGCTTCAAGGAAGACCGGTGTTGATCCAGTCGGACAACATCACGGCAGTCGCCCATGTAAACAGACAGGGCGGCACAAGAAGCAGGAGTGCAATGGCAGAAGCTGCCAGGATCCTTCGCTGGGCGGAGAATCACGTGATAGCACTGTCAGCAGTGTTCATCCCGGGCGTGGACAACTGGGAAGCAGACTTCCTCAGCAGACACGATCTTCACCCGGGAGAGTGGGGACTTCATCCAGAAGTTTTCCACATGCTAATAAACCGTTGGGAAAGACCAGTGGTGGACATGATGGCGTCTCGCCTCAACAAAAAACTGGACAGGTATTGCGCCAGGTCAAGAGATCCGCAGGCAATAGCTGTGGACGCGCTGGTAACACCTTGGGTGTACCAGTCGGTGTATGTGTTTCCTCCTCTGCCTCTCATACCAAAGGTATTGAGAATCATACGGCAAAGCGGAGTAAGAACGATACTAGTGGCTCCGGATTGGCCAAGAAGGTCTTGGTACCCGGAACTTCAAGAGATGGTCACGGACGATCCGTGGCCTCTACCTCTGAGAAGGGACCTGCTTCAACAGGGTCCCTGCCTCTTTCAAGACTTACCGCGGCTGCGTTTGACGGCATGGCGGTTGAACGCCAGATCCTAAAAGGAAAAGGCATTCCAGAAGAAGTCATTCCTACCTTGATTAAGGCAAGAAAGGAAGTCACCGCGAAGCATTATCACCGCATTTGGCGGAAATATGTTGCGTGGTGCGAGGATCGGAGTGCTCCGACGGAGGAATTTCAACTGGGTCGTTTCCTACATTTCCTGCAATCAGGATTGTCTATGGGTCTCAAATTGGGATCTATTAAGGTTCAAATTTCGGCCCTGTCAATATTCTTCCAAAAAGAATTGGCCTCAGTCCCTGAGGTCCAGACTTTTGTCAAAGGAGTACTGCATATACAGCCTCCTGTGGTGCCTCCGGTGGCACCGTGGGATCTAAATGTAGTTTTAGATTTCCTCAAATCCCATTGGTTTGAACCACTAAAAAATGTGGATTTGAAATATCTCACATGGAAAGTGACTATGTTACTGGCCCTGGCTTCCGCCAGGAGAGTATCTGAACTGGCGGCTTTATCTTATAAAAGCCCTTATTTAATTTTCCATTCGGATAGGGCAGAGCTGCGGACGCGTCCGCATTTTCTCCCTAAGGTGGTATCAGCGTTTCACCTGAACCAGCCTATTGTAGTGCCTGCGGCTACAAGCGACTTGGAGGACTCCAAGTTGTTGGACGTTGTCAGAGCTTTAAAAATATACATTTCAAGGACGGCTGGAGTCAGAAAATCTGACTCGCTGTTTATACTGTATGCACCCAACAAGTTGGGTGCGCCTGCTTCTAAGCAGTCGATTGCTCGTTGGATTTGTAACACAATTCAACTTGCACATTCTGTGGCAGGCCTGCCACAGCCTAAATCTGTTAAGGCCCATTCCACAAGGAAGGTGGGCTCATCTTGGGCGGCTGCCCGAGGGGTCTCGGCATTACAACTCTGCCGAGCAGCTACGTGGTCAGGGGAGAACACGTTTGTAAAATTCTACAAATTTGATACCCTGGCAAAAGAGGACCTGGAGTTCTCTCATTCGGTGCTGCAGAGTCATCCGCACTCTCCCGCCCGTTTGGGAGCTTTGGTATAATCCCCATGGTCCTTTCAGGAACCCCAGCATCCACTAGGACGATAGAGAAAATAAGAATTTACTTACCGATAATTCTATTTCTCGGAGTCCGTAGTGGATGCTGGGCGCCCATCCCAAGTGCGGATTATCTGCAATACTTGTACATAGTTATAGTTAACTAATTCGGGTTATTGTTTAGGGAGCCATCTTTCAGAGGCTCCTCTGTTATCATACTGTTAACTGGGTTTAGATCACAAGTTGTACGGTGTGATTGGTGTGGCTGGTATGAGTCTTACCCGGGATTCAAAATCCTCCCTTATTGTGTACGCTCGTCCGGGCACAGTACCTAACTGGAGTCTGGAGGAGGGTCATAGGGGGAGGAGCCAGTGCACACCACCTGATCTGGAAAAGCTTTACTTTTTGTGCCCTGTCTCCTGCGGAGCCGCTATTCCCCATGGTCCTTTCAGGAACCCCAGCATCCACTACGGACTCCGAGAAATAGAATTATCGGTAAGTAAATTCTTATTTAAATTGAGGTGTAAAATATATGAAATATTATGTGTTTTTATGAAAATTATAGTTAATTGAGATGGATTGGGAGAACAGGTGTGGATTGATCAGTGATCACCACAGGTATAAATACTCTGCCTCCACATAAGACAGATCACCTTTGAAAAAGCTGCAGGACCTGCAGCGAAACGCGTTAGGTGCCATCTTGATCACCGTCGATTTGTTGCAGAATCAGTGCCCGGACCATACTGGACGTCCAGATTCTACAATTTGGTGGATACAAATAGGCATACCAAGGACCCTTCCGCAAGCTAAACTCCGCATACTAGTGAGGATTGAGATTACGTTACCAACTCCCAATTGAAGGATCTCCTAATGGGACTTTCTCCCTCCAGCGGCATAAGAAGCGGTAATAATCCTTTTGGGACTGTGCAATCAGCTCCTAAGCCTATATAATTCTGCCTAAACTGGTGTCCAGTTATTTAAAAGGAACGGACATTTCTGGTTCATTAATTCTGTCGGTGATCATATTGACTTTTATTTGGTATTTTATTAGAGTTATTAATAAATGTTTTAACCTGTTTTCATCCAATCCATCTCATTTTTTAGTATCAATTGAATTTAGCGCTGCTATTTTTTTCTTTCTTTTTTTTTTTTTCTTTCTTTTCGACTATAGTGATGCCAGATTGAATCCTAAACTGGCTAAGAGCATTCAGTACATGATTGTGACGATAAAAGACGTGTTACATATCACGGGGGATCCTGCTGTTCCTGATACTAGGGTCTGCATGTTTAAGGGAAAGAAACCTGAGGTGACATTTCCTCTCTCTCGTGAACTGAACGCTCTTTTTGAAAAAGCTTGGGAAAATCCTGATAAGAAGTTACAGATTCCCAAGAGAATTCCGGTAGCATATCCGTTCCCCTCTGGGGACAGGGAAAAGTGGGAGTCAAACCCCACGGTGGACAAAGCTCTATCGCGTCTGTCCAAAAAGGTGGCACTTCCATCTCCTGACACGGCAGCCCTAAAGGATCCTGCGGATCGTAAGCAGGAAAATACATTAAAATACATTGTTGTCACTACAGGTACGCTGCTCAGGCCTGCCGTTGCTTCAGCATGGGTGAGTAGCGCTATTGAATAGTGGGCAGATAACTTGTCATCTGAGATAGATTCCCTGGACAGGGATAGCGTGCTTTTGACACTGGGCATATCAGGGACGCTGCAGCCTATCTAAAGGAAGCTGCAAGGGATATTGGCCTTTTGGGATCAAGGGCCAATGCCATGGCAGTCTCAGCTAGAAGAGCATTGTGGATTCATCAATGGAATGCTGATACTGACTCTAAGAAGACTATGGAGTCTCTGCCGTTTAATGGTAGTGTCTTGTTTGGTGACGGCCTTGCTGACCTGGTATCTACGGCTACCGCGGGTAAGTCATCGTTCCTACCTTATGTTCCTGCACAACAAAAGAAAACGCCCCACGATCAGATGCAGTCCTTTCGGCCAAATAAATACAAGAAAGGACGAGGGTCTTCCTTCCTTGCTACGAGAGGAAGAGGAAGGGGAAAAAGGTCACAGGCTGTGGCAATTTCCCAAGAGCAGAAGTCCTCTCCGGCTTCTACCAAATCCACCGCATGATGCTGGGGCTTCTCTGCGGGAGTCCGCACCGGTGGGGGCACGTCTCCAACTCTTCAGTCAGGTCTGGGTTCGCTCGTCCCTGGATCCTTGGGTATTAGAAATAGTAGCCCAAGGGTACAAATTGGAGTTTCAAGACGTGCCCCCTCACCGATTTTTCAAATCGGCCTTGCCAGCTTCTCTTATAGAAAGGGAGGTAGTATGCGCTGCAATACTAAAGCTGTGTCAAAATCAGGTCATTGTCACGGTACCCCCGTCACAACAGGGGGAAGGCTTTTATTTGAGCCTGTTCATGGTTCCGTAGCCGGATGGCTCGGTCAGACCGATTCTGAACCTAAAATCCCTCAATTTCTGTCTACAAAAATTCAGATTCAAGATGGAATTTCTCCGAGCGGTGATCTCCAGTCTGGAGGAGGGGGATTTTATGGTGTCGGTCGACATAAAGGATGCCTACTTACACGTCCCCATATATCCTCCGCACCAAGCTTATCTGAGGTTTGCTGTTCAGGATTGTCATTACCAATTTCAGACGTTGCCGTTTGGTCTGTCCACTGCTCCGAGGATTTTCACCAAGGTGATGGTGGAAATTATGGTTCTCCTGCGCAAGCAAGGAGTCACAATTATCCCGTACTTGGACGATCTCCTGATAAAGGCGAGATCCAAGGAGCAATTACTGAAAAACGTTACGCTCTCCCTGACAATTCTGCAACAACATGTTTGGCTCCTAAACTTGCCGAAATCACAGTTGATTCCGACAACACAGCTGTCGTTCCTGGGTATGATTCTGGATACAGAATTACAGAGAGTTTTTCTTCCAGTGGAAAAGGCGCTGGAAATACAGAACATGGTAAAACAGATTCTGAAACCGGCAAGAGTGTCGATCCTTCAATGCACTCAGTTGCTGGGGAAGATGGTGGTGGCCTACGAGGCCATTCAGTTTGGCAGGTTCCATGCCAGAGTGTTTCAGTGGGACCTGTTGGACAGGTGGTCCGGGTCTCACCTGCACGTGCACCGGAGAATAATCCTATCTTCCAGGACCAGAATCTCTCTCCTGTGGTGGCTGCACAGTTCTCACCTCCTAGAGGGACGCAGTTTCGGGATTCAGGATTGGATCCTGGTGACCACAGATGAGAGTCTCCGAGGCTGGGGAGCAGTCACACAGGGGAAACATTTCCAGGGAAAATGGTCAAGCCAGGAAGCTTGTCTGCACATAAACATTCTGGAATTAAGGGCCATTTACAACGGCCTTCGGCAAGCGGAACATTTTCTTCGCGGTCTACCCGTCTTGATTCAGTCAGACAACATAACAGTAGTGGCGTACATAAACCGCCAGGGCGGAACAAAGAGCAGAGCGGCGATGGCAGAGGCCACAAAAGTTCTTCGCTGGGCGGAAACTCATGCAGGCGCTCTGTCAGCAGTCTTCATTCCAGGAGTGGACAACTGGGAAGCAGACTTCCTCAGCAGACACGATCTCCATCCAGGAGAGTGGGGTCTTCATCAAGAGGTCTTTGCAAAAGTGACAAGTCGTTGGGGAATTCCTCAAATAGACATGATGGCGTCTCGCATCAACAAGAATCTTCCGAGATATTGTTCCAGGTCGAGGGACCCTCAAGCAATAGCGGTGGACGCCCTAGTGTCACCGTGGGTGTTTCAGTCGGTCTATGTGTTCCCTCCACTTCCACTCATTCCAAAGGTGATAAGGATCATAAGAAGAACAAGGGTTCAGGCGATACTCATTGTTCCAGACTGGCCAAGGAGGGCCTGGTATCCCGATCTTCAGGAATTACTCATAGAAGATCCCTGGCCTCTTCCTCTACGAGAGGACCTGTTACAGCAAGGACCGTGCGTGTATCAAGACTTACCGCGGCTGCGTTTGACGGCATGGCGGTTGAACGCCAAATCCTAGCCTGAAGGGGTATTCCCAGTGAAGTCATTCCCACACTACTTCAGGCTAGAAAGGAAGCAACGGCAAAGCATTACCACCGTATTTGGAGGAAATATGTGTCTTGGTGTGAATCCAAGAAGGCTCCTACGGAGGAATTTCAACTGGGGCGTTTGCTCCATTTTTTGCAAGCAGGTGTGGATGCGGGTCTAAAGTTGGGCTCAATTAAAGTACAAATTTCAGCCTTATCAATTTTCTTTCAGAAAGAATTGGCCTCCTTTCCAGAAGATCAGACCTTTGGGAAAGGCGTAATACACATCCAACCTCCCTTTGTGCCCCCAGTGGCACCCTGGGATCTTAATGTGGTGTTGCAGTTCCTGCAATCTCATTGGTTTGAACCCTTGCGTAAGGTTGAGTTAAAATTCCTTACTTGGAAAGTAGTCATGTTGTTGGCCTTGGCATCCGCAAGGCGGGTATCTGAATTGGCGGCCTTGTCTCACAAAAGCCCCTATTTAATCTTCCATGCTGATAGAGCAGAGTTGAGAACTCGTCAGCAATTTCTGCCAAAAGTGGTTTCATAATTTCACGTAAACCAGCCTATTGTGGTGCCAGTGGCTAATGACGCCTTGGCAGAATCGAAGTCTCTTGATGTGGTCAAAGCTTTGAAAATCTATGTCGCCAGAACAGCTCAAATTAGGAAAACAGAGGCTCTGTTTGTCCTGTGGGCTCCCAACAAGATTGGGGCTCCTGCTTCTAAGCAGACTATTGCACGCTGGATCTGTAATACGATTCAGCAGGCTCATTCTACGGCAGGATTGCCGTTACCGAAATCGGTGAAGGCCCATTCTACCAGAAAGGTGGGCTCATCCTGAGGGGTCTCGGCATTACAGCTTTGCCGAGCTGCTACTTGGTCGGGATCAAACACTTGCGAAGTTTTACAAGTTTGATACCCTGGCTGAGAAGGACCTCTTGTTTGGTCAATCGGTGCTGCAGAGTCATCTGCACTCTCCCGCCCGTTCTAGAGCTTTGGTATAAACCCCATGGTTCTTGAAGCATCCCCAGCATCCTCTAGGACGTATGAGAAAATAGGATTTTAATACCTACCAGTAAATCCTTTTCTCTTAGTCCGTAGAGGATGCTGGGCGCCCGTCCCGAGTGCGGGCTGTATCTGCAGTTTGGTTATGGTTACACTCAGGTTGAGTTGAGTTCAGCCAGTCTCTGGCTGATGTTAGTCATGCCGTTGCATGCGTTGTTGTTGAATGCCATGTTGTACGGCGTGTTTGAGGTGTGAGCTGGTATGTATCTCACCTTAGTTTTAAAAATTAAAGAAATCCTTTTCCTCAAAATGTTCGTCTCCCTGGGCACAGTTCCTATAACTGGAGTCTGGAGGAGGGGCATAGAGGGAGGAGCCAGTTCACACCCCTTTTTAAGTCTTAAAGTGCCCATGTCTCCTGCGGATCCTGTCTATACCCCATGGTTCTTGAAGCATCCCTAGCATCCTCTACGGACTAAGAGAAAAGGATTTACCGGCAGGTATTAAAATCCTATTATTGCCATCACCTGTGGTGAAACACCTTTTTTATCAATTACCTAGCTCACCACAGGTGATGGCAATCATACATTACCAGGAAAGTCCGGGAACAGAGCATTTTCTCCCTCATGGAGAGGGTCAGGTAGGCAAGTATGGTGTATTAGCTGCACTACTGTGTGGTGTAATGCGAATTGCCACTATTATGTGGCCACGCCCCTTCCCCACGAAGCAACACCCCTAAATTTTTGCTGCGCGCCTTCGGCGTGCACTGTCCATGCTTTGGCATGTAGGTAGGGGAGCACCAAGCATTACAGTATGTACATCATTTTGCCCTCCTAAATTAAAAATGTGCCCTCCCTGTAATCAGCACCCTGCCCTAAAAAGTGAACACTATCATGTGTAGCTGGCACTGCTGGGGGCATATTGTGTGTAGCTGGCACTGCTGGGGGGTCATGTCATGTGTAGCTGGCAGTGCTGGGGGGCATAATGTCAGACCCTCCAACATGACCTGCCCCACTAGGTACAAAATGCTCTGTTTCTGGACTTCCCTCTTAATTTATGATTTCCATCACCTGTGTTGAACTAGTTAAATGATAAGAAAGCTGTTTCTTCACAGGTGATGGCAATCATAAATTAAGAGGGAATAAATTAAGTATGTAATGTGTGTAGCTGGCACTGCTGGGGGGCATAATGTGTGTAGCTGGCACTGCTGGGGGGCATATCATGTGTAGCTGGCACTGCTGGGAGGCATATAATGTCTATCTGGCACTGCACATTATGTGTATCTGACACTATACTGGAGACAATGGTGGTCATACCGAGTTGTTCGCTCGCTAGCTGCTTTTAGCAGCATTGCCAACGCTAGGCCGCCGCCCTCTGGGAGTGTATCTTAGCTTAGCAGAATAGCGAACGAAAGATTAGCAGAATTGCTACTAAATAATTCCATGCAGTTTCTGAGTAGCTCCAGACCTACTCACAAATTGCGATCAGCTCGGTCCGTTTAGTTCCTGGTTTGACGTCACAAACACACCCTGCGTTCGGCCAGCCACTCCCCCGTTTCTCCAGACACTCCCGCGTTTTTCCCTGACACGCCTGCGTTTTTAGCACACTCCCGGAAAACGCTCAGTTACCTCCCAGAAACGCCCCTTTCCTGTCAATCACTCACCGATCAGCAGCGCGACTGAAAAGCGCCCTGCGCGAACAACAGCATAACTGCTAAGTTTTTAGTTAAATAACTAAGTGCATGCGCGCTGCGTACCATGCGCATGCGCATTTAGCAACAAATCGCAGCATAGCGAAAATCAGCAACGAGCGAACAACTCGGAATGACCACCATTGTGTGTAAGGAACACTACTGTGGCTGTTATGTGTACGGCTGCTAATTGTGTGCGTAGAGGTGGTGTGAAAATATATTTATTTATAGTTTGATAATATGAAGTTACGAGGCCACGCCCACTTTTCCAGGCGGCCACTTTAAAATTTTCTCGCTCAGGGTGCTCAGAGGTAGGGAATTCCAGAGAATTGGAGCAGCGCGTGAGAAATCTTGGAGGTAGGAGTGGGAGGAAGTAATCAGTAGGCAGGAGAGTCGGCGTGCATTAACAGAGCGAAGCGGACGGTGGGAGAGTAAAGGGAGATAAGGTCAGAGATGTAAGTGGGAGAGGAGTGGATGAGGGCTTTGTAAGCAAGTGTGAGAAGCTTGAAATGGATTCTGAAAGGGAAGGTAAGCCAGTGAAGGTCTTGTAGGAGAGGGCTGGTGGACGTAGTGCGTTTTGTGAGGAAAAAGAGCCGAGCAGCAGCATTGAAGAGAGATTGGAGTGGAGAGAGGTAATTGTCAGGAATGCCAGTCAGGATACCCTCCAACATTTTTTAAATAAAAATCGGTACAAATTAGAAAAAGGGGGGTGGCCATGCACCCTTTCCTATACTTTCAATGGAAGTTTGGAGAGTCAAAAATCGGTACAGACCATAACAAAAAGGTACTGTACCTGCCAAAAAGGTACAGTTGGAGGGTATGTAAAGATTCCCAACATAGATCATTTTTATGAGACTTCTGGCAAAGTGCTAGGAAGAGATAATGGGCCTCATTCAGAGGTGGATGGAGAATTTATGCACATCTGCATATCCGCATGTGCAAGAGCTGAGAGCCCACTGCCAGCGTACGCAGGTGCCGAAATACCGATGGGTGCATCTTTAAGCGCCACCAAACGTCACCAGTGATGTGCAGTGAGGTGAGGCAGAGCCTTTCCTGTCATACTAACGTATAGACCAGAGTTTTGACTGTTTAAAGTAAATGAAAAATACAAAGAATATATTAGAAATATCTTTGTATTATTCTAATCCTTTTTATAGTCAAAACTCTGGAGTAAAAAGTCTATGGCAGGTGAGGCAGTGCCACCCCGCCTACCTTTTCCGCACTTCTCTGATCAAAAGACCACCAAATTTCCGGCAGTATATACGGAATACATACTTTTTACCAGCAGCCGGGATCTCGTCTGTCATGATCCCGACAGCGGGATCACGGCCACCGGTATGCCAGCAGTGGGGCGAGTGCTAGAAAGCCCCTTGTGGGCTCACTGCAGGCACGGTGGCTCGCTGCGTTCACCAAAGGTTATATTCTCCCTCCATGGGTGTCGTGGCGTGGGTATTCAGGCGTCGGCATTTCACTGGCTGTCGGGATTCCGGCATCGGTCTCCTGATCATGGGGATCCCGATATCCGCTATATTGACTGCATCCCATAACCACATGTACCCTTTGGCTCTTACATTGTGTGTAAATCTGTCTCTGGTACTAGCCAGTGCCTCCTGAGCCATTTACCTCACCGCACGTCCCTGGCCATCACAATGGAAACTTGTACCAGCCTAAGAGCAAATGCAGGATTTTCACATAGCATACATACATACATACATACATACATACACACACACAGCATACACACACACACACACACAGCATACTTACAAAACAATACTGTGCATAGGACAGCTTGGTGCGGCACTGCCTTCATGTTGCTTAGAGCTGATGGACTCCACAAGGTCATACCCCATTTGTAGTCAGGTCATGCCCCCTCTCTACACACAAACTCATGTCATGCCTTCCTTGCATTCTCTACAATTTGCCCCATGTTTGCCTGTATTCTACAATGCCTCATGTGTTGCCCATCACCCCCCCCCCCCGACCTCTTTTCCCCCTATCCCACTACACATCTCCAATCCCCCCCACTTTGCCAACCTTCCTAACCAACACCCTTACCCTCCTGCCACTGTTACTGCCCATTCTCCTTCTCCATAGTTTTCCCTATGGACCACTAAGTCCATTGCCTCAGCTCCCCCTTCTACATTGTAAGTTTCAATGGGCAGGGTCTTCAATAACATGTCCTATTGCCTGGATGGGCAAGGTAAAAGCAAATCATCATGTTGATGATTGGGAAGGTGGAGTTGTCAAGTCCTGCACTTTGCAGGGAGTGCATGGACCCCCAGGTATAGCATATGCAGGGGCGTAGCCAGAACTTTGTTGGTCCCACGGCAACATTTTGAAGGGGCCCTGTCCCAGTGCTTCCAGAGAGACAGCTCTATGCAGCAGTTGTTCATTTTATGCCCCATAATAGTGTCCTAGTTTATTTTATGATCCATAGTAGTGCTCTAGTTCACATGATGTCACATTTTATGGCTGCCAGTACACATTATGCCACACAGTACCCTCAATTCATGTTCTGACATAGTGTCTTTAGTTCATATTATGCAACATTATGGTGCCCCTAGTTCATAATATGCTACACTACAGTGCCCCCAGTTCATATTATGTAACAGTATAGTGCCCTCCTGTTCATATTATGCCACATTACAATGAGCGGGTCTAGGGGCATACCTAAATATATTGTAGGCACCAAGGCAAAAGTTTGTAAGTACCTCTATGTATCAAACAATGCGGAAAAATGTATATAACACATGTATCTTTGACAGGGAAGATTGGCCCCTCTCAGCTCTGGGCCCCACAGCAGCTGCACTCCCTGCACCTATGGTAGCTACGCCCTTGAGCATATGCCAGAAGAGCCGATGGTCTAGTGGGCCGGTCCAGTCACACAGAGAGCCAGGAAGGAAGGCACAGCTTCCGGCTCTCCATTTTGCTCCGACCCCGCCCGAAGTACATATTTCTTAGAAGTATGGGGGATTGCCGCAAATCCACGCCCCCCCTGACTTGCGGCACTCTCCCGTGAGAGCAGTGTACACGCCCCCTTTCACGTACGCGCTCGCCTTCAGCGTGCGTGTTTAGAAATGCCATGGCCGAAAAGCGTCCCTAGTCCGTCCCTGGCCCTGCATCTGGTGATGTGATGACTGTATTGCATTACTGACAAATAAAGACTCACGGTAATTACTTAACGTCGATAATATAGTGATCAGTCTCATATTTTAATCTGTTTGTATGTGGTCTATTTACTAAGCCTTTGATGGAGATAAAGGGGTATATTCAATAAGAGTCGGGTCCATTCCGACATGCAGTTGTCGGAATGGACCCGACAACCCCTATTCAAAGAGCGGCCAAATCCGACTGTCGGATTTGGCCGTTCCTGGTTTCCTGACCTGCTGCTGCTGTCAGCGGCTGCGGGTGTGCTGACAGCGGCATTGGGGGGAGCTGTTAGCTCCGCCGGGGGGACGAGGAGATGTCTGCAGCACCCGTGGGGGAGATGTCTGCGGCGCCGGGGGCGGAGATGTCTGCGGTGCCGAGGGGGGGATGTCTGCGGCGGCGGGGGGAGCAACGGAGGAGACGGAGCAGACGGGGGGGGGGGAGGAGAGGATGAGACGGGGGAGCAGCGGCTGCAGCAGCGTAACTGGAGGCTCACGGCAGCGTCTACCCGGCTCCAGCAAGCGAGGCACTGCCGCTGGGTTACTGCTCTCCTCGCTGCAAATTAATTTGATCATTAAACAAAATAATAACATATTCCTTCATAAAAATTTATTATAAAAGCATAAACACAGATTCAATGTCCGTAATTACACAGAAATAATGGTGGTCATTCCGAGTTGATCTCTAGCTGCTTTCATTCGTAGCGCAGCGATTAGGTAAAAAAGCGGCACTTCTGCGCATGCGTATGGGGCGCAGTGCGCACGTGCGACGTACTTTCACAAAAGCCGATGCAGTTTCACAGAAGGTCTAGCGACGCTTTTCAGTCGCACTGCTGGCCGCAGAGTGATTGACAGGAAGTGGGTGTTTCTGGGTGGTAACTGACCGTTTTCGGGGAGTGTGTGTAAAAACGCAGGAGTGGCTGGGGAAACACAGGCGTGGCTGGCCGAACGCAGGGCGTTTGTGACATCAAAACAGGAACTAAACAGTCTGAAGTGATCGCTAGCTAGGAGTAAGTCTCGAGCTACTCAGAAACTGCACAATCTTTTTTTGTAGCCGCTCTGCGATCCTTTCGGTCGCACTTCTGCTAAGCTAAGATACACTCCCAGAGTGCAGCGGCTTAGCGTTTGCACTGCTGCTAAAAGCAGCTAGCGAGCGAACAACTCAGAATGAGGGCCAATGTGTTGAGTTTGTCCAACAATTCGTGCAATACACTTGTAGTAATGAGGAAAAATGTAGGTATATCACTACAATCTCCTCCTTCTTATTGTAGATTCGGAGGTAGCATCAAAAAATAGATAAATAGATAAACAAGCAAATGTCACTCCTATACATAGAATCTAAATTGATGATTTAGATTCTATGTATAGGAGTGACATTTGCTTGTTTCTATGGCCCTCATTCCGAGATGATCGCTAGCTGCTTTCGGTCGCAGCGCGGCGATTAGTTGAAAAAGCGGCATTTCTGCGCATGCGTATGGGCTGCAGTACGCACACGCGAAGTACTTTCACACAAAATTATGCAGTTTTGCACAAGGGCGAGCGATGCTTTTCGCATCTTCCAGGGAGAGGCTGTTACAGAGTATTGCTCTCTCACCTCGCCTACTCCAGGATCTTGGGTGGATCCTGAACCTTCCAAAGTCCCATTTGGAGCCGACAGAAAGCGTCGGTGATCCAATCAATGGTCCGGGATGTCCTGAAGCCAGCCCGGGTATCAGTTCGTCAGTGCATTCGCCTTCTGGGGAAGATGGTAGCCTCCTACGAGGCTTTACAGTACGAAAGATTCCACGCACAGTTCTTCTAACTGGCTCTCCTGGACAAATGGTCGGGATCACATCTTCATATGCACCAGCGTATACGCCTGTCGCCAAAAGCCAGAAATTCACTCCTCTGGTGGCTGCAAACTGCTCACCTACTCGAGGGCCGTAGGTTCGGGATTCAGAATGGATTCTTCTAACCACGGATGCAAGTCTCAGCGGTTGGGGAGTAGTCACCCAAGGGGAGGACTTCCAAGGAAAGTGGTCAAGTCAGGAAGCTCTCCTTCCGGTAAACATTCTGGAACTAAGGGCCATATACAACGGCCTTCTGCAAGCGGCACATCTCTGAAAGATCAAGCCATTCAAGTTCAGTTGGGCAACGTCAGGGCGGTGCCCTACTTAAACAGGCAAGGCGGAGCGAAGAGCAGAGCTGCAATGTCAGAGGTAACGAGAATCCTCCTCTGGGCAGAAAGACACGCGCTGGCACTGTCAACAATCTTCATTCCGGGAGTGGACAACTGGGAAGCAGACTTCCTCAGCAGACACGATCTCCATCCAGGAGATTGGGGCCTCTATCCGGAGGTATTCGCAGAGGTAACAAGCCAATGTGGTGTACCTCAGATAGACATGATGGCCTCTTGCCTCAACAAGAACCTTCGGAGGTTCTGTTCCAGGTCAAGAGACCCACAGGCAGTGGCGGTGGACGCCCTGGTAACTCCGTGGGTGTCCCAGTCAGTGTATGTGTTCCCTCCACTTCCACTCATCCCAAGAATTCTCAAACTAATAAAAAGAACAAGAGTTCTGGCGATCCTCTTTGCTCCGGACTGGCCAAGAAGGGCTTGGTACACGGATCTTCTGGGATTACTCTTAGAGGATCCGAGGCCTCTTCCTCTTCGCGAGGACCTTCTTCATCAGGGGCCGTTCGCTTATCAAGACTTACCGCGGCTACGTTTGATGGCATGGAGGTTGAACGCCAGATCTTAGCTCGGAAAGGCATTCCGAAAAAGGTCATTCCTACAGGCTAGGAAGGGAGTAACGTCAAAACATTACCATCGGATTTGGTAAAAAGTATGTGTCTTGGTGTGAATCCAAGAAGTTTCCTACGGTGGAGTTTCATCTAGTACGTTTTCTCCTCTTTCTGCAAGCAGGTGTGAATGTGGACCTATGCTTGGGCTCCATAAAAGTCCAGATTTTGGCCTTGTCCATTTTCTTCCAGAAACAATTGGCTGCTCTCCCTGAGGTTGAGACATTATTGAAAGGAGTTCTGCACATCCAACCACCCTTTGTGCCTCCTACGGCACCTTGGGATCTTAATGTGGTGTTGCAGTCCCTGAAATCGTATTGGTTCAAACCTTTGCAGGAGGTGGACGTAAAGTTTCTTACTTGGAAAGCTGTCACATGGGGCATTGTCACACAAGAGCCCTTACTTGATTTTCCATGAGGATAGAGCTGAGCTCAGAACGTGTCAGTGATTTCTTCCAAATGTTGTGTCGGCTTTTCATATCAACCGACCTATTGTGGTGCCAGTAGCTACTGACACCTCGATTACTCAAAGTTCTTGGATGTTGTGAGGGCTTTGAAAATATATGTGAAGAGAACTTCTCATCACAGAAAGTCGGATGCTCTGTTTGTCCTTTATGATCCCAACAAGGTTGGGTGTCCTGCTTCTAAGCAGACAATTTTTCGCTGGATCAGGTTCTATCCATCATGCTTATTCTACAGCAGGCTTGCTGTGTCCAAAATCTCGGCTTTACAGCTTTGCCGAGAGGCTACTTGGTCTGGGTCGAACACGTTTGCAAAGTTCTACAAGTTAGATACTTTGGCCTCTGAGGACCTGAAGGTTGGTCAATCAGTTCTGCAGGAGCCTCCGCGCTCTCCCTCCCGTTCTGGGAGCTTTGGTACATCTCCATGGTACTAATGTGGACCCCAGCATCCTCTAGGATGTAAGAGGAATAGGATTTTAATTACCTACCATTAAATCCTTTTCTCATAGTCTGTAGAGGATGCTGGGCACCCGCCCAGCGCTTCATGATCCTGCAGTGGTTAATTAGTTCAGTACTGCTTAGTTCTTGGTTAAGTACTCTTTTGTTACTTGGTAAGTAATATTGTTCAGCCATTGCTGATGTTTCAAGCTGGTTAGCTTGGTTTGCCTTGTGTTTGAGCTGGTGTGAATCTCGCCACTATCTCTGTAAAATCCTTCTCTCGAAGTTGTCTGTCTACTCGGGCACAGTTTCTAGACTGAGTCTGGTAGGAGGGGCATAGAGGGAGCTCCCAAGGGACCCGTCTATACCCCATGGTACTAAATGGAACCCCAGCATCCTCTACGGACTACGAGAAAAGGATTTATCGGTAGGTAATTAAAATCCTATTTTAACGGTTAGACAATAAAATGATACGAATCAATGTATTTTTATGAGTTTTCCGTGGATTGTGTATATTCCAGTAAGAGGACATAGCAGTAATAGGACAGTCTGACAGTGGTAATGTTTATTGACTAACAAGTTACTAAATACATCAATTAATCAATCAATCAATCAATCAATCAATCAGAATAACAATTATTAAACTGAACATCACATCTCCTATATAATAGCCCAGATCTGTGCCTGTGTTACTAACTCTGGGCGGAGTCACAGTCACAGATCTGGCCAATTATATAGGAGATGTGTGTAAATGAACAACCAGGCCAGGATTCACTTTTTCTGGTGTCCCAGAATGGCTGCAGGCACGGGGGCTGAGGCACAGTGCTCTCCCTGGCCGGCGGTCTGCCCAGGGCACAGCTCTCCAGGCGCAGCCCCTCTCTGTGCACCATGCTACATGGGGGACAGCTCAGCTGCGTGACCCAGGGATCAGGAACCAGCGCCAGCCCGCTGACCCCGCCACACAGTTCATCTGCAGCAGCCGGCCACCGTACTCCATCATGTGAGGGGACAGCACCCCCATCATGTCTTCCACTCCTCAGTCCTACACCCTGAGCAGGTCTGGGGCGCAGCAGATGAGGACATTACATGGTTCAAGCCATGGACCAGAGGTACGGACAACCCCGCACCCGCCCCTCCCCCATCCGCGGCACCCACGCACGGCACCGCCGCACCTGCCCCTCATCCACCCGCACCTCCCCCACCTGCGGCACCCCCGCTCTCCCACCCGTGGCATCACCGCACCCGCCCCTCCCCCATCCACAGTGCCCCCGGACCCCATCCGCGATACCCCCCGCAACTGCCCCTACCCCACCCGTGGCACCCTCGCACCCGCCCCTCCACCACCCGAAGCACCTCCGAATCCCCTCTCCCCAGTGACGTGCGATGGGGTGAGGCAGGTGAGGCAGAGCCTTTCCTGTCATACTAACGTTTGTGCCAGAGTTTTGATTGTATAAAATATATACATTATGGTAAGAACTTACCGTTGATAACGGTATTTCTCCTATGTTCACAGGTTTCCACAGGATAATGGGATATGATGGAGCGACAGCGGATTGGCACCAAATGATCACAAGCTTTCAGTCCTCCCAGGATGCAACGGGCCCGTCCATATATCCCCGCCCACTGGCTCAGGCAAATCAGTTGGATTCCAAAGCATTTAGGCAGGAGCATTATGTAGAACCCTATTCAGGCGAGAAGAACACACATGCACACCCTTCCATGCAAGAGGGAAGAGTTTAGTGAGTATAAAGATCCTCAAATCAGGTGCGTCAGGGTGGGAACCTTGTGGAAACCTGTGGACATAGGAGAAATACCATTATCAACGGTAAGTTCTTACCATAACGTATATTTCTCCGGCAGGGTCCACAGGTTATCCACAGGATAACAATGGGATTTCCCAAAGCATATTTTAGTGGTGGGGACGCTCCTGATTAGACAGGAGAACCTTACGCCCGAATTCAGCATCATGAGAGGCAAAAGTATCCAAGGCAGAATGTCTAATGAATGTGTTAATGGAATGTGCCTTACATATCTGTTCTGCTGAAGCACCATGTTGTGCTGCCCATGATGGACCTACCTTACGCGTAGAGTGAGCAGAGACATTGGTGGTCATTCCGAGTTGTTCGCTCGTTGCCGTTTTTCGCAACGCAGCGATTAGGTGGAAAATGCGCATGCGCTAAGTAATTTAACACAAAACTTTGGAGATTTACACAAGCTCGAGCAATGTTTTTTTAACGCTCGAGTGATCGTAGTGTGATTGACAGGAAGTGGGTGTTTCTGGGTGGAAACTGGCCGTTTTCAGGGAGTGTGCTAAAAAACGCAGGCGTGCCAGGTAAAAATGCAGGAGTGGGAGGTGTAAGGGTGCCCCAGGAAGCTTTTTGCACATATGGTGGGAGTGTCCTCTTATAACTCCCTTTTGGTTGGAAGTTTTTAAATGCTCAGAATTAATCACAGGAGATGTGGTCCCCAGAGACCCGGAGTTTTGGCTTCTCAATCTCACCTCGGCTAGTACACACTCCTACAAATGCTCACTACTGAGACATCTTAGTAACGCAGTTAAGGCCGTTATACCGACCCTTTGGAGGTCTACCTCCCCGCCCTTGATTAAACAATGGTTTACCAGAATAGATTATTATTTAGATATGGACCACCTGATTTCCTTTTCATTAGGCAGATCCATTGACTTTACAGCCACCTGGTTTCCCTGGTTTGAATTCAAGGAGTCACATATATATCGGTCTTATGTATCAACTTAGATTCCCCCCCAGCCTATCCTGATGGCCTTTCAGCATGTTCCAAAACACCTGCCAGACATATCTTCCCTTTAGCCCATTGTGAGATCTACCTGCTCATCTAGGACAAGCTCACCTACCTCTAATTTTTACAGCTCTACCTTCTCTTCCTCCTCTCTTTCTTTATCCCCTTTCTCTTTCCTTTTCTTTCTTAACTTTTGCCCAGCTGTTTAATCATTATGTTTAGCTTTATATCTTTGCTTAAAAATTGCAAAGTAGACAATTCTCTTCTGTGTTGAATATTTCATTGTTATGTTAGCCCTGCACCGTTTTTGTCTTCTATTGTTTGACATTTGTTATGCCGCATGATTGTCTACTGCATCAATAAAAACAGTTTACATTAAAAAAAAACGCAGGAGTGGCTGGAGAAACGGGGGAGTGGCTGGCCGAACGCAGGGCATGTTTGTGACGTCAAACCAGGAACTAAACGGACTGAGGTGATCGCAGTCTAGGAGTAGGTCTGGAGCTACTTAGAAATTGCAGCAAATTATTTAGTAGCAGTTCTGCTAATCTTTCGTTCGCTATTCTGCTAAGCTAAGATACACTCCCAGAGGGCGGTGGCCTAGCGTTTGCAATGCTGCTAAAAGCAGCTAGCGAGCGAACAATTCGAAATGAGGGCCATTAGCCGGAACAGGGAGATCAGCTCGAGAATATGCTTCTGAAATCGTCATTCGAAGCCATCTTGCTAGCGTGTGTTTAGTAGCAGGCCATCCCCTCTTGTGAAATCCGTAGAGAATGAAGAGAGAATCTGTCTTTCTGATGGCACTGGTACGATCCACATAGATTCTTAATGCACGGACTACGTCCAGTGACGCTTCTCCCGCAGAAAGTCCCGATACCTAAAAAGCCGGGACTACAATTTCTTCGTTAATGTGAAACTTAGATACCACCTTAGGAAGATAACCAGACCTAGGCCCTCATTCCGAGTTGTTCGCTCGTTATTTTTTTTCGCAACGGAGCGATTAGTCGCTAATGCGCATGCGCAATGTTCGCAGTGCGTCTGCGCCAAGTAAATTTGCTAATAAGTTTGGTATTTTACTCACGGCTTTATGAAGAAATTTCTTCGTTCTGGTGATCGGAGTGTGATTGACAGGAAGTGGGTGTTTCTGGGCGGAAACTGACCGTTTTATGCGTGTGTGCGAAAAAACGCTGCCGTTTCTGTGAAAAACGCGGGAGTGGCTGGAGAAACGGGGGAGTGTCTGGGCGAACGCTGGGTGTGTTTGTGACGTCAAACCAGGAACGAAACTGACTGAACTGATCGCAGTGGCAGAGTAAGTCTCGAGCTACTCAGAAACTGCTAAGAAGTTTCTTTTCGCAATTCTGCGAATCTTTCGTTCGCAATTCTGCTATGCTAAGATTCACTCCCAGTAGGCGGCGGCTTAGCGTGTGCAAAGCTGCTAAAAGCAGCTAGCGAGCGAACAACTCGGAATGAGGGCCCTAGTTCTGAGAACTGCTTTATCTGGATAAAAAATCAGAAAAGGAGATTTACATGAAAGCGCTCCTAAATCTGATACTCTTCTAGCTGATGCCATAGTCAGTAGAAAGAGAACTTTAGCTGTCAACCATTTAAGATCCACTTTATTAAGTGGTTCAAACGGAGCAACTTGAAGAGCTTTGAGAACAAGACTTAGGCCCTCATTCCGAGTTGTTCGCTCGCTAGCTGCTTTTAGCAGCCGTGCAAACGCTATGCCGCCGCCCTCTGGGAGTGTATCTTCGCTTAGCAGAAGTGCGAACGAAAGGATCGCAGCGCTGCTACAAAAAAAGATTGTGCCGTTTCAGAGTAGCTTGAGACTTACTCCTAGCTAGCGATTACTTCAGACTATTTAGTTCCTGTTTTGACGTCACAAACACGCCCTGCGTTCGGCCAGCCACGCCTACGTTTCCCCAGCCACTCCTGCGTATTTATCCGACACGCCTGCGTTTTTTCACACACTCCCCGAAAACGGTCAGTTTCCTCCCAGAAACACCCACTTCCTGTCAATCACTCTGCGGCCAGCAGTGCGACTGAAAAGCGTCGCTAGACCTTGTGTAAAACTGCATCGGCTTTTGTGAAAGTATGACGCGCGTGCGCAGTGTGCACCATACGCATGCGCAGAAGTGACGATTTTTAGCCTGATCGATGAGCTGCGAACAACGGCAGCTAGCGATCAGCTCAGAATGAGGGCCTTAAATCCCAAGGTACTGCAGGAGGAACAAAAGGCGGTTGAATGCGTAGCATTCCCTGGAAAAAAGTACGCACATCCTGTAGATTGGCAATTTTCTTTTGGAACCATACAGTCAATGCTGATACTTGTACTCTCAAGGAGGCCACCTTCAAACCCTTATCCATTCCTGCTTGAAGGAAATCTGAAACTCTGGATATTCTGAAAGATTTTTGGTCCATACTAGTAGATAAAGACAACCTTTCTGTCAAACTTGACAGGTACCACATCCCCTTGCTCCTAGGCTCCACCCCCTTTTAATATTAAATGATAGTGTTTTATATCGCTTAATATAAAATTTTATATAAATTTATAGTGTTCGATATTAAACCGTATTAAAAATTTTCGCGTAACACCAGTCGCAGAGTGTCACGTAACACCAGTCGCAGAATGTCACGCAACGCAGCGCGTCAAATCAGGCGGATGAAAGATGCATATTACACAGTGTTAAAGCCAGGTAGTTTTAGCGGCATTGATAAATATTATGGGTCGGTTAAAAATAAATTTAAAAGATCCGACGTAAGAAAGTGGTTACAAGAACAAGACGCATACACGCTGCACAAGCCAGCAAGAAAAAACTATAAAAGGAACATGATTTGTGTATCGGGTATAAACCAACAGTGGCAATGCGATTTGGTCTCACTGATAGATTTGTCAAAATACAACGATGGCGTTAAATACATATTAACAATCATCGATATATTCAGTAAGAGGGTGTGGGGTGAAAGTCTGACCGCTAAGAATGCAGCAACGGTCGCTAATGCTTTTGAAAAAATATTACAGCGCGGCGATGTGCCGATGAAGCTACAAACCGATAATGGTAAAGAGTTTCTAAACAGAAACCTAAAAAAGGTGTTAGAAAAATACGGTATAAATCATTTCACGACCAATAACGATGTGAAAGCGGCTGTTATAGAGCGCTTCAATAGGACTTTAAAAACACGCATGTGGCGCTATTTCACGGCAAAGAATACCTACAGATATATAGATGTTTTACAAGACTTCATACGCAGCTATAATAACACATACCATAGAACGATTAAGTGCGCTCCAAACGATGTGAATGACTCTAACGCATTGAGTGTCTTCAAAACGACCTACGGTGATTACTTTAGAAGTAAGAAAGCCCCAGTTTGTTTAGGAATCGGTGACCACGTCCGTATTTCTAAATATAAGGACATATTTCAGAAAGGTTACGAACAGAGCTTTTCTGAGGAGATTTTTGTTGTACATAGTGTGAACACTAAAGGGATTAAACCGCTTTATAAGTTGGCAGATCTGTACGGTGAAGTTATAACAGGTAGTTTTTACCCCGAAGAGCTTCAAAGCATACCAAAAAACTATAACAGAGTTTACAAAGTGGAAAAGATTTTAAAAAATAAGACGGTCAGAGGCCGTAAATACGCGTTAGTCAAGTGGCGCGGGTACGCCGCAAAATTTAACAGTTGGGTCGCAGCATCGGTGATAAAAGACATATAAAGATCATCAGTATCTAACAAGACGAGCGATGGATGACAAGTCGTTCTACATAACCTTACCCAGCAACGCATCGGCTGTTACCTTCCCGCAAAATAAGATTTCTAACTATACGACAAAGTTGGCTAAACCGATAGACTTAAATGGCGAATGGGAAGTGGCACTTACTGAGATACAATACCCGCATACGTGGAATACATTGGATTTACAAGATTGTAGACTGCAATTATCATGGGATGGAACGGCGGAACAGCCGGTGGCGAGAGTCGCGAGTTTGTGCATTAAACCCGGTTTTTATGAAACAATCGAAGCGTTACTGAACGTAATCAACGCTGAAATTGTACAACTGAAACTGGACGTTGGATTAAGACTAACGTATGATCCATTTGCACGCGTTGTAACATGTGACAGTAAACTGTTGTATCAAATCCACGCCGGTTCTAAGCTGACATGGATACTGGGTTTACAACCTAAAACTAATATTTCTAAACCATGCGCCGACATCAAAGGCGGACAATATACGATGTACGTGTACACAGACATTATCGAACACCAACGGGTCGGGGATAGTTATGTACCGCTACTTCGCACTGTTGAAATGAAGGGTTATAACAATGAGGTTGTCACAATACGATACGAGAAACCCGATTACGTACCATTGTGCAAAACACATTTTGACACGATAGCCATAGAGATAAAGAACGACCAAAACGAGAACATGGCATTTAAGTTTGGGAAAGCGATCGTGAAGCTACACTTCAGACGCCGCAAAACTGAATTTTATTAACTAAGCAGAATGGTCGCTGTTAAAAATTATGGCGATCCGGGACTCTATGCGCAATATTATAAATCTCAAGCCGGTAATGGATTACCAGGTTTTCACGGCAGCGCATACATGTACGGCTGCGGTTTAGGCGGTATTTTTCGAAGTCTTTTCAGAAAAGCTGTTCCTCTTTTCCGGAGAGGTTTAGAGTTGGCTAAACCGCATATGAAGACAGCGGTTCGTAATATAGCGAAAGATGTTATCGGGCAAGCCACAACGGCCGTTGTGAATAAGATACACGAGGCGAACCAAGCAAAGCAAGACGGTTCAGGACTAATATATACAAGAAAAGGCGTGTCTAAAAGAAAACGGAAGCGTATGATAACGCTTCCGCCTTGGGACATACCCTTTTTAAATAAAAAACAGAGACGACGCAACTCAAAGAAGAAGAGAAAGCCGAAGAGTGCCGTTGGTGATATTTTTTAAACATGTCTTTCATACACCACGAATCCGTTGAATGTGCAAAAACAGAGCTGGATCTTTTTGACGTGCCCCCGACACAAACTAGCATAGAGAAAAGTCTATACGTCGAAGTTCAACCTTTAGCGGCGTTATCCGACACAGCTCCGCTTGAGTTTTATATTAAACTTTTGTCATTAAGAAGCGTGGTTCTATAAAGCTATAACAGTACAACCTTTAGTCATTTGTTGTCATTCTAACAACGGTGAACATGTCGGGGCGGATAAGACGTAATTGGGTGCTTTTAAAAACGTTAATTAAAGCAACACCAATCCAAAGAAATGCTATTTTATCCAACGCTTCAAACGATTTAGTCACGGCTATTTGTGAGATAGCGCTCAACACGCTTAAAGGCAAAAATACCGCTGTCTCAACGGCAGCTGAACTACCTTAAAAAGAAGCGTGCGCTTATAAAATCACTTTGTAATAAGAAATGTGCCATTGGAAAAAAGAAGCGGTTGGTTAAACAGTCGGGTGGTTTTATCGGTTCGCTGCTTGGTTTTGCTATACCGCTAATTACAGGACTATTGTCTAATCGCTGATGGAGTACGCTGAGAAAATGTATCTGGTGCCTCAGAATCAGATAGAACGTTTACATAATAAACCGAACAGTGACGACATACGTAAAACAGCAACGCACGGTCTAGATGTAGAGATCGTGAAAATACTACAGAATAATGATTTATCAGAATATGAAAAAGCAAAGCGATATACAATGTTGTTGCAGAGATACCTGGTGTTGAGTAAGCAGGCTGATAGTGAAATGTCAACTTTAGCTCTTTTATCACCCGTTGCAAAATCTGTTGATGAATCAAATAATACGACACAGCCTATTGCCCCCGATGCTGTTTATCATGAGCTTTTGAGCGGTGTTAATGACCGGTATAAGAAAAACTGTGAAATACTATTGAGTAAAATGACACGCTCTAAACACATCACAGACTGGAACAGTAAAGGGGAGTTTCTGTACAAAGGCGTCACTGTGCCTGGTTCCAACATGTTAGATTTAATAAGAAGCATCACGCAAAGTAACGGTGTGTCGATCCGTAATATACCGAATGGTTGGCCTGAATTTATGCGGGCAATGTCTGAATTGAATATTCCCTCAACCGTCATAGCCAATGCGGGGAATAGAATGTGTTTAGAACGATTAAAAGCTGAGATGCAGGATGACTCTGATGGCGCTGTGACATCGCCCATGTCGTTACAAACCCTTAACAAAGGTCGAATAAATGTTTTAAGTCCCCCAGGTTTAACAACACCGCACGGTTACTTACTGCCTAGGAAAAGATCCGTAAATCTATTTCAGGATTCACAGTGGCTGAAACTATAACATATAACTAATTTATATTATTTTTATACACTGTATTTTGTGTTGGTATTTTGCGCCACAATGTTTAACTTATGTCAATAATATTTTATGTAATGTTTTAAATGCTTCTTTACCGTGTTATATATATATATATATATATATATATATATATATACATATATCAATAAAATATGCTTATGCTTTATAAAACAACGTTTTGTTCTTTGTTTCTATTGCTGTAAACGGAAGAAATTTCAAGCACACGATATAAAGTTTAATAAACAACGTTGTTTATTAGAAAAACATCATAGATATGATGCGTTGTACATAAAACGTATCAAACAGAATGTTGATTACAAGTTAAACAAACAATACAACGTTGTGCGTAACACGCTTCACACACAGCGTTGTGCGTGAAACGTTTTATGTACAACGTGTCAAGTTATGACACGTTGTACATAAAACGCTTCACGCACAGCGTTGGTTACAAGTTACACAACTCTGTATATATCTATATGCATAATGACTCAGACAATGGCTTCTTGGGAGTCGTCTTACAAAATTTGAAACAAAACAATCATTACGTTTTGTGTCATCACTAAAACGGGCCAGTACATCCACATATTTGTATTTTTTACACATGTAAAATATAAAGTATATGCAATATTGACCGCAAACGGTACTGTTAAAATTTTGCAACTGCATATTTTGGTGATAAACACTTTTTGAATTCAAGTTTAAAAAATGTATTATTGCCTTTGGGAATAGGGGGCTGTCAGGGGCTAACCCGTAAGAATCAAAAAAGTAACATTCACGTTGTTCGTTAAAATAAGCGGCCAACCAGTGCTCACCCGGCTGCCCGCTGCTATGCGTATTGATTACAAACGCGCAGGGATATTGCAACAGTTTACTGACCGGTAACATATCGCACGGATACGTTCCTTTAAAAACATGCCTTGTGTTTTGCACGGCGTACAGAATACAGTTTATCTGTAATGTGTTCATTTTTTCAGCAGCGTAGTGTTAGTTTATTTCATTTATAGATAATCGTACAGCACATCGCGCCTTTGATTAATCTCGATGATGTTATCAAATAGCGCGTATATTATCACATTGACTGTCCGGTCCAACGCTTCTGCAAAGCGGAATTCGGCACGTAGATTGCCTGTTCTTATCAGGGAAAGGTGCTCTCCACACTCCTGTTCTGGTGAAAGGTCAAAAGCAAATAGCGTGTAGCCCCTGAGGTACTCTTCGCGGTCAATCAGTATACCATTGTCAGATTTCTGCTTATTTGTGATCTGTATGAGTGACATATACTCTCTTACAGCATTACCGCTTTCAAAGTCGGGTTGAAATGGCTTGGCGGGGTGCGGCGTTCCATCCAGATAAAGGGACGCAAAACTTACATTTTTATGTTCAAAGCACAGGGGGTTCCGGTTATGGATTCCTGAAAATGATTCGTTATCCACGAAACCGGCTATAACTGTTTTCGGCACTTGTCCTAAAAATAAATTTTCTAGATTAAATACTCTACTGCCTGTTGGTACGCTGTAGATTTTCATCCCAACGCGGTCAATCGCGTATTTCGCGTTACCGTTTAACAGAGCCTGCGCGTGCCCAATCCGCACGGCCGGTGAGACCTGAACTCTTTTCACGAACAGGGATGCAGCTGTGATCTGTATTTTAAAGGCATCCGCCTCAGACGACATTAAGCAGAATGCGTCTTTGTTTCTGGTTAGTTTAATCTTCAGATCAACGGCGTTTAAAATTAGTTTATGTTGATGGAAAAGGTCGCAGTGAAGCGGGCCTAGCAGTTCAACAGTGCGACTCTGCGCTGTTGCGCCTGCTCGTTTTTTGAATCCCGTATTCGGGCCGTCCAGCGCCGTGTTGTTAAATTCACCATCCACATCTTTGTAAAATAGTCCTGTTGTGTGTTTTGTTGACAATGCGTCCGAGCTGTAATTTAATATAGTCTCAATGTACGCGCGGTATGCGTAAAGATTGTTGGATTGTGATATGAGCCTGTCGCCCAAAGTTACATCCACTTGGTTGAATAAAGTCGCTATTGGGTAATTAATAAGCGTGACCCGCGCACCTTGCGGTATCGGCGTGTTATCGGTTCGTACGATCTTACATGTCACGTACAACAGCGTATTGTTCAGATCGTAGTAGTGTTCACCGCTGGCTGCTATATAAAACTCAAGCGGAGCTGTGTCGGATAACGCCGCTAAAGGTTGAACTTCGACGTATAGACTTTTCTCTATGCTAGTTTGTGTCGGGGGCACGTCAAAAAGATCCAGCTCTGTTTTTGCACATTCAACGGATTTGTGGTGTATGAAAGACATGTTTAAAAAATATCACCAACGGCACTCTTCGGCTTTCTCTTCTTCTTTGAGTTGCGTCGTCTCTGTTTTTTATTTAAAAAGGGTATGTCCCAAGGCGGAAGCGTTATCATACGCTTCCGTTTTCTTTTAGACACGCCTTTTCTTGTATATATTAGTCCTGAACCGTCTTGCTTTGCTTGGTTCGCCTCGTGTATCTTATTCACAACGGCCGTTGTGGCTTGCCCGATAACATCTTTCGCTATATTACGAACCGCTGTCTTCATATGCGGTTTAGCCAACTCTAAACCTCTCCGGAAAAGAGGAACAGCTTTTCTGAAAAGACTTCGAAAAATACCGCCTAAACCGCAGCCGTACATGTATGCGCTGCCGTGAAAACCTGGTAATCCATTACCGGCTTGAGATTTATAATATTGCGCATAGAGTCCCGGATCACCATAATTTTTAACAGCGACCATTCTGCTTAGTTAATAAAATTCAGTTTTGCGGCGTCTGAAGTGTAGCTTCACGATCGCTTTCCCAAACTTAAATGCCATGTTCTCGTTTTGGTCGTTCTTTATCTCTATGGCTATCGTGTCAAAATGTGTTTTGCACAATGGTACGTAATCGGGTTTCTCGTATCGTATTGTGACAACCTCATTGTTATAACCCTTCATTTCAACAGTGCGAAGTAGCGGTACATAACTATCCCCGACCCGTTGGTGTTCGATAATGTCTGTGTACACGTACATCGTATATTGGCCGCCTTTGATGTCGGCGCATGGTTTAGAAATATTAGTTTTAGGTTGTAAACCCAGTATCCATGTCAGCTTAGAACCGGCGTGGATTTGATACAACAGTTTACTGTCACATGTTACAACGCGTGCAAATGGATCATACGTTAGTCTTAATCCAACGTCCAGTTTCAGTTGTACAATTTCAGCGTTGATTACGTTCAGTAACGCTTCGATTGTTTCATAAAAACCGGGTTTAATGCACAAACTCGCGACTCTCGCCACCGGCTGTTCCGCCGTTCCATCCCATGATAATTGCAGTCTACAATCTTGTAAATCCAATGTATTCCACGTATGCGGGTATTGTATCTCAGTAAGTGCCACTTCCCATTCGCCATTTAAGTCTATCGGTTTAGCCAACTTTGTCGTATAGTTAGAAATCTTATTTTGCGGGAAGGTAACAGCCGATGCGTTGCTGGGTAAGGTTATGTAGAACGACTTGTCATCCATCGCTCGTCTTGTTAGATACTGATGATCTTTATATGTCTTTTATCACCGATGCTGCGACCCAACTGTTAAATTTTGCGGGGTACCCGCGCCACTTGACTAACGCGTATTTACGGCCTCTGACCGTCTTATTTTTTAAAATCTTTTCCACTTTGTAAACTCTGTTATAGTTTTTTGGTATGCTTTGAAGCTCTTCGGGGTAAAAACTACCTGTTATAACTTCACCGTACAGATCTGCCAACTTATAAAGCGGTTTAATCCCTTTAGTGTTCACACTATGTACAACAAAAATCTCCTCAGAAAAGCTCTGTTCGTAACCTTTCTGAAATATGTCCTTATATTTAGAAATACGGACGTGGTCACCGATTCCTAAACAAACTGGGGCTTTCTTACTTCTAAAGTAATCACCGTAGGTCGTTTTGAAGACACTCAATGCGTTAGAGTCATTCACATCGTTTGGAGCGCACTTAATCGTTCTATGGTATGTGTTATTATAGCTGCGTATGAAGTCTTGTAAAACATCTATATATCTGTAGGTATTCTTTGCCGTGAAATAGCGCCACATGCGTGTTTTTAAAGTCCTATTGAAGCGCTCTATAACAGCCGCTTTCACATCGTTATTGGTCGTGAAATGATTTATACCGTATTTTTCTAACACCTTTTTTAGGTTTCTGTTTAGAAACTCTTTACCATTATCGGTTTGTAGCTTCATCGGCACATCGCCGCGCTGGAATATTTTTTCAAAAGCATTAGTGACCGTTGCTGCATTCTTAGCGGTCAGACTTTCACCCCACACCCTCTTACTGAATATATCGATGATTGTTAATATGTATTTAACGCCATCGTTGTATTTTGACAAATCTATCAGTGAGACCAAATCGCATTGCCACTGTTGGTTTATACCCGATACACAAATCATGTTCCTTTTATAGTTTTTTCTTGCTGGCTTGTGCAGCGTGTATGCGTCTTGTTCTTGTAACCACTTTCTTACGTCGGATCTTTTAAATTTATTTTTAACCGACCCATAATATTTATCAATGCCGCTAAAACTACCTGGCTTTAACACTGTGTAATATGCATCTTTCATCCGCCTGATTTGACGCGCTGCGTTGCGTGACATTCTGCGACTGGTGTTACGTGACACTCTGCGACTGGTGTTACGCGAAAATTTTTAATACGGTTTAATATCGAACACTATAAATTTATATAAAATTTTATATTAAGCGATATAAAACACTATCATTTAATATTAAAAGGGGGTGGAGCCTAGGAGCAAGGGGTGTGGTACCTGTCAAGTTTGACAGAAAGGTTGTCTTTATCTACTCATACTTCTTTGACTGCACCAATGAATATTGGCTTGCCATATTCGGTGATAAATGCGAGCTGAGGAGGGTTTCCTTGCTCTGAGCATAGTTTGAATTACCTGTTGTGAGAATCCTCTTGACTTCAGGATAGAGGTTTCAATAGCCACACCATCAAAGACAGTCGATCCAGATGCCTGTGATAACAAGGACCCTGCATCAGTAGATCTGGACGTTGAGGGAGCATAATTGGAGCATCCATCGACATCCTCTGCAGATCTATGTACCAATGCCTTCTGGGCCAAGCCGGAGCTATTAGAATCACGGCACCCTTTGCTTGCTTTATTTTCCTCACCACCCTGGGTAACAGGGTGATCGGAGGAAACAGATATGCCAGATGAAATTCCCATTTCACTGACAGTGCGTCCACAAGGATCGCTCCGGGATCCTTTGTTCTTGACCCGTATGCTGGTACTTTGTTGTTCAGACAGGACGCCATGAGATCTACCTCTGGCAACCCCCACTTGTCTACTAGAGTCTGAAATACTTCCGGGTGTAGAGCCCATTTGCTTGCTTGAATGGTGTGTCGACTGAGAAAATCCGCTTCCCAGTTTAGGACTCCTGGAATGAACACTGCGGACAATGCTGGAAGATGGAGTTCTGCCCAAAATAAAAATAGTTACCACCCTGATTCTCAGGCGCTTTCAAAAAGAGCCCATTGATACTCAATCTCTCAAAATCTTTGGAAATAATTCAACCTTTTAAAAATAGAAAGAGACACTAACATAGCATAATAATGTCATTACAATTGATTTGATTGTATATGGGGAGAAATCCAGACTCGTACCCAAAATGGTGGTCTACCGTGGTAGACAAATGCGCATTAGGTAAAGAGCGGATCACCATCCGTACTTGCTGTAGTTCTTATGGATATCCTCCTTATTTCATCAACCGTAATGACATGTAAATGAAATGGATCTCAAATAGCGTTATACCATTTAGCAGAGGTAGCAGGGGACAAGTGGAGCTCTCACTTGGCTGTTTATGACGACTCCTGGGGACGCCTGGCTGTTTTTTCATATAACAAACGCTGTTGTCTACTTATCTGGGTAGACCATCTTGTCTGGTGAGAACCCATCTGTCAAGGGGTTTATTTTATGTTTTATTACATGTCTTTATGTGACAATAAATTTTAAATGGTATAACGCTATTTGAGATCCATTTCATTTACATGTCATTACGGTTGATGAAATAAGGAGGATATCCATAAGAACTACAGCAAGTACGGATGGTGATCCGCTCTTTACCTAATGCGCATTTGTCTACCACGGTAGACCACCATTTTGGGTACAAGTCTGGATTTCTCCCCATATACAATCAAATCAATTGTAATGACAGTATTATGCTATGTTAGTGTCTCTTTCTATTTTTAAAAGGTTGAATTATTTCCAAAGATTTTGAGAGATTGAGTATCAATGGGCTCTTTTTGAAAGCGCCTGAGAATCAGGGTGGTAACTATTTTTATTTTGTTCATTCCAAAGTGTAGGTGACACTTTTTCCACCACCTATTTTCTTGCTTTGTTGTGGCGCACAGTTTGTGATCTATTCCCTTTTTTAGGAGTTCTGCCCACTTTAGTATGTGACTTACCTCCTTCATTGCTTTTTGGCTGCGAGTTCCTCCCTGATGGTTGAGGTACGCTACTGCTGTTGCATTGTCCGAGTGGATCTGGACTGGTTTTCCTTGCAGAGTATCCTTTGCCTGAATCAGTGCCATGTATATGGCCCGAAGTTCCAGCAGGTTTATTGGCAGGCAACTTACTTCTGTGGTCCACTGTCCTTGGAACCATAATTTTCCGGACTCTGCTCCCCAGCCCTGAAGACTGGCATCCGTTGTCAGGATCTCCCAATCTGATATCCAAAAGGGTCTCCCTTTGTCTAGATGGGATGTCTGCAGCCACCAGGCTAATGGCCTTTTTACCTCTACTGGAAGTACCATCGTCTGTTTCTTTATTGTCTGATGTACTCCATTCCATCTGGCCAGAATCAGATGCTGCAGAGGTCTTGAGTAGAATTGTGCATACTCCACCATGTCCAATGTTGACACCATCAAACCCATCAGTCGCATCGCTGCGTGAATTGATATTGTTTGACTTTGAAACAACTCCTGAGTCATTAACTGCACCTTGGATATCTTGTTCCAAGGTAAAAATATTTTCTGCAGACTTGAATCCAATACCGCCTCCAAGTGAATCATCCGTTGTGACGCAATCAAGGATGACTTTGCCCAATTTATGAGCCATCCGTGTTTCGGTAGACAAGTTATTGTCTGTTGGAGATAGCTCAAGAGCAATTCCTGGGATTGTGCCAGGATTAAAAGATCATCGAGGTATGGAAAAATTCTTATCCCCTGCTTGCGGAGATAAGCTGCCATAACCATCATGATCTTGGTAAATACTCTGGGGGCTGTGGCTAACCCAAAGGGTAGAGCCTGGAACTGAAAATGTTGCTGGAGGATAACGAACCTGAGGTAACACTGATGAGACAATGCTATAGGAACATGCAGGTAAGCATCCTGTATATCCAGAGATACCATGTAATCCCCTGGTTCCATGGCCAAAACTATGGAGCGTAACGTCTCCATGTGGAACCGTGGTACCCAAATGTATTTAGTAACATAGTATCTAAGGTTGAAAAAAAGACAATTGCCCATCGAGTTCAACCTATTTGTGGTCTCCTATGCATGATTATTTTGTATAAAATTATGACTGAAGTTGCTGACTGCCGTTCCGATTAACCCCTCTTTTTTAACCATAGTGCGTGACTATGCCCCGTAACCCTGGATATCCTTATCCATTAGGAATTTATCTAACCCATTCTTAAAGGTGTTGACTGAGTCGGCCATTACAACTCCCTCAGGCAGGGAATTCCAAACACGTATCGTCCTTACCGTAAAAAAGCCTTTACGTCGTATTGTGCAGAATCTCCTCTCCTCTAACCTGAGTGAGTGTCCACGAGTTCTCTGTGTTGATCTAACCAAAAACAGGTCCTGCGCAAGATCTGTATATTGTCCCCTTATATATTTGTAAATGTTGATCATGTCCCCTCTTAATCTCCTCTTTTCCAATGTAAACATGCCTAGTCTTGCAAGCCTTTCCTCGTATTCCAGCGTCTCCATACCCTTAATTAGTTTGGTCGCCCGCCTTTGAACCTTTTCTAGCTCCAGGATATCCTTTTTGTAGTATGGTGCCCAGAATTGTACACAGTATTCAAGGTGTGGCCTCACAAGTGATTTATATAACGGGAGTATAATACTCTCGTCCCTAGCATCAATTCCCCGTTTTATGCATGCTAATATCTTATTAGCCTTCTTTGCTGCAGTCTTACTTTGGGTACTACTGCTTAGTTTGCTATCTATGAGGACACCTAAGTCCTTTTCCAGTACAGAATCCCCTAATTTTACCCCATTTAGTAGGTAGGTGTTATTTTTGTTCTTATTACCACAGTGCATTACCTTACCCTTGTCTGTATTGAAGCGCATTCTCCATTTCGCTGCCCAAGCTTCTAATTTAACTAAGTCGTTCTGAAGTGACTCAGCATCCCCCTCTGCATTTATAACTTTACACAATTTGGTATCATCTGCAAAAATTGACACCATGCTCTCTAGACCTTCTGTTAGGTCGTTAATGAAAATATTGAACAATAGCTGTCTTAATACTGAGCCTTGGTGCACACCACTTAGCACTTCAGTCCAAGTTGAAAAAGATCCATTAACCACAGCGTGCTGCTCCCTATTATCTAACCAGTTTTTGACCCAAGTGCATATTGTGCTTCCTAGCCCTGATTCTTGTAGCTTGTAGATAAGTCTCATGTGTGGTACAGATAAGTCTCATGTGTGGTATGTATTTAAAGATTTTTTTGGGGATTCGCTTTGCTTTCCTTTGCTACTAGTTTTTCAGTTTCTACTTTAGCCGCTCTTATTTCCTTTTTGCAAATTTTGTTACATTCCTTATAGTGCTGAAATGACTCTGCTTCCCCGTCAGATTTGTATTTTTTAAATGCTCGCCTTTTCTTGCCCGTAAGTTCCTTTATCTTTTTGTTAAGCCACATCGGTTTATGATTTTTATTCCTTTTTTTGCTGCTCGTAGGAATAAATTTGAGAGTATTTTTAGCTAGCAGGAATTTTAGTACCTCCCATTTTTCCGTAGTATTTTTTCCTAAAAACAAGCCTTCCCATTTAATATCCCTGAAAAATACCCTCATCTTTTCAAAATTCGCTTTGCTAAAGTTTAGAGTCCTAGTTGAGCCAGTATAGGGCTGTTTATGAAAACTGATATTGAATGTGACCATATTGTGGTCGCTGTTTCCTATGGGTTCCCCTACTATAATACCTGATACCAAATCCCCATTGTTTGTTAATACTAGGTCTAAGATTGCATTGTACCTAGTTGGTTCCTCAATTAGTTGAACTAAGGCCCTCATTCCGAGTTGTTCGCTCGCAAGCTGCTTTTAGCAGCTTTACACATGCTAAGCCGCCGCCTACTGGGAGTGAATCTTAGCTTCTTAAAATTGCGAACGAAAGATTCGCAATATTGCGAAAAGACATCTCTGTGCATTTTCTGAGTAGCTCGAGACTTACTCTGCCAGTGCGATCAGTTCAGTGCTTGTCGTTCCTGGTTTGACGTCACAAACACACCCAGCGTTCGCCCAGACACTCCTCCGTTTCTCCAGCCACTCCCGCGTTTTTCCCAGAAACGGTAGCGTTTTTTCCCACACACCCATGAAACGGCCTGTTTCCGCCCAGAAACACCCACTTCCTGTCAATCACATTACGATCACCAGAACGAAGAAAAAGCCGTGAGTAAAATTCCTAACTGCATAGCAAATTTACTTGGCGCAGTCGCAGTGCGAACATTGCGCATGCGCACTAAGCGGAAAATCGCTGCAATGCATAGAAATTTACCGAGCGAACAACTCGGAATGACCCCCTAAGTAGTTATCATTAAATGTGTTTAAAAACATATTGCCCCTAGCAGTATCACATGAATCGTTTTTCCAGTTTATCTCTGGATAGTTAAAATCTCCCATCACTACTATGTCTCCTACTCCTGCTGCTCTTTCAATTTTCTTTAGTAACAATTCCTCATCAGATACGTTGATACCAGGCGGCCTATAGCATACACCCAATACTTTTTTATTCCTTTTTCCCCACATGCAATTTCTACCCATAATGTCTCAACAGTGTCTACAGTCCCCTCCTGAATATCTTCCCGTATATCAGGTTTTAAAAACGGCTTTACGTAAAGACACACCCCTCCACCTTTTTTATTTAGACTGTCTCTCCTAAACAGTGTATAGCCCTCTAGATTGACTGTCCAATCATGAGATTCGTCCCACCAAGTTTCAGTAATGCCTATAATATCATACTATTTGCTTGCTGCAAGTATTTCTAGTTCGCCCTTTTTACCAGTAATGCTTCTAGCGTTTACATACATACAACTAAGATAAGTATTTTCCCTTGCGTTAGGGACATCTTTCACCTTATGTAGCAATGATGACCTGTAATCGTCATTGGTTAGTGCTTTGGTAAAATCTCTTTTAGTACCCATGTTAGTAACCTTACCGCCTGCTCTTACCCTCCCCCCAACTTCTCCCGCATTTCGTTTACTACCGCCATCCCCACTATTCTCACTGCATGACCCGTTGTTTCTAGCTAAACCCTCCCCTTAGGCTCCTAGTTTAAAATCTCCTCCAACCTTCTAACCATCCTTCCCCCCAGCACTGCTGCCCCCTCCTCAGTCAGGTGCAATCCGTCACGACAAAAGAGATGGCGCCTGACTGAGAAGTCCGCCCAGTGTTCCAGGAACACAAACCCCTCTTTCCTGCTAAACATTTTGAGATAGAGAATGGGCCGAAACGACCCATTTGGCTTCTGAACCAAAAACAGGTTGGAGTAAAAATCCTGTCCCCGTTGTGCAGGGGGTACTGGAATAATTACTCCTGACTGAAGCAATTTCTGAACTGCTTCTTGCAGGGCTCTGGCCTTCGCCTCTATACGAGACGGACTGGTGCAGAAGAACCTTCAAGGAGGCTGCTTCTTGAAAAGGAAAACATAACCCAGAGATACCGCTTCTTGCACCCAAGCATCTGTTGTCGACTGCTGCCATATGTGTTCAAACTGAAGAAGTCGGCCCCCTACCCTGGGGTCCCCCAGGCGGAGGCCCGTACCATCAAGCTGATGGCTTATGTTCTGGTTTGGAAGCTGGCCCTCTGGTGGCCCATTGCTTCTTTGCCTTACCAAACTTATTGTATTGGGGCTGCTTAGAATGACTTTTTCCTTTTGTTTTTCCTTGCGACCGAAATGTCCGAAAAACCGAACCCCTAGGCCTGGGGTTATAATTGGCAGGAAACCTGACCTTCTTGGATTCTGCTTCTGACATCCAGAATATCTGTCAATTCCTTACCAAACAGAATATTCCCAACAAAAGGCAAAGATTCCAGAACCTTCTTAGATTCTGAATCAGCTTTCCATGTACGTAGCCAAATTGCTCTGCGAGCAGCTACCGTTAAGGCTGACGCTTTGGAAGCAATAGTACCCATATCTATTGCCACTTCTTCTAAGAATACCGCAGCCTGCTTCATGTGAGCTATGTGGGATTCCTGCTCCCTAGTAGGTGCCGAAAGCCCGTCTTCCAGTACCTCAGCCCATTCAGCTACCGCCTTTGCCATCCAAGCTGAAGCCATAGGTGGCCTTATGGCTGCCCCTGACAGAGAAAATATGGTTTTCAAAAACCCACCCAGTCTTCTGTCTGTGACATCATTTAATGATGTTGACAGTAAAGGCAATATAGATTTTCGCACTAATCGAATGACGTGCGTATCTACCTTGGGAGGCACTTCTCTTTATAGACAGTCCCCAGTTCGAAAGGGGTAATAGGAATCCCATTTTTTGGAATTCTATATTTTTTATTGGGTGTAGCCCAAGCTTCCTCCATGATTTCCGTCAGCTGATCTGACCCTGGAAACTCGACCCTAACTGTTTTGGGACGGTTAAACACAGGTGCCTTTGTTTTTAACACCGGCTCTGCTGAATCCTCTAGGGCAGGGGTGTCAAACTCAAATTCATCGGGGGCCGCATCAGCAGTTTGGTCCCCATCAAAGGGCCGGTTGTATCTGTAGGTCTATCCAAAATTTACCGCTCCACCTGCCTTATATGTGCCCAGCCATCTGCCCCCTTTTAAAGTGCCCAGCCATGTGCCCCCTTTTATAGTGCCCAGCCATGTGCCCCCTTTTATAGTGCACAGGTCCCCATTTTACACATTGCGGCAGGCACAGGTCCCCATTTTACACATTGCGGCAGGCACAGGTCCCCATTTTACACATAGCGGCAGGTACAGGTCCCCATTTTACACATTGTGGCAGGCACAGGTCCCCATTTTACACATTGTGGCAGGCACAGGTCCCCATTTTACACATAGCGGCAGGTACAGGTCCCCATTTTACACATAGCGGCAGGTACAGGTCCCCATTTTACACATTGTGGCAGGCACAGGTCCCCATTTTACACATTGTGGCAGGCACAGGTCCCCATTTTACACATAGCGGCAGGTACAGGTCCCCATTTTACACATTGTGGCAGGCACAGGTCCCCATTTTACACATTGTGGCAGGCACAGGTCCCCATTTTACACATTGCGGCAGGCACAGGTCCCCATTTTACACATTGCGGCAGGCACAGGTCCCCATTGTACACATAGCGGCAGGTACAGGTCCCCATTTTACACATTGTGGCAGGCACAGGTCCCCATTTTACACATTGTGGCAGGCACAGGTCCCCATTTTACACATAGCGGCAGGTACAGGTCCCCATTTTACACATAGCGGCAGGTACAGGTCCCCATTTTACACATTGTGGCAGGTGGTGGAAGGAGGGAGAGAGAGAGAAAGAGAGGAAGGGAGAGGGGCTGACTTACATTTGAAGCGGTTCTCGCCGCTCTTCAGCCGCCTCTCCCTCCTCGTCTGCGCGGCTCCCTTCTCCCTCCTCCGACGGGGTTTCGTTGAATGACGCGTTTGCGCCGTGACGTCACGACGCAATCGCGTCATTCCGCTAAACCCCGCCCCCCCCCGAGCTGGGCACTCGGGAGAAGGGGGTTTCATGGCGGCGGCACCGCGGGCCATCAGACGAGGTCTGGCGGGCCAGATTTGGCCCGCGGGCCTTGTCTTTGACACCCCTGCTCTAGGGATAGAATAGCCTTCATTGCTCCAATTAATTCAGCTATATCCTCTGAGCTGATGCCGTCTACCTGTTCTTCATATGCTGAAGCAGAGTATATAGAGCTATCATCATCTGATGTATTATCCTGTGTAGCCTGTGAATTTGATGATATATTTATACTCGGTTTATCAGCTTGTTTCCTTGGAGAAGCTGTAGGGGCAATACCGTAAGAAGGGAGCTGGATGTATGGGTTAATAGTGTACCCTACTCCTGAGATTGAAGCTGTAGGGAGTACCCGTTCAGCTATACTGGACAAGGTCTGTGCAAACATAGCCCAAGGTGGATCTACCTGCCGTTGAACAGGGATCTGCCTTGCAATCTGCTGAAACGCGAAACAATTTGTACATAACCCATCATGTGCCAGATCCTGAGAGGATAATCCCACTTTGCAGGACAAACATGTTATGAGTGTTAGAACAAAAACAAGAGTCCACCTTCCGCTGCGCTATCCGTAAGTCTTTAAATGGCGTTTCGATAACAATTATTCAAACAAAAGAAAACAGTCTCAAATTCTAGAGTCCATGAAGGAGAGTCATCCACAATCTAGGTAACTATAAGTGAATGGTACGTGGGGATCTTCAAATGACAGTACTTGACAGAAGTCTAATCTGCACGTGTGAATGGAGAATTCTGTATAGGTACGCACCGTACTCACATGTACAATGTGCGTGCTGTATCCATAAAGGTATCTTTCTCCCCCATGCAACTTGATCCTCCTCCTTCGTAGACTCCCCTCAAAAGCAAGGAAAGAGAAAAAGGGGTAGAGAACCCCAATGGTGTAATACGTACAATATAATAAATCAGATACACAGAACTGCCAAAGATGTTTTAAATCTTATTCGTAATTGGGAGCATACCCAACTCACATAGATAGAGACATAATACTCCTATAAAGGTATCTTTCATCAATTCAGGAAAAAATGGGGGTGATGCGTACCCCAAACTCACGTTCTACAGGATTCCTGAAGGCACATCAGGGTTTCTTTAGAAGGTGATTTTCCTGCCTCTTCTCTGTTGCACTCTCCCCGGGGCCACCAGATGTATAGAACCCACAAAGAAGGAAGTTTTTTTTAGGGTAATGTGTCCATTTATTGTTAAAAACAATTTAAAACAAACAATGTTTTCTTAAGGGCATAATCCACCATGCAAACAAATGGGGGAACACATCCAAATACTGGGAGGTAGTTGTGAAAAAACAGACCTGGGGTGCGGTGAATCCGGATTCCCACACTCCTAAGTACTGATCTCCTGGGTATTGGGGTGTGCCTCCTTAACCACCAACGCGTTTCAACTTAAAAAAAGTCTTTGTCAAGGTGTGTCTAGGTGGTGTGTTCTCTGGGTTTAAATACCCTGTGGCATGGTGGCATCCATTAAAGGGGGCGGGTCCAACGACCAAATCTAAAAAATCTATATGTAATTAATATACGTGCTGCTTCATCTGGGATTGCTCACACATAAAGTGGCAGCATTAAAATAACCAAACTGCACTGTTCAAATAAATGTATACTTTTAAACAAGCTAATTCCTGGTTTATTTGCGTTCCACACACTGTGGAACGCACCTCACATCCGTCGGAAGTGCGGGCGGACATTACTGTTGCCATGGGGACGGATCCCGCCATCTCCCCGGCAACACCCCGCCTCAGTGATATTTCAAATTCCCCGTCCGGCTATGGATGGCCGGCGCCAGACGCGGGGAGTCCTTCTGTGGGGAGTGCACACAACTTCCGCCGGAAGTGACATCCGGGTGCGGGAGGGCATTCCTGTTCCCATAGCAACGGCTAAACGAAGCTGTTTCTATGGTGAGGCGCCGTGCATGTCCACAGATCGAACTGTGGGCAGCACGTAGGTTGTTTGTAGGTGTATATCATTACGTATGGGGTATGTAGTTTAGACATCCCACACTATCCCGGATGTGGATTTTAATAGATGATGCACATGATGATTTTCATGCCACCTGGCAAGATACTGTATATAGGAGCTGGCCCTGGGTATCCAGAAAGACTGAGGGGATGTATAGGCACTACTCCTTTCCCCATATGACAAGGGTGGACTGTGCCAAAAATGTCCATATATGTGACCTAACCTATGTAATATAAAACTAACATATATTGGATCCTAAATTAATATTCTAACAAATACTTTATATATAATATTAAACTGACATTTGAAAAGAACAAAGAACAGGTCAATTTTTTGGATTTGACAATTTTGGTGGATGATGGGAAGATAGAGACGAAAACCTTCATTAAACCTACAGATTGTAACTCTTTCATCCCTTATAATAGCAATCACCATCAGAATTGGTTATTGTCAGTACCCAAAAGCCAGTTCCACAGAGTGAGGAAGAACTGCTCGAGAAGTAAGGATTACGAGGACCAAGGAACAGCACTTAAATTACAATTCCTTGGAAAGGGGTATAAGGAGGATAACATCACCAGCTCATTTTCAGACTATGGAAAGAGGACCAGGGATGAACTTATCCAGCACAAAAGAAACCAGAAGGAGAATAAGGAAATGGGAAACCGAAATGGTGTCACGTTCATCACGAAATACAACAGTCAGTATAAGGATTTGGAGCGTATTATAAGAAAGCATTGGGGGGTTCTACTTAAGGACCCCACTCTGCAGGAATACATTACTGACAAACCTATATTTGTCTATCGGAAGGCCGACAACATCAAGAACCGAGTGGTCAATAGTGTACTCGGAGATGGACGGAAGAAGAATTGTATTAAATCAAAGGGATTCTTTAGGTGCGGCTCTTGCACAATGTGCAAGAACTGCAAAGGTAAAAATTCAGCCATTACAAAATATATGTCCACAAACACGACAAGAGAATTTCCCATCCACGATTTTATCACATGCGACAGTAAGAACGTCGTCTACCTAATACAATGCAAATGCAACAAGCAATATGTAGGTAGGACGACCCGGAAACTCAAAGAGAGAATGAGCGAGCATGTTAGGAATATCAAAAAAGGATTGCCTACACATGGTCTGTCGGCACATTTTCAAAGCACACATAAATGCAATGTAGCAGACTTGGGGGTATATTTACTAAAATTCGTATTTTCACGATTGAGGTTAAAGTTCAATCACGAATGACATTGAAAGTGTAAAGTTGCAACTTTTTGAATTTATTACGACTAATTTACTAAGCTGTCGTATTCTGCATTTTCGTATTTACCGATGTCGATGTCATTCGGTTTTTTTTGCACTGTTTTATGTGAGTGACTTGTAAAACACTGCCGACTTTAACACAATGAATCTCGGCCGGATCTGTGAGATCCGTGCTGGGCTTCATTGTGCACCTTTATTAAAATAAAAATCATTGTTAAAACAAAAAAATAATGCGTGGGGTCCCCCCTCCTAAGCCAAACCAGCCTCGGGCTCTTTGAGCCGGTCCTGGTTGTAAAAATATGGGGGGGGGAAATGACAGGGGTTCCCCCATATTTAAACAACCAGCACCGGGCTCTGCGCCTGGTCCTGGTTCCAAAAATACGGGGGACAAAAAGCGTAGGGGTCCCCCGTATTTCTGAAACCAGCACCGGGCTCCACTAGCCAGATACATAATGCCACAGCCGGGGGACACTTTTATATTGGTCCCTGCGGCCCTGGCATTACATACCCAACTAGTCACCCCTGGCCGGGGTACCCTGGAGGAGTGGGGACCCCTTCAATCAAGGGGTCCCCACCCTCTAGCCACCAAAGGGCCACTGGTGAAGCCCGAGGCTGTCCCCCCCATCCAAGGGCTGCGGATGGGGGGCTGATAGCCTTTTTGTCAAAAAATGAATATTGTTTTTAGTAGCAGTACTACAAGTCCCAGCAAGCCTCCCCCGCAAGCTGGTACTTGGAGAACCACAAGTACCAGCATGTGGTGGAAAACCGTGCCCGCTGGTACCTGTAGTACTACTACTAAAAAAATACCCCAATAAAAACAGAACACACACACCTTGAAAGTAAAAGTTTAATACATACATCCACACCTCCATACACACATACTTACCTATGTTCACACGAGGGTCGGTCCTCTTCTCCATGTAGAATCCATGGGGTACCTGTTGGAAAAATTATACTCACATAATCCAGTGTAGATCGATCCTCTTCTTTTCAATTTGTAATCCACGTACTTTGCAAAATAAAAAAACGGACACCCGACCACGCACTGAAAGGGGCCCCATGTTTTCACATGGGACTCCTTTCCCCGAATGCCAGGAACCCCCCCTGACTTCTGTCTAAGAGTGTTCCATCAGCCAATCAGGGAGCGCCACGTTGTGGCACCCTCCTGATTGGCTGTGTGCTCCTGTAGTGTATGTCAGGCAGCACACGGCAGTGATACAATGTAGCGCCTATGCGCTCCATTGTAACCAATGGTGGGAACTTTGTGGTCAGCGGTGAGGTTACTTTCGGTCAACCGCTGACCACAAAGTTCCCACCATTGGTTACAATGGAGCGCATAGGCGCTACATTGTAACACTGCCGTGTGCTGCCTGTCATACACTACAGGAGCACACAGCCAATCAGGAGGGTGCCACAACGTGGCACTCCCTGATTTGCTGATGGAACCCTCTTAGACAGAAGTCAGGGGGGGTTCCTGGCATTCGAGGAAAGGGGTCCCATGTGAAAACATGGGGCCCCTTTCAGTGCGTGGTCGGGTGTCCGTTTTTTTATTTTGCAAAGTACGTGGATTACAAATTGAAAAGAAGAGGATCGATCTACACTGGATTATGTGAGTATAATTTTTCCAACAGGTACCCCATGGATTCTACATGGAGAAGAGGACCGACCCTCGTGTGAACATAGGTAAGTATGTGTGTATGGAGGTGTGGATATATGTATTAAACTTTTACTTTCAAGGTGTGTGTGTATGTGTTCTGTTTTTATTGGGGTATTTTTTTAGTAGTAGTACTACAGGTACCAGCGGGCACGGTTTTCCACCGCATGCTGGTACTTGTGGTTCTCCAAGTACCAGCTTGTGGGGGAGGCTTGCTGGGACTTGTAGTACTGCTACTAAAAACAATATTATTTTTTTGACAAAAAGGCTATCAGCCCCCCATCCGCAGCCCTTGGATGGGGGGGACACCCTCGGGCTTCACCCCTGGCCCTTTAGTGGCTGGAGGGGGGGGGACCCCTTGATTGAAGGGGTCCCCACTCCTCCATGGTTCCCCGGCCAGGGGTGACTAGTTGGGTATGTAATGCCAGGGTCGCAGGGACCAATATAAAAGTGTCCCCCGGCTGTGGCATTATGTATCTGGCTAGTGGAGCCCGGTGCTGGTTTCAGAAATACGGGGGACCCCTACGCTTTTTGTCCCCCGTATTTTTGGAACCAGGACCAGGCGCAGAGCCCGGTGCTGGTTGTTTAAATATGGGGGAACCCCTGTCATTTTTCCCCCCATATTTTTTCAACCAGGGCCGGCTCAAAGAGCCCGAGGCTGGTTTGTCTTAGGAGGGGGGACTCCACGCATTTAAAAAAAAAAAGAAATAACACTTTCCCACCCCTTCCCACTGAAAAACATGCACGGATCTCATGGATCCGTGCATGCCTATCCGAACACGGTAAAAAAAAGCAGGTCTGGTTTTTTTTAGCACTTTTTCACGATTTGTATTTTATCACGGCAGTGTTTGGCTATTGTCGGCAGTGTTTGTGATTTGCACTTTTTAGTAATTGACCGATTTCTATCAAATTCCAGGCGTATTTGACCGATGGTGTATTGATTCGTAATTTTTTCCTAAGACTTCCAAAATAATACGAATGCCTTCATCACTGCCGTGATTTGAGTTTAGTAAATTCCCGAGATGACACTTTGAAGAAAAAACATCATCTCGGTCAAATTCGGGACCTTAGTAAATATACCCCACGGTATCATTTTGTGGGATCCATACTGTCAAGAACAACTGGAGGAAGAATGATTCCGAGGAGAGATTGGCCAGGAAAGAGATGGAGATCATCTTTAAACTAGGAACTTTGTATCCTAGGGGGTTAAACCTCGATTTTGAGACCAAGTGGTTTCTGTCATTCTTCCTCTGGATAGTTGGAAGCTAGATCTCTTTCGGTCTGATCTCCCTTTGTTTTTTCACCCTGCCCCTCAGTTTAGGCTTCTACTGAAATAACGATCAAAATATACCATTCACCCATAGGTAGTATAAGTTTTCCTCTAAGGGATGTGGGTGGGGAATTATATTCTTACGTTATCTATTGCTGTATATGATGTGGAGTGGTGATTGAGGCAGATCTGGGGTGAGGCTACCTCCGGGGTTTAGAAATATGATGGTCTGTCCCACTTTTGTGTGGTCTTAATAGGGTACCTGGGGATATATTCCCAAGAAGAGAGGCCGTGTATATGTGGGCCTGGGGAAATATCCCTTTAAAGAAATTCTATATAAAGTATTTTTTAGAATATTAATTTAGGATCCAATATATGTTATTTTTATATTACATAGGTTAGGTCACATATATGGACATTTTTGGCACAGTCCACCCTTGTCATATGGGAAAAGAAGTAGTGCCTATACATCCCCTCAGTCTTCCTGGATACCCAGGGCCAGCTCCTATATACAGTATCTTGCCAGGTGGCATGAAAATCATCATGTGCATCATCTATTAAAATCCACATCCGGGAGAGTGTGGGATGTCTAAACTACATACCCCATACGTAATGATATACACCTACAAACAACCTACGTGCTGCCCACAGTTCGATCTGTGGACATGCACGGCGCCTCACCATAGAAACGGCTTCGTTTAGCCGTTGCTATGGGAACAGGAATGCCCGCCCGCACCCGGATGTCACTTCCGGCGGAAGTTGTGTGCGCTCCACGGAGCGTGGAGCGCACACCACAGAAGGACTCCCCGCTTCTGGCGCCGGCCATCCATAGCCGGACGGGAAATTTGAAATATCACTGAGGCGGGGTGTTGCCGGGGAGGTGGCGGGATCCGTCCCCATGGCAACAGTAATGTCCGCCCGCACTTCCGGCGGATTTGAGGTGCGTTCCACAGTGTGTGGAACGCAAATAAACCAGGAATTAGCTTGTTTAAAAGTATACATTTATTTGAACAGTGCAGTTTGGTTATTTTAATGCTGCCACTTTATGTGTGAGCAATCCCAGATGAAGCAGCACGTATATTAATTACATATAGATTTTTTAGATTTGGTCATTGGACCCGCCCCCTTTAATGGATGCCACCATGCCACAGGGTATTTAAACCCAGAGAACACACCACCTAGACACACCTTGACAAAGACTTTTTTTAAGTTGAAACGCGTTGGTGGTTAAGGAGGCACACCCCAATACACAGGAGATCAGTACTTAGGAGTGTGGGAATGCGGATGCACCGCACCCCAGGTCTGTTTTTTCACAACTACCTCCCAGTATTTGGATGTGTTCCCCCATTTGTTTGCATGGTGGATTATGCCCTTAAGAAAACATTGTTTGTTTTAAATTGTTTTTAACAATAAATGGACACATTACCCTAAAAAAACTTCCTTCTTTGTGGGTTCTATACATCTGGTGGCCCCGGGGAGAGTGCAACAAAGAAGAGGCAGTAAAATCACCTTCTAAAGAAACCCTGATGTGCCTTCAGGAATCCTGTAGAACTTGAGTTTGGGGTACGCATCACCCCCATTTTTTCCTGAATTGATGAAAGATACCTTTATAGGAGTATTACGTCTCTATCTATGTGAGTTGGGTATGCTCCCAATTACGAATAAGATTTAAAACATCTTTGGCAGTTCTGTGTATCTGATTTATTATATTGAACGTATTACACCATTGGGGTTCTCTACCCCTTTTTCTCTTTCCTTGCTTTTGAGGGGAGTCTACGAAGGAGGAGGATCAAGTTGCATGGGGGAGAAAGATACCTTTATGGATACAGCACGCACATTGTACATGTGAGTACGGTGCGTACCTATACAGAATTCTCCATTCACACGTGCAGATTAGACTTCTGTCAAGTACTGTCATTTGAAGATCCCCACGTACCATTCACTTATAGTTACCTAGATTGTGGATGACTCCCCTTCATGGACTCTAGAATTTGAGACTTTTTTCTTTTGTTTGAATAATTGTTATCGAAACGCCATTTAAGGACTTACGGATAGCACAGCGGAAGGTGGACTCTTATTTTTGTTCTAGTGTTTTGGTGGAGAAAAAGTGGCATCTCCTTGTACACCCTCACTGCTGTTATCTGTGGGCGCAGTGTATACTCTCCTTCCTTTTTGCATGTTATGAGTGTTGGTGTTACTCTTAATGTAACCTCGTCACCTTTGCCGCTCTTAGACATGACAAATAATCAGCTTTTCACAGTGTACTACACATTTTGTGACTGTAGTCACTTTACTATATTTAAAGTGATATGAATCTGACCTCATCCCATGCACCAGCATTGAGGGGTATATGCAATTAGCGGCGAATCGCGGCAATTTTTCGGCCGTTTTTTAATTCTACACAATTCGACCGTCAAATTTCGGCAAGTGGGTGCCGAAATTGACCATATTCAATAAAAAACGGATTCGACAGTCCCGCTGACGAAAAACGGCCAATTTGACGGATTTTGTTCCGATTTTTAAAAAACGGGGGAAAACGGGAAAAAACCCGAAAAAAAATGGCGTGGGGTCCCCCCTCCAAAGCATAACCAGCCTCGGGCTCTTCGAGCCGGTCCTGGTTCGAAAAATTCGGGGGGGAAAATGTCATGGGATCCCCCGTATTTTTAAAACCAGCACCGGGCTCTGCGCCTGGTGCTGGTGCAAAAAAATAAGAATTTACTTACCGATAATTCTATTTCTCGTAGTCCGTAGTGGATGCTGGGGACTCCGTAAGGACCATGGGGAATAGCGGCTCCGCAGGAGACTGGGCACATCTAAAGAAAGCTTTAGGACTATCTGGTGTGCACTGGCTCCTCCCCCTATGACCCTCCTCCAAGCCTCAGTTAGGATACTGTGCCCGGACGAGCGTACACAATAAGGAAGGATTTTGAATCCCGGGTAAGACTCATACCAGCCACACCAATCACACCGTACAACTTGTGATCTGAACCCAGTTAACAGCATGATAACAGAGGAGCCTCTAGAAAAGATGGCTCACTACAGCAATAACCCGATTTTTTGGTAACAATAACTATGTACCAGTATTGCAGACAATCCGCACTTGGGATGGGCGCCCAGCATCCACTACGGACTACGAGAAATAGAATTATCGGTAAGTAAATTCTTATTTTCTCTAACGTCCTAAGTGGATGCTGGGGACTCCGTAAGGACCATGGGGATTATACCAAAGCTCCCAAACGGGCGGGAGAGTGCGGATGACTCTGCAGCACCAAATGAGAGAACTCCAGGTCCTCCTCAGCCAGGGTATCAATTTTGTAGAATTTTACAAACATATTTGCTCCTGACCAAGTAGCTGCTCGGCAAAGTTGTAAAGCCGAGACCCCTCGGGCAGCCGCCCAAGATGAGCCCACCTTCCTTGTGGAGTGGGCATTTACAGATTTTTGGCTGTGGCAGGCCTGCCACAGAATGTGCAAGCTGAATTGTACTACAAATCCAACGAGCAATAGTCTGCTTAGAAGCAGGAGCACCCAGCTTGTTGGGTGCATACAGGATAAACAGCGAGTCAGATTTCCTGACTCCAGCCGTCCTGGAAACATATATTTTCAGGGCCCTGACAACGTCTAGCAACTTGGAGTCCTCCAAGTCCCTAGTAGCCGCAGGCACCACAATAGGTTGGTTCAGGTGAAACGCTGAAACCACCTTAGGGAGAAACTGAGGACGAGTCCTCAATTCCGCCCTGTCCGAATGGAAAATCAGAAAAGGGCATTTACAGGATAAAGCCGCCAATTCTGACACGCGCCTGGCCCAGGCCAGGGCCAACAGCATGACCACTTTCCATGTGAGATATTTTAACTCCACAGATTTAAGTGGTTCAAACCAATGTGACTTTTGGAACCCAAAAACTACATTGAGATCCCAAAGTGCCACTGGAGGCACAAAAGGAGGCTGTATATGCAGTACCCCTTTTACAAACGTCTGAACTTCAGGGACTGAAGCTAGTTCTTTTTGGAAGAAAATTGACAGGGCCGAATTTGAACCTTAATGGACCCCAATTTCAGGCCCATAGACACTCCTGTTTGCAGGAAATGTAGGAATCGACCCAGTTGAATTTCCTCCGTCGGGCCTTACTGGCCTCGCACCACGCAACATATTTTCGCCAAATGCGGTGATAATGTTTTGCGGTTACATCCTTCCTGGCTTTGATCAGGATAGGGATGACTTCATCCGGAATGCCTTTTTTCCTTCAGGATCCGGCGTTCAACCGCCATGCCGTCAAACGCAGCCGCGGTAAGTCTTGGAACAGACAGGGTCCTTGCTGGAGCAGGCCCCCTTCTTGGCCAATCCGGAGCCACGAATATAGTGCTTACTCCTCTCCATCTTATCAATCTCAGTACCTTGGGTATGAGAGGCAGAGGAGGGAACACATACACTGACTGGTACACCCACGGTGTTACCAGAGTGTCTACAGCTATTGCCTGAGGGTCCCTTGACCTGGCGCAATACCTGTCGAGTTTTTCCCAACGGTTTATAATCATGTGGAAGACTTCTGGGTGAAGTCCCCACTCTCCCGGGTGGAGGTCGTGCTGAGGAAGTCTGCTTCCCAGTTGTCCACTCCCGGAATGAATACTGCTGACAGTGCTATCACATGATTTTCCGCCCAGCGAAGAATCCTTGCAGCTTCTGCCATTGCCCTCCTGCTTCTTGTGCCACCCTGTCTGTTTACGTGGGTGACTGCCGTGATGTTGTCCGACTGGATCAACACCGGCTGACCTTGAAGCAGAGGTCTTGCTAAGCTTAGAGCATTGTAAATGGCCCTTAGCTTCAGGATATTTATGTGAAGTGATGTCTCCAGGCTTGACCATAAGCCCTGGATATTCCTTCCCTGTGTGACTGCTCCCCAGCCTCGCAGGCTGGCATCCGTGGTCACCAGGACCCGGTCCTGAATGCCGAATCTGCGGCCCTCTAGAAGATGAGCACTCTGCAACCACCACAGGAGGGACACCCTTGTCCTTGGTGACAGGGTTATCCGCTGATGCATCTGAAGATGCGACCCGGACCATTTGTCCAGCAGGTCCCACTGGAAAGTTCTTGCGTGGAATCTGCCGAATGGGATTGCTTCGTAGGAATCCACCATTTTACCCAGAACCCTTGTGCATTGATGCACTGAGACTTGGCTCGGTTTTAGGAGGTTCCTGACTAGCTCGGATAACTCCCTGGCTTTCTCCTCCGGGAGAAACACCTTTTTCTGGACTGTGTCCAGGATCATCCCTAGGAACAGAAGACAAGTCGTCGGAACCAGCTGCGATTTTGGAATATTGAGAATCCAAACGTGCTGCCGCAACACTACCTGAGATAGTGCTACACTGACCTCCAACTGTTCCCTGGATCTTACCCTTATCAGGGAATCGTCCAAGTAAGGGATAACTAAAATTCCCTTCCTTCGAAGGAATATCATCATTTCGGCCATTACCTTGGTAAAGACCCGGGGTGCCGTGGACCATCCATACGGCAGTGTCTGAACTGATAGTGACAGTTCTGTACCATAAACCTGAGGTACCCTTGGTGAGAAGGGTAAATTTTGACTTGAAGGTAAGCATCCTTGATGTCCCGAGACATCATGTAGTCCCCTTCTTCCAGGTTCGCAATCACTGCTCTGAGTGACTCAATCTTGAATTTGAACCTCTGTATGTAAGTGTTCAAAGATTTTAGATTTAGAATCGGTCTCACCGAGCCGTCCGGCTTTGGTACCACAACAGTGTGGAATAATACCCCGTTCCCTGTTGCAGGAGGGGTACCTTGATTATCACCTGCTGGGAATACAGCTTGTGAATGGCTTCCAAAACTGTCTCCCTGTCAGAAGGAGACATCGGTAAAGCCGACTTTAGGAAACGGCGAGGGGGAGACGTCTCGAATTCTAATTTGTACCCCTGAGATATCACCTGAAGGATCCAGGGGTCTACTTGCGAGTGAGCCCACTGCGCGCTGAAATTCATTGAGACGGGCCCCCCACCGTGCCTGATTCTGCTTGTAAAGCCCCAGCGTCATACTGAGGGCTTGGCAGAGGCGGGAGAGGGTTTCTGTTCCTGGGAACTGGCTGATTTCTGCAGCCTTTTTCCTCTCCCTCTGTCACGGGGCAGAAATGAGGAACCTTTTGCCCGCTTGTCCACGAAAAGACTGCGCCTGATAATACGGCGTCTTCTCATGTTGAGAGGCGACCTGGGGTACAAACGTGGATTTCCCAGCTGTTGCCGTGGCCACCAGGTCTGAAAGACCGACCCCAAATAACTCCTCCCCTTAATAAGGCAATACTTCCAAATGCCGTTTGGAATACGCATCACCTGACCACTGACGTGTCCATAACCCTCTACTGGTAGAAATGGACAACGCACTTAGACTTGATGCCAGTCGGCAAATATTCCGCTGTGCATCACGCATATATAGAAATGCATCTTTTAAATGCTCTATTGGCAAAAATATACTGTCCCTATCTAGGGTATCAATATTTTCAGTCAGGGAATCCGACCACGCCAACCCAGCACTGCACATCCAGGCTGAGGCGATTGCTGGTCGCAGTATAACACCAGTATGTGTGTAAATACATTTTAGGATACCCTCCTGCTTTCTATCAGCAGGATCCTTAAGGGCGGCCATCTCAGGAGAGGGTAGAGCCCTTACAAGCGTGTGAGCGCTTTATCCACCCTAGGGGGTGTTTCCCAACGCACCCTAACCTCTGGCGGGAAAGGATATAATGCCAATAACATTTTAGAAATTATCAGTTGTTATCGGGGGAAACCCACGCATCATCACACACCTCATTTAATTTCTCAGATTCAGGAAAACTACAGGTAGTTTTTCCTCACTGAACATAATACCCCTTTTTGGTGGTACTTGTATTATCAGAAATGTGTAAAACATTTTTCATTGCCTCAATCATGTAACGTGTGGCCCTACTGGAAGTCACATTTGTCTCTTCACCGTCGACACTGGAGTCAGTATCCGTGTCGGCGTCTATATCTGCCATCTGAGGTAACGGGCGCTTTAGAGCCCCTGACGGCCTATGAGACGTCTGGACAGGCACAAGCTGAGTAGCCGGCTGTCTCATGTCAACCACTGTCTTTTATACAGAGCTGACACTGTCACGTAATTCCTTCCAACAGTTCATCCACTCAGGTGTCGACCCCCTAGGGGGTGACATCACTATTACAGGCAATCTGCTCCGTCTCCACATCATTTTTCTCCTCATACATGTCGACACAACGTACCGACATACAGCACACACACAGGGAATGCTCTGATAGAGGACAGGACCCACTAGCCCTTTGGGGAGACAGAGGGAGAGTTTGCCAGCACACACCAGAGCGCTATATATATACAGGGATAACCTTATATAAGTGTTTTTCCCCTTATAGCTGCTGTATCTTTAATACTGCGCGTAATTAGTGCCCCCCCCTCTCTTTTTTAACCCTTTCTGTAGTGTAGTGACTGCAGGGGAGAGCCAGGGAGCTTCCCTCCAACGGAGCTGTGAGGGAAAATGGCGCCAGTGTGCTGAGGAGATAGGCTCCGCCCCCTTATCGGCGGCCTTATCTCCCGTTTTTCTATGTATTCTGGCAGGGGTTAAATGCATCCATATAGCCCAGGAGCTATATGTGATGCATTTTTTTTGCCATCCAAGGTGTTTTTATTGCGTCTCAGGGCGCCCCCCCCAGCGCCCTGCACCCTCAGTGACCGGAGTGTGAAGTGTGCTGAGAGCAATGGCGCACAGCTGCAGTGCTGTGCGCTACCTTGTTGAAGACAGGACGTCTTCTGCCGCCGATTTTCCGGACCTCTTCTGCCTTCTGGCTCTGTAAGGGGGCCGGCGGCGCGGCTCTGGGACCCATCCATGGCTGGGCCTGTGATCGTCCCTCTGGAGCTAATGTCCAGTAGCCTAAGAAGCCCAATCCACTCTGCACGCAGGTGAGTTCGCTTCTTCTCCCCTTAGTCCCTCGATGCAGTGAGCCTGTTGCCAGCAGGTCTCACTGAAAATAAAAAACCTAAACTAAAACTTTCACTAAGAAGCTCAGGAGAGCCCCTAGTGTGCACCCTTCTCGTTCGGGCACAAAGATCTAACTGAGGCTTGGAGGAGGGTCATAGGGGGAGGAGCCAGTGCACACCAGATAGTCCTAAAGCTTTCTTTAGATGTGCCCAGTCTCCTGCGGAGCCGCTATTCCCCATGGTCCTTACGGAGTCCCCAGCATCCACTTAGGACGTTAGAGAAATACGGGGTACAAAAAGAGTAGGGGTCCCCCGTATTTTTTACACCAGCATCGGGCTCCACTAGCTGGACAGATAATGCTACAGCCGGGGGTCACTTTTATACAGCGCCCTGCGGCCGTGGCATTAAATATGCAACTAGTCACCCCTGGCCGGGTTACCCGGGGGGAGTGGGGACCCCTTCAATCAAGGAGTCCCCCCACAGCCACCCAAGGGCCAGGGGTGAAGCCCGAGGCTGTCCCCCCCATCCAAGGGCTGCGGATGGGGGGCTGATAGCCTTTGGAAAAATTAAAGAATATTGTTTTTCCAGTAGTACTACAAGTCCCAGCAAGCCTCCCCCGCAAGCTGGTACTTGGAGAACCACAAGTACCAGCATGCGGGAGAAAAACGGGCCCGCTGGTACCTGTAGTTCTACTGGAAAAAAATACCCAAATAAAAACAGGACACGCACACCGTGATAGTAAAACTTTATTACACACATGTCGACACACACATACTTACCTATGTTGACACGACGTTCGGTCCACTTGTCCAAGTAGAATCCGGGGTACCTGTGAATAAAATCATACTCACCTCAATCTAGTGTCCAGGTTATAATCCACGTACTTGGCAAAAAAAAAAAAAACGAACAAACGGACTGAAAGGGGTCCCATGTTTACACATGGGGCCATTTCCACGAATGCCGGGACCCCACGTGACTGCTGTCACAGAAGGTCCCTTCAGCCAATCAGGTAGCGCTACTTCGTGGCACTCACCTGATTGGCTGTATGCGCGTCTGCTGTCAGACAGCGCATCGCAAAGCCTCTCCATTATATTCAATGGTGGGAACTTTGCGTCAGCGGTGAGGTCACCCGCGGTCAGCGGCTGACCGTGGGTAACCCCACCGCTACCCGCAAAGTTCCCACCATTGAAACTAATGGAGGGAGCTGTGCGATGCGCTGTCTGACAGCAGACGCGCATACAGCCAATCAGGTGAGTGCCACGAAGTAGCGCTACCTGATTGGCTGAAGGGACCTTCTGTGACAGCAGTCACGTGGGGTCCCGACATTCGTGGAAAGGGGTCCCATGTGTAAACATGGGACCCCTTTCAGTCCGTTTGGTCCGGGTGTTTGTTTGTTTTTTTTGCCAAGTACAGGTTGAGTCTCCCTTATCCAAAATGCCTGGGACCAGACGTATTTTGGATATCGGATTTTTCCGTATTTTGGAATAATTGCATACCATAATGAGATATCATGGTGATGGGACCTAAATCTAAGCACAGAAGGCATTTATGTTTCATATACACCTTATACACACAGCCTGTAGGTAATTTTAGCCAATATTTTTTATAAATTTGTGTATTAAACAAAGTGTGTGTACATTCACACAATTCATTTATGTTTCATATACACCTTATGCACACAGCCTGAAGGTCATTTAATACAATATTTTTGATAACTTTGTGTATTAAACAAAGTTTGTGTACATTGAGCCATCAGAAAACAAAGTTTTCATTATCTCAGTCTCACTCAAAAAATTCCGTATTTCGGAATATTCCGTATTTCGGAATATTTGGATATGGGATACTCAACCTGTACGTGGATTATAACCTGGACACTGGATTGAGGTGAGTATAATTTTATTCACAGGTACCCCGGATTCTACTTGGACAAGTGGACCGAACGTCGTGTCAACATAGGTAAGTATGTGTGTGTCGGCAGGTGTGAAATAAAGTTGTACTTTCACGGTGTGCGTGTCCTGTTTTTATTTTGGGTATTTTTTTTCCAGTAGAACTACAGGTACCAGCGGGCCCGTTTTTCTCCCGCATGCTGGTACTTGTGGTTCTCCAAGTACCAGCTTACGGGGGAGGCTTGCTGGGACTTGTAGTACTACTGGAAAAAACAATATTCTTTCATTTTTCCAAAGGCTATCAGCCCCCCATCCGCAGCCCTTGGATGGGGGGGACAGCCTCGGGCTTCACCCCTGGCCCTTGGGTGGCTGGGGGGGGGGCCCTTGATTGAAGGGGTCCCCACTCCTCCAGGGTATCCCGGCCAGGGGTGACTAGTTGGATATTTAATGCCACGGCCGCAGGGCGCTGTATAAAAGTGACCCCCGGCTGTGGCATTATCTGTCCAGCTAGTGGAGCCCGATGCTGGTGTAAAAAATACGGGGGACCCCTACTCTTTTTGTCCCCCGTATTTTTTGCACCAGCACCAGGCGCACAGCCCGGTGCTGGTTTTAAAAATACGGGGGATCCCCTGTCATTTCCCCCCCCGGATTGTTAGAACCAGGACCGGCTCGAAGAGCCCGAGGCTAGTTATGCTTTGGACGGGGGACCCCACGACATTTTTTTCCGGGATTTTACCATTCCATTAAAAATATATATATATATATTTTTAAAAATATATAAATAATACTTGTGCCTCCAAAATAGACAAACCAAGTACCTAATCCCTTCTAATATAAATAGATATGCTATTACCAATAAAAAAAACACCAAAAAAACCATGTTTTAAATTTTCTTTATTAGATTCCCCCACCAAAGTGTGGCGGATTGAAAATGACGAATTTACTGTCTAAAAGCACTGTTGTCGAATTTCCAAACTTCAATTGAATATACTTTTGGCGAATTGCTGCATTTGTACCATTGCAGAAATGTCGAATTTGACAAGTGTCGAATTTCAAAAAGTCGAATTTTGAAAGTCCGTTTTTTTGACGGAAAGTACTAAATTGCATTGTCGATTTTTTTTTTTTTTTGGCGAAAAAGTCCCGTTTTTCGACAATTTCGGGAATTTGACCGCAATTGCATATACCCCTGAGACTCAGAAGAAACCACTGACAGACATATATAAAGTCAGCAATCACACTAGCAATCAGTCACGTTATATATTAGTCATATGAGCATATTATCAACTACAAACACATTTCAAAGTATGTAGGAGTACATATTACTAAATTCTGTTCTATACAGATCTTTAACGTATTCAGACGCATTGCGAAGAAAACCACAGTAATGTACACAGACTCATATGCAATAGGCACTAAAGTTAACTATTCATACAGACAAAAAAGTAGATAGAAATTTAGTGCTGTATAACCCGTACTCAGTAGAGTGGGATACAGGGAGACTCACCCCACTTCCAAGATCGATCAATACGTTAGCGAACGCTGAGTGGATCCAGACGCTACTAGTGTACATTGCCGCTCCGGGAACTTTTAGTGAACACAGACGCACTGTGCATGCAGACGCATCGGTCATACAGACGCCTGTACTGCGACCCGGTCTCCTCGCGGTAGCGCTTAGTGTACACAGACGCAGCGGCCTATGCTGCGACCGAGACCCCTCGTGGTAGCGTCTGAGACGGAAGTGAGGCAATCAGTTCATGGTGGGAGACCGACAGAAACTGGTCATGAACAGGGGGGAGGGGCGACCAGGAGAGTGTCTAACTCCCCACCGCTGACATCAACCCTAGGGATCGCAGCCTCATACTATTCCTGGTGCCTTATGATCCCTAAGGCCTAGCGCTGGAGCGCGCGCCAGCTACTGTTTGGTAGTCTCCTCCCAATACAGTGCGGCTGTGTCCGTTATTCCCCTTCTAAGTGGGACCGATGCCTTACCTTCTCCCCGTGCTCCGGCCACAGCCTGATAACGTCTGCTGGGCCTGCTAGTATATCCGACACAGACGCCCGTCGAGACAGCACTTGTACCGTGGGTAAGCGTTGTTGCCACCCGGCGGAGAGTTGTTGGAGCAACTCTTTCCAATATTCATATAAGACGCTGTTAGGAAAGATCACTCAGAAAACGTAGTAAGACTATAAAAAAAAGAAAAGAAAGCTTAGGGCTGCCAAACACAGCAGCCCTGTGACCATGGTCCGGCTCCTGCCGCACCAAACAAAAAACTGATTTGCCTGAGCCAGTGGGCGGGGATATATGGACGGGCCCGTTGCATACTGGGAGGACTGAAAGCTTGTGATCGTTTGGTGCCACTCCGCTGTCGCTCCAGCCTATCCCATTGTTATCCTGTGCGATAACCTGTGGACCCTGCTGGAGAAAATATGAAAAATACAAAGAATATGGTTGAAATATCTTCTTTGCATTATTCTAATAATTTTTATAGCCAAAACTCTGGAGTAAAACGTCTACGGCAGGTAAGGCAGTGCCTCACCTGGCTAACTTTTCCGCACATCTCTTATCAAAACTCACCAAATTTCCAGGAGTTTTATACTGCTGCACCTGTGTATAATGCCCAGATGTACGCTTTGGCTGATATATTCCATGTAAATCTGGCTCTGGTGCTAGCCAGTGCCTCCTGAGCTATTTAGCTCACCGCACATGCCTGCCTCTCCCATCTACCGCACCTGCCCCTCCCCCACAGCACCTCCGGACCCCCTACCCCAACCGCGGCACCCCCTGCACCCGCCCCTCCACCACCCGCAGCACCTCCGGTGGGGGTGACGCGGGTGGGGGAGAGACAGGTGAGGGTGTGTTTACGGGTGGGGGAGGGGCGGGTGCCACGGGTGAGGGAGGGGCGGTTGTGGGTTTGCCGCGGGTGGGGGGGGGGCAGGTACAGGGTTGCCTGCAGGTAGGGAAGGGGCTGGTGCCCCGGGTTGGGGAGCGGCGGCTGCGGGGGTGCTGCAGGTGGGGGGTGATTGTGGGGGTGCCATGGGTGGGGGAGGGGTGGGTGCAGGGGTGCCGCAGGTGAGGAAGGGGCTGGTGCCGCGGGTGGGGGAGGAACAGGTGCGGGGGTGGTGTGGGTGGGGGAGGGGCAGATGCCACGGGTTGTGGAGGGTCGGGTGCGGGTGTTCTGCGTATGGGGGAGGGGCGAGTGCTGTGGGTGGGGGAGGAGCAGGGGTGCCTGCGGGTGGGGGAGGGTGTGGAGGTGCCGCAGGTGGGGGAGGGGCTGGTGCCGCGGGTGGGGGAGGGCAGGTGCGGGTGTGCCGCGGGTGAGGGAGGAACGGGTGCGGGTAGCAGAGGGGCGGGGGTGCTGCGGGTGGGGGAGGTTCAGGTGCGGGGTGCCGCGGGTGGAGGAGGGGCAGGTGAGGGGGTGCCTGCTGGTGAGGGAGGAGCAGGTGCGGGGGTGCTGCGGATGGGGGATGGGCGGGTGCCGCGGGTGGGAGTGGCGGGTGCGTAAGTGCCGCGGTTGGGGGAGGACGGGTGCCGCGGTGGGGGAGGGGCTGGTGCGGGGGAGCCGCGGGTGGGGGAGGGGCGGGTGCGGGGTTGTCCATACCTCTGGTCCATGGCTTGAACCATGTAATCTCCTCAGCTGCTGCGGCCCAGACCTGCTCAGGGTGTAGGACTGAGAAGTGGTGCTGTCCCCTCACAGGATGGAGTACGGTGGCCGGCTGCTGCAGGTGAGCTGTGCAGCAGGGTCAGCGGGCTGGCGCTGGTTCCTGATCCCCGGGTCATGCAGCTCAGTGGTCCCCCATGCAGCATGGTGCACAGAGAGGGGCTGCACCTGGAGAGCTGTGCCCCGGGCAGACCGCCGGCCAGGGAGAGCGCTGTGCCTCAGCCCCCGTGCCTGCAGCCATTCTGGGACACCAGAGAAAGTGAATCCTGGCCTGGTTGTTCATTTACACACATCTTCTATATAATTGGCCAGATCTGTGACTCCGCCGAGCGCTGTGACTGTGACTCCGCCCAGCGCTGTGACTCCGCCCAGCGTTAGTCACACAGGCACAGAGTCACAGATCTGGGCTATTATATACAGTAGGAGATTCCGGTGAATACGGACAAGAAGAAAGTCCCCCAGAAATAGATGCTAAGGTATTCAATCATTATGCTGACATTCTTACTGTTGACAATAGAATGCTGACAGTTATTTTGGTGACATAGTGAAAATGTTGAAATTAACGTTGAGGTTAGGGTTAGGGTAAGGATATGGCATTTTAATAATGCATAAAGCTTACCAAAAGCTGCAATATACTGGGATGATGTGCCTTCCTTGCACCAAGCCAGCTTGTGTATAATGGGAAATGACACCAAAAATGCGCGTGCACTGCCGACGCGTCTTCAGTGGGTGCAAAGAATCTGCTTCGTAATAGAGCAAGTGACAGCACCCAGAACCCTGTGGCTTGAGTATAGGAGCCCCAGCAAGCAAATGATGACAGCCAATGGTGATTTCCCCCTATTATGTTAAATTATTTTTTGTATCAACTGGGAAACATGACTGTCGGTGACTTTCAGTGGGGAAGAGATATCGTGTGATCTCATTTGAAGTAACTGACTGAAAGAACAGAATAGTCTGCAAACTAAATTTTAGCAAATAAGCAACCACAGGGGCGTCAGCCAGCAGATGGTCCATTGTGATATGTTAGCGGTGGAACAGGGGATCACACGTCTTGCTTATCAGGTTTGAGGGCAATCACACCCAGCAACATCTGCCAAGAATCATCTGAGGAAAAATGCTTCAGATGGGACAAATGCCTTGATGGGAGCTGATCTTGTTTTTGCACTGAGACAGAGCGGCTGATGCACAGTTTATCATATACTTGTTTGAGGAACACATCTTGTGTGTTTTTCGCCCTACGCAGTCTCCAGAATTGCGTGTTGGACAATATGGGTCATTAATATTTCAGTTCCATATCCACTTAGACGTGTAGTGGGGCCTCCGCACTTAGGAAACGTTCTCTGAGGTAGAGTAACACGACCAGAAAGAGAATAGGTGCCCCCCCCCCCCCCCCCCATTAGACGCGTGCCAAGGGTTGTGAAGGTTTTCATCACTCTGGGAATCCTACGTCTAGCAGACCGCCTTACAGCCAATCACAAGACTGTTTACACTCTACTTAGTTCTGTCTGAAGATCTGCGATTGGCTGACATTAGTGCCGGTGCTTCTGACACCGCTTGTCATGTCCCTGATGAGTGAAGAGGAGCAGGTGTAATAAGGTCAACGGGGGTCATTCCGAGTTGTTCGCTCGCTAGCTGCTTTTAGCAGCATTGCACACGCTAGGCCGCCGCCCTCTGGGAGTGTATCTCAGTATAGCAGAATAGCGAACGAAAGATTAGCAGAATTGCTACTAAATAATTCCTTGCAGTTTCTGAGTAGCTCCAGACCTACTCCTAGATTGCGATCACCTCAGTCCGTTTAGTTCCTGGTTTGACGTCACAAACACGCCCTGCGTTCGGCTAGCCACTCCTGCGTTTTTACCTGGCACGCCTGCGTTTTTTAGCACACTCCCGGAAAACGCTCAGTTACCACCCAGAAACGCCCCTTTCCTGTCAATCACTCACCGATCAGCAGTGCGACTGAAAAGCGCCGCAGGATCAACAGCAAAACTGCTAAGTTTTTAGTTAAATAACTAAGCGCATGCGCGCTGCGCACCATGCACATGCGCATTTAGCAACAAATCGCAGCATAGCGAAAATCGGCAACGAGCGAACAACTCGGAATGACCACCAACGACCGACAATATGGATTGTGCCAAATTAGGATTATTATATTTGTATTCATTCACAGTAAAGATAAAAACTTTGAAGTTGCAGACCACATGCAGAACTTGACACCAGGTGGGAAATGTAAAGATTCGTTTTGGGTTGCGATCTTTGATCGCCCATTACTACCGGAAAGTTTTGCTCTGCAAATCGCAAATTACTAAGAATTGTGATGGGTTGAATCATGTTGTCCGATGGTGACAGGAAACGTGTTGTGTTGTTTTGGAAGTGCAAATTGAGCTGCGAAAATATGGGGTGGTGAAAACGGGGTGGGGTCCTCCGTGTTTCAGTTACCCAGCACCGGGCTCTTGCTAACAGTGGGGTAATGCCAAAGCCGGGGGATACAGTTCATTGGTATTCCTGGCAAAAGCATTCATCCCCCTAACTAGTCACCCCAGCCCTTGGATTCCTCAGATAGTGGTGACCCCCCTGAGGATCCCACGGGGCTAGGGTGAAGCTTGGGGCTATCCTGGCACCCCTATATATATATATGCACATACATACCTTGTCCCTGGTGCCACTCGGACCACTTGTCCAGTAGAATCTGTTACATGGGGGGAATCCATACTCACCTGACATCCAGGGGGTTACAATAAAAACAAACAGGTGACCCGAACCAGACTGTACACAAGCCACGATGTGTCCACCCACGGGTGCTTCACCTTAGCCCGGGAGGGATCCTTGATAGGGGGATCCCTTTATTGGGGAATCCCCACTTTCTGAGCAATCCCAGGGCTGGGCTGACTAGTTAGGGGGGATAATTGGTTTGTCCGGGGGTACCAGTGAACCTTGTCCCCTGGTTGGGGTATTACCGCACTACTAGTAAGAGTCCGGTGCTGGACCTGGAAATATGGGGGATCCCTACGCGTTTTCTTCCCCATATTTCCAGCACCAGGACTGGCTCAAACAGCCCGGTGCTAGTTATGCTTTTGGAGGGAGACCCCACGCCGTTTTTTAAAAATGAACCATTTAATTCCATTAAAACAAAGCCTGCACAGATCTTACCAACGCATTTCAATACTTATGGTATCTTTCTCAAGGCCTTGAGGAAGATGCCATATATATCGAAACACGTTGGGGAGGAGGGACTGTGCGCAGCATATCCTGGGACTCATCCTGGCTGGTGAAAGGTGCTACCCGGGGATATTTGGTTAGTTCAGTTACCCACTACCTGTCTACTCTGTATTAAGTAGACCTTTCCATTGGGTGAGAGTTCAGCATTACTGCCTGTTCATGTTGTCTGTTTAATGCTTTTAATACATACAGCGTTATGCTATGAGAGCTATTCTCAATTTTTCTCTTTTTCACACATGTTGGAGGATTGATTATGAGACCAATTTTGTGAGCAAGATTCCATGTGTGACCCTCTCCCTCTTTATGCGCCTTTGTCTACTATCCCTGTAGACCATATACAGTACTCTTGTAGGAGTTTATGTGTACATTTCTGTGTAATACAAGTGTCATATAGTCATATGAGATGTCTCGTATCTTTTGGAAAAAAAACAAAGTGTAAAGATCTACAGACACAGTGGAATGATAGGAAGTCAGGGTCCTGAGGAAATTCATCTTTGGGGGACTTTTAGATTCATTCAGCGCCGAACAGAAAATAATTGGTGATATTTTGTCTGCTTCTTGTATTGGGAGTGTGGGGTGACACTTCTATACCAGCTGGTAAAGATTGCCAGCTCTCTGTGCACTGGTCGGTTTTATATTCTTGTGTTTTTGTAAGCCCTGAAAAGTATCAGTGTATCTTCATCAACAAGTAGAGTTTAGCTTTGCGGCTCATTTACTTTTTTATGACACGGCTCTCAGATGTAGCGGCACACAACGCGCTGATAGGTGTTACTTTCACATCTCCCTGAAATGCTGTTCAAAAAGTAGGCAGGTATGCCCTGGGGCCCCACAAACCTTAATCCCGCCCGGCCCATCACACATTGGATCGGTTATAAGATCCAAACCGCAGGAAGGTGAAAACTCAAACAGCATCTGAAATGTACTAGCTTAGGCCAGACCACACGGCGTCACAAGGTGGGTGCGCGGCGTGCGGCCCGCACCCAGGTGTCACCCGCCGAGGGGTGACACCAAAGTGCCAACTCCTGCTCAGTGACAGGAGCCGGGTGCTGCACTGTAACATTACGTGCAGTAACCCGGCTTCTGTCACCGTGTAGGAGCAGGCAACAGAGACACGCTGATCTCCGAGAGCAGCCCGGAACCCCGGGAGTGACGAAAAGGCGGGTCGGGGCACTTAGCCACGCCCTCCCATGAAGCCATGCCCCTCCCAAGGATCACATGCTTAGACACGCCCCTCCTGTGAAGCCACCCCCCTTTCACGTCTGCGCCACCAGCAGGTGCAAATGAGGTGAGTGACGCCTCTGTGGAGAAGTCAGATGTGAATTATGTGGAGTAACTGGTGAGGTGTATTCTGCCCCGCCTAGAAGACCAGCAAGGCTCACACTCTAGTTGAGGTGGCCTGATTATTATTTTGGGGCCCTCTCCTCAAAGAATGAGCCTGATGCTGGTGGGGACTATTTTTACTTTATTTAATCATTTTGTTCCTTTCCAACAAATGAGATAGCTCAAATCATATATTTATGCGTTTTAGCTATCTCACCTGTCAGAACCAGGATGCTGTTATTATGTCGCCATTTAAAGTGTCAACAATCATAGTGTCGACATTCTGCAATGGACTAAAGGGTTTGGGTTAGCGTAGGCACTAGGAGGAGGGTTAGGGCTAGGCTTGGGAGGGGAAGGTTAGGGTTAGGCACTAAGAGGAGGGTTAGGGCTAGGCTTGGGAGGGGAAGGTTAGGGTTAGGCACTAAGAGGAGGGTTAGGGCTAGGCTTGGGAGGGAAAGGTTAGGGCTAGGCACTAAGAGGAGGGTTAGGGCTAGGCTTGGGAGGGAAAGGTTAGGGCTAGGCACTAAGGGGAGGGTTAGGGCTAGGCTTTGGGAAGGGAATGTTACAGTTAGGCACTAGGGGGAGGGTTAGGGTTAGGCTTTGGGAAGGGAATGTTACAGTTAGGCACTAGGGGGAGGGTTAGGGCTAGGCTTTGGGAAGGGAATGTTACAGTTAGGCACTAGGGGGAGGGTTAGGGCTAGGCTTTGGGAAGGGAATGTTACAGTTAGGCACTAGGGGGAGGGTTAGGGCTAGGCTTGGGGTGGGAAGGTTAGGGTTAGGCACTAAGATAAGATAAGATACTTTGTCATTGGTCAAACAAAATGTGTACAGAACAATGAAACTACAACCAGAATCACTGCATATGCAAATCAGTCAGCATAGATAGAATATCAGAATTCTCCAAACTGGTTCATTCTTACTATAACTGAAGGGAAAAAACTATTTCTAAACCGTGAAGTCCTGGTTTTAATACATCGGAAGCGCCTTTTAGATGGCAATAGAACAAACAGACAATGGAATGGATGCTCACAATCTTTTAAAATGCTATTTCCTTTTTTCATACTGTACCTAATAAATAACTCCTCCACTGTAGGCAATTCCGCGCCAATGATATTCCCAGCTGTCCTAACTACTCGCTCCAACAATTTTCGGTCCGCTAAAGTACAATTACCGTACCAAACAGATATACAATAAGTTAAAATACTTTCAATTACACAACAATAAAAATTCAATAAATATTTTTTAGATAATTTAGCCGCCTGTAATTTCCTCAAAAAAAAAAATTGCTGTTGCGCCTTCTTGACCATAGATGAAACATTAGCACTCCAAGTTAAATCATCGTTAATAATGGTACCCAATAATTTAAAACATTTCAGGGTATATGCAATTCCGGGCGAATTGCGGCACTTTTTCGCCCGTTTTTTAATTCGACACAATTCGGCCGTCGAATTCCGGCCGGCGAGTGCCGGAATTCGACATATTCAATAAAAAACGGATTCGACAGTCCCGCTGTCGAAAAACGGACCAATTGAAGGATTTTGATTAGGTTTTTAAAAATGTAAAAAAAACCGGTAAAAAACCCGAAAAAAAATTGCGTGGGGTCCCCCCTCCTAAGCATAACCAGCCTCGGGCTCTTTGAGCCGGTCCTGGTTGCCAAAATACGGGGGGAAAAATGACAGGGGATCCCCCGTATTTTAACAACCAGCACCGGGCTCTGCGCCTGGTCCTGGTGCAAAAAATCCGGGGGACAAAAAGCATAGGGGTCCCCCGTATTTTTTTGTACCAGCACCGGGCTCCACTAGCTGGACAGATAATGCCACAGCCGGGGGACACTTTTATACCGCTCCCTGTGGCCGTGGCATTAAATATCCAACTAGTCACCCCTGGCCGGGGTACCCTGGAGGACTGGGACCCCTTCAATCAAGGGGTCCCCCCCCCAGCCACCCAAGGGCCAGGGGTGAAGCCCGAGGCTGTCCCCCCCATCCAAGGGCTGTGGATGGGTGGCTGATAGCCTTGTGTAAAAATGAAAGAATATTGTTTTTTTTTTTTCAGAAGAACTACAAGTCCCAGCAAGCCTCCCCCGCAAGCTGGTACTTGGAGAACCACAAGTACCAGCATGCGGGGGGAAACAGGCCCGCTGGTACCTGTAGTTCTACTGCAAAAAAAATACCCAAATAAAAACAGGACACACACACCTTGAAAGTAAAACTTTATTACATACATGCCGACACATACATACTTACCTATGTTGACACGCCGACTCTGGCCACATCTCCGTCTGTCGACATCCGGGGTACCTGAAAATAAAATGATATACTCACCTGATCCAGTGTCCGGTTCTTTTATTGTAATCCTCGTACTTGGCACAAAAAAAAAAAACGCATAGCCGATCCAGACGGACTGACTCCTTTCCAGACACATGGGACCTCTTTCCCCGAATGCTGAGACCCCCTGTGACTCCTGTCACAGAGAGTACCTTCAGCCAATCAGGTAGCGCCACGTCGTGGCACTCTCCTGATTGGCTGTATGCGCATCTGAGCTGTCAGATAGCGCATCGCACAGCCCCCTCCATTATCTTCAATGGTGGGAACTTTGCGGTCAGCGGTGAGGTCACCCGCGGTCAGCGGCTGACCACAGGTAACCCCACCGCTGACCGCAAAGTTCCCACCATTGAAACTAATGGAGGTGCTGTGCGATGCGCTGTCTGACAGCTCAGACGCGCATAGGGAATCAGGAGAGTGCCACGACGTGGCGCTACCTGATTGGCTGAAGGGACTCTCTGTGACAGGAGTCACAGGGGGTCTCAGCATTCGGGGAAAGGGGTCCCATGTGTAAACATGGGACCCCTTTCAGTCCGTGTGGAGCGGGTATGCGTTTTTTTGTTTTGCCAAGTACGTGGATTACAATAAAAGAACCGGACACTGGATCAGGTGAGTATATAATTTTATTTTCAGGTACCCCGGACGTCGACAGACGGAGACGTGGCCAGAGTCGGCGTGTCAACATAGGTAAGTATGTATGTGTCGGCATGTATGTAATAAAGTTTTACTTTCAAGGTGTGTGTCCTGTTTATATTTGGGTATTTTTTTTGCAGTAGAACTACAGGTACCAGCGGGCCCGTTTCCCCCCGCATGCTGGTACTTGTGGTTCTCCAAGTACCAGCTTGCGGGGGAGGCTTGCTGGGACTTGTAGTTCTTCTGCAAAAAACAATATTCTTTCATTTTTACACAAGGCTATCAGCCCCCCATCCGCAGCCCTTGGATGGGGGGGGGACAGCCTCGGGCTTCACCCCTGGCCCTTGGGTGGCTGGGGGGGGGGACCCCTTGATTGAAGGGGTCCCCACTCCTCCAGGGTACCCTGGCCAGGGGTGACTAGTTGGATATTTAATGCCACGGCCGCAGGGAGCGGTATAAAAGTGTCCCCTGGCTCTGGCATTATCTGTCCAGCTAGTGGAGCCCGGTGCTGGTACAAAAAATACGGGGGGACCCCTATGCTTTTTGTCCCTCGTATTTTTTGCACCAGGACCAGGCGCAGAGCCCGGTGCTGGTTGTTAAAATACGGGGGATCCCCTGTCATTTTTGCCCCCATATTTTGGCAACCAGGACCGGCTCGAAGAGCCCGAGGCTGGTTATGCTTAGGAGGGGGGACCCCACGCATTTTTTTTTTAACCCATTCCATAAAAATATATATATATATTTTTAAAAATATATAAATAATACTTGTGCCTCCTAAAGAGGCAAACCAAGTACCTAATCCCTTCTAATATAATTAGATATGCTATTAGCAATAAAAAAACAAACAAAAAAAAACATGTTTTTAAATTTTTTTATTACATTCCACCAGCAAAGTGAGGCAGATTGAAAATGACGAATTTACTGCCGAAAAGCACTGTTGTCGAATTTACATTCTTCAATTGAATATACTTTTGTCGAAAAGCCGCATTTGTACCATTGCAGAAATGTCGAATTTATCAAATGTCGAATTTTAAAAAGTCGAATTTTAAAAGGCCATTTTTTTGACGAAAAGTACTGTATTGCATTGTCGAATTTTTTTTTTTTGGCGAAAAAGTCCCGTTTTTCGACATCTTCGGGAATTCGACCGCAATTGCATATACCCCTTCACCCTTTCAACCTCCAGGTTAGCAGTAGATAATGGCAACAGACTGGCTCTTGCTGTTTTTCTAAAATCAATAATGATTTCTTTGGTCTTATTTTGATTTAACAACAGACTATTTGCCTCCCCCCAACTAACCAGCCTATCCATCTCTTCAGGATACATAGGCCCTCATTCCGAGTTGTTCGCTCGGTATTTTTCATCGCATCGCAGTGAAAATCCGCTTAGTACGCATGCGCAATGTTCGCACTGCGACTGCGCCAAGTAACTTTACTATGAAGAAAGTATTTTTACTCACGGCTTTTTCTTCGCTCCGGCGATCGTAATGTGATTGACACGAAATGGGTGTTACTGGGCGGAAACACGGCGTTTCAGGGGCGTGTGGCTGAAAACGCTACCGTTTCCGGAAAAAACGCAGGAGTGGCCGGAGAAACGGTGGGAGTGCCTGGGCGAACGCTGGGTGTGTTTGTGACGTCAACCAGGAACGACAAGCACTGAAATGATCGCACAGGCAGAGTAAGTCTGGAGCTACTCTGAAACTGCTAAGTAGTTAGTAATCGCATTATTGCGAATACATCGGTCGCAATTTTAAGAAGCTAAGATTCACTCCCAGTAGGCGGCGGCTTAGCGTGTGTAACTCTGCTAAATTCGCCTTGCGACCGATCAACTCGGAATGAGGGCCATAGTCTCATCTCCACCCGATATAAGCCCCACTAGTGTCATATCATCGGCAAACTTTACAATTAGATTTGATTGAAAATTAGAAGCACAATCATACGTAAAAAGTGAGAATAAAAAGGGACTTAAAACACAGCCTTGAGGGGTACCAGTACTAATCATCGTAGTAGCAGATATTAACTTGCCCAACCTCACTTGTTGTGGCCGGTCTATAAGAAAGTTTAAAACCCAATTACACAAGATTGCAGGAAATCCTAGTGTGAATAATTTCTTAATCAGAGCACCGGGGGAGGGGGGGGGGGGGGGGAGTATTAAATGCTAAACTATAGTCAATAAAAAGTATTCTAACATACGAGTTGGGCCTTTCCAGATGACAAAGAGAGAAATGGACAACAGAGTTTAATGCATTTCCGTTGACCTCTTTGTCTATATGCAAATTGATATCTATCAAAATCAGGGGGGATAAAACTCTTCATACGTGATAAAACTAATCTCTCAAAACATTTCATGATTAACGGGGTCAGAGCAATTGGTCTATAATCATTTAAGTCAGTAACCTTAGAGGTTTTTGGAACCAGAATTACTACTGTGTTTTTAAAACAAGCAGGGACTAAACACTGTAAAAGAGACAGATTAAAAATATAAGTAAAAATATAACTAATACCATTGACACACTCTTTCAATACTTTTCCTGGTATACCATCAGGACCCGGTGCTTTCTGGACACTAACACCTAACAGACAATTTCTGACCTCATTCTCAGAAAAGACTAATGCCTTATCAGAACAACACGTTAACAAATTAGTATCAGCAGTTTGATTGGCTCTATCAAAACGGGCATAAAAATAATTCAATTCCTCCAATAATCCAACATCAGTACGCCCATCAAATGAGGATGTTACCTTCTAGTCCGTCAAACTCCGGATTCCATCCCACATGCTTCTAGAGTCAAAATCATTCTCAAAAACTTAGTCTCAATTCTCGCTGCATAATCCCTTTTTGCTCTAATAATCCCTTTCTTAAGGTTTAATGTAGATAATCTATAAACTGCCTGATCGTTAGCCTTAAAAGCTTGATTCCTAGCATTCAGTAATGAACGCACCTCCCCGTTCATCCACGGCTTCTCATTCGAAAACTGCTTAATACTATTCATAACGGTAACATTGCCAATGCACTAATATATATATATGAGAGTACTACAGAAGCCAAATGATCAACATTAACCTGAGAATTTTCAACAGACTGAGAAATAAATAGTTCCCAGTCGGTTGTCTCAAAACAATTCTGTAGCCTAGACATAGCATCCTCTGGCCAAATACAGACAGATCTATTTTCCATTTTCCTACGTTTCACTAGTGGGATATACGAGGGAAGAAGATACATAGACACATGGTCAGAAAATCCAACATGGGGACACATAATAGTTTTATATGCCTGTGGCCGGACAGCCCAGGTGGCCACGTGGGTAATGGCGGCCGTGGCACTGAAGGGGTTAACCCTCAGTGCCCGGCGCCATATTCAAGGAAAACGGGCGCTTGGTGCCAATTTTTAAAATGTATTCTGGCGCTAGGCGCCAACCTTAAATGTATTGGGCTCTAGGCGTCGTGTGATTTAATAATGTAGTTTGTGTGTGCCGCGGTCCCGACCTCTCCGGCGACCGCGGCAGTGAGGAAGCCCCCCGGCGCGCTAACCTGTGTGTGCACGCCAGGGGGAAAAGGGAGAGCCGCTGACCGCCGGAGTCTGGGAGCTCCGCTCCCGGCAACGGCAGCGGTGAGCACAGCCCCCAGCGCACTGAGCAGTGTGTGTGCGCCGGGGAGAAGGGTGAGCCGCTGCGGCTGGGAGCTCAGCTCCAGCTGCAGTGCGCTCTGTGCATGCCTCTGCTGGGGGCCGGGAGCTCTGCTGGAGGTGGCCAGCCACGGCAGCCGGGACGAACCCGGGCTGCTGGGCGGCATGGGGGGGCGCAGCCCGGCTCCCCACCGGATGCTGCAGCGAGGACACATACTCAGCACCGCACACAGGGGACCGGGCTAGCCGGCTCCCTGCGCGGCGAGGGCACCAGAGTGTGCCGCTCACGGGGGACCGGGGGGGGGGGGGTGTAGCGCACTGGACACTGGGGACTGGGAGCTACGCTCCCGGCGCCTCAGCGCTCCATACAGAGACAGAACCCGGCGGCCAGGCTGCATAAGGGGGGTGCGCCCCACCGTGTGGCGAGGCCAGTGACTGAGTGCCACACTGGGGGGACAGGGAGAGCCAGCTCCCTGGACCCCAGTGGCAGGCATTACAGACAGGCTGGAGTATGGGGGAAGCCAGCCCATACCTCCAGCACTGAGAGAGCCCTAGCAGCCAGGCTGCAGGGCTAGGTGAGCCCAGCGCTGAGCGCTGGGCACAGTATTAAACCAAAAACAATGTATTCAAATGTAATAATATATATATTGTGATGTAAGGCACTGCAGTGCCTGGGTATGTGGAGCCTGTGCAGGGCACAGGCTCAGTGTATATTTAAAGGGAAACACATGTGTGTAAATGTAATGTATTTTAAGGTAAAATGCACTTACTTGGTTGTGTGTCCCAGGAGGGGGGAATCCATGGCTATGCAGGCTGATGGATTCTCCCAGACCTTTTCCCCCAAAACGGAATGCTTTCTCTTCCAGCCTCACACTTGAAAGTGACATTGGAAGAGAGAGGAGAAGCTCAGCTTTGAAACAAGCTGAGTGGTTTTCTGGAGCTCCATAGGGATCACCTGTAATGGCCAGGAAACCCTGACCGGAGATCTAGGCTGCCCAGCTCTGGAGCCCGAATCCAGGCTGCAGACAGTGGACTAGTTCCCGGGCAGGTTTCTGGAAGTCAGTTTAGGTGGGAAAACTTCTCCCAGTCTAGACTGAACGGCACCGGGGCGTGTCCTGATCCTCCAGGATGGGACAGTCAAAGGAGTGTGACCACTCCCCACTGTCCATAGAGGACAATGTTAGCTGTGCATGTGACCAAGGCATGCCCAGCCCATGGGTAAACATTGATTTGTTGTAAACCACAGGGCAGACTTACCCCCTGTGGTATTGTGTATTGGAGTAGGATCAAAGGAGGGCAGTTGCCCCATGAAAAGTGTATTATACCATTTTGATACTGTTGTAACATCTTGCTGTATTGCTAAGCCTTTTTGAAGGCTGTATTTGGGCAAATAAAGATCTTCTGCCTAAAGACGACGCTTCATCTTGTGACCTGCAGGCCTATGCAAAACATAGCCCCGTTCTCCGGGTGTCCAGGGAGCACCCCAACGTCTCCAAGTCCCGCTTTCCGCCAGCTACCGGTAGAGGACAAGTGGGGATTCGTCAATACCACACAGGTGTGGTAAGGCAGCGTGTCGGCACATACAGAGCAGAACCGTGGTTCCAAACGCCACGGCAGGTTAGGAGTTTGGTGGTGGCAGCATAAACCCGCCCACAGCTTAGTGAGTGGAGTCAGTAACAGGCGGTTACTGACGGTAAGCGGGAATCCCCTATGTGGTCAGGTCCCGTATGACCTAAACTTCCAATCTGTGTACTGCGGACGGGACGCGAAAGCGGTGAGGTCTTTCGTACGGGCCTGACCGGTCACAATGCCTGTTTAAGATTGCTATAAACCTGATCAAGAATAGTATCACCCCTAGTCGGAACAAATCAATTTTTATAAAATGTTGGCACTAAGGGGAGGGTTAGGGCTAGGCTTGGGAGGTGAAGGTTAGGGCTAGGCTGTGGGAGGGAATGGTTAGGATTAGTCTGTGGTTGGGAAAGTTAGGGTTAGGCACTAGGGAGAGGGGGAGGGCTAGGTTTGGGAGGGGAAGGTTAGAGTTAGGCACTAGGGTTAGGGCTAGGCTTGAGAGGGGAAGTTAGGTTTCGGCACTAGGGGGAGGGTTAGGGCTAGGCTGTGGGAGGGAATGGTTAGGATTAGGCTGCGGGAGGGGAAGTAAGGATAAGGCACTAGGGGGAGGGATAGGGCTAGGCACTAAGGGGAGGGTTAGGGCTAGGTTTGGGAGGGGAAGTTAGGGTTAGGCACTAGGGGGAGGGTTAGTGCTAGGCTGTGGGAGAGAATTGTTAGAATTAGGCTGTGGGAGGGGAAGTTAGGGTTAAGCACTAAGGGGAGGGTTAGGGCTAGGCTGTGTGAGGGGAGGGTTAGGCACTAGGGTGAGGGTTAGGATTAGACTGCGGGAGGGGAGAGTAGGGTTAGGCACTAGAGGGAGGGTTGAGCTGCCTGAAGGGGGGTTAAGGTTAGGCTATGGGAGGATATCGTTAGGGCTAGACTGCAGGAGGCAAGGTTAGTATTAGGCCCTGAGGGGAGGGTTACAGATAGGGATCAGCAATACTCACCACCGGAACTGCCATATGATTTGCCAGAAGTCACCTCAGGTGACATCCATATCCGAAAGACACCCCCGGACTCACCGAAATAGGTAAATCATCTCTGGACCACCATAAATGTTTTGTTGACATTCTAATCATGTTGACATTTCATCAGAGTCAACATGATAAATTTTGGCATTCTCCTGTTGACATTATAAAGATCGTTAAAAGTGTGAGCGCACATATAATTATAGGTTTTTGGTTAATTTAGAAGGCTGCTGGTTTAATACAAATTTCCTTTATTTAAAAACAACAGACTAAATAGACATTTACTAAATAAAACGGAACATCACAATGGAAATCACAATGTAAAGATAATATATACCCCGTTCTGGCCAGTTATACTTTGTGAACAATTAGTAGTTTGCATGCATGCCAAATTGGTTAGTAGTTGGTTGTAACGAAGCACAGTCCTTAAATGCAGTCTTATTAATTAGAAACTGTTTTCTTCCTCCAGGGAATTTTATATTAGTAGTGTTAGTGTTGATTAATTCACACTCTTTGAAAAGAAACACAGTCCCTTAATGGAAGTTGATAACACAGTTCATTGGTATATAACTGCTTTGCTCAGAAAATCTGATGTGATACCAGCTCACACTGGTCAAAGATGCAATGCTGATAAATTAGGTGATCAATTAATCCCCCGGGCGTCGGGACACTCATATGGGCAGTGCTCCGACCAACACGGAAGCCGCGGCACGCGGCCGAGCGCTCCCTGCTTCACCACACGCCTCGAGCGTGTCACCGCTCAGCTGGCTACAGCGGTACGCCTCTAGTGTGATCTAGCCCAGCAGGAGACACCAGAACCGCCGCAGAGTGGGAGGGTAAGCACTGCCCATATGAGTGTCCCGACGGGGGATTAATTGATCACCTAATTTATCAGCATTGCATCTTTGACCAGTGTGAGCTGGTATCACATCAGATTTTCTGAGCAAAGCAGTTATATACCAATGAACTATGTTATCAACTTCCATTAAGGGACTGTGTTTCTTTTCAAAGAGTGTGAATTAATCAACACTAACACTACTAATATAAAATTCCCTGGAGGAAGAAAACAGTTTCTAATTAATAAGACTGCATTTAAGGACTGTGCTTCGTTACAACCAACTACTAACCAATTTGGCATGCATGCAAACTACTAATTGTTCACAAAGTATGACTGGCCAGAACGGGGTATATATTATCTTTACATTGTGATTTCCATTGTGATGTTCCATTTTATTTAGTAAATGTCTATTTAGTCTGTTGTTTTTAAATAAAGGAATTTTTTATTAAACCAGCAGCCGTCTAAATGAACCAAAAACCTATAATTATATGTGCGCTCACACTTTTAACTATATTTCCTAGGTGCAGTGTCTCCTTATTTGGGGGGGATATCCAGATCCTCCTTGTGTGAGCAGCCACTCATTATTAGTTATTTTAATTAATTTTTAGCGCCCACTTTATATTATTTTCATTATAAAGATTGGCATAATGTATTCAGCAAATATACTGAACCCACAAGAACCACGTCTTTTATTTTATCAAAATTCGGCAAACCACCACTTGACATATTGGTCTCTATATCCCAACATTTACTAATAATCCTGTTTGACTTTTAAACCAGATTACTGGACAGCACCGGTAGTTTACAAGCTCTAAATCATAGATTTACTAGGCATAGTTTTGAAATGTCTATTGTCTTCTGATGGCGATACCTGTGGCTTTTTTTTCTTTCTAAACCCTGTTGGATTGCCCTATTTACATTAGACTCCGCTGGCAAATAAAAGTCTTAGGGCCTTATTCAATATGAGTCGCATAAGAGATGCGATCGCATTTCCCCATTTTATAGCCCAATGCGCACGCACAGGGCCCAATCTGCATGTGAAGGCAGCTTATTGATAGGCAGAGGCATTCGCAGAGCGGTTGGGGGCATCAATGTGGCGTTGCAGGGGCATAGCGTTGGGAATGGCGTTGCAGGTCCGGGCCAGCCATGTGACATCACACGCGGCCACTGCGACAGGTAAGAAGGCATGCTGTGCCTGCTTTCGCAGCCAGGCTGCGCAGGCTGGGTGCTTCACCTGTTTTGCGGGGCCAGCGATGTGATCGCAATTCAATTGCGATTGCATCACTGGCGGCCATTAGCACGTTGGGCGGCCTTGCTCTGTGCTGCGATAGAAGCAGTAGCAGATTCTGCTACTGAATCTGAATCCGGTCCTCAATCTGCTGTCAATCTGCGGCATATTTAAAGCCATGCACAGATCAGTATGATCCCTGCAGGCTTTGTTGTGTAAAACAGTAAAGAAATGGTTAATTAAATAAAAAAATAAAAACAGCCCCGGATCTCTCAGCGTGGGATGGTAGTAGTAAATCGGGGGGGGAGAAACCAAAGTGGGGTTTCCAATAACCAGCAAAGGGCTGAAACAGTTGGGGACTTACAGCGTGTGGTCCCCCTGCTATACCATAAAGCAGCCTCTAACCGGTGAGCCTCCTCCCGAGGAACTACCAGGCCGGGTCCAAAAGCCCGGAGATATTCACCACACCCCTAGTGGCCGTTGGTTTAGGGTTATGGGTGTAAAAAATAGAATGTAATATTGTTCTTTATAGTGGGACTACAGGTCCCAGCAAGCTTTCCCCATTATTCCGGCACTTGTGGAACAATAAGTGCCAGCATGACTGGACATTTAGGGCTTTGGTCTGCCTGTGAAAAAAATAGTAAAATAATGACAGTATGCCACATCAAGTGGGGACGTCATTTATTAACAATAAAAATGGCATACTCAGAAACCCATTTAGTAGTCCATTAGTCTTCAGGGAAAAAAAAGGAAAACCCGAGCCCAAACGGACAATACTATACACTCCGAACAGTACTAGCGCATAATAGGGATGGCCGTCAACCCATCGATGGTCGCATGTCAATGACAATTAGTTTTACTATCAATGGGTAGGATAAAAATGGTTTCCCACCATCGATGGGAAGTGTGGGCGCGATGGTTTTCTAATGCATGCTTGCACAGCAGCACAGAGCTACTAGGCTGTCAGCCAATAGCCCTGCACCGCCGCTTGCTCCAAGTCCGCAAGCGCTACAGTTTATTTCCACATTAGTGTAAGGGGGTGGTCTTCAGTATGCCGACTGAAGGGATCCCGGCGCACAGTATACCGGCGCCGGGATCCCGACAGCCGGTATACCGACACTTATTCTTCCTCGTGGGGGTCCACGAACCCCCTGGAGGGAGAATAGCCACCGTGCCCGTAGCGTGGCGAGCGCAGCGAGCCCGCAAGGGGCTCATTTGCGCTCGCCACACTGTCGGTAAGCCGGCGGTCGGGCTCCCGGCGCCGGTATGCTGGTCGCCGGGAGCCCGACCGCCGGCATATCGTAGTGAACCCGTGTAAGGGATAGTCAGTGTGTGTCTGCTGGGATGTGAGGGGCCGCTGGCTGTGGCCCACCTCGCTCACTTGACAGCTGTCAGTCAGCAATCAACACACATCCAGCCTGCCTATGGCTGCAGCCGAGCCCCTGGCCCCTCCTATTCCTGCCCTGCCTTTCTGACACACTAAGCAGCAGTAGCACACAGCCAGCGCCACGTGACAGCATTGGCAACCTGCAACAGCAAGCCATGCACCAGCACCCAGCCTCTTCTATCCTCAAAACTAACACTTGCACACGGTGCTACACCTAGGGATTGTTGTCTGGCTCCTTCTCTCTGTGATCCCCGGTCAGTTGATCAGTGCTGTAAACTGAGATGCTGACCGGGGTCACAGAGAGAAGGAGCCAGTTGCTCTGCTCTGCCTGTCACAGCAGAAGAGTGGTAGTAGAACCGGAGGGAATACTACATAATGCCATCTGAAGATGGCATTATTATCACAGGCCTCCCTCAGCTGTTTTTATACAATTTAATTTTAGTCAATTTGGACAGAACGCATGTATGGGAAATGCAATCTGCTTAGTAAAATAATGTGATTTTAATGGCATGGAGGAGAACTTAGCGAATTTTTCTCCAATTGCCCTTTTATACTTTTCTGTGATACTAAGGTAAAAGGGTGTAAAAATAATATTGATAAATATGCCTCAATAACACTAACCTTGCATTACAGAATGTTGTAGTTACAGCTGCTATTAGGGATTAGCTTTCTGATTTGATGACTAAGAGCTTTGCATTTCTGTGCCTGATTGATCAGGCACAGGCCATGACCATGAGTACTCTCTCCCCACCTCTTGGTGTCACTGGGTGTAGCCATTCCCATGTAGGAGTGGACACCTTCTACACTATCTTCCACAACAATAAATGTAAAAGACCCATTGATTGTTCTAAATACAAACCCCTGTCTATCTCTAATGCTGGCTATACATCAGGACAATAACTAGTTGGCGGGTTGCGCTGATGATCAGGCAGTGTGTGGGAGCCAAAGACAATCATTCATTTGCTCCCACAATCTGAAAAAAGGCCAAAAATTGGTTGGTCCAAGTAGTTGGAAAATCAAAGCTTTTTGATTATAGGTAGGGTGGACAGGGCGGGCCCCCGGAGCCCTCACACATTGAGGTGCCCCCAAACTGCTACAAATGCCCTGACCCGTCCCACGCTGCATCTGCACATGCCGCTGAGTGCAGGCAGCAGGGTGAAGTTAATGGCTCAGCTGATCGCTCAGGTGGCGGTGGAGGGTTCAGGTAACCCCTCGGTGTATATCACAGCAGAATGCAGGCTCCCAGCAGTTATCATATACCTTCTGCTGTCACCAGGTCACAGAGGAGGAGTTTCATAATGTATCGCTCCCTGTGGCTGCTACACGTGTGTGTGTGTGTGTGTGTGTGTGTGTGTGTGTGTGTGTGTGTGTGTGTGTGTGTGTGACTAAAGCAGCGGTCGTGGCTCAACTCCTCTCATTATGGAAGGATCTGCGACCACCGCTGTTTGTTTGTACGCAGCTGCTGAGATTGGGCGTCTCAATCTATTTCCAGGCAGCTGCAGTATTTGCATATTGTCGTACATCCGCTGCGTAGGGGATCGCAGCTACGAATGCATTAGCGGACAGCTCTGAATCAGACCAAAGTTGGAATGCACCCTGGGCCTAATTCAGACCTGATCGCTGCTGTGTGTTTTCGCAAGTCTGAACTGCGCATACACCGGCGCCGCAGTGCGCCGGTGCATGCCAGACAGCCAACGGCTGTCCTAGGCCTGCGATCGCCTCTGCCTTATTGACAGGCAGAAGTGGTTGCTGGGCAGGCCGGCGGCATTAAGCCGGCGTTTAAGGGGCGCGGACCGGACAACGCAGACATGCCCAGACCGTGGGGGTGGGCCGCGGCGACTGCGTGACGTCACACGCAGACGCTGCGACCCGGGCAGCGACACTGGCTGGGAGCTACTTTTCCAGTACAAAGGCATCACCGCTGTGCAATGCTTTTGTACTTGTGCGGGGGGGGGGGCCTGACATGAGGGGAAGACTAGCCCTGTGCTGGGCGTCCCTCAGCAGGTCTAAAGACTGATCGTAGATGTGTTAAATTTAGCACATCTACAAACCGGTCTGAATTAGGCCCCTTGTCCGTATACTATGAGTGCCTGTGCTCCTGTGCTCGCAATTACAATCATTTACAGGAAAGAGAACACTTGGGGTGAGATTTATCAAACCTTTGAGAGAGATGAAGTACCAATCAGCTGCTGTTCTTTTACAGACTGAGGGGGTAATTCTGAGTTGATCGCAGCAGCAAGTTTGTTAGCAATTGGGCAAAACCATTTGCACTGCAGGTGGGGCAGATGTAACATGTGCAGAGAGAGTTAGATTTGGGTGGGTTATTTTGTTTCTGTGCAGGGTAAATACTGGCTGCTTTATTTTTACACTGCAATTTAGATTTCAGTTTGAACACACCCCACCCAAATCTAACTCTCTCTGCACATGTTATATCTGCCCCTCCTGCAGTGCACATGGGTTTGCCCAACTGCTAACAAAGTTGTTGCTGCGATCAACTCAGAATTACCCCCTATGTTTGAAAAATGCCAGAACCTGATTTTTCACATTTTATCCCTTTCAAAGGTTTGAGAAATCTCTCTCTTCCCTGTTATTTGAAAAGTAACCACTAGGGGGCGGACTGAGCCCAAGATTAGCCTCGGTCTCTGTAAAACTTCCTCACTGTGAAGTTTCTGGTAAAGCACATTCATTAATTTATCTCCGTTCTGTTACAGCCTCTCTGTTGCTTTGATGCATTCGTGTATTTAGCCAGTGTTTGCTTTATAGAGTTATGTTGCCAGAGGCCTCACAGGATGATTGTACTGTGCTACACAAGCCATCAGAAATACACAAGAGAAATAGTATACTTCTCTGGGGAGACTAGGGGGGTCATTCCGAGTTGATCGCTCGCTAGCAACTTTTCTCATTCGTCCATTGCTGGGGTCCATTTAGTACCATGGGGTATAGACGGGTCCTTTGGGAGCCACTAGCACTTTAAGAGTTTAATAGTGTGGGCTGGCTCCTCCCTCTATGCCCCTCCTACCAAACTCAGTTTAGAAAATGTGCCCGGAGGAGCTGGTCACAGCTACGGGACCTCAGACCAGTATAATCATTGTGCGGGAAGCCGCGCGCCATTCCAGGGGGCGGGGCTTCTCCTCAGAGCGGATCCAGCACTCACCAGCCCCATTTTCTCCCTGCAGAACACTGAGCGCTGAACCCCACATAACTCCAGTTACTGCGGTACTAGGGTGTTATAGACAGGGGTGGGGAGAGTGTAGTTAGCATTATTCAACCCATTAAAGGTTGATTAGCCAGCACCGGGCTTTTATCATAATAACTGTCCACAGGGGCGCTGTGTGTCTGGCTTCTTATACTCTGTGACTCTCTGAAGGTTCTCTGGGGGAAACCGTGTCTGACATTTTCCTGTATGTGTGTGTGAGTGTATATATCCACATTACCATGTCTAAGGGCTCTGTATCATGTGCTGCAGAGTGTGTATCTTCTCCTGAGGAGTCTATTCCATGTACTCAGGACTGCAATGTGATTTCCCAGCCTTCTGAATCTGAACCCCCATGGATGGATTCTTTAAGCGGAATGATATCCCAGATTTCATCAAGGATGTCACATAATGAGAAATAGACGCAGTTTTTGAGAAAATCTGTAGAGGGGTTGCAGCATTCAGCTCCCACTACTTCCTCTACTAACACACCTACATACTCACAAAAGCGTACACTTGCAGATAATGCAAGTTGATACTGATACCGACTCTGATACAGGGGGCGGTGATGGGGATATACAGGGGGGATGCATACCTTGCTAAGGGGGTGCAGTTAATGACTGAAGCCTTTAGGGATGTTTTACATATTTCCGAGAAGGTTCCTGAACAAGTAAAGGAATCTTATTTTACGGAAAATAGGAAATCCTTGCTCACCTTCCCGGCTTCTAAGGAGTTAAATTCTTTATTTGAAAAATCCTAGGAAAACCCAAAGAAAAAATTCCAGATCCCTAAAAGAATTCTCATTGCTTTCCCATTCCCTGAGGAGGATAGAAAGAAGTGGGAAAACCAGGTTCTGCTTCCTCAAAATCTTCAGCATGACGGTGGACCTCCCAGCCTGGATATCGGGCAGGTGGGAGCGAGACTAAAAAATTTCAGTCACATCTGGGCGTCATCATGCCTAGACCCCTGGGTGACAGACATTGTTACCCAGGGTTACAGACTGGAGTTTCAGGAACTCCCACCTCACAGATTCTTCAAATCAGGCTTACCAGTTTCGCTGACAGAAAGTGCTATCCTGCAGGAAGCCATTCAAAAATTGGTTTGAATAAATGTTATTGTTCCAGTTCCACCTCACCTAAAACACAAGGGTTATTACTCAAACCTGGTTGTGGTACCGAAACCGGACGGTTCGGTAAGGCCAGAGTTGCCTACCCTCCCTCATTCTGCAGGAGACTCCCTGAAATAGTAGCAATCTCCCTCACTCCCTGAATAGACCAGCAATCTCCCTGATTTTACTTTACATTCTTGGGGTAAAAAAATAAATCAGAAATACATACATTCAAATTAGTTCATCAGTGCTATTTCCTGCATTGTTATAAGGCACATTGGGGTCTATTTACTAAGCCTTGGATGGAGATAAAGTCACTGGAGATAAAGTACCAGCCAATCGTCTCTTAACTGCAATGCCACAGGCTGTGTTTTAAAAATGACAGTTAGGAGCCGATTGGCTGGTATTTTATCTCCAGCGATTTCATCTCCATCCAAGACTTAGTAAATAGACCCCTAATGATTCCTATGGCTACATGCATTTTAAATAAGGTTTCTCTTGGCCACTTACAGCATATGGAAGCTCGTCTAAAACACAATACACGAACATTTCCTGAAAAATATCAGTGTCTTTTCTTCAACTAGTAGATCTTACAAACTGTGGGGCTCATTTACATTTAAGTTTTATGACACACCTCTTAGATGTAGCAGTATACGTCTGTGCTGATAGGTGTTACTTTCACAATCTCCCTGAAATGCTTTTTCAAAAGTAGGCAAGTATGGGTAAGGCCGATATTAAACCTAAAGTCATTGAACCCCTACTTGAGGGAATTCAAATTCAAGATGCAGTCTCTTGAGAGTAGTGATCTCAGGTCTTGAAGAGAGGGAATTCCTAGTATCCCTGGATATCAAGGATTACGATCTGGCCGCCTCACCAGGCTTATCTCCGATCTGCGCTGCTGTATTGTCACTATCAGTTCCAGGCGCTGCCTTTTGGCCTCTCCACAGCACCGAGAGTGTTCACCAAGGTCATGGCAGAGATTATGCTACTCCTTCGCAGGCAAGGAGTGAACATAATTCCATATCTGGATGATCTGGTGATAAAAGCATCTTCCAGGGAGAGGTTGTTGCAGAGTATTGCTCTCTCAACTCGACTACTCCAGGATCACGGGTGGATCCTGAACATTCCAAAGTCACATTTGGAGCTGACAAGGAGATTGCCCTTCCTGGGGAGGATACTCAACATGGAAGTGCAGCGGGTATTTCTGCCAGTGGAGAAAGCGTTGGTGATCCAATCAATGGTTCGGGATGTCTTGAAGACAGCCTGGGTGTCGGTTCATCAGTGCATTCGCCTTCTGGGGAAGATGGTTGCCTCCTACGAGGCTCTACAATATGGAAGATTCAATGCAAGGTTCTTCCAGCTGGATCTCCTGGACAAGTGGTCAGGATCACACCTTCACATGCACTGGCGGATACGCCTGTCGCCGAAAGCCGGAATTTCACTCCTCTGGTGGCTGCAAACTTCTCACCTACTCGAGGTCCGCAGGTTCGAGATTCAGGATTGGATCCTTCTAACCACGGATGCAAGTGTCAGAGGTTGGGGAGCAGTCACCCAAGGGGAAAACTTCCAAGAAAGGTGGTCAAGTCTGGAATCCATCCTTCCGATAAACATTCTGGAGCTAAGGGCCATATACAACGGCCTTCTTCAAGCGGCGCATCTTCTGCAAGATCGAGCCATTCAGGTTCAGTCGGACAATGTAACGGCAGTGTCCTACATCAACCGCCAGGGCGGAACGAAGAGCAGAGCGGCAATGTCAGAGGTAACAAGAATCCTCCTCTGGGCAGAAAAGCAAGCGGTGGTGCTATCAGCAATCTTCATTACGGGAGTGGACAACTGGGAAGCGGACTTCCTCAGCAGACACGATCTCCATCCAGGAGAATGGGGCCTCCACCCGGAGGTGTTCGCAGAGGTGACAAGCCGATGGGGTGTACCTCAGGTAGATATGATGGCCTCTCGCCTCAACAAGAAGCTTCGGAGGTACTGTTCCAGGTAGAGAGACCCACAGGCAGTGTCGGTGGACGCACTGGTAACACCGTGGGTGTTCCAGTCAGTGTATGTGTTCCCTCCACTTCCACTCATCCCAAGGATTCTCAAACTAATAAAAAGGACAAGAGTTCAGGCGATCCTCATTGCTCCGGACTGGCCAAGGAGGGCTTGGTACGCGGATCTTCTGGAATTACTGCTGGAGGCCTCTTCCTCTTCGCGAGGACCTTCTGCAACAGGGGCCGTTCACCTATCAAGACTTACCGGGGCTACGTTTGACGGCATGGAGGTTGAACGCCACATCTTAGCTCGGAAGGGCATTCCGAAAAAGGGCACCCCATGTCCTCCTCGTCTGGTCAGTCAGCCGCTTTCGATCAGTCCACTGATCTTTGTCAAGACATGCCTTGACAAAGATCAGTGGACTGATCGAAACTCGTTGGCTGAGGAAAGGGGGTGAAGCGGCTGACTGACCAGACGAGGAGGAAACGGGGTGCCCATCTTTGGAGTGGATTCTTCCCCGGGGATACGTAACATCTATAGAATCTCCTATGTGCACTTCTTTAATCTGGATTCTGGTAGGAAGCCACCCTCATAAATTTGGATTGTAACATCAGAGAATGTATATTGTCGTTTTATTGTGCTTCTTTTATTAAATTTATCTGTTTTTATGTCCATTGGATAAATTTCTCCTTATTGGAATAATAGAGAATGTCTATATGAGATACACATTTGGTGAACATATTGCACTAGATCATCTTTGTGTTTTCTTACATGTACCACCACCTGGACATATTTTATAACATTAATGTGCAAGACATATTTCTTGTGAAGACCTTTATAGTGAATGGAAGCGTCGGCTTTAAGCTAAGTAGAGCCCTTATCTATAATCGCTGTTGAAATTGTTGTAAGGAGCGCAAAGGGCACCCATCCCTTTTGCTGCTTCTGTGCGCAATTCGGCAGGTGCAGAAATGATCTTTTTAGACCAACAAGAGAGCCAAGACTAGATCAACAAGAGAGCCAAAGCTAGATCAACAAGATAGCCAAGGCTAGATCAATGAGAGAGCTAAGACTATACCAAAAAGTGAGCCAAGGTCAGATCGACAAGAGAGCCAAGGCTAGATCGACAAGAGAGCCAAGGCTAGACCGACAAGAGAGCCAAGGCTAGACCGACAAGAGAGCCAAGGCTAGATCGACAGAGAGCCAAGGCTAGACCGACAAGAGAGCCAAGGCTAGATCGACAAGACAGCCAAGACTAGACCAACATCGGAGTCAAGGTTAGGTCAAAGCCAACTTGTTTTTGCCTTTTAAATTATGCCGCTTTAAATCTACAGGCTTACTTATCGAGATTTTGCAAGTTCATGGAAATGACACCCTATTATGTATACTACAGGTGTACTATACATTAATGCGATATACAATTAAGGCAAGTGCTGATAATTAGTCTCACCCCTCTTATAGCTATTTTAGGCATTTAAAACAACCTTATAGCAAAATCATCATTAAAGCTTGAGGATCCCGTCTTTACTGACCGCTTTTTAAAATATATGTAGTATTTCTTTTCCATGTGATCCTCTTCAGATATGGATCCTGGGGATATGTAATAATAACAGAATATTGGGCCTTATTTAGAGGTGGATGCAGACACAGCCATGTCTTTTGCGGCTACAAAGTTCTTCCCTGGTGTACAAGCGTTCATCTGACTGTGCAAGGATTGAGGCGACCACTGTAAATGTCAGTAGAGGCTGTAATACTGCCAATGCGTCTTAAACCAGCCCTATGGCAGGTGCAGATTTTCCATGTGAGTATGGCCTACAAAGTGAAGTGTTGAGCATCTGTGACCACAACCACTTCAGCAACACTGAAGTACCATCCCTGCCAGTCTGTCCAGCCACATCCCAGTCACCGCCCAGGAACGGCAAGAACTTTTCCAAGACATTTCTGTGAGTATCGATTGCACTAGCCCCTTTGCATATACTCTGTGTATCGCATGCACCGTAGGAGTTTGTAAGGATGCACGCACAGAAGCATAAAATTGCTCAACTCCATGAACATCGGAATTGCATGCAACTCTGAATTGCGACTCTGAATTAGGCCCATAGTATGCTCTGTGTGACAATGATAACCCAACCAGATGATGAAATGACTCCCCTGGCCAGGGTGGTATACTGCCTAGAAAAAGATGTCCAGAAAAAAAGTCCTGATATAAAGTATATGGACAGTCCAAAAGCAGTTTCCTCACTTCAACTGCTACACGTTTCACAGAGCTAACATCCACTTCCTCAGGCAATTAAAGATGTTGTGAGCAGCGGCGGCTCCTACCTCAGTGGAGGAGGGGGGCTGCCGCTGGCCGTGTTGCTGGGTCCTTGCTACTTTGTCCCCGCTGCCTGCTACCGCCGCTGGCCGGGTCCTGTCACCCGTACAATGTAGCTGACAGGTGCCGGGACCAGCGCATGCGTACTAGCAGCGGCGGTACTGCGCATGTGCAAAACCCCGGCTTCTATGGACTGCATCTGCAGCAGTCCGTAGAAGCCAGCTATGGCTGACGAGGCAGGGAGTGGCTTCCTACATGAAGCCAGCTCTCTGCTAATCACAGCCCACTCTGGCAGTCCCGGAGGGAGGAAACCCCTCCCAATGGAAACCCCTCCCAACCTTCACATGCACTGGCGGATACGCCTGTCGCCGAAATTTCACTCCTCTGGTGCCTGCAAACTTCTCACCTACTCGAGGTCCGCAGGTTCGAGATTCAGGATTGGATCCTTCTAACCACGGATGCAAGTATAAGGGCCATATACAACGGCCTTCTTCAAGCGGCGCATCTTCTGCAAGATCGAGCCATTCAGGTTCAGTCGGACAATGTAACGGCAGTGTCCTACATCAACCGTCAGGGCAGAACGAAGAGCAGAGCGGCAATGTCAGAGGTAACAAGAATCCTCCTCTGGGCAGAAAAGCAAGCTGTGGTGCTATCAGCAATCTTCATTACGGGAGTGGACAACTGGGAAGCGGACTTCCTCAGCAGACACAATCTACATCCAGGAGAATGGGGCCTCCACCCGGAGGTGTTCGCAGAGGTGACAAGCCGATGGGGTGTACCTCAGGTAGATATGATGGCCTCTCGCCTCAACAAGAAGCTTCGGAGGTACTGTTCCAGGTTGAGAGACCCACAGGCAGTGTCGGTGGACGCACTGGTAACACCATGGGTGTTCAAGTCAGTGTATGTGTTCCCTCCACTTCCACTCATCCCAAGGATTCTCAAACTAATAAAAAGGACAGGCGATCCTCATTGCTCCGGACTGGCCAAGGAGGGCTTGGTATGCGGATCTTCTGGAATTACTGCTGGAGGATCCGAGGCCTCTTCCTCTTCACGAGGACCTTCTGCAACAGGGGCCGTTCACCTATCAAGACTTACCCAATGGGACTGCCTGTCCTTCAGGTGACTGGCAGGTAGGACTTCCAATAGGAAGTCACCGGCAGTCACAGTGTAGCCAGTGCAGTCTCACGGACTGCATCTGGCTCACTGAGCTGAGGTGGTGGATTTTATCTTGGGATGGGGGGGTGGGGGGCTGCAGTCCTGCAGCCCATAGGTAAAATCTGCTGCTGGTAGCGAGTGTCCCTTAGTTATAAAGGACAAGTTAATGTTTGATTGTCAATTGATGCATTGCCACACCCAAGTAATTTCACAGGTCAATATAAAATATGAATTGACCTATGCCAATACGTTAATTTGCAGGTTAATACAGAATACATTTCCAGGAGCTATATATAAAAATTCCGGAGGAATTATTGAAAGGCAGAGGATACTCATCTGAACTAGTTATCTGGAAGCACATCACACCCCTGAGTAATTCGCTCTAGGTGAAACGCATAGGATGAACTGTGGAATTGTCTACTACTAGGAGTTACTACTGTCTGGAGCTCGCACTCTGTACTGGGGTGAGACAGCAAGTGAATACCAGTTTGCCCTAGTTCGGTCATACTGCACAGTTAAAGAGTGTGGTAATGTAAGAGTAGGTTTTTATTTAATTAAAATATTGAATTGAGTACTACACAATGAGAGTCCCCCTGGCTGTCTTTCTTGGGTGTTATTGGTACAAGGGTCTTGTTGTAGGTTCCAAAAAGTGAAGTAGTCTCCAATCCATCTAGACATTGAATTAATTGTAAGGAGGAGATTGGACTTGCCAAAGATTTCAGATACGCATGGGAATCAGAGGGGCATATTAAGCACAAACCACTTTTTTTTTAATTAACTCAATACATTTTAATTGAAATAAGAGCTATACCGGTTATACAAGATCATTACACACAAAGAAGTAATAACTTTTATCTGGAATAAAGAAGAACTAGTGAGGGAGAGGTAAATAAACACCAGAAGCAGGAGACGAGAGGAGGCATCAGAAACATATGAACATCTCTTTGCACTTTATGCATTAAAGAGGGGTTAGTACCAACGCACGGAAATCTGAAGGCTCCCAGGTTAACCAAATTAAGCAGATAAGAGCCTGTTGGGAGTGGAGTGGTGGGCAGTGTAGTAATCATGAGATGAAGGTCCTGAGGAAAATCTAACACCCAAAGTATCCATCTCATAGCTACGTTGAACAGAGGAAAAACTTTGAGTGTGGGAGGCAAGTCAGGCCTTTCCCGAGTGGCTATAATACAGATTGTACAGAGGGAGGAAAGTGAGGGAGTGAACCTGAGAAATGAGGTAAAAATTGGCGGATTAAAGCTGGTGGGGGCCCAGGGGCAATGAAGTTGCGGGGGGGCCCACAAGTGAAACTGCTTTTAACACCCACCACCCCCTGCATGATAAACACACACCTGCACCATAACAGAGCAACAGGGAGTGGCGCTGTCTCACTGGGCTGGGCTGGCCGGTTCGGTACTGGTCCGCAGCAGCAGCAGGGCTCCCTCCTCCTCCCGAGTCCCGACAGGTCCACAGCAGCAGAGCTCCATCAGAGTCCCGTCCCGACTTGCCATTACAGTACGACTGCGCTTCCACGGCTGAAGGAGCGGGTCGGCGTGAGGCTGCTGTGCTGCGTGACCATTGATGTCATGCGGTGCAGTGCACAGCCGGCAGAAAACTCGACACGATGCCAACTCGATTCCACTGTCATGGGGACACAGTGGATGTGGGGGCCCCTAATGTGTGGGGGCCCAGGGACAACCGCCCCCGTCACCCCTGCTTTAATCCAGTTCTGCATGAAGCAGTGAAAACAATGGAGAAACAGACCAGTGCCATGGCAACCAATCAGCATATCCCTTACATTTTACAGCATGTGTTTGATAAAGGCTTCCTTCAAAACTGATTGGTTGCTATGGGCGACTTCTCCACTGGTTCTTTTCTCCACCCTTTTCACTGCTTCATGAATAGACCCCTTAAGGTGAGACTGATCATATAGGTCCTGCATCGTCTGGATACCTTTGGTATGCCAGTTGCTTAAATCCAGGTTTGAGACCAGCTTGGGTACTGCTAAAATAGATATGTTGATGGTGCATGAGCACAGCATCTATTCACAGCAGAGCAGCGAGTGACAGGAGTCTCCCAACTTCCCCCCACCACAGGACACAGAGGCCCGCAGGTGGGACAGCGGGGCAGTCCCAGAAAATGGGACTGTCCCGAGAAAATTGGGACAGTTGGTCGGTATGTATAAAAGGTCACAGCGACCATATATATGTATATGACAGAAACTATACCTATATATTCCACATAATTGATGGCATGGCAATGGGTTGGGATCGGGTGAGCAGTGGTCGGGATCCCGACGGTCAGCATACCGAAGCTGGGATCCCGGCTGCCTGAATGCCAGCAGGGGTGCCAGCACAACGAAGCCTCCTGTGGTCTTGGTTGCTCGCTGCACACACCAAAGGTTGTATTCCCACTCTACAGGTGTCGTCATGAGTGGGAATAGTCCTGGGCCCCCTCTCGGCATTGGTATGCTGACCACCAGGATCCTGAACGCTGGGATCACTACTACATCCCCATGGCAATGACTGTCTACCTAGGAAGATGATGTTGATATTTTTGCACGCAGGGTAAATACTGGCTGCTTTTGCATGTAGCCCACAAATGTTGGGCAGCTTTAGATTTCAGTTTGGACATGCCCCTCCAACATCTAAAGGGACCCATACACTAGAACGATTATGCCCAATTTGAGCCGATATATTGGGTGAAATCGGGCATTTTGGCTGTGTATCTGATCCAATCCGATGAGCGGCCCCGTGAGCATCGAATCGGATCCTCCAGATTTAACGTGCTGCACTAGCGATCATGTCTAACCCCATGGTTGGGCCTGATCCGACTGTGTGGGGTCCACGCTCTGGACTTATACTTAATATTAGGGACCTCCAGCAATAGAGCTGCCGTGAAGTGGCCTGGAGGCTTATCATATTTTTTCCAAAATATATGTAACTAAGAGCTCTAAATTTTCTATCATTATATAGTGTACAGTTCTTGTTACTAACAGCCCTCAGAGTGCGTGGGAAAAATCCTTTTGTTTTTCATGGCTGGGATCGCCCAAGATATATCGTATGCAAAAGGACAGCATACGATGGACATGTCGCAGTAGTGTATGTGGCCCTTAACTCTCTCTGCACATTATAAATCTCCCCCACCTGCAGTGCAGCATGGTTTTACCAAGGTTACAAGGTGCAAATATGTTATATTAGTAGTTATAGTAAAGTGAAATTATAGGAGCTGAACATTTTTTTTGCGTTTACAGCTAATTAATGATGTCTGCTTCAGTGTCATAAGTTATACAGCTTTGATCATTCTGACACATTCTTTTGTGCTCTCCCATTTAGTACAGTATTACAATGTACAGGTAATGAAGGAAAATGACTCTGATCATTCTGCAACGTAATAACAATATAAATAGTAATTTAAATTCCCAAAAGGAACTGCCATCCCTGTCCTTAACCAGCTTCTCAAGGTGCGCCGTACATGAATTACGCTAGATATGCCTTCAATCGACTGTTCGACAAAAGATAACATCTTTGTTTGTATTCTAGAGGGTCCGTGCTCCTGTCACCACTTCGCTTCATCCAGTCTATGAACTGTTTAAATGTTAAATGGTCAGAAGGGTTAACGGTTGTCTCCCTAGAGCCCAGGGCAGCCGGGGTTGCTACTGTATGCTCAGACATCTGAGGTTTCTCCCAGACAAAGGAAAACGTCAGTTTTTCAAGAACCTGTGACTGCAATTCTCTCGTGGTTCCTAGAGAAGAGAAAATTATGGGATCAAGACAGAGAAAAATCATTGTAGAAACTAAAGCTGTCATATTTACCTTGTCTTGAAGGGAGAATACACTGGAGTGTGCGTAACCAGCCTTCTGTGATGCATGGTGTGTGAAATCTATTGAAAATGTATTGGGCGCTTGGTGGGCGGTGCCTGGGGATGTATTGGGGATGTTGTAGGGGTGGCGCATAACTTCTTGCAAACTTAGTGCCTAATTCAGTAAGGATCACTATTGAGACTGAAATTGCAATTTTCTCAAAACGGCTACTGCTAAAAATCGCATGTGAAGAGCCGCCCAGAAACAGTAAAGGACACCCACCGATGCAAACGCAATTCTGTGTATGCATTGCTAGAATTGCAATCCATACAGTTACCTGTACTAAAAAAAATGCAATTGTAGTCGTACCGGGCGCCATGTTTTTCATGGCAGCTGACGTCAGATGCACACCCTGAGAACGGCCAACGCCTGTGTTTTCCCAACCACTCCCCACAAACGCCATGGGGGTCATTCCGAGTTGTTCGCTCGGTAATTTTTTTCGCATCGCAGCGATTTTCCGCTTAGTGCTCATGCGCAATGTTCGCACTGCGACTGCGCCAAGTAAATTTGCTATACAGTTAGGTATTTTACTCACGGCTTTTTCTTCGTTCAGGCGATCGGAGTGTGATTGACAGGAAGTGGGTGTTTCTGGGCGGAAACAGGCCGTTTTATGGGCGTGTGGGAAAAAACACTACCGTTTCTGGGAAAAATGCGGGAGTGGTTGGAGAAACGGAGGAGTGTCTGGGCGAACGCTGGGAGTGTTTATGACGTCAAACCAGGAACGACAAGCACTGAACTGATCGCAGATGCCGAGTAAGGTTGAAGTTACTCAGAAACTGCTAAGAGAGGTGTAATCGCAATTTTGAGAATCTTTCGTTCGCAATTTTACTATGCTAAGATTCACTCCCAGTAGGCGGCGGCTTAGCGTGTGTAAAGCTGCTAAAAGCAGCTTGCGAGCGAACAACTAGGAATGAGGGCCAATGTTGCTTTCCACAAATGGTCACTTCCTGTCAATCACTTTGCAGTCGCATCTCACTGGGCCTGTGATTGCAGAGCAATCACACTTTGGTCTTTGCACACGCGCAATGTATTCGCAGTGCATGTGCGGTCTGCCGATAATTGATCAATTTGCATTTTTGCCCACTAATTCAGTAAGGGTAGGTAAACTGGCAAGGCTTCCCTTCCCCAGGGCCATTCCTTCACATGTGGTGGACCTGCCCAAAGCTCACGGACTCCTGGCCTGATGTACACAGTAAGAGAAAAACAAAAAATCTGATTGAGCAGCTTACCAAAAAATGTGCATTGTATTTCAGAGAGGCATGGATGGGTCAGCATTAGGAGGGATTGCTGACTCCAGAGTGCCATTGGAGAAGTTAGGGGTGTCTTCAGGTAAGCTGGCTCTCAGATGCTGTAGGAGCCATTATCATGTGGCCTTACACTGGGAATTTAGACCCAGACATATTTATCATTAATTATGGGGTGGGTTTGGGGTGCATTTTTCCCTGTGTTGGTATGGCTAAGCTGCTTCAGGTTTTGCACACCCTAACACTTTATTAACACTTATGTTTTTCCCTGTCACATTGTATATATTTTTTTATTATTTTAATCACACCTCACTTACATAGCACTTATGTGCTTCTTATTAACCCTTACTAATTTTCACCTGTGTGCTGCCCTGGGGTAGCCGACATGAGGGGGTCCCGCACCCCGGACCCACACCTAGTATTAGGGACCCCCAGTGACAGAGACGCCGTGCCGTTCAGCCTGGGGGCTTAACCCTATATCTGCAGATATACGCAACTAAGATCTCTGTATTATCTGATTATTATGTAGTGTTATTTCTCACTCAGGGGTAGATGTATTAACCTGGAGAAGGCATAAGGAAGTGATAAATCAGTGATATGTGCAAGGTGATAAATGCACCAGCCAATCAGTTCCAATATGTAAATTAACAGTTAGGAGCTGATTGGCTGGTGTGTTTATCACCTTGCACACATCACTGCTTTATCACTTCCTTATGCCATCTCCAGGTTAATACATCTGCCCCTCAGTGTGCATTAGGGATAGCTATATGTTTTTCTCATGCCCAGAATTACCCCTCCCTTTTAGCACCTGAGTGACATCACAATCGGATTGAGCAGCTTACCAATAAATGTGCACTGATGTACACAGTGTAAGATTCTCAATCTTCCAAGTCAGCGTACCCATGGCCCCCAAGTTCTTTCTTTTGCCCCTTGGAGTCCCAATAGCTTCTCGTCCTCAAACCAAATGAATAAAACGTATAATCTTGGCATACTTAAGAACGCCTTTAAGAGGGAGATGTATGAAAGCTTCTAAAGAGTGGAGAAATTGCCCTTACCAACCAACCAATTTTTACCTATCATTTTATAGAGTGTACTTGATAAATGCCAGCTAGAAGCCCCTCTTCCATTGGCGTTTCTATAATGGGTGCAATGTGTGTGCGGTGCACATGGGCCCCTGGGTCCAGAGGGGGCCCACACCGCGCACACCGCGCCCATTTAACTACTTAAATACCGGAGTCCAGCGGCGAGTGCAGCAATTGTGGCAGAAATCGCCGCCAAATGGCCGCTGCGCATGCATGGTAGCCAAATTGGTCTCCCGATCAATGCGGGCGCCATGTTTCCGGAGACCTGCGCATGTGCAGTAGACTCCGGCACAATGCCTGAGTCTACAGCGCCGTTCAGAGGAGGAGGCCCACCCGGAGCCCCCTCCTCTGTAGAAACTTCCCCAACATTATAACAGCTGTGTAATGAGTGTACACTCCAGACTCTGGTGTGAGTACACACCTTCATGTTCTACTTGCATATCCGTCCTCGCACGATGGCTGGGTTATTTTCCCTCTCTCACTGGAGGTATTATTCTGGATCCAGATTTGGAGATATGCTAATAACCATAGTCAATTACATACTTTATCTCTTGAGTGGTCTATGCTGGGCATCCGTCCAGCCGGAATAAAGGTTTCAATAACTGCTGCCTGCTGACCGCGCTGGCAGCTGCTGTCCGCCAAATTTAGATTCCTCCTTTTTATTTATTTGCAGAGATGCTTTTCTATATTTTTTTTTAATGCATTGGCTAAAGCAGTGGTGGTCAAACTCGGGTCTGTAAAACCAGAAAATATACCATAGCCCCTAGGGAGTACATTTGCAGAAACACCACACAAAATAGCACCCGCAACAGTGCCATCAAAAACCGTGGACTGAACTGGATGACATACATGTGGAGGGGATTGGAGGAGGTAAAAGTGACACAAAGAATATCATATATAATTATAGTAGCCGGCAGAACCCTCCCCAGAAGTGGCCTCCGTGCTTGTGCGGTTGCGCTAACCACGCATGCGCAGAAACCCGGCAACCCTCACAGCACACTGCAGGGATGGTCTCCTTTCTGAGCCCCTGTCCCTGCCTATGTGCATCATACATTATGGTGATAGGATCCAGGAGCGTAGCTAGAATGTTGTGGGCCCCATAGCAAAAATCTTTAACCCCCCCCCCCCCCTTTCTTCCCCCCCGGAGAGGAGGAGTGAGGGACAAAAAGGGTGTGAGGGGAAAGAGAGAGAGAGAAAGAGAGGAGCAAGAAGAGAGAGGGAGAAAGAGGGGGGTCAGGAAGCGGGGTTTCTGGGAAAAAGAGGGAATGAGAGAAAGAGAGAGAGAGGGTGTCAGGGAGAAAGTGAGAAAGGGATGAGAGTGGAAAGAGAGAGAGGGCATCAGGGAGAGAGAGGGTGTCAGAGAGAGGGTATCAGAGAGTGAGAAGGGGGAGGATTGAGAGGGAGTGAGAGAGATAGAGAGTGTCAGGGAAGGAGAGAGAAAGAGTGGAGCAAGAGAGTAAGAGTGTCAGGGAGAAAGATTGAGAGAGAGAGTCAGAGAGAGACAGCTTCAGGGGAAGAGAGAGAGAGACAGTGTCAGGGAGAGCGACAGTGTCAGAGGGAGAGAGAGAATGTCAGGGAGAGTGTGTCAGGGAGAGAAAAACCGTGTCAGGGCGAAAAAAGGAGAGAGAGAGAGAGACAGCTTTAGTGGGAGAGAGAGGGGGACAGAGAGACAGTGTCAGAGTGGGAGAGAGAGTGTCAGGGAGAGCGACAGTGTCAGAGGGAGAGAGAGAATCTCAGGAAGGCAGTGACGGAGAGAGAAAGAGAGAGACAGAGTGAGCCAGAGAGAGAGACACCTTCAGGGGGAGAGAGAAGGGGACAGAGAGACAGTGTCAGAGTGGGAGAGAGAGTGTCAGGGAGAGCGACAGTGTCAGAGGGAGAGAGAGAATCTCAGGAAGGCAGTGACGGAGAGAGAAAGAGAGAGACAGAGTGAGCCAGAGAGAGAGACACCTTCAGGGGGAGAGAGAAGGGACAGAGAGACAGTGTCAGAGTGGGAGAGAGAGTGTGTCAGGAAGAGCGACAGTGTCAGAGAGAGAGAGAGAGAGAGACTGTCAGGGAGGCAGTGTCAGAGAGAGAAAGAGAGAAAGAGAGACAGACAGTGACAGTGAGTGTGTGTCAGGGTGAGAGAGAGGGAAAGGACAGTTTCAGAGAGAGAGAGAGAGCGAGAGAGAGAGTGTCAGAGAGAAAGAGAGAGAGAGACACAGTGTCAGGGAAAGAGGAGAGAGGGAATTTGTCAGGAAGAGAGAGTGAGGGAGAGACAGACAGTGACATCGGGGAGAGAAAGAGAGAGAAAAACAGTGTCAGGGAGAGAGAAAAAGTGAGAGAGAGAGGAGCGAGAGAGAGAGAGAGAGAGAGAGAGAGAAAGCAAGCACTACCTGTGTCCAGCAGAGGTCTCTGATGGGGGCGGGCACTTCCCGGCATTAGGCTCTGCCCGATAAATACCTAAATACCCGCAAATCACGGCACTTGTAGATGGCAAAGTAGCCCCCCGCTCCCTCCCCCCCCCCAACCTCCATGCGGCTGCAGCCTCAGGGGGAACAGGGTGGGCAAGGGGTTTATGCAATCGGCGGCCACATTCATACTGGGGTGGGGGTGAAGGGGAGTTACGGCATTCTGTGCCTGGGTGCAGGGGAAGCAGCGGGCCCTTGAAGCAGCCTGGGCCCCATAGCAACTAAACTCACGGTAGTTACGCCACTGATAGGATCACATAGTGCAATGCGATCCTAGGTAGTAAGATCCCGACCAGATTAAATATGCAATCCTTAATACAGGTTGAGTATCCCTTATCCAAAATGCTTGGGACCAGAGGTATTTTGGATATCGGATTTTTCCGTATTTTGGAATAATTGCATACCATAATGAGATATCATGGTGATGGGACCTAAGTCTAAGCACAGAATGCATTTATGTTACATATACACCTTATACACACAGCCTGAAGGTCATTTTAGCCAATAATTTTTATAACTTTGTGCATTAAACAAAGTGTGTGTACATTCACACAAATCATTTATGTTTCATATACACCTTATACACACAGCCTGAAGGTCATTTAATACAATATTATTAATAACTTTGTGTATTAAACAAAGTTTGTGTACATTGAGCCATCAAAAAACAAAGGTTTCACTATTTCACTCTCACTCAAAAAAGTCCGTATTTCGGAATATTCCGTATTTCGGAATATTTGGATATGGGATACTCAACCTGTAAATGGACCTCACTGTGTTTTGAAAGTGATGGTGTGGAGTTTAAACTGGATTCGGTAGGGTTGCAAGTGTCAAGGCAGGAGTTGACCAGGGCACGAAAAAAATAGATTAGGGGGCCTCCAGGGTGTGAAAGGATCCGTTCCGGGAGATGGAGCCAGAGGTGAAAATTCTGAACACACTCACCACAATGTATTCAAAGTAGATATATCATCACTGAGTCGATATGGTTTCTCTTGATGTATTACAGCAGTTTGAGCCATGGTTTCCTTTACATAATGGAAAGAACTATGATGAAGAACAGCAGTACTCTGTGTGGCAGCCCTCTGTGCATTACAGTGTCCTAGACCTGCAATTACTCGGGCTCCATTTATCAGCTAGGGATGAGTCAGCTGTGTAAGAAAACACTGTACATTTAATCCCCAGGAAGTGTTACGGATTCATGAAAACAAGTGTTGCGCCGCTTCAGAGATCTCACAGCTCGCATCGCAGCACAAACACCGCTACCAACCACGCCACTGATTGGAGACCTTTTCTCCTCCCAAAAGAGAAAGAAACGTTACCATTTTAAATAGAATTAATCTCCATTTATTTTTTATTATACTAAAATAGGCGAGTGCTGCCAACCCTGATTTCCAAATATAATTTTTTCAGATTATTCAGTCTTGAACCATTAACCCATTGTCTGAACCTGCGCACCTGCCCTATTCCCCACCCCGAGCACGCTTGTGCAGCCCTGCTATGCAAAAAAAAGTTTCCTGTAAAAGAAGACCAGGGTAAGAGTTACTTACCCTGTGCGATGGATCCAGCGATGCAGATCCCGGAATTGACGTCAGACATCTGCCCTCCAAATGCCTGGACACGCCTGCGTTGTACTCACCACTCCCCGAAAACGGTGAGTTGCCGCCCGGGTCCGCCTTCTTCTTGCGGTCCCCGCTGCCACCACTTTCTTTGCTAGCGGCGTCGCTGCCTGGTGATGGCCGTCGCTGCCTGGTGACGGCCGTCGCCAGGCAACGACGCGCCTTCACAATGCGTCCGCCGCACATGCGCAGTTCCGACCCGATCTCACAGCTGTGAAGAAGCGCAGCGTGCGAGTGGGTCGGAATGACCCCCAAGATGCGAGTACAATGCTAAAAAGTCTCTTAACTAATATAAAGTGATACAAAATACCATGTAAACAGCCCAAAAGTATGCAAAAGGTATGCTTTTTGTTATCCATGGCCATTCAATGTGTGTGAGAAATCTGAAACTTTAACAACCATAGGAAATCCAAACCATATGGAAGTGAGAAATAGTAGCATTGTGTAATACATCTAAAAACACATTACACAAAAGAAAAACATTAAAATAGTGCACAATAAATTAGTGCAAACATAGCTCATCTGAAAAAGTGGAACAACACAGCCCTAGGAATGGAAAGGTTCAAAGTAGAACTGCCTCAATGCATTTTGTCCATAGAATATGTTCTAGACTTCATCATATAATGGCCGGGATCTAATGAAGTCCAAGACAGGCGGGGGATATGGCTGGAGAGACGTGGGGGATGAGCCAATGGGCAATCGGCATATACCTACTGGAAAGGGATAGAGGGCCCAAAACCCATGAGTGGGCCCCCGGCCCAAAGATTTCTGTTGATGGCCCTGTTAGGTAATAAAAGCATGTTGATTGGCCATTGGCTCTTCCCCCTCGTCTCTCAAGCCTCATCCCCAACCTGTGTCTCTCAGCCTTATACCCGTGTCTCTCCAGTCTCATCCTTGCCTGTTTTGCTCCAGACTCAAACCCTGGGTCTCTCCTGCCATATCCTCACCTGTATCACTCCAACACCATCCGTGTGTCTCCAACCTCCTCACCCCCCAGTGTCTCTCCATCTCCAGCTGTCCATCTTCTCCCCATGTCTCCCGACATCTACCCCCCCCTTGTCTCTCAGCCTCATCGTCTCCCCTGTGTTTCTCAGTTTCATACCACCCCTGTGTCTCCCAACCTTACAGCCCATGTCTCTCAGCTCCATCACCCTATACCTGTCCAGAACATCCCTCTGTGTCATCCCCAAGGCACCACGTCTTTAGCTCCATCCTTCACATACCACTTCATCACCATCCCATCCAAATGCCACCTGACCCGCGTCTCTCCAGACCATACCAGCCCACACATACCTCCTTCTCCCTGCTGACACTGCTGCTCCTATTTGCAGGCAGCTCGGCTCCTTTCAGACCCAACGGTGCAACGTCACGATGTCAGGCAAACTGCGCCAGTCCAATTTTTTTTTTTTCATTGTACAGGGCTCCGGAACAACGGCACAGACAAGGGGGACACATGAACTGGACTCCTAAGATTCCTGGAGGGCCAGGATCCTGCGGCCCAGCACAGGTGTCCCCCTTGTACCCCTATGTTGCTAGGACGGTTACTGAATTTACCTCACCAGCGTTTTAAGATGCTGAAGATATTTTTTTTTTTTTTTTTTAAACACATTTTATTGGATGGATCACAAATTGGTTACAATAATAACAGAACACCCAGACAAAATGGGCATTTAAAGAACAAATGTAGCTACAATAAATTGTTACATCAACTGAGTGGATCCTTTTTTTTTTTTTTTTTCTTTTGTAAAAGATTAAAGTTAAGGCATTTGAAGTGGGTAACTCTCGGCAACGGAGTGGCCATCCGTCAAAGAGAGTTAGCGGAGGAAATAAGAAGAAAAGAATACACAGAGAGAGGATAGAGGGGGTCAGAAAGGTGGAGGGGACAGAGCATATCAATTCAGAAAAGAAGGAAGGGGGGTAGAAGGGGGTGGAGGGGTGGCCTTCAGAGACAAGAGGTGGGCAGATCAGCGGTGTGCCATGTCATGTTGCAAATGGGGAGGGAGCCTGTTGTAGGCCTAGCCACGGGGACCATACTTTATCAAATTGCTTTGATGTGTTGCGTATGACAGCGGTCATATATTCCATTTTGTGGACATACCAAATTCGGGAGATTATCACCGGCATTGGGGAGGGAGTCGGGCTCTTCCAGTCCGTGGCTATTTGGCATGTCATTGCCGATACTACATGTCGAAATAGCTTGTTTTGGTGTCTGTTAAGAGTAGGGAGGGTCATGGGGAGCAAAAAGTATTGGGGGTCAGGGGGGATGGAGGTGTCAAATAAGCGCGAGAGCAAGGTGATAAGTTCACCCCAAATTTTAAAGATTTTTGGGCAGGTCCACCATATGTGTAAGAATGAGCCAACATCCGTACATCCCCTCCAGCAGCTATCTGGAGTGTCAGGAAACATAGTATGTAGACGGGAAGGAACATAATACCAGCGGTATAGTAATTTGTAGATATTTTCTTTGATTCTCACACATATGGAGCTGGAGGCTGCATTATCCCAGATGTCTACCCAATCTTCATTATCTATAGTAAATCCCAGCTCCTTTTCCCATGCTAACTCATGGGGGGTCCGGGGTGAAGTGGGGTCATCGCTAAGTAGAGCATAAATATCTGAGATGAGGCCCTTGGTGCTGGTGCGTTTCCAGCTAATGTATTCGAAGGGGGATAATTGTCTGTGGAGAAGGGTATTGGTAGTGGTGGAGTGGAAATGTCGAATTTGCAGATAACGAAAGAAGTCTGAGGTAGGGATTACCGTTCCTTCTCGGACATCTGCAAATTGTGGGAAGGTAGCATTTGAGGTGATGTCGTTAACATATAGCAAACCACTCGAGCGCCAGGAAGTATGCGAGGTTCTACACATACCTGGGGGGAAGGCTGGATTATGAAAGAGCGGGATTAACGGGGACGGGTATGGGGCCAAACTGAACCGTCTGTTTGTCAGGTCCCATGTTGCTAGCGAGCGACTTACTACAGGGTGTGAGAGGGCTGTCCGGGGGCGTTGGTTCCGGTGGAGCCATAATAGGGAAGATAGTGTAGCTAGACCTGTCTCCTCTGCCTCGATCCCCACCCAAATCTTCCGCGTCCCGCCCTCGTTGCACCATTGTGCACATTGAGAGAGTTGCGCAGCTTAAAAATATTTCTGAAAGTCCGGAATACCCAGGCCCCCATTTCTGGTGGGGCGCTGAAGCAATTTGAGTCTAACGCGGGGACGTTTATGATTCCAGATAAAAAGGGAGGATTGGCGTTGTAATGTCTTAAAGACGTAGGTAGGAACATAAATCGGGAGAGTCTGAAATAAATACAAAAGTCGAGGGAGCACGCTCATCTTGACGGAATTTATTCTGCCTATCCATGAGATGAAGTAGCTGGACCATTCCAGCAAATCTTCCTGGATTGTCTGCAATAAGCGGGGATAGTTTGCTTGGAAAAGCTGATGGTGATGATGGGTCAGGTACACACCGAGGTATTTGATTTTCTTTGCGTACCAGTTACAGGGAAGGATAGTTTGAAGGTCTTGTTTGAGAGCTGCTGGGATATGAAAGTTGAGGACCTCTGTTTTATTAATATTTATTTTATAACCAGATAACTGTGAATACGAGCTGATCTCAGATAAGAGAGCAGGGAGGGACTGGGCTGGGTCTGTGAGGGAGATCAGGACATCATCAGCATATAACGCTATCTTGTGTTCGGATAGGCCTGTGGATATTCCGCGGATAGTGGTGTTATCACGGATCTTTGCTGCTAGGGGTTCCATGATTAGTGCGAAGATTAAAGGGGAGAGGGGGCATCCCTGCCTGGTACCATTGGTAATCCCAAAGCTGGTGGATGAGACACCGTTAACCAAAACCTGGGCCGATGGGGAGCGGTAGAGTGCTTTAATCCCCTCTAGGAATTTTCCAGAGAATCCCATTTTGTCTAGGACCGCAAAGGCAAAGGACCATGAGATGCGGTCGAAGGCCTTCTCTGCGTCAAGAGCCAGAATGAGAGAGGGAGATTTCCGTTTTTGAATTGAGTAAATTAGATCTATAGCCCTTCTAGTATTATCAGACGCCTGGCGTCCAGGGATGAAGCCGACCTGATCCGGGTGGACCAGACCGGGCATCAGGGGAGCCAGACGGTTAGCTAATATTTTCGCATATATTTTCAGGTCGACATTCAATAAGGAGATTGGCCTATAATTTAAGCAACTGGTCGGGTCTTTGTCAGGCTTTGGGATTACCACTATGTCGGCCCGGGTCGTCTCCGGCAGGAAGGAGGCTCCCTCAAGAATATCGTTAAATAGGGAGGATAGGTGTGGGGCAAGCTCTTTCGCGAACAGTTTATAATATTGGGCTGTGAAGCCATCCGGGCCTGGTGCGGCTGATGAGCGCATGGAACGTATGGCGGCTATTGTCTCCTCCACCGAGATCCGACTATTAAGGGTTTCTAACTGGGTGTCAGATAAGGCTGGGAGGGGGGTATCAGACAAGTATGCGCGTGCTCCCCCAGTCTCGTCAGACGACAGAGGGGGCAGGTCAGACAGGTTATAAAGGGAGCTATAAAACAGGCGGAAATCTTCGGTCATCACTTCAGGGTCATATGTATAGGTTCCCCTCTGTGGCGAGTATAACTTATCTATTGCGCCCAACGCCTGCTTGCGACGTAGTTTGTTGGCCAGTAGGGAGTCTATTTTGTCCATTTTATCATAAAAACGTTGCTGCAGTTTCCGAAGAATTAGTGCTGCGCGGTTAGAAAGGAGGGTGTTAAGTTGTCCCCGGAGGGAATCGATCTGAGGGAGCAGGGAAGCGTCGGGGGATGCCTTATGTTTGGATAGTAAGGTGGCTATTTCTGATTCGAGGGAGGCGATCTCCTGCGCGTTTTTTTTCCTAATCGCCGACGATTTCGCCAGCAAAGCGCCGCGAATCGTGGCTTTGTGAGCTTCCCAAAGGACATTAAGTGAGATGTCAGGAGACATATTTTCGGTGAAATAGTGTGTGATTGCCAGTCTAATTTCCTCTAGTGCAGAGGGGTGTTGCAAGAGCGAGTCGTCAAGACGCCATTTATATTTCCGGCGGGGCGTGCGGTATATATCTATGAGGAGGTAGACCCCAGCATGGTCTGTCCATGTCAGTGGCGTGATGCCCGCATCAGTAATCAGAGGTACGAGGGCCGAGGAGATGTGAATCATATCGATCCTGGAATAGTGTTGGTGCGGAGCTGAGAAATGGGTAAAATCTTTGGTGTGGGGGTGTTGGGCACGCCAAGTGTCACAAAGGCCGTGGTGTTTCATGGTGGCGGTGAGTGTACGGGAGGCCCGAGGTAGGGTCGTCATGGAAGCGTGAGGTGGAGGGCCGGATCTATCTAACGACGGGTCGATTATGGTATTAAAATCGCCACCCATGATAATGCTTCCCTGTGCTTCTCGTGACAGGCGTTTAGAGAGAGAGTCAAAAAATAGAGATTGGTCTTGGTTGGGGGCGTAGGTGGAGACCAAGGTGAGAGCCATAGAGCGGAGGGTACCCATTACCATAAGGAACCGTCCGTCTGGGTCTGTCACTGTCCTAGAGTGGATAAACGGGATGTTGCGGCGAATTAAAATGGCCACACCACGTTTTTTACAGTCTGCCGAGGCAAAGTAGGACTGGGAGAACCATTTGCCCTTAAGCTGAGTGTGGGAACCGGTGAGATGTGTTTCCTGAAGGAATGCTATGTCGACTTTCTCACGTCTGCAAGCACTCAGAAACACAGTACGCTTCCTAGGGGAGTTCAGGCCATTTACATTGACCGAAAATATTTTAAGGGACATGGCTATTCACGTGAGGGAATATGACAAATTGCCAAACATGATCCAATAACTTACAGTTTGAGCCTGGAGGAGGCCACCCCTCTGGGTAGAGCATGAAAAGGAGCGGGAAGGTCAAGCAGAGGCCACAAGAAAAGGGAGAGGGGGAAGAACATAGAGAAGAAAAATCCCAAACGGGGAAACATCCCTGAAATTGTGGGTCCCATTCGGGGGCCGCAGGGAAAAAAAATTGTATAAGTAACAATGTAAGCAACAATAAGGGATTGTGGGGGGGTAACTGAGATACCATGTGAGAGGGTGTATGTCACCCGGGCCACAAGGGTTGAGAATGGTCGTGGCCATTTTTCATTTTTAAAGAACAGAGTATAATATAGAACCCAGAGAACTGTGTCCAAGCAGTAAAATTACAAACAAAAAGTTAAGGGGGGAAAAAAAAAAAAAAAAACATAAAGGGGAGGGGGGGAGGGGGGGGGGGGGGGAGAGAGAAAAGAAGAAAAAAAAAAAAAAAAAAAGGGGGGGGGGGGGATACCATAGGAGTACAAATTAATTAAACTTAACTATAACAGCAATAACAAAGAATAGTTACGACATTAGATTTTGGACGGAGGTCAAATCTTCCGCAGCCGTTGCTCGTTTCAGGGCTGCACCAATTTTTCGTGGACAAACCGTAGCGGGGGTCACACCAGGTCAGGGAGGGTCGCTGTCCACAGTGCGTTGTCGTGTCACCCTTGTCCATTCAGGCAGGGGGGACTGAGAGTGTGGCGGTTTAGATGATGAGGCCGCCATGTCGGCTACAGATGATGCAGGGAGGAGATCCAGCTTTGCAAGCAGTTCCTGGCCTTGAGTTAAAGTCTTGACAGAGTGAACAGCGTTGTTGGCCGAGACGTGGAGTTGAAAGGGGAATCCCCATCTGTATCTGATCTGGTGCTGTCGCAGGACCCGGGTGACCGGTTGGAGGTCCCGTCGTTTTTGGATAGTGGAGGGAGCCAGGTCCTGAAAGATCTGTAGCTGCATGCCTTTAAACAGGATCTCTGGGGAGTCTCGGACGGAGGATAGGATTTTCTCTTTTGAGCGGAAATAATGGAAACGGACAATAACATCCCTGGGCGGTTGAGCAGGAGACGGTTTAGCACGAAGTGCTCTATGTGCCCTGTCACAGAGACACTCTTCGTCCGTGAGGTCTGGTACGAGGTGTATGAAGAATTCTCTCAGAAATGACGGCAGCGAAGGGCCGAGGACCGATTCTGGAACACTGCGTATGCGTAAATTATTTCTACGCGAGCGATTTTCCTGGTCCTCTTGTCGCTCTTTAAGGGTCTCCATTTCCTCGTGTAGCCTAGTGAGCTCTCTGTCAAGGCGATGTTGGGAGCGGCAGAGATCGTCGGTCTTTGTTTCCAAGGCGTCTGTTCGGTTGCCAAGGGCTGTGAGATCCGACTTAAATTCTGCAATGGCGTTCGAGATTTCCTGTTTGAATGCAGACTGCACTCCCTCCAGTAGGCTCGACATTACCGCCTGTATCTGGGGATCGATACCCACTTCCGAAGAGCACGGAGAGGGAGGGGAGCTCGAGGTCATGTTGGCGTTCTGCGGGCCCTTAGATTTTGAGCCGAAGAAGTTAGTCGGGGCTTGCGTTACTTTTTTGTTCTTGGACATAATGGCATGTATGAAAAGGGGGGTGGGAGTGGGAGAGAAAAAGGAAAAGGGATCAGAAAATTATTGGATGATGGACACAGTCCGTAGATTGTACAGTGAGCGAGTAATCCAGGCAGGTCAGGCTGTTGGTCCACTACTCCGTGCCGGGTTCCTATGAGGATGGAAAACAAGTATTGCAGGCTCCAGGGAGCCCGAAGGACGGAGGGGGAAGCCGCAGCAAGTACGTAGAGAGTAATCGGGGGTCCAAACTGCGACGTATTCCGGGTTTCAGTTAGTGTAGAACAAGTAGCTAACAGTAACGGCCGCCAGAGGGGGATGGATTTGCCAGCTTTAGGTACTCCAGCAACGGAGTTGGGAGTAAAGTGCCAGGGAGTATTATATATAAAGTCCAGCTACTTAATTATGGCACGCGTAGTAGTTTATTGTGTTGCGTTATATCATCTTGAGAGTGTTTCGGGGATGTATGGATCCGATCGTCACAGTATTGGAGCCGTAACCCTTTCAGGTGCTATCCCTGCATCTGGGGTGGATCGCAGCCCGACCTTTCACATAGTGGCCCGGGCACGCATGGTGGGTGTTAAAGCATTTTCTGGTCGTCTCCACTACGGGCGGAGGGGAGGTCCGAATCTATAGTCCTGCAGGAGTGAGGAGAGTGTGATATAGTGCAGCTTATCTTAACTCTGGCAGGTTGCCAGGAAGCAAGATGGCGGCCCTGGACTCTTGTCACAGGCTTCTATGGAGCAGGGGGGCAAATAAGAAATGGCTTCTGTGGCAGCAGTAATTACTCACTGTATTCCGGATGGGCTGTGCACTGAAGGGAATGCAGCCTACCTGAGTGTTATATTGACATCCAGGGCTGCACACAGGAGTGCACAGCTTACTCCAGACTGTGTCCCCGGAATCCAAGATGGCCGCCGCAGCACACACAGAGCTGCTTCTCTCCCTTCTTTTATCTTCTGTGGGGCTGTGTGGGGGTCCCCCCTACTGCTGCAGGGAACAGCAGGCCCTAGGGAGTGCAGGTAGGAGATGTGGGGACGTCAGGAGGGGTCCCTTGTTGGTTTCCGGCCCGGTCGCGGGGCACCCGCGCCGTGGAGCTCAACTTGCGGGTCGGCCCCAAAATCCAGTCCCCGGCTTTCCGGCTCGCCTAGGCCACAACCCGCAGGGACAGAGCAGGCTGTCCCCCGGCTCCGTGACCGTCGGCGGCCGGCTCCAGGGGGTCTCAGGCAGACAGGGGAAGCCCGGTGCCAGCAGCAGGAGGCACTTTGCAGGGGTTTTATACCGCTGGGCCCCGGAGCTCTTCAGGAACACGTCCTTGCTGTGCAGACGTTAGGCCACGCCCCCCCTGCTGAAGATATTTTAACACATTTCTCTTTTGTTCTAGGTTCCATTAAACAGATCACATGTGTATTAAGTCACAAGCCATGAGGTGCTCCACCGAGGCTCTAATTACACCTATTGAAAACTCACAAGAAATGTGCGCTCATTTATTGTTTCATCGTGCTAATCCCCTCCATTCACACAGAGGCGACTCATGCAGAGATATTTGTACATTTTGTACCTAAAAGAAAACCAGCTCAGCTTAAAGATCACTTTCTTCACATCTAGTAGCTGCCTTTTTTATTTTCTTGCGGGAGCGGAATGAACCGACTGATAAACTTGTAAAGCTAGCATCGGTGGAATAGCTGCCAACGCTTTCTTCCAAATAAAACACAGGCCGCTGGGCATCACCCCCTCCTGCGCTCATGCTCCGCTATCTAACTTCCTGTACAACCGTCAGGCCTTTCTACGAGCTGCTGAGACACCCGCGCTCCAGACCGTAGCCAATCACTGTCAAAGAAAATGCCTGTATTTAAACGAAAATAATTAGTGCTGAAGGTTTAAAGTTACGGCCTGATTCAGGTGTGGTTGGAGGGTCCTTGGGAGCAGCAGCTATACACAGATATGGTGACACAGAAGAAGCGTCTTTGCAACATGTGCCGGAACAGCGTCAGGACATCTAAGTGAAACCAAGGCCCCCTAACATTAATCACTTTGAATTGAATGTAAAGATTGTTTATTTTCTTTTTAAATGTCAGCCAGTTCTACCCAGCGGAGCAATGGCTTATCTGGTGGGTGTTAGGAAAGTCTCCTCAGTGTGCATTGATAATGTCGATATTATCTTAGACCGAAAAGCTATACCTCTAGATACACTATTACCGTGGAGCCGCTATGGCCGCGAGGCGGAATACACGTGCTACGCACTTTGTACGCTATTTGCGTACAGAGTCCTGCACGTGGTACGTACTTGGCGTACACACGCCGCGCTGAGTGTACAGAGAACACACAGCGTGCGCACACACAATTGATAACCTTTAAACCTTGTTAATTATATACTGTTATGATTTGATTACACTTTAAACCCTTAGCAGCAAAGTGCTGCAACAATGTTATATCTTAAACCTTAAGTAGCACTGACGGTATAAAGTACCCGCAGTGCGTACACCTTATCAATACCTATACACCTTATACAGATAAATACACTTTAAAACCCTTGCAGGAAAGTGAAGACACAACACAGATTTGTAGTTGAAACCACAGGGTTCTAAGGCCACAGTGGATTAATTCCAAAAAAGGTAAACAGTACAAATCATACACTACAGGCTAACAAGATAAATCTAAACAGAATAATGGCTACAGAGAATGTACATACGTGAGAATGTTCGCAAGCGCAACCCGGCCGGTCCTCCGCTAGTCAGATAGAAAGCGTTCAGAGTCTTCTGACCGGCCAGGCAACAATGGGCTTTTTATACACAACATGCATACACAATACAATGGTCACTGTAATCTCATTGTCCATTAGACACAGGGATGTGTCTTTACATTACAGAAGAGGTCATAGGTGGATTTGAATAGATGGGCGATGTCTTTCCCCAACTGCTCTTGTGGGTGGTATCCTCTGGATTCCCGCCGCATACATAATATACAGTAAATACAGTTAATATCTATATTCTACTTCTGCACATAACTATACGCTGGAACATGCGATCTTTCTCTAACCAACACCGGAATGTTACCCTCAAAATACCCTACAGCTGGATACTAGACATCACCTTCCAACCTTTATCTGACCCTTCCTATCATGCAAAGGCGAATCTCTTAGTCCAGGACCTGTTTAAACTATTAATACTCGCTGATGTGGTGAAAGGGAACTATGGGAACAAAATGCACTATTTGGGTCAAATATGTAATGTTCTAATAACCCTCTATGCGTTCACAAACTGTACCGTAAATGCGCATACCACGCTTAAGGCGCATGACCGTGGAAAGCTCCTTTACGCAAATTGCGGATATGTGCACGCACGGCAGATTGAGTGCACGCGCAGCGGGCATGTGCATGGGGTTAGTACGTGGGGCATGCATTACAATATTTTTTGACTTTGACAGCATAGAGGCTGGTACAGCAGCGAGAAGGATGTCACACTTGTTTTGTTGTCAGATACACCACCAGACAACAGACAGAGCACCCCTTGACTGATACTAAGGAGACACTAGAACACACCTGTGGCCGGAGACCCCCCAGCCACGTGGATAATGGTGGCCGCGGCACTGAAGGGACAATGGGCGGAGAACACACCTGTGGCCGGAGACCCCCCAGCCACGTGTGGCCGGAGACCCCCTTCAGAACACACCTGTGGCCGGAGACCCCCCAGCCACGTGGATAATGGTGCCCGGCGCCATTACAAGGGACAATGGGCGCTTGGTGACACTTTTTAAAAGACACTGCCGCTAGGCGCCATTTTCAAATGTATCCTCGGCGCTAGATGCTGAGGGGGCTAAAATGTTTAAAAGTTTATTTTGTGTGCCGCGGCCCTGTACCTCTCCGGCGGCCGTGGCAGGGAGTGTAACCCTGGTGTGCCGAGGGTGAGGGGACCCACTACACCGCCCGTCGAGGGGACCAGGCTATCAGGCCCCTGGGCGGCAGGTGAGGGAGGCTGCATGCCGCTACTGCTGGGACACCCGCGGCAGCTGGGGGATCGTGTTCTGAGTGCTGAGGTTCAGGAGCCACGAGGGAAGGGATACAGGAATGTGCAGGCTGCTGGATTCCCCACTCCTTTCTTCCAAAAACGGAATGCCTTCCACTCTGGCCTCTGACATGAAAGTAGCATTAGGAGAGAGAGGAGTATTTCCCTAGAGTTCCATAGGTATCCCCCTCGGTGGGCAGGAAACCCTGAACGGGGATCTAGGCTGCCCAACATCTGGAGCCCGATTTCAGGCTAGAGATGGTAAGCTGGGTCCCTGGGCAGATTTCTGGAAGTAATTTAGGCGGGAAAAATTCCCCCAGCCTAGACCGAGCGACTCCAGGGAGGGAACCAACACTCCAGGAAGGGACGGTCAAAGGAGAGTGACCACTCCCCACTGTTCATAGAGAACAATGTTAAAGGTGAGGATGCCTGGTGCTTGCCCCGCCTATGATTGTATAATGATTTTTTGAGAAGGTGGGTGTGGTATGTGTATTGGAGTAAGATGAAAGGAGGGCTACTGCCCTGTGTAAAGGTGTATTATACCATCTTCTTCTGCTGTAAACATCTTGCTGTATTGCTGCCCCCCTAGAAATAGGGAAGAGTCTTTTTTAAGACTATTTGAGCAAATAAACATATGCCTCAAGACGACCGCTTCATCTTGTGACCTGCAGGGCTATGTCAAACTTAGCTCCATTCTTCTGATGTTGTGGGTACACCCAGCAGCTCCAAGCTCCGCCTTCCACCTGCTACCGTGCCATGCTTGGGCAAACAACTAGAGGGGATTCGTCAAGACCACACAGGTGTAGTAAGACAGTGTGTCGACGCATACACGACAGAACAGTGGTTCTAGACGCCACTGCAAGGAGGTGGTGGCAGCATAGTACCCGCCCACTGCACATTGGGTGGAGTCAGTAACAGGCGGTTACTGACTGTAAGCGGGAATCCCCTAATTGCCCAGGTCCCGTGTGACCTGAACGCCATTCTGTGACGGCAGGACGCAAGGGGGTAAGGGCTTTCGGAACCGTCCGGTCACAACACCAGCCCCTGGATGTACTCACAGTATACTTGTTTTAACACTGGGGCAGAGCCCCCGGATGTATATGGATTATGGACAGATCACAGCTTGTCAGATACATCACTTAACGACAGAGCACCCCTGGACTGATACACCAGCCCTACAGCAGCCAACAGCCCCATGCCCACACAAGCCAGCATTGGGACGGACACATCTGTTCAGTGCACTCTCCACAGCCGGAGTGAAAACAGCGCCAATCACCGGGACCTTTATAGAATCCAAAACCCTGCGGGAATCCAACAGCAGGATGATGGCGTTTTGCCTCGTTTTGGGATCCAAGTTAGGCGGGAAACCCCAAGCCGGGCATAGATCCAAACACGGATCGTGAAGTTCGGGTTTGTCTGGTTCTTGGAGAACCGGACCTGCTCATCTCATTTTACAGCCTGTGTTATAAACAAATGGGAGTTGATATTCTGAGCAGCCAGTGAAGTTGCTAAGAAGTTAAGTGGTGCGCCGGATACTGCGTCTTTTGTACACAAGTGGCAGATTAGAGACACAAATGGGTGTTTCTGTACAAATACAGTGTTGCGGCATTAGCGGAAATCCTCAGTACCACTACATTAGGGTTGGGGGGGGGGGGGAAATAATAATACGTCATTTTAAAATAAACAAATTGAAGTTTTTTGTTTTTTGAAATCCTTTTTTTTTTTTTTTTTGCATTAATGTATTAACCACTTGCCTGGCAGTGTTATATGTGATGAAGGTGTACGTTACCTGGCCTGGTTGTCCCCGGTCCTGTAGATTAGGAGATCCGTTCTGCACAAGTGCAGTATGGGTCACCTCTGGCTGCCCGTATCACCCGGAGTGATGAGCGCCGACATCACTTCCAGAATCGCGCCCCAGACTTCCAGGCGGCCGGCAGTCTGGGTGCATGCTCCGGGAAGCACAATGCGTGTGCAGAGATCAGCTGGAGCAACACATGCTCCGCTGCACTCTGCATGTGAAGAGGAAGGTGGTGGTTTGTGCCTAGGGGTGTGGGGGGAACTAATTGCAAATGGGGCTGGGGGAAGGGGAATATAAAAAAAAGAAAAAGAAAAGAAAAGATAACTGATGCTGGAGGGTGGAGGGGGGTTAAGTAAAAAAAAATACATTGGTCACAGGTTAAGGTGGGGTGCAAAAAGGGACTTTTTACAGGATGGCGGGTTTTATAAAGCATGGTGATGGGGGATATTTATATTTTGATATATTATAAAAAAAAAAAAAACTTTTTAAACTTTAATAAGTAATAAAAAAAATGACAATTTCTGAGCGGTTTGCTTGGAAAAATCCTCAGTTAAGCGGTTAATGAAAATAGACCTGGATCCTGATTAATGTATTAAATACTGTAAAACATTGCTATGTTTTAAAGACCCTGATCAACCATGATTTAATGCTTTCTAACATTAACAATCCAAAGTTAGGCTTTGATATGATTTATTTTACATCTTTCAATAAAACCACTTATTATTCCTATGACATTTGAATAGTTAGACTAAACATATTAAAACAATAAGATTTTACTTACCGGTAAATATATTTCTCGTAGTCCGTAGTGGATGCTGGGGACTCCGTAAGGACCATGGGGATAGACGGGCTCAGCAGGAGACATGGGCACTTTAAGAAAGAATTTAGGTTCTGGTGTGCACTGGCTCCTCCCTCTATGCCCCTCCTCCAGACCTCAGTTAGAGAAACTGTGCCCAGAAGAGCTGACAGTACAAGGAAAGGATTTTGGTAATCCAGGGCAAGATTCATACCAGCCACACCAATCACACCGTATAACAAGTGAAAACAACCAGTTAACAGTATGATAAACAACAGAGCATCAGGTCAACCCTGGTGCAACCATAACATAACCCTTATTGAAGCAATAACTATATACAAGTATTGCAGAAGAATTCCGTAATTGGGACGGGCGCCCAGCATCCACTACGGACTACGAGAAATAGATTTACCGGTAAGTAAAATCTTATTTTCTCTAACGTCCTAGTGGATGCTGGGGACTCCGTGAAGGACCATGGGGATTATACCAAAGCTCCCAAACGGGCGGTAGAGTGCGGATGACTCTGCAGCACCGATTGAGCAAACACAAGGTCCTCCTCAGCCAGGGTATCAAACTTGTAGAACTTTGCAAAAGTGTTCGAACCTGACCAAGTAGCCGCTCAGCAAAGCTGTAATGCCGAGACCCCTCGGGCAGCCGCCCAAGAAGAGCCCACCTTCCTAGTGGAATGGGCCTTAACTGATTTTGGCAGCGGCAATCCAGCCGCAGAATGAGCCTGCTGAATCGTGTTACAGATCCAGCGAGCAATAGTTTGCTTTGAAGCAGGAGCACCAAGCTTGTTGGAAGCATACAGGATAAACAAAGACTCTGTTTTCCTGACCCTAGCCGTTCTGGCTACATAAACCTTCAAAGCCCTGACCACATCAAGTAACTCGGAATCCTCCAAGTCAGTAGTAGCCACAGGCACCACAATAGGTTGGTTTATATGAAAGGATGAAACCACTTTCGGCAGAAATTGTGGACAGGTCCGCAATTCTGCTCTATCCGCATGGAAAACCAGATAGGGGCTTTTATGTGACAAAGCCGCCAACTCTGACACACGCCTAGCCGAAGCCAAGGCTAATAGCATGACCACCTTCCACGTGAGATATTTCAACTCCACCGTTTTGAGTGGTTCAAACCAGTGGGATTTCAGGAAACTCAACACCACGTTAAGATCCCAAGGTGCCACTGGAGGCACAAAAGGGGGCTGAATATGCAGCACTCCCTTTACAAACATCTGAACTTCAGGTAGAGAAGCCAACTCTTTTTGAAAGAAAATGGATAGGGACGAAATCTGGACCTTAATGGAACCCAATTTTAGGCCCAAATTCACTCCGGACTGTAGGAAGTGAAGGAAACGGCCCAGCTGGAATTCCTCCGTAGGAGCATTCCTGGCCTCACACCAAGCAACATATTTTCGCCATATACGGTGATAATGTTGAGCTGTCACGTCCTTCCTAGCCTTTATCAGCGTAGGAATAACCTCATCCGGAATGCCTTTCTCTGCTAGGAGCCGGCGTTCAACCGCCATGCCGTCAAACGCAGCCGCGGTAAGTCTTGGAACAGACAGGGCCCCTATTGCAACAAGTCCTGTCTTAGAGGAAGAGGCCACGGGTCCTCTGTGAGCATTTCTTGCAGATCTGGATACCAAGTCCGTCTTGGCCAATCTAGAACAATGAGTATTGTTCTCACTCCTCTTTTTCTTATTATCCTCAGCACCTTGGGTATGAGAGGAAGAGGAGGAAATACATAGACCGATTGGAACACCCACGGTGTCACCAGGGCGTCTACAGCTATCGCCTGAGCGTCTCTTGACCTGGCGCAATACCTCTGTAGCTTTTTGTTGAGGCGGGATGCCATCATGTCCACCTGTGGCAGTTCCCACCGACTTGTAATCTGTGCGAAGACTTCCTGATGAAGTCCCCACTCTCCCGGGTGGAGGTCGTGTCTGCTGAGGAAGTCTGCTTCCCAGTTGTCCACTCCCGGGATGAACACTGCTGACAGTGCGCTTACGTGATTCTCCGCCCAGCGAAGAATTCTGGTGGCTTCCGCCATCGCCACTCTGCTCCTTGTGCCGCCTTGGCGGTTTACATGAGCCACTGCGGTGATGTTGTCTGACTGAATCAGAACCGGTTGGTCGCGAAGCAGGGTCTCCGCTTGATGTAGGGCGTTGTATATGGCCCTTAGTTCCAGAATGTTGATGTAAAGGCAAGTCTCTTGACTTGACCAAAGACCTTGGAAATTTCTTCCCTGTGTGACTGCACCCCAACCTCGGAGGCTTGCGTCCGTGGTCACCAGGACCCAGTCCTAAATGCCGAATCTGCGGCCCTAGAGAAGGTGAGCGCCCTGCAGCCACCACAGGAGTGATACCCTGGCCCTGGGGGATAGGGTGATTAACCGATGCATCTGAAGATGTGATCCGGACCACTTGTCCAGTAAGTCCCATTGAAAAGTCCTCGCATGGAACCTGCCGAAGGGAATGGCCTCGTATGATGCCACCATCTTTCCCAGAACACGAGTGCAGTGATGCAGTGACACCTGTTTTGGTCTTAAAAGGATCCTGACCAGTGTCACGAGTTCCTGAGCTTTCTCCATCGGGAGATAAACCCTTTTCTGGTCTGTGTCTAGAATCATGCCCAGGAAAGGCAGACGAGTCGTAGGAACCAACTGCGACTTTGGAATATTTAGAATCCAGCCGTGTTGCCGTAACACTTCCAGAGAAAGTGCTACGCTGATCAGCAACTGCTCTCTTGATCTCGCTTTTATGAGATCGTCCAAGTATGGGATAATTGTGACTCCTTGCTCCGCAGGAGTACCATCATTTCCGCCATTACCTTGGTAAATATTCTCGGTGCCGTGGAGAGACCAAACTGCAACGTCTGAAATTGGTAATGACAATCCTGTACCACAAATCTGAGGTACGCCTGATGAGGTGGATAAATGGGGACATGAAGGTATGCATCCTTTATGTCCAGAGACACCATAAAATCCCCCCCTTCCTGGCTTGCGATGACCGCTCTCAGCGATTCCATCTTGAACTTGAACCTTTTCAGGTATATGTTCAGGGATTTTAAATTCAATATGGGTCTGACCGAACCGTCCGGTTTCGGGACTACAAACATGGTCGAATAATAACCCCTTCCTTGTTGAAGGAGGGGAACCTTGACCACCACCTGTTGAAGATACAATTTGTGAATTGCAGTTAACACTATTTCCCTCTCGTGGGGGGAAGCTGGCAGGGCCGATTTGAGGTATCTGTGCGGGGGCATCTCCTCGAATTCCAGCTTGTATTCCTGAGACACAATATCTATTGCCCAGGGATCCAACTGGGAGTGAACCCACTTGTGGCTGAAATTTCGAAGACGTGCCCCCACCGGGCCTAGCTCCGCTTGAGGATCCCCAGCGTCATGCAGTGGATTTTGTAGAGGCCGGGGAGGACTTCTGTTCCTGGGAACTAGCTGTGTTGTGCAGCTTCTTTCCTCTGCCTCTGCCTCTGGCAAGAAAGGACGCACCTCGGACTTTCTTGTTTTTCTGTGATCTAAAGGACTGCATTTGATAATACGGTGCTCTCTTAGGCTGTGAGGAAACATATGGCAAAAAATTTGACTTTCCAGCAGTAGCTGTGGAGACCAGGTCCGAGAGACCCTCCCCAAATAATTCCTCACCCTTGTAAGGTAAAACCTCCATATGCCTTTTTGAGTCGGCATCACCTGTCCATTGCCGAGTCCACAGGACCCTTCTGGCAGAAATCGACATAGCATTTATTCTAGAACCCAGTAGACTAATGTCTCTTTGAGCATCTCTCATATATAGGACAGCGTATTTAATATGCCCCAGGGTCAATAATATAGTATCCTTGTCTAAGGTATCAAGTTCCTCAGACAGGGTGCCCGTCCACGCTGCTACAGCGCTACACACCCAGGCCGATGCGATCGCCGGCCTCAGTAAGGTACCTGAATGTGTATAAATGGACTTCAGGGTACCCTCCTGTTTTCTATCCGCAGCATCTTTGAGGGTAGCCGTATCCTGTGACGGCAGGGCTACCTTCTTGGATAAGCGTGTTAAAGCTTTGTCCACCCTAGGGGAGGATTCCCAGCGTAACCTGTCCGTTGGCAAGAAAGGATACGCCATAAGAATCCTTTTGGAAATCTGCAGTTTTTTATCTGGAGATTCCCAAGCCTTTTCACATAACTCATTTAGCTCGTGTGAGGAGGGAAAGGTTACCTGTGGCTTCTTTTCCCCATACATATGTACCCTCCTGTCAGGGACTGGGGTTTCCTCTGTGATGTGCAACACACCCTTAATTGCTATAATCATATAACGGATGGATTTAGCCAATTTTGGCTGTAATTTTGCATCATCGTAATCGACACTGGAGTCAGAATCCATGTCGGTATCCGTGTCAACAATTTGGGATAGTGGGCGCTTCTGAGACCCTGTCGACCTCTGCGACATAGGATCAGGCAGGGGTTGGGACCCTGACTGTCCTGAGGCTTCAGCTTTTTCTAACCTTTTATGTAAGGAATTAACATTATCATTTAAAACCTTACACATATCCGTTTGCACATATCCTTACACATTCATTTGCTCCCGCTCAGCTTCCACATAGCCTTCCTCATCAGACATGTCGACACAAGCGTACCGACACACCACACACACAGGGAATGCCCTTTTTGAAGACAGTTCCCCCACAAGGCCCTTTGGAGAGACAGAGAGAGAGTATGCCAGCACACACCCCAGCGCTATAACCCAGGAATAACACAGTAACTTAATGTTAACCCAGTAGCTGCTGTCTATATTGTGTTTTTGCGCCTAATTTATGTGCCCCCCCTCTCTTTTTACCCTCTTCTACCGTGAATCTGCAGGGGAGAGCCTGGGGAGCTTCCTCTGAGCGGAGCTGTGGAGAAAAAATGGCGCTGGCGAGTGCGGGCTTTTGTCCCGCTTAAATATGCATTTTCTTGGCGGGGGCTCATACATATATACAGTGCCCAACTGTATATATGTTTACTTTTGCCAAAAAGAGGTTCCAAATGCTGCCCAGGGCGCCCCCCCCCCCCCTGCGCCCCCCCCCCCCCCTGCGCCCTGCACCCTTACAGTGACCGGACTATGTGAGGTGTGTGGGAGCAATGGTGCACAGCTGCAGTGCTGTGCGTTACCTCAGTGAAGAACGGAGTCTTCTGCCGCCGATTTGAAGTCTTCTTGCTTCTCATACTCACCCGGCTTCTGTCTTCCAGCTCTGCGAGGAGGATGGCGGCGCGCCTCTGGGATCGGACGGCGAGGGTGAGATCCTGCTTACGATCCCTCTGGAGCTAATGGTGTCCAGTAGCCTAAGAAGCAGGACATAGCTTCAGAGAGTAGGGCTGCTTCTCTCCCCTCTGTCCCACGATGCAGGGAGTCTGTTGCCAGCAGAGCTCCCTGAAAATAAAAAACCTAACAAAATACTTTCTCTCAGCGAACTAAGGAGAGCTCACTGAAAAGCACCCTGCTCGTCTGGGCACAGTATCAAACTGAGGTCTGGAGGAGGGGCATAGAGGGAGGAGCCAGTGCACACCAGAACCTAAATTCTTTCTTAAAGTGCCCATGTCTCCTGCGGAGCCCGTCTATCCCCATGGTCCTTACGGAGTCCCCAGCATCCACTAGGACGTTAGAGAAATATAAAGTACACTCAGAGATAGATGAAATTGAAAACAAGACTTAGTTGTGGTTTTCTCCTGTCCTATAGAATTGTTAGGGGAGAAGTTTGTGAAGTCTTAGCTGATGCTGGACAGATTTAGTACCTCTCTGATCATGTGCACCCTCCCTATTTCTCTGTTGTGTGTGTGTGTGAATTAACTGCATTAGTTCAGCTCACTCAAATGAAGACCACAAGCGACAAGAATGTGGAGTAATACCAGGAGGATTCCCATATGATAGACTTATTGCAAGAAGTCACGACATTGTGCTTGTAATCACAGCATAATAATAAAAAATAAAAAAAACAGGTGGTTTAAACCAGCCAACCCCGCGCTGCATACAAAGACTTGTCTATGCTTCTTAAATGCACCATTATGAGGCCAATTCAATTAGCGGCTAGGTGTGACAAACATCCTGCAATGTTTGGTTATGCACATATACGTCTGTTATGGTAGACTAGACATTGCTAATTTTGCTGCTCACCTCTAGTGATGTTGCTGGTTTCAGAGTGGCACAACGTAGCCAAGCCTTCATTGAATCATCCCGGAGCCTCATCTTAAAGACAAAAAAGCAACTTGAAATGTCTGCGATGACATGGAGCAGTAAATGTGACTCCAGGCATCTTATCAGGATGTGTATTAATTTCACTACTTTTTAGATCTTGCTTCCTACAGATGTGAATGGCATTGCACTGATAGCGATCAGCAATTTCTATTAAAATAATATAATTAGATAACAGCTTCCATCTCTGTCTTCGCACACATCGGCTACGTTAGATCAAACGCCTTCTCACTTCATACTGTATTTACTGTCATCCTCGCTAATTTCTCAGAACTTTTTAACCCCTTTGTAACTTTAGCAGCTGTGCTGATATTTGCTGTAGGGCATGAAAGGAAAATATTTCCAGAGAATTTGAAACTTATGGGTGTGCCGATTTTATTATGTATGAAAAGTAGTTTTATAGAGGGCATGTCACCAAGGAGACTTTAGAATTTTCCCCAAAGGATCAGTAAACAAATTCAAGGTGTTACTGCATAATGAGATTTCTGAAACACCAATGCCTCACTCCTTGAGGCACGGATGCCTTGCCCCTGGCAGCACTAATGCTCGCTCCCTGCAGCACCAATGACTGGCTTCCCGCAGCACCAATGCCTCGCTCTCTGCACCACCCATCCATCTGGCTCTGTCTACAGCAAGTGGTTGCCAAACTGTCTTGAATCATGGTGCCCTTAAGTGTCAGCATTTTTTTTCATGGCACCCCTTGGCCAATAGTTCCTTATTGAGAAATTCAGAAAAAAAAATAAAATGAAATTCAATAAATTGGGGTCAGTTATGTGGTGGTGGACGGGGTTGCACTTCTGTTTGTCCACATATTTTATGATTGGCAGCTACTAGCAGTGGCTTTGCCTATCACATTGACCATAAATAATTTTACTTGGTCCTAGATGACCAACCCAAGGAACACCTGCAATTCACCCAGTTTGGGAACTATTGCTCTACAGTCAGTGGCGGAAGTTTGTCCCAGTTGCCCGGAGACAAGAAAAATATTGGTGCCCCATATTATATATATATATATATATATATATATATATATGTGGAACAATAGAGGATAGCGCCTAAGTACACCCAGTAGGACACTTAAATAAATAAAATTATCTAAATTATTAAATATCCTTTTTAGCAGAATATAACACACCTCATATGTGAATGAGTGGCAGCTCTCACACAGTATAAGAATAAAAATTAAAAAATGAAGTAACGCCTAATAGTGTTAGTGTGGAAATTTATATATAAAAGATAACTTAGCTCATAAAGCTTTCAGCCTGATGATTCTCAGAAGTAAAACATGTAAAAGAGAGATAAAAGCAACATAGTGTGTACTGTTTTCAAACGTTGTTCAAAGATATAAGCATTAGGAACTTTGCTGGTTCCAATAATTTGATATAGTAAAAACAGTGACAATTTATTAAACAACAATCCTGTCCCAACCACAGGTGGCAGGTAAAAGCAATTAAAAAACAGCTCGTCTGATCATAAATGTAGGTAGCGCACGTACAGAATTAAATATTAAAAACAGCTTATCTGTACGCATATGGAAAGACCATAGATAAAGAGGAATATTCAGGCAGATTCTCTATCTGTAATAGCAGGTATCAAACGTACAGGATTGAAATTAAAAAACAGCTTATCTGTCCGCAAATGGGAAGTCCAAGGGGTAAGCATCAAGTCCCTGTCCCAACGCGTTTCGTCCTAGCATGAGGACTTCATCAAGGGGATAACTGATATGGATATTACAGGATATTTATACCATAGTGGGTAATCACATGTGGGCATGCCAATATGACATCACTTCCTGTCAATGGAAACAGGATGTGTTTAAAAGGCAGATAGCCATCCTATATCTGCAAATATACTGGAGTATAATATAGAATCAATAAGTAAATTAAATGGTTAAATAATACAAAAATATATTGAAAGGTAAAGAAAGATAAAAAAGCCGCTGTGGAACGCACGCAGCGTCACTTCCGCCTAGTTGGAACGCATTACGTCACTTCCCCCAGAGCGGTACGCTTAGTAATGAAAAATGTACAAGACAACAAAAGAGACATTTCTTAAAAACCATTTCACAGAGACATATAGTCACAGTATTAGTACGTCACTTGGTTGCACCAAAGTCACACACCAAAGTCAGTGGATCACGGCTGTATCGAGCGCCGATATAGCGGAACGTCATTTCCGGCTATCGGCGGTGGAACGCACAGTGAAACGCATACTCTTCCTGTTGGGTAGGAGGATCCAGACTGCACTGGGCGCCGATCTGGCGAGACGTCACTTCCGGCTAGCGGTGGTGGAATGCACAATGGAACGCAAACTCTTCTGGTGTCTTTTCCTGGTTTATTTAAGTCCATATTTCCGAATGCCTGGAACGCACAGCCATCTTAGAAATTCTATCTGATAGTAGATGTTTCATAAGATCCTGGAACGCACAGCCATGTTTTAAGAAAAATTGTATATTTATATATATAAAATCTATATGAAAAAAATGGTTTTTATATAAGAAGCGTTATAGCTAAAATTCAATAAAAGAGATATGGTAAAAAGTGCATAGTGATATCAGTGAAATGAATGTTTGTGAACAATAAAAGTTGTGAATAATATTTTAAATTTTAAATTTTAATAACGTAGTGTACCCATAAAAAGGATATTTAATAATTTAGATAATTTTATTTATTTAAGTGTCCTACTGGGTGTACTTAGGCGCTATCCTCTATTGTTCCACAAACTACTATTTATTACTGTGTAGCTGCCAGTCACCTTTAGACACTTCTAAATATGTTTAGACACAGAGGACTGGATAAAAGAAATGACCTATGTCAAAAAAATTTCAATGAAGAAAACCAGCCAGTCCAACAAGCTGCTCCACAAACTGATGATCTGGATGAACTGTTCTGGGAAACAGAGAGATTACTAACAAAAGAAATCAAGACCTGGTGGGAAATTAAAGGACTCGAACACTACATTATAGCAAATAGAGTCCCGAGAGGACTTCGAATCCAAAAAAAACCCACATTTGGTATTGAAGACCCAGGTTTTATCTCCAGCTGGGATAAAATTTTACATGAGTGCTCTACCAATTTGATGAAATTGATTATTTCGGAAAAAACCAAGACACTTCAGAAATTAGAAGAAGAACTTGCGTTGAAAGAAACCATATTGTCACCCCATAAAGATAAAGAGATATTCAAGGCCAACGATCTGACCCTCACCAGGAAACTAGAAAGGATTGAAGAAGAAGTCATTAAAGGGAAAGAAAAAAAGTTCCAACGGGATAAACAGGACTATCTTAACAATAGAGTTAAAAACTGGAGTAGATTTAATACGAATAGAATGGATAAAATTCCGGTATATCAAGATCCTAAGAATCGAGGTTGGAAAAATACCCCGCGTGGACAGAGAACAAGACAAAACTTTGGAATACAAAGAACATATACACCACAACAAGGAAGATTTGCCATGAATAATAGATTCTCAGCACTGCAGAGACAGGATTCAAATAGTGATTCGGATTTTTTATCTCCCGACCCATATACAGCCAGCTCACAACCTCAAAGGAAAACATTTTTTCGGGAAAGATTCAAGAAATTGTCACCAACAGTAAGAACCCTCCAAGAAGAAGAGGAACTCGTGGCGGAAGGCGGAAAAACCGCAAAAAGGAGATACCAACCATCATAGAAGACACCCAAAATGGGATCTTTAATCTTTCAAAACACAAACTAAATAAATCTGAAATCACGTTATTGAATAAAGGACTTAAATTCGCACCATCAAATCAAATTAATAAATTCAATACTTTCATTGATCTCAATAAATTCACCAGAAACCTCACACTTAAGAGACACTTCGCAAAAAAGGAGACAGACGTCAACCCTACTCTCGAATCCAAATCGGGTTTAAAAAGAAAATCAAAATACTACCCTTTGGAGTCAAAAGGACATCACATCACTGTATTCCATGATTTAGTGAAAAAAGACCTATGTGAACAAGATCTACCACCCATTAAGCAGAACAACCTTAAGAATCATGAAAAACAGGCTCTGAAAAACCTTAAGAATAATTCTGAGATTGTTATCAAACAAGCTGATAAGGGAGGTGGTGTCGTTATCCTGGACAGATCAGCCTATGAAAAAGAAGCTACACGCCTTCTGAGCGACACCAAAAAGTTACAACAAGACCCCACTCAACAATTTACAGATGATCTGAGAACCCTGTTGGTACACTACTTACACTGCCACGTTCTGGATAAAGACGAATTCCAGTTTCTCATGAACATATCTCCAATAATCCCAATACTTTTTTTTTTTTTGCCAAAAACCCATAAAAACGTAACAAATCCGCCAGGAAGACCAATTATTGCGGGCATTGATTCCTTGACATCCAATCTATCTAAATATATAGACTTCTTCCTAAAAAAATACGTCATGGAACTACCATCCTATCTAAAGGACACAAATAGTGTATTAGAAATTGTAAGAAACAAACCCTGGAAAGAAACATACCTATGGGTTACCATTGACGTTGAGAGTCTATATACATGCATCATTCATGAAACTGGAATTTCTGCATGCAAGAAGTATTTAGATAGAGACACCAGTCTAACCGAAACACACAAGAGAGCCGTTTGTGATTTCATCAGATTTATTCTGAGTCACAATTATTTCAAATTCAAGGAACATTTCTAACTACAAATATGCGGAACAGCTATGGGGACTATTTTCGCCCCTAGCTTCGCAAATCTTCTGATGGGCAGCTGGGAGGAAGAGAACATATATTCAAACAATCCTTTCACCAATCACTTGGTCGTTTATAAGAGGTACATCGACGATATACTTATTGTCTGGGATGGGTCAGAATCATCATTTCATAATTTCTTTCAGAAAATTTCTATTAACCAGTTCAATCTCAAATTCACCGAAAAGCATGACAAAGACAAGATTGAATTCTTGGATCTAGTACTCTCATCTAAAGAATCACAGATCACCACATGTAATTTTATAAAAAAAGGTTGACACAAACAGTTACCTGCACTATAGGAGTTGCCATCAAAAGAATTGGAAGCAAAACATCCCCTACTCACAGTTTCATAGAATACAAAGAAATTGCAGCCTAAAGGAAGACCAGGACCACCAACTTCAACTATATGCCGATCGATTTAAGGAAAGGGAATATCCTGAAGAAACCATATCAAAAGCTCTTGAAAAAACAAAAGAAAACTTTCAACAGAAAAATTCAAGGGAAAGAAATCAGGATCCATCACGATACTCCATCCCTTTCATCACAACTTACAGTTGCCACGAAGCCATCATCAGGCAGTCTTTAAATAGGCATTGGAGCATTCTTATGATGGACCCAGTCCTCAAAGACATTTTACCACCTCGACCACAAATTGTATACAAGAAAACTAATAATCTCAAAGACCTTCTAGCTCCGAGCCTACTAAAATCTAACACAGCGAATCCAACAATAAAATGCCAGGGGAGTTATAAGTGTGGAAGTTGCATCATTTGTAAACTGGTTCACAGAAATCGGAAGACGTTTTTCAATAACGACAATTCTCGTGAATATATGATCAAACAGTTCATTAATTGCAACTCCACCATGGCTATTTACCTCCTAGAATGTACCTGTGGCCTAAAATACGTTGGAAAGACTAAGAGGTGCCTGAAAATACGTATCCAAGAACATGTACGAAATATTAAAAATAAAGTCACGACACACGCCATTTACAGACATTTCCAGGAGAAACATAACTCTAACCCAAATGATCTCACCTTTAAAGGAATTGAAATTGTAAGCCTTGGAGAGCGGGGTGGTGACATTTTAAACAAACTGTCCAAAAGAGAAATGTTCTGGATTTTTGAATTGAGAACACTGGCACCTTCAGGATTCAATGAAGGCTTCGAAATTGCACCTTTTTTATGAGTTTTAATTTTCTCAACACTCATATCACCCTTTTACTGTCATTCTGTATATTATGGGTACACTACGTTATTAAAATTTAAAATTTAAAATATTATTCACAACTTTTATTGTTCACAAACATTCATTTCACTGATATCACTATGCACTTTTTACCATATCTCTTTTATTGAATTTTAGCTATAACGCTTCTTACATAAAAACCATTTTTTTCATATAGATTTTATATATATAAATATACAATTTTTCTTAAAACATGGCTGTGCGTTCCAGGATCTTATGCAACATCTACTATCAGATAGAATTTCTAAGATGGCTGTGCGTTCCAGGCATTCGGAAATATGGACTTAAATAAACCAGGAAAAGACACCAGAAGAGTTTGCGTTCCATTGTGCATTCCACCACCGCTAGCCGGAAGTGACGTCTCGCCAGATCGGCGCCCAGTGCAGTCTGGATCCTCCTACCCAACAGGAAGAGTATGCGTTTCACTGTGCGTTCCACCGCCGATAGCCGGAAATGACGTTCCGCTATATCGGCGCTCGATACAGCCGTGATCCACTGACTTTGGTGTGTGACTTTGGTGCAACCAAGTGACGTACTAATACTGTGACTATATGTCTCTGTGAAATGGTTTTTAAGAAATGTCTCTTTTGTTGTCTTGTACATTTTTCATTACTAAGCGGACCGCTCTGGGGGAAGTGACGTAATGCGTTCCAACTAGGCGGAAGTGACGCTGCGTGCGTTCCACAGCGGCTTTTTTATCTTTCTTTACCTTTCAATATATTTTTGTATTATTTAACCATTTAATTTACTTATTGATTCTATATTATACTCCAGTATATTTGCAGATATAGGATGGCTATCTGCCTTTTAAACACATCCTGTTTCCATTGACAGGAAGTGATGTCATATTGGCATGCCCACATGTGATTACCCACTATGGTATAAATATCCTGTAATATCCATATCAGTTATCCCCTTGATGAAGTCCTCATGCTAGGACGAAACGCGTTGGGACAGGGACTTGATGCTTACCCCTTGGACTTCCCATTTGCGGACAGATAAGCTGTTTTTTAATTTCAATCCTGTACGTTTGATACCTGCTATTACAGATAGAGAATCTGCCTGAATATTCCTCTTTATCTATGGTCTTTCCATATGCAGACAGATAAGCTGTTTTTAATATTTAATTCTGTACGTGCGCTACCTACGTTTATGATCAGACGAGCTGTTTTTTAATTGCTTTTACCTGCCACCTGTGGTTGGGACAGGATTGTTGTTTAATAAATTGTCACTGTTTTTACTGTTTTTACTATATCAAATTATTGGAACCAGAAAAGTTCCTAATGCTTATATCTTTGAAAAACGTTTGAAAACAGTACACACTATGTTGCTTTTATCTCTCTTTTACATGTTTTACTTCTGAGAATCATCAGGCTGAAAGCTTTATGAGCTAAGTTATCTTTTATATATACATTTCCACACTAACACTATTAGGCGCTCTTATTTACTTCATTTTTTAATATATATATATATATATATGTAAAAAAATATCTTTTTTGCTCCTGCATAGCAAGCCTGCCGATTCTAACTTTATGAAGCTACTGCAAAACCGTTGCAACTAGGCAGATCTATGTAGGGGTCCAGCCACACACCACATAGATCTGCTCAGTCACTCACAATGCTGATTATTTCTCTGACAATTAATTTGCAAGTGTCATATCCACGATTAGAACCCACAACCTATTACACTGGAAGCATGCACCTTACTGATGGAGATATCTGCTACTGCATAGGAAGTATGAGGATTCTAACTATATGAAGTTACTTGTAATTGTCAGAGAAATAACTTCATATACTGTAGTTAAAATTCTCATGTTTCCTTTATAGGGGCAAATAGCTTAATCAGTAAGGTATCTGCTTCCAGTGTATCTATAATAAAGAGGGTGTGATTTGTAATGTGTAGTGACTAGTGGGGAAGTCGGCTACGGAAGAGATACCGGCTGCTGTCAATTAACTTAACTGATTAATGTCACTGAACACACGGAACAGGAGGAGAGGTGCCCCCCTTCAAAGCAGGAGCCCGACGGCAGCTGACTCCATTGCCTCCCAGAGTTCTGCCTCTGTCTACAGTATCTTGTCTTTACAATGGCAAAAAGTAGAGACTGGTAGCTGTGCAGGCATACCTTAATAATTAATTACCACTGAGGCAGTTGTCCAGCAATACAGAAATTAACCAGGTCACTCTTCGGGATTATGTGCAGAGCTGTAACTAGACAGTAGTATCCCTTATACACATTATGCCACACAGTAGTACCCTTTATACACATTATCCCACACAGTAGAGCCACTTATACATGCTTCGCTATAAAGTGGAGACCCTTAGTCACATTATGCTACACTGTAGTACCATATAAACATTATGCCCAAACAGTAGTAGTGCCCCTTGCACATTATGTCCACAGTACTAGTGCCCCTTTCACAGTGGCGTAACTAGAAATTTTTCTCCCCCAAGCCAAAAAATCCTTCGGCGCCCCCCCCCCCCCCCCCCCATACCCCCATAATTGGCACTAGCAAAGGGACAAATATGCGCGCGCCTACGCCAAAAAGGGGTGTGGCTTCATTGAAATGGGCGTGGCTTCACGTAAAGGGGTGTGGCATTGCAGGAAAAGACTACCTTATACCCCAGTTTTGCAACCTGCACGCCCAGACGTTAGCCACCACAGGAAAGAAAAATAGTCCTGATTCATGCCCCTTACATTATTTGTCATTTTTCCTCCTTAAAGTAATGCCCAGTATACATTATTCCACATACTGCAATGGCCTTAGCCATTATGCCACACACAATAATGCACATGACACAATATGCACACACTGAAATGCCCCCGACACATTATGCCACACACCGTAATGCCTGTGACACATTATGACAGGAATCGCAATGCCCGTTATACATTATGCTACACACTGCAATGCCCCTGATACATTATAGCACATACAATGTCTGTGACACAGTATGACACACACCACAATGATCCTGAGACATTATACCACATACCACAATGCCCGTGATATAGTATACAACACACCGTAATGCCTGACACATTATGACACACACCGCAATGTCCGTGATACATTAAGCCACACACCGTAATGCCCATTACACATTAAGTTCTACAGTAAGGCTTCTAATTACTTTTAAATTACCTGCTCGTTGCCAGGGGTTTCATGCTCTTGGTTCCATGCACGGTGCCAGGGGTTTTCATGCTCAGGGTGTCATGCTCGTTGCCAGAGGTTTCATGCACTGGGTGTCATGCTCGTTGCCAGCAGTTTCATACTCTTGGTTCCATGCACAGTGCCAGGGGTTTTCATGCTCAGGGTGTCATGCTCGTTGCCAGGGGTTTCATGCACTGGGTGTCATGCTCGTTGCCAGGGGTTTCATGCACTGGGTGTCATACTCGTTGCCAGGGGTTTCATGCACTGGGTGTCATGCTTGTTGCCAGGGGTTTCATGCACTGGGTGTCATGCTCGTTGCTAGGGGGTAGTGCTTGTTGCTAGGGCCATGCTCCCAGTGCCACATATGCCCCCAGTGCCAGATATTCCCCCACAGTGCCAGGTATATGCCCCCAGTGCCAGATATTCCCCCACAGTGCCAGGTACATGCCCCCAGTGCCACATATACCCCCCCCCCCCCCCAGTGCCACATATGCCCCCTCAGTGCCTGCTCCCCCCAGTGCCAAATATTCCCCCACAGTGCCACATATGCCCCCTCAGTGCCTGCACCCCCCAGTGCCAGATATTCCCCCACAGTGCCAGGTATATGCCCCCAGTGCCAGATATTCCCCCACAGTGCCACATATGCCCCCTCAGTGCCTGCTCCCCCCAGTGCCAAATATTCCCCCACAGTGCCAGGTATATGCCCCCAGTGCCAGGTATATGACCCCAGTGCCAGGTATATGCCCCCAGTGCCAGATCTTCCCCCACAGTGCCAGGTATATGCCCCCAGTGCCAGATCTTCCCCCACAGTGCCAGGTATATGCCCCCAGTGCCAGATCTTCCCCCACAGTGCCTGCTCCCACCCCCCGCTCCTTTGTGTTGGAGGGACACGGAGCGCATAGCGCGCCTCTCCTGTGTCCCTCCTGGCTCTCCTGCCGGTCTAATAAAGGAAGTGCGCCAATCAGAGCTCACGAACAGCACTTCCTTTATTAGACAGGCCGGGGGAGAGCCAGGGAGGGACACAGGAGAGGCGCGCGATGTGCGCTCCGTGTCCCTCCTTACAGCAGCGGAGGGAAGGAGACCGCAGATTGACATGCGGATGCTCGTCCGCATGTCAATCTGTGCAAAGTCAGTGGCGCCCCCGCAGCCCCTCGCCCCCAAGCCACCGCGAGGACTGCGGGGGCAGTAGTTACGCCACTGCCCTTTCACATTATGCCCACACAGTAGTAGTGTCCCCTACACATTATGTCCACAGTTCAAGTGCCCCTTTCACATTATGTTCAAACAGTAGTAGTGCCCCTTATACGTTATGCTACCACAGTAGTAGTACCCCAAACACATTATGCACAAGTAAGTGCCCCTTACACATTCATACCAACTGTCACGCTTTCGGCAGAGCAGTCCCATTTTTCTGTGACTGCCCCGCCATCCCACTCAAGGACTGCAGTGTCCCATGGAATGGAATGTTTAAAGGGAAGCACAGTCACTGCTGCTTTGTAATTTCTGCATAATTTTTGGGGTGTTGCTAT